>NC_138129.1:61402543-62602543 GCF_964188305.1 Podarcis bocagei
CCTGCTTAACCTGAACATTTGTAATTTAATGGAGATTTTTACAAAGGCGTGACTAGTCTCTACTGCTCTCAGACTCCAAAACGTGTCTGGGTCTGATTTTCCTGCTACTTGCAAAAGAAAGAGGGTAAATCCACGTTGTTGTTAATTTCAACAGGTTGCTTCCACCCTGACTGGAACAACATATTAATGAGCCCCTATGAAGAAAATACTCATCATATCCACCATGGACTGATCCATACAAATATTCCCCAAGATACTCTACTATTTTGAGGTCAGTCCATGGTGAAGACCCCAGTTCTAGTCTTGTGAAATATTTCATACAGATTCAGGTTGCAGGTCACCAAGGACTAGGGCAACAATCTGAACATGCCAACTAGTTAGCGTAAAAATGTCACATCACAACCAGAAGATCCTCATTTGAATCCAACCTGTATATCAGCTTCCCAATGAGGATTTTGTCTTATTAGTAGATTACTAATGGGCTAAGAATTGGCTCCTTCTTCAACACCTTTCCATCAAAGTTTCAAAAGACACCACATTTCAAGACAGCCTTTCCAGTGCATAATTTGAGCATATCAGTTCATCAGCACTTCACATTTATACCTCTTGTTAAGGCATGAATTGCTTTTCTAACAACAGCCTGGCAAGAAGAAAACGATCATCACAGAAAAAGTGTAAATAATATATACTCACATTATTAACCAAAGTTGTTTTCATTCTGTGCCCTGCAGTCATCATTAGTAAAAATTAAACATGCATAAATCAGTCTCTCACAAAGGGCTGAATGTCATCAAAAGTCACCTTGTTTTAATGAAACATTTTGAAATCCCATATTTATTTTCCCCCTGAAATCCTGTGGGTTAAATAATGAACTCATTCTCCAAATGTGGCTACTTACAGAGCCAAAATGGCATCATCCACACCCAAGAACAATTAGAGGGCTCAAGGGAACCCCTAGGTTTGTGGTACAAAAAAAATCAGCCAAAATGAAAAAAAGAGAGCCCTAAGAAGGGTTTTTCTGGAAAAGGCGAGAAGCAGAAAACCAATTAGAGAAGGAATAGCATGGAGTATTCTGAAAAAAGGCACAGTTGGCTGGAATTTTGGACAGGAGAGCCCCACTCTGAAACATGTTGCATATTCAAAAACCTGATAAAAAGACATTATCAGATCATATTGGAAGCAACTCTGGAGATTGGTCACCCTCTGCCATAAAACAGTTTTCTGCTGCAGCTAAATCATCCTCAGCAAAGGTCACTTTGCAGATGTCCGCATTTTCAGCAAGCTAATCACCAACCAGGTCAAATAGCCCATTGAGACAGCAGGCCCTTGGATGGTATTCTAATATGCAACCTATAAAAGTTAGATTTTAGAAGTTTCGACTTGTGTGAAAACATATACTGATGTGCACTGAAAGGACCCCTTTTCTGTTAACACACAGTTACCTTAACCTGTACATACTTTCACAGAGGGCATCTTCTGTGAACAGTCTGGGAGCTATGTTTTAATCCCTTGTCAGCAGTATTTCCCCCCTCACCGTGAGCAACACACACACACACAAAGAATAAAGAACTGACTTTCTCTTTCTGGCAAATGTTGCCTCTAGCAGTTGCAAAAGGGAACACTTTCTTTCTGCTTAAACAGCTGACCTCAAAGATTGAGGATATGGAGTTTTACTGCTCAGATAAAAAAGAAAGGAAAAAAGAGTATGGGTGTTGCAATGCTATCACCTTATTCTTGGAGGTATTGAAAAACAAGCCGTAGGTGGGCTAAAATCTTTCTCCTAAAAAACATCACCACCATCACCCCATTTTTACACTCAAGTGCTTTAAAGCAACTTAGGCAGGGGGAAACAACACCCACAAAGTAACAAAGACGTTAAAAAACAGCAATAGGCAACAACTAAAACATGAACTTTTTAACAAGGGCACGTTTATTGGTATCTGTTCGCAAGATCCAGATTAGATCCAGATTTGCTCCCATTGGCAGAGGGAGGAGGTGACTTTTTCTTATTCTTCCCACCCCCTGCAGCCCAAGACTCATGGGAATGTTGGGTTGAAGAATCCTCTGGAACATTATGGAACCGAGTTGTAGGGACTACAGTGAAAACTGGGACATGTGACTTTGGGGGCTGTGCTCTTGCAGGAATCAGCTGACTAGCACACCAGTGTAAAATAGGGTCAGGAAAATATAGCCTGCAGGAGGGCAAATGACTGAGGAGCAGCTGTAACCCAGAGAGAGTCCTGAGCACCACATTCGACCCACAGGTTCCCCATCACTGGCCTACAGAATTCCTTGGCAAGTTCCCTGCCCCAGTAACTTACAAGCCAAATCCTGTTACAGATAGGTAGCCGTGTTGGTCTGCCATAGTACAAATAAAAAAATTCCTTCCAGTAGCACCTTAAAGACCAACTAAGTTAGTTCTTGGTATGAGCTTTCGTGTGCATGCACACTTCTTCAGATACCAAATCCTGCAATTCTTCAGATACCAAATCCTGCAATTCTTGGGCTGCAATGATATCCTTTACCCTTTTTTTTAATTGTACAACAAAACACACATATCTCTAGTTATGACCCCCTAAAACAGGTAGCAGGTAATGGAGAGAGCAGATATCAGCAGTTGTTAACGTGGGTTGCGTGCTTAACCTGACCCGAAGCAAAGGACTTGAGAAATTGACTTTGAACTGCTCAGGATTCCATCTTAAATTGTTTTATAGCAGCTTTTTAAAAGACCTTTGAGAATAAGAAGCCAGGCCTCTCCCCCCACATTTCTGCAGAGCTTATTATTTTATCAGAAAGCTGGGGGTTTATTTTCAGCTCTTTGAAGCACACAAATATTCATCTCTGCCTTTTCCCTTTCAATCCTAATCACCTTGGAATGCTATTGCCCATTTGCTCACACCTCTTTTGCGTATTCCCATTACTTTGCAGGCATTTACATATCAGAAGGAGCCTAATCAAAACCTTCTTGATTTCCACATCAGACACCTAGTGCGGATATTTGAGTAATCAGCAAGGCATACATAAAATCAAAATGTATTTGTTTCCTTACATGAACTTATCGTAACAATACAATCTTCTAAGAAGAAGAAACATGGTTTTGCATCTAAATTGACATGCACAAGCTGGGAATTATTGGAACTGCAGTTGTGGAAGCTGCATATTCTAAGGCAGGGCACATAATCTATGTTGCCCCAATCTACATAAGGAGCAGACAGCTCATTAGGAATGAAAAACTTGGTAAAAACAAATGGGAGCAACCTTCAAGGACTTTGGTTTAAAACATGGGGATTGGGGAAGTGACTAATATTGGGAGAAAAACAATAATAGCCTTTTCTGTGGAGATCCGCTTTGGCTCAATTCAAGGGACATCGAATTAATTTTGCCCTTGTTTGCACCTGCCATTTTCAGTTATAATATTAGGTTTGCTTTTGCTCAGGAGATGTATAGAAAACAGAGTTCTTTAAGGAAAGGGTCATAGATTCGTAAGTGCTTCTGCACTGTAAGCAGGACCCAAGTTCAAAGTTCAACATTTCCAGGCAAACCTGTCTGAAATCATGGAGAGCGTAGACAATACTTAGCTAGATGGACTGGGTGTAAGGAATCTTCCTGTGTTCTGGACAGAAATTCTCTTTGCATCTATATCAGGGGTAGGCAACCTAAGGCCCGGGGGCCAGATGCAGCCTAATCTCCTTTTCAATCCAACCCACGGACGGACTGGGAATCAGCATGTTTTTACATGAGTAGAATGTGCCCTTTTATTTAAAATGCATCTCTGGGTTATTTGTGGGGCATAGGAATTTGTTCATATTTTTTCCCCAAAATATAGTCCGGCCTGCCACATGGTCTGAGGGATGGTGGACTGGGCCATGGCTGAAAAAGGTTGCTGACCCCTGATCTATATGATCCATATTTTCACAGCCAACAGTTCTAACCACCTTTTGGATGAAAAATTCCTTGTGCTGCCTGCCATGATCTCTACGATCAGAGTAAATGAGCATAATTCACTGAGAATTTTTCTATGCTATCTTTATTGAGCCACCAGCATTTTGCACAGCAGTTCCTTCATTGTTTAACAGATTTTTTTTTTTTAAAAAAAAATAAATCCAATACCTAGAGCAGATCGATTTGTTGCTTTGTATTCTTATAAACCAGGCTCTTTAGAATTACTTGTTGAATTTCAACATTATAAAAATGAGAAGCATTGTAAAAGCACAAAGCCAGTAAATGCTCTATGCATAAAGGAACTCTTAAAAAGTAGACTTGGTTTAATTTGAGGATCTGGTCATTTCCAATTATTCGGGGTTACTTCATTATGGAAATGCCATGTTTTCTAAATGCAGAGGGATTGCAAAGTTTCTCAACCAGAAAAACATGTTCTCTAACAAGAAGCAGGATAGTGACAAAGATTTTGCCCCTGCCAAATCAACTAAAAGAATATCTACCACCTCTAACAATACAAAATGCCTGCTCAGCAGTTTGAGCTTCATGCCAGTACAGTTGAATCTCTATGACAACAAATCTATTTGGCATGGTCTTTTTAGTTTTTTCCATTGCTTGTTTGAACTTAGAAGAAACAACACAACCCAGGTGGTATACAATGTGGAATATCCTGTTTACATGTTTACAATTCGACACATCACAATTTGCCTCTTGATTTGGCACATATTTATTCGATGTTTGAGTAGATGTCACAAGAATGGCTACAATCCAAGAAGATCATTTTGGACTACCAAGATTCTTTGAGGCGTGTGCTGCTGAGAGCCTATGCATGTCCATTAAAAAGTAAAACCCACTGAATTAAATTACACTTAAGGCTTTGTCAAAAGAATGTCACATGTGTTCTTTCAATAAGTGAAGGCAGAGTGGGGTCATGCCCACAACTCCCATCTCAAATCATTGCATGCACTGAATACCCCTCCTCTGGTCAAGGGTATTTGCACATATAGCTGCATGCATGAAGGCCTCTTTCCTGCGGATGTTTACTTCATATGCACAAATGCCAGAGAGAAGGGTAGGAGTGATGAGGTGAGGTTACTTGGCTACAGCCCTGCTCCCCGTCGCATGGTATGAAAACATGTGCATCATTCTTTACTCTCAGCAGATGTTCATACAATTGAAGACTTTAACAGCCATTTCAATTAGGCTGGAAAAAATGTTTTAAAAAGCTGATTAGGAACTGGCAAGTCTATTACTTTGCCTTTTAGGATTTTGTAGCTCACCTGTGAATGTTTATTCCTCCTGAGGAAAGTTGAGTTTCAGAACTATAGTTTTGTTGTTTCTCATATATATATGCCTGATTCAGCAGCTTTTTACTGAAAATAATGGATGAGTGAAGTCCCCAAGGGTTTCAAATGCTTGCCTTGTACAGCTCAATATACTTGGTATAAGTGAGAGGCCATTATATGCTCAGCTCACACTGGGGAACTCCATGTATGTGATTACAAGTGGAGAGAGGAAGACACAGCCAAAAAGAGACTGTCTCCATCCAGATGTGGCCTGCACTGTGGGAAAGGTTGAGCCCCACAGCTGCAGTCCGCTGTAGCTGTGATATTTCACTTTCAAATTGTGCCTTTCTAAATGCAAGGCCTCCATTTCTGAAGCCAAATTCACCTTTGTGCACAAAAGGTCAGAATGAGACTTACAAGCTGTAACATCTCAGCCCCTGAGCACTTAACAAGTTGACCAAACTTTGACTGTTAACAATTCCATCTGATTCTGAAGTAGTTGATTCACATGGAGCTGAGACTGATATCCTTGTGGCCACTGTGACCTGCATTGTGAAGCTAATTGTACCTATTTTTAAATCTCATTTCAGTCACTGAAATTCAGCAGCATTCCTGCTGTTTGTGCACAGCTGAGATTCTACTTGTGTGACTGTCTAGCCTTTGCATATTATGTAACAGCAAACATGAGGAGCCACAGAAAATCTTGGATCTCTGGTAGGCGTCCCTGTAAAATCTACACAGCTGCAAACTTGCGCTTGTTGCTTCTGTGGCCTTTCTCTTTATGCACAACATGTGAAAATCATAGTATGTGAAGGGCTGTTTACATTTATGTGGTTCTATAAAAGATACATAGGCTTTTAAAAATCAGGGAATATTTGAGAAGTCTAACATGAGTTTGACCAAACTGCGGGAGGCAGTGGAAGACAGCAGTGCCTGGCGTGCTCTGGTCCACGGGGTCATGAAGAGTTGGACACAACTAAACAACAAAATAGACGTTTAATAGAAAAAAATGCATGCTGTGAAACTTTCCTTTCTTCCTCTTCCTCAAAACTCAAGCTGGCAGTTTCCATGCTCAGGGCTCTGAAAAGTCCTGGGCAGCTGTTGCTGGAACCAGTTGATCACCACCAGAGAGCTGGAATTGGTATTTAAACCAGTACTACTATATCCTCCTCCTCCAATATGAAGGTTGACCAATGCCATTTTCCTTCCTTTTTCCATGCAGAGGTTCCCAAAGGTATGGCAGGCATAATATCTATGCTGTTCATACCTGTGATTTGTGAATCACACCAGAGCTAAGCAGATTTATTTACTTTTGCTTGGCTTGGAGAGTTGGAGCTGCCTCCATGTGCTACTCTGGCTAAGGGCTGAATTAGTTCTCCAGGGGTAGGAAGGAATGAAGAATTGCTTCTGAGACATGACTTGTTTTAGACACGGAAGAAGTAAATACAGATATAATATAGATATTCACTTGATAATCAGAGTATGCTGTGTAATCTTTGGCAACAGGCTTGCACACTGCACAGACTACAGTATTTGAGGCAACACTCCGACTGTAGCTCCTGCTGATTTACATTTCTAGCATCTCCAAAATGTTGCTGTGCTGCCGCTCTCCACTCCAGGATTGCTTCAGCCTGCCTACATGCCGTCCCTCATCACAAAGAAGTTATAGGGAGTAAAGAGCAAAGCAAAATAGATTTAGACAGGGCTTTTTTCAGCTGGAACTGAACTCAGTTCCAGCACCTCTTAGGTGAGTGCCATTGCCCTGATAAGAGAACAAGGGAGGTATTCATGGTGAGTTCCAGCACCTCTTTTTATAGCAAAATAGCACTGGATTTAGATATGTGCTCATACACACTTTCCAGAGAAACAGGGTGTTCTTCAGATCAGATTCTAGAATTCCACCAAACCAGGGTTTGCCAATTTTAGGGGGCCTGCAAGCCTATTTGCAAACTAGAGATACTATCACCAGCACTTCTCCCTTCCTCAGTTGTCACCTTCATCCCAAAATAGGCTTTTTTCAAGCCTAATTTCAGCAGAGGAGGCAGGGCCATGAAAGCACCAGCGAAGGCCTCTCTGGATACATGAGTGGATACCATGTTGGCATCCCATTCCTCAAATTGTCCCCTGAGATGTACAAGATACTCTGACAGGCAGAGTAAAATAAAAATCAGAAGTGTGCATCTTTGAACCTGATTTTCATTTGCCACTGACATTGCTTACACAAACATAAATCACTTTTTAAATAAGTTTGTTTTAGTTCAGTTGGGGCCCTCCCCAAGGATTGAATCACTAAGCAGCTCTTCCACTGAGAATGACTGTTCTTCTAAGGATGCTTTGTAATATTCTCTGTCAATGTGAAAAGGGGCTTTAATATCCAAATAAAAATTAACCACACAAAAAGGCTCTTCCATCTGTACTGCAACGGTGTTGTAAGAAGCTCTTTACTGTAAATAAAACTTGAGTCCTTGGCTAATGCAATAGTTACTGGGCATCATGGAAAAACTCAGAAAAAGTTTTCCACTTAAATATCATTTTGCTGATAGCATCATCTGGATACTCCACTACCTAGATGCATATATATAGATATAGACTGCATAGGATATTTTCTCTAAAATATACTCTTTGTTGCTTAGGAATCTCTCTCTTCCTGCTGTGTCTCCCTCACTTGAAGGTCACAATGCACAGTTTGTGAAATCACAATTATCTCCCTTTCTCAAGTAGTCATGATGTCACAAATGGAGGATTAGGACAGCTTCAAGGAAACGAGAAGCAGCAGGAGCTGATGAACTCAGAAGCAACCAAGAGCTGCAGAGATAGATCCAAGAAAAAGAAAACAGATATGTAAAATTACATCCAAATAGGCTATTTTATCAGGGCTTCTGTCAGGAATGCCGACTTGATTTGGCCAGATAATTAACTGCATACTTTCAACATGATCCCAGCTCCTTGTACAGCTTTCATTTAATATTACAGAAGAGTCTAGTCTCTGGTGTTAAGGACTGATTAGACATGTAAAGTGAGATGTTATACTCCACAAGCCCTACTGAAATTAACAAGAATGCTGCTGGGGAAGCTATATATACAAACCCAAATGATCTAGCCCAGCACTAGGCAATGTTCTTGATGTTCTTGGACTCAACTCATCAGCTTCAGCTAGCTCAGTAAGTGGTCAGAGATGGTGGGAGTTGTAGTCCACAAAGTCTGGAGGACACCACATTGGCTACGCCTGATCTTGCTAGCTATAGGCCTAATCAAATGACCTAAGAGGTTACAGGGGGAAGTATGAAAAAATAGCGTGCAATTTAATAAACAAGCTCTGCATGCTAAACCAGAATATCAACATTCAATGAATTTTGGACAAAGATGACTTGGCCACAGTATTCTGTGCTCTGGTAACTTCTAGACTGGATTATTTCAATGCACTTTATGTGGGGCTGCTCGTGAATACAACTGGTCCAGAACACAGCAGCCAAATTGCTGGCTGTGGTTCCCTTTTGAATTCATATAACCTACCTGTCAGTCATCTGATAATAAAATGATGCCAGGTGACTGACACCAGCAAAGTTCAAAGGAGGTCACTATAGAACAAATATATTCAAAGAGATGCTCCCAGTGTACCTCAAAGAGGCTCCCTTTAACCTGCAATCAGCTAATTGCTGGCTAGATTGAATCTCCTAAATGCTCTGCAGAGGGGAAAGTGCTCCTCAAACTGCAGCATGTTTCCCTCTGTGAAGAAAGCTGTTTTTATTCAAAGGACTGCGGGAGCATTTTTTTCTTTTCCAAAGCATGAGCAAAACCCTGCTGGATCTGGCCAAAGGTTGATCTAGTGCAACATCCTGTTCTTAAAGTGGCCAACCAGAGGCCTGTGGGAAGTCCACAAGCAGGACAGGAGTGTCACTGTGATTCCTAACAACTGGTGCTCAGAAGTATGATGCCTCCAACACTAGAAGCAGAACCCAGTCATCATTGCTGATAAAGATCAACAGCCTTATCCTCTACAAATTTGTCTCATTTTCATTTAAAGGCACCAAAGTTGGTGACCATCAGTACATCTTGTGAAAATGAGCTGTTGTGCTGTGTGCTGTGTGTTTCTTTTGTCTAATGCCATTTCAGATATATGGTATATTTCAGTTGGTAATCTAATGGACACCAGCAGACTTCTTCCCTTTTCCAGAAGCACAAAATGAATCTGCTCAGATTTCCGATCAGTACTGTTGCCTGACATCATTACCTGTACAATATGGCAACAATTCAGTGTGCACTAGGCTATAGCAATCACATCCTCACCCAAGTGCTATATTTCTAAAACTGTATCACATCAGCCACAGCTTAAACTTCCTGGCTACAGACAGCAGCAGCAGCCAAGAGGAAAATGAAACAAGGAATAAAAGGGATAACAGCTGCATTGCCACAGGCACCTGGCCCTAGAAATATGCTGGGAGAGTGACAGACACACCCACCAGCCTAAGTCATTAGACACAACATATGGCAGGCTGTTGTTTGTGTTGTCGTGCTGCGACTGGATAGTTTTCACCATAGGTATAACTAAATTAAGACAGAGAGTCACTTTGTTGATGTGTCCCAGCCATCATGCAACACAGAACTGGCTACATGGAGCTTGAAAAGGCCACGAAGCCTTCTTGATGAGAAATATTAAAAACATCCCCAGACCTTCTTCCTTCCCTATCATGTTTTCTGCCTGCCACTCAATAGATTCATCATATTAGTTCTTCATGCATAGAAAATATATACCTAGATACAGTAGATAGAGACAGTAAGATATATGAATAGGTGGCATAATGGGATTATATAACACCAACATGTACATCTCAACGGAAAAGTTGCCATAATGGGAATATGATCATCATGATCACCATCAATACAAGCCAAGAATGAAGTTGCAGACTTGGGTGTAAGTAAGGAAAGGGGCAAAGAGCACTTAGACCTGGTGCTAATTTCTAGCTTCATAAACCCCAGTTTATGAAACTGTGAAATAAACCATAGTTTATGAGACTGAGAAAGATTGACTGAACCTGGGCAGGGAATTCAAACAAATAGGGGATTCCGATAAAGAATGTTCAAATAAGCTCACTTTTAAAGGAAAAGATACTGGAAAGTTAATAAGGTAGAATTTGCTGTGGAGCAGCAGAGGGGAACCCTCTGGTTTCCAACCTCTTAATTTGTAAAAAAATTGGGAAACAATGTGGAGAGTTGCCCTGAGCAGTGGAGGGCAAATGGGTCACTGCCCCACCAACCTCAGTCTGCCCTCAATCCCCAACTGTCTACCTCCTTACATACAACCAGCCAGGGGGTGGCTTTGCCTGTCATTGGCTCTGGCTGTACCCACCATTGGTTTACCAGTCCCAATGGGCACCAGGCATCACTGGCCTTGACATCTACCATAAACTAAAATAGCAATAGGTGAAACCTATGATTCTATAGCCTCTCCATTATTTGTCTTTTCTAGCATTCATTCCAGTCTTCGCATCGCCAGAACAAATTATCCTGTAATATAAGGACGAGAACCCAGAACATTACCGTCGTAATGACTCGTCATTCAGTTGCCTAAGAAATGATGCCAGAGTTGGTGTCATGACTGCAAAGTTAACCTCTGCCACCTATGTATTTAGATGACTGAATGCCTTCCTTAATGAGGTAGTATGATTTATGTAGGGCTCATTTGTGTTCATAATAAATTTATTAAGTGATTGTCTCCTCCCTTCCCTCTCTAAAGCTGCAGCTTGAATTACAGTAATTGGTGTTTAATCCTGCACTGACAAGGCATCAGATGAGTTCAAGCAATGTTAGATGCTCTTTCTCATCCTATTAAACAAAGCAGGGTTGTCAGCAATGAGGAAAAGTAGAGATTAGGAAGGTGCTGCTGAAGGCAGAGGTGATATCTCCAAACGAAAAGACAAAACCAACACGACAATATTAAATAGTGCTAATGCAATTCAGTGTGCTGCATTGGTGCATTTGGGGCCATAAAGTATTGCCATTATGCCATATGCCCCTGGAACATGTAAAAAATATATATAATGCAAATAGAAGATATTGAGGGGGAATGGTGACACCTCTAAGTACAGTTTATGCAACTTTGAAATTGCATGGTTACAATTAGCATGTCTAGTTTTTAAAGAGCAGCCATGAAGATGTCTGATCAGTATCAGCATAGGAGAAGCAGTGCTCCCAATGAAAATAGTTTATTTATCCAAGACTGCAGTTCACCTTGGGACTGAGTCTGATTCTCCTTTGGCAGGTGTTTGCATGCCACTTTGAGCTCCTTTGAGAAAAGGTGGGGAATAAACATATTTTAATGGTGTTTGTTGTGGGGAACGATGCAAACAGAATGTGTTTTCTGTTACCTACAATATAGTTGTAAAATTATTTGTTCACTCTGCATTTGGACACCTCTTAAGATATTGTAACCAGATTTTGCAAGATGGTTCCCAAGAATAGGTTTACATCTGTGTTCTGATACAATTGGCCATCATTCTGAATCAAGATGGTGGACTGAACCTTTCAAAACTGCACTCATTTTAACCACTGATTTCAAAACTCTGTGGATTTTGGGATTAAGTTCCCGAGTAATACTAGGCTCCTAGTTTTCTGGCAAGCCAGAAACCATGGTTAAATCACATAAAACATCCATAACTGATGTTAAGATGTCAGCACCCATTTGTTGCATTTCTGTGAGCTGACTTTTATATCTCACAAGCCATGTTGCCATGCTTCTGGGCTATACAGCCTGATCACAATAGCTAGCAGAAACTCGGTATTTCCTTTCTAAGTTGCTTGGAGACAAAGCAATATAAGCAACATGTGTCAGTGCCAAGAGCCTTAACAAAGGGCTTTGTTCAAAGAAGCTTTATTCCTAACAAGCCTCTTCAAAATCAATAAACACCTTTATACCTGCTTCTTCTTCTTTTTTTGTCATCTAGGTACAGCATACAAATACCACCCAGAGTGACGGAGGGCTGTGGTGCTTTTATCTAGGTTTCCTACAGACTCATCCTTACTTGCATTTTGCAAACATGTGAAGGACTACCAGCAGGTGTTATTTTAACCACTGGCTGTTTTATAAATGCTAAGATGATGCGCATGATTCAATAGGAACTGGTGCCTGGAAAGCATAGCCCTCCACATGCTCATCACTGATATATCCGCCTTTCTTCCATGTCACAATAATAAGGCAGAACAAATAGTTCATCCTCATAAAATAGCTTCTATATAAATTAAAGGCTAATTGACACCAAACATGTTGCATGCAGAGCCAGGGAGGGAGAACCCTAGGAAATGGGGCAAAACATTTTGGATTGCCACCCACACAGACCAATGCAGCACTTTATGCTTCTGTTTTGGGTTGGGGAATAAATAATTCTCCATGATTAGGGATGGGTGAATTTATCAATATTGGTTTCTCCCGGTTTCTCATTTTTCCAGGCTTAAATTCAGTTCTCTACATTAGCACAACAGTTTGATAAAAATAAAATTAAAAATCCTCCTGAAAAGCCATCTGCATTCTAATGCAGACTTCTAATATATACATTTTTATCCAACTTTGCTTAGTATACATTTATTTTTGTAAAACTATTTCCCTTAATGCAATGTGCCAAGAAATGCATTTTAAAACACATTTTACTCTCCCGTATGCATTTTTGTACACATTACCTAGCTGGAGAACTGCACTGCAAAAGTCAGAGTTGTTGTGCTCCATTTTCCATGTGGTTCAGGAAATGTGAACTGAATTGAAGAATGTCTACCACCTGAAAACCAGGCTTTTCTTTAAGGTAAGGGCATACCCTCCTATTGCTATGTAGTGCTGGCCAAATTTGGCTCCTATTGGCCTTTTAGTTAGTGTAGAACCTAAAATCAATCTGTAGATTTGCTAATATAAAAATTATCTAATTTATTTTCTCTGACTCTTAAAAAACAGATGCGTTTCTTTCTCCTATTTCTGGAGGAACTGCTACAGCGGTGCTATGGTTTTAATGTTGATGTTCTTATGGTATCTTTACTATACTGTTTGTACACTGCCTTAAGAACATGGTGGAATGCCAATAAAAAATGTAAATAATAATAACAATTCAAAATGTAGTAAGTCTATCCTCTGCTGTGTTTGATCACTCTGTTGAATGGGGAAATGGACCTCTGCCCTCAAACATCCTGGCCTGAGAGCACTTCTGTACAAACCCGGGATGTCTGCCCACCTTTGTTCCCTATATTAAGGCCCGGAAGGGCCTTTATTTCTCTTCCTTTCTCCTTTAGAAACCTAAGTTGCTGTAATGAGAATCAAAGGACTAGCATCAACGCAACACAACCTTTTAAAGAGCGGCCAACCAGGGATGTAAACACAAACATGATCATCATCTTTTTAGAGGTGGAAAATATTATTTGGTGGGGGGGGGGGCAGGGGAAGTAAACCAGAATGTGACATCTCAAGAATGATGCAATGTTGCCATTGGGCTTATTTTACCAGGGTATATTACTTATTTAAAACCTTCTGCTCTGGAAAGAGTTCTTAATTGCTGGCTTTAGCCCTGAGTTCTGCAAACCAACATGTCTCATTTTGAAGCCAGAAATGCCTCTGCACCCCTTTTTTTTTTTTTTTTTTTTGCCCTTGCTTTTGAGACACAATCCTGAACATGAGCCTTTACAGGTGTAAATATATCAAGAATGTATTTTTGCTGCCTCTTGTTCCAATACAACCATCTGGCCGTGACGTATCTCTGAGCAAAGGCGTAATTCCCACTCAAGAAAGTTGGAACAGCTCTTTGCCTAAAGCTATTTTCACTTATGAAAATGACACATCAACACTAATCCAACTTCTGAAATCAAAATAGTACTTTTGCAATCCAGAAATACTTAAGTCTTAAATGGCCTTGTTGACCTCAGAAAGAGATGGAAATAATTCTGTAGATCTACTCTGGGATAAACAGTCTGAGGATGGAAGAGCCTTACGAACAGTTAGGCAGAACGATGTGTGCTTGAACTATATAAAGGAGGCTTTCTTCCTTCCATTCTTCCCCCCCCCACACCGTGGGAGATATTTTTACTGAACAAGATCAAATGCGAACATAGCTGAAGTTTCTATGAATAGATCAGGAGGATGCTGGAAAAGCCATCCCACATGATAACCAGGCCATTGCTGTGTCTTCATTACAAAGGGAAAGCCTAAAATACTTTGCTCTCTGATCAGTTTTGGATCTAGATTGTGACTGAGAGTTGAAATAATGATGCTGACATCAGTAGCTGGGTTGAACTACAGGCCACTTTATTAAACATAACTATCAAAACCGGCAGAGGGAAACCATTGGTACGGAAATTGCTACCCAATATCAGGCAGATGCCTTCAAATGTAAAAGCAGTCAGACTCTGCTTGGGGGCAAGGAGAGGCCATTTTACCTGTCCCCAACCCTAGCCACATCCTGAACATGTCTAGGAAGGCCTTCCTGTGTCACCATCCTTCTGAACAGATGAGTCAAGTTGGCCCCCAAAGAAGAACAATGGAAAAGTCTTTAGACCAGCTCATAACTGTAAACTGACTATTTCTCCCCTTCCTCTTATAAATGTATGTTTCCTGCCAAAAATCTCCAAAAGAGTTTCCCCCCACCCATCCAGAAACATTCAGAATTTGGGTGGGCCAAACATTCAGCCCAGCCCAAAAAAAGAAATCAGTTTTCTATGATGATAGGTATAATTGTGTCAGGTTTATCTTCAGCTGGTGTTTTACTGATGCATGTGTTTCTTACTATATTTATATCCCAGCTTTCTCCCATCAAGGAGGCATAGCTGCTTAGCTTCAGCCTTAGGTTATCTCAGATCATGGCCTGAAGTATTTGATCTTGTGCACTGCTAAACAGTCACACATAAAAGCTTTGTCGATATAATTGCATGTGCAATCACATCAAGATGGTTGTCCTTTGCTGTGGTTTATCAATGCCCATGGGGCAGGGGAAGGAAAGACCCAAATAAAATCTGCAGCAAACTGTGCAAGCACAGAACTCTGTATAATACTTGGAAATAAAAAATGGTGGGGATTCCTATTCTTTCCACTTCAGAAACAAGACTAGGCAATTCAGAACTCCCCCAAAATTAGGGTCAAAAATTCAGACGACTCGGATTTCAGAAGCACTTCTAGTTTTCACATGGAAGAGTTCCACTTAACATATCAAAAGCTTCATACTGCACAATTTTATGGAGGCTCACAGTTAACAACTTAAAGCTCACAGCTTCAAATTCTAGCTAGCTAGTCAACCTGAACATTTCCCTCAAATAACCCAGGCTCACAACCTTTATTCTTGAAAAACAAAAGGGCTTTTGATTCAGCCCTTAGCCATTGCCTTGATGACATGGGGGATCCTTTTTCAATCTGAGCACCACATTCCCTTCTGGCCAACCTTGCCATGGTCATATGTCAGTGATAGGTGGGGCCAGCTAGAACAATGAATGTAAATTTCACCTTTTTACAATAGGCTGGTTTGTATACACACTCACACGTCCCACTCTAACCTCTAACCAGACAAACAAGAGGCGTTATCAGAGTTCAATGACACGTTCCACCAAGCAGAAACACTTTGGGAGGGAGGCAAAGCAGGGCCAGTGAGGGGTGTAGCCTGAGAAAAGTTTGAAGGGTCTGATGCTCCTCACCCCTGGCCTAAATCTTCGTCTGGCTAAAATGACCAGAACATTTTATGGATTACTACATGTGGAAGTAAACAGGGATTTGTGCAGAATCTCATCATGGCAGCTCCTATAGCCACACACCCCAAGGAGAGTCCCAAAATGCAGGAAGCTGTGTTGATCTATTATATATCATTAGGGGAGAGTCACTGAAAAGAATCTGGCCTAATACTCTACTTCCCTTTTATCACAAACTCAAAAGCCTCATTAGCTTCCCGTTCACTTACCAGAGCAAGCAGAGCCAGTCAATTATCTTGCCATGCAAGACTCTGCATTCTGGGTGGAAGTCCCTGTAGTGCTAAGTGCAGTATGCATGCTGTGAATAAGGTCTTTTCGTGCAGAGGGGCTTCCCCCCACATTCCCACTGGATGCCCCCACATCCCCCAATCTGCTCTGGATGTTTGGGCAAACCCCCAGAATATGTTTATGGGCACATGGAGTGACTTAGATGCATGGAAGAGGAAGGAAGCCCCTCTGCTTGAGTGGACATCATTCTCCACATGCGTACCCCACATAACAATATGTTGAATTCCACCCAGAGTTAGAAGGGAGAGCTTTGGGCAGCTTCATCAATTTTGACATTTGGATTGCTTTTCCTCTCAATGTGCAATGCAATGCAGACCTTTAAATAAAAGCTGCTAGCTTCGTCCAAAAAAAATTCACTCCCAGCAGGCAGTTCAGAATTGTTGTGTTTTATTGAAGGACCAAGTAACAGTCTTAAAGCACAGCTTTCACTGGTTTGTTTTAAGGACTTAAGAGGGATGAATAACAGCACAGCATAACCACAGGATGATAAATTTCAGTGTGCTGGAACTAATTTGTGAGACGACCCCACAAATTATCTTCATTGGGACGCCAAACAATTGAGTTTCCAGCTGGAGTTCCCCAGCCTGTGTTGAACTGAGTTAATTTTTTGTCCTTAGCTCAGCACAGGATTGCTGGTAACCTGTGGATGTGATGAATCAGTTAGATGACCACTTCACCAACAGGATGACGTTGTTGTTGTTTAGTCATTTAGTTCTGTCCAATTGTTCGTGACCCCATGGACCAGAGCACGCCAGGCACTCCTGTCTTCTACTGCCTCCCACAGTTTGGTCAAACTCATGCTGGTAGCTTCAAGAACACTGCCCAACCATTTCGTTCTCTGTCGTTCCCTTCTCCTTGTGCCCTCAATCTTTCCCAACATCAGGGTCTTTTCCAGGGAGTCTTCTCTTCTCATGAGGTGGCCAAAGTATTGGAGCCTCAGCTTCAGGATCTGTCCTTCCAGTGAGCACTCAGAGCTAATGATAACTACCATTGTGCTACAGCAAGACTGATCTGTGCATTGACACCAAGATTCCAAGAATATGCATAACATTCTGAGCATTTACAAGCTCTTGACACTCATCCCCCTCGCCCGTTGATTACCATTATAGAAGGGGGGCAGCAAGAATGAGCCTGTCACTCCCATTCCACCCCCATTTCTGCAACACTCAGATAGTTGAATAACTGCGGTAGGGAGCCTATAGTGCTTTAATAAGTGCCCTACGTGATGTAAGGCCCTGATCTTCCAATGAGTAATTAACATTCATTTAAACTGTTATGAAATAATTAAAACTAAAATAACAATCTCTTGAGCCAAACTGGACACAATGGAGGAGATCCATGATTAGAATCTCCTGACGTTTTTCATGGGAACTTCTCAAAATGCTATCAGGAGAAACTCTCCATGCTGTTTTCCTGATTAAAATTAAAATGCGCCTGTAAATTTATATTTGCTTCTTGGGGGAAAACTTTGAGGCAGCAATTATAAAAACCAGAGGTAGAGTGGGTGGAGCTGGATTAAAAGAATACTTTGAAAGGCCTCTGTTAAAATTGCCAAAGTCTGCACAGTCCCTTCACAAAATTTTGAAGGTTGCAATCCAGGTGATCTCATATACCAATTGGAGGAATTTGGAGATCACTGCTTGAGGGTTTTGGGAATATTGTTCTACTCTAACTGAGTGGCTATCATGCATGCTTACATATACAGTTGTACCTTGGAAGTCGAACGGAATCTATTCTGGAAGTCCGTTTGACTTCCAAAACATTTGGAAACTAAATCATGGTTTCTGATTGGCTTCAGGAAGCTCCTATAGCTAATTGGAAGCCACAGAACGTTGGATGTTCGGCTTCCAAAAATAGTTCACAAACCGGAACAGTTACTTCCAGGTTTGTGGCGTTCAGAAGCCAAAACGTTTGAGAACTAAGCTGTTCAAAATCCAAGGTACGGCTGTATTCTTATTTCATGTGTGGTCTTAGGTTTTCTACTCATAAAACATTTTAATGTGATTTCCATTGGGCTTTGGGTTCCTTCAAGTTTGTCTGTTTTGTTTTGCATAATGCTAGACCCATCATCTACTTTCATGTTGTTTTAAGTGGTTTAAAGGGGCTGGTGGCATTAAGTGTCATGAAGAGGAGACCATCAGCAACTGGTGGCAGTTTTCCTTAACAGGCTTACAGGAAAAAACCAACAACTAGCAGTTCACTGGCTGCTCGCCCTATGTTTAAGTATGAAAGTCTGGCATTTCCTGGTATGGCAAGCGAGGAAGATCAACAGGTGGCTCCCAATAATCAGCTGATAGAAGGAAAATGTCACACACTTGTGTGCTCTTCCTTTCCTCCCCCCCCCCCCATGATCTAATCCCTATTCCAGGCCAGTTTCTAATTAGTAACTATACTTACTCCATGCTGCATCCTCTGTTCCTTGTCACCTGTGTTGCAGGACTGAAAATGGGACTTTGCAGAGTGCTTTTTGGGTCCTTCTCCTCGGTATTTTCATGTCACCAAATCCTTGCTTAGAACCTGCTTTAAATCTCTTCAATTCTCATTCTCTCACTTCTAAATGTGGCTTACAACCTCACATGCAACCCCTCATCTATTGAACGCTCCAGCTGTGTTTTGCTTTTCATTCTGCTAACTCAGGCATGCACATTTCATACAGAGAATCCAGAGAAATACCCGAGTATTTTGCACACTGTGGAGATAATTTTGGCACACCTCTTACTTTACTACACATGAACAGAATATGCACACTAATTTAAGCTGAAATCATGGTTGATTAAACCCTAATGTTAATTCCTGCATTTATGATACAATCTTAATTTCTAACTCAAGGACAGGAAGACGAACAAACCTCTGTCGTTACCTGGAGGGAGAGGCTGCCCCCAGTGGTGAAAGAAGGCTCCTCTGGCACCGCGGTGCATGTGCGGTGCCGATACAGATGGCGCATGTGCGGTGCTGATACTGCCAGCGCCGCTTGAGTGCCGTACGGAAGACGCTCGAGCGCCGCCCATAACAACAGCAAGCGCACCCTTGGCTGCCCTACAGTGAGTGTAGCCCTCGGCCGCCTGCCATTTTGTCACCACCCCCCTCAGGGTGACACTCAGGGCAGGCCACCCCACACCCCCTTCCTACGCCCCAGCTGCCCCAAGGATGTCATTTCAAGTGTCATTGAAGGGCAGAAAATGGTTGATTTTGCGTTTTCATAATAAATAAATAATGTGAAATATATCAATAAAAGTCAGAGTTAAAAACAAGTTAACCTAAAAAAATTCAAAATAAAACCATATATAAATATTATATATATATATACAGTCATACCTCGGGTTGAAGAAGTTTCAGGTTAAGCATTTTCGGGTTGTGCTCCACGGCGACCCAGAAGTAACAGAGTGTGTTACTTCCAGGTCTCGCCGCTTGCTCATGCGCAGATGCTCAAAATGACGTTGCGCATGCGCGGAAGCGGCGAATCGCAACCCGCAGGTGCGGGTTGCATTCCCTTCAGGATACAAATGGGGCTCCGGAACGGATCCCATTCGCATCCAGAGGTACCACTGTGTATACACACACATACAGAAATCTCAAAGTGGAGAAGACAAATAGATTTTTCAGTCTATATTAAAACACATATTTCAGTAGTCTTACCAAAACAAAAAAGTTTTTAGTTTTGCTATTTATTTTATTGTATTTTTTACTCAGAGAGAGAGGCACTTTGGGGGTTTTCTGCTGCAAGGGACAAAATAACTTGGTATTTTATGCACCTGGGAAGGCACCATTTGTTGGCATCCCCTACCTGGACAAAGTCTTAAAAGTGGCACAGTAATCTTTCTTCTTTCCTTTTCTCACACAACACCATGTGGTTCCAGAGGCACATGCAGACTGGTATGCGTGTGTTTGCATGCTGAGAAAGCTGTATGTGATTTCTACCAGCAAGTTGCAAAGTGTTACAGAAAGAGCCAGGAACCCTTCCATTATTCTCATTTCTTCTTTCAATTTGATGTGATGGGTTTTATTCTGCGTACGCAAACTTTCTATCAAATCAGTAGACTTTTATAGCCAAATCTACTATGAAACAAACAGCAGGCCACAAATCTGTCTCATTTCGTTTCTACAGACCCACATTCTCAAATACTGATGCACCCCAAGCCATTCTCCTGACTCCAGTTCTCCCTTCCCAAGCAGTGCAGTTGGAAATCTCATTTTTTAAAAAAGGAATACCCATATCATCCTGAAAAATCTATTTGGCTTTTCCTATTTTCTCCCTGCTCCCCTGCTCCATTTTCATCAACTCTTAAGCTTCCTCCTTTGGACTGAACTGCTGTTAATAATAATAATGTTAATGATTTTATTGTTTATGCCCGATCCATCTGGCTGGGTTTCTCCAGCCACTCTTGGGCAGCTTCCAGCAAAATACAAAAAATAATAAAATGTCAGACATTAAAAACTTCCCTAAACAGGGCTGCCTTCAGATGTCTTCTAAATGTCGGATAGTTGTTTATTTCCTTGACATCTGATGGGAGGGTGTTCCACAGGGCGGGCACCACTACCAAGAAGGCCCTCTGCCTGGTTCCCTGTAACCTCACTTCTTGCAGTGAGGGAACCTCCTGAAGGCCCTCGGAAGTGGACCTCAGTGTCTGGGCTGAATGATGGAGGTGGAGATGCTCCTTCAGATATACTGGGATGAGGCCATTTAAGGCTTTAAAGGTCAGTACTAGCACTTGCTGTTTCAATACAGTGGAAGAGTATGTGGATGTAGTATGTTCATCTAATTGCATTCATTATAGTACTTTCTCGTGAGCTATTTTAGGATATTTTAGAGGAAAGGCAAGCATGACATTATGGAAGAAATCAGAGGCTGCTTTTCACCACTCCTACTTCCACCACCTAGCTTTACATTTTAAATAAAAATACTAAACACCAGTGAATTGAAAACTGGTTTAGCCTAGGGGTTATTTACTCAGTGAATATATAGTGACACTTCCCAGTTGAGCAAGGCCTTATGTGTGGCTGCTTCATTCTCAGTGATGATCCCACCGCACATACACCAGTGATCACTTGGAAGTACAAGGTACCTTCATTGCCTCCTTTGTGCAAATAATTCCTGGTGCTTTGGAGCAGTAGTTGTATGCAGTCATTGGCTTGATATAACCAAAAATACCCCAGCTGGCTTCTCCTGCTGGTTTCTTCAGGACTCAGTATTGGAGTGGGAGAGGTATCTCTGAATTAAAAAACTGGACCCACAACACAATAAAAGTTACAGTGGTACCTCGGGTTACATATGCTTCAGGTTACAGATGCTTCAGGTTACAGACTCCGCTAACCCAGAAATAGTACCTCGGGTTAAGAACTTTGCTTCAGGATGAGAACGGAAATCATGCGGCAGCAGTGGGAGGCCCCATTAGCTAAAGTGGTACCTCAGGTTAAGAACAGTTTCAGGTTAAGAACGGATCTCCTGAATGAATTAAGTTCTTAACCCGAGGTACCACTGTATCTCTGCCCTAGTAGAATCCTATGTGAGCATGTCCACAGGTTTGCCCAGCATTTAGATCAGGGTGTGGCACCTGTGGCCCTCCAGATGTTTTTGGACTCCAATTTCCATCTGCCCCAGTCAGCATGGGCAATTATCACTGATGATGGGAGTTGTAGTCCAGGAACATTAGGAGTATCACAAGTGCCACCTCCCCGATCTAGATATAATATATCCACTGCACCCCCTTATCTATTACACCAATAGCATAAATGCAGTTAGATTCATCAGGCAAATTGTTCAATATTTATACATTTACAAGTTAGGGTTTTTTATGGACATTCACCTAATCATCACTTGCAGAAAAGAGGTCTTCAGTAAAACTAACATAAAATAAAACATGAATAGGCCATTGATGATCATTAGCATATTTGACAGAAAAAAATACTATGGTGTAGAGGAAATGTAGAACTGTGCTGATACTTGCCACTATGGCCTCTCTCCCTTTTGATCCCAGTTCTCCAACAGGTATGGCTGAGACACTGTGTGCCAAGTAGCATATTGCAGAACACCCATGCTTCCTAGCAGCTACATCTTCTACTCAGAAGCTGTGCAAAGGAAGCCAGATGGAGTTCGCTGTGGGTGCACAGTGGGAGATCAACTAAAGAACATGTCGCACTCCCTGAACCTGGAGAGGCACACCTGTTACTTCCTTGTCTTTGATCTCTGGGAAAGCGGAACAACTCACCAAAGGAGGTAAGGAGAAGATTAGTGCGGTGTTTCCAGCAATATTCTACACTGGATCACATACAGAAGCAGGTACCAATTAAAGATTGCACAGCATGAAGCAGATCAGATGGTAGTTGCAATTGAATGGTATAATTCAACACCACAGAGTCACAATTCTTGATGGAAGTTATGACACCAGAGTAGGTTAGTTAACAATACTGCCAAATGGAAGCAACAGTTTGTGATGAATATTGCTTGTAGTAAAATGTGGCATCGTGAAAATGAATGCTTCCTACTGGCTAATGTGCCATGCATCCTAGCAGTTATTTCAAAAGGGTTCTCATGAATGTATTTGCAAGAGTTCTGAAAATCCCGCTTTATTTCAGACACCAAAATCTGGTGTCTATGCTATAACTGCCCCTGCAACTCAGAAATATTGCCAATAATACTCTAGTGATGTTGACATTAGGTGCTCATGCACTTAAGGACTAATGATTATTCGTGGAATTTTATACTGTTCTCTCCTCCACTGCATGGTATCCAAAGGGGACAATTGAGGACTAGGAAGCAGAGCAAATAACTCAACCAAGGATTTGGTTCACACACTTCTGCTGTGCCCCCAAGTCAAGAATCCATCACCCAATGACAGCTGAAATGAAAACATGGCTGCTTGGGTGAAACTGATGCATAATTCTGAGGAATCTGTGCCCAGGAAATGTGGTGCAAATCATCCTTAACTGCTTACCTTGCTGAATTCCATATGTATTTGCAAGTCTGGATCAAGCATTTGTATCAACAGAAACGCTTTTTAAAATTATTCTAGAAAATAGATAGATGCAAAAGCACTATATTGGTTGTCTCCAAGTGGATTTTTGAGGTTAGAAGAGAGACTACAGTATGAGATTCCTGTTAGGGTGTCCACAGGAATAATTACATACAGAAACTTCCTATGGAGGCAATTCCCCCAGGAGACAGTTAAAGAGGTCAAAATGATAGTCTCTGACTGCTCCACTGGGATGATCATAATCAACCTGAGCAAAAATGAATGGATTTGTTTCTACAATGTCTTGCAACCAGTTTGCAGGAGTGCACAGCAGAAGTAGCAAGCTCAAGATGGGCAAAATGGGGGATTTAGTTCAAGGCACATAAGCCCTAAGTCATTTCCCAAGAAACATCCATCTAACCCACTTTAACCTTTAAAGTAAACCCCAATGTTCCAATGACATTTGTTAAGTATATATGCTATTTCACCTCTCTCCGAAGGAAGTCTCCCCTTTTCTCAAAGCTTCGGCAAAAGACAGTGTTCCACTTGTTTTCTATACAACATGAGCCACAGAAGATAAATAATTTACCAACAATTCTAAATCAAGCATGGTATATTTGCTACAGACTAAAGGATAGAGGGGATTACTTTAAGCAGAATTGTGTGAGTGTATGTGCCTACCCATCCATCCATCCATCATCCAGAACAGAAAACCTAGGCACTTTTCAGATGGAGGATAAGATTAAATATGCTATATATAGGCTTACAAATGTATCCTGTCATAGGGCTGCCAAGAGCTTCACAACATTTCAGCTATTAAGGATTAAAAGCTAATTATACATGCAAACTTCCCCTTTTCCTTTTCTCCTGTGAAACAGGGAAGTCACAGCATTTTTAGTTTAATATGGCTTCGTTCTGGCAACTAATGTTGCATTTGCTGTGATTTACCTGATTTTATTTTATTTCCATCACAAGCCACTTTAAATTCCAAAGCTGTAGAGCAGAATAAAACAACAACAACAACAACAACATCATCATGGCCAGCTGCCCAGCTCCTAAAATGACTTGATGGTCTTTTGCTAGAGTTTCAGCATTCAAATTCAAACAGGTCTCACTCTACTCATTTCCTAGATGGAAAGACTGTTTGGAATCCTTCCTTCATATATGCTACTACAAGCTATTTGTGAAACAGTCATATACAAATGCACAGACAAAGAATGCTTCAAAAAGCCTGCAACCAGCTGGCCGGATATTGAAGCAAGTCCATTCTTCTAGCTCTTCTTTACATACAATTTTATCCATTTACACAGAGATCTTCCCACCTCCATCAACTCCTTCAGTACGTTATCAATCACTTTATTGGCATATTAGCAATCCTTTTATTGTGCTGTGTGCATTAAATTCACTGTCATGATACATTCAGCATTATTTGTACCTGTTAGCTTTGCTGAGCTGTAATAAAAGGACATATTCCTCACATACCCTTTTCTGACACAGCATGAGAGTGCCAAATGCATTATTGTGAAGGCAGGTCAAGGCTGACAACAAAGAACTGCTACATACAAGCTGAACTTCCTTAAACCCAAGCTGAAATTCTAGGAACTGTTACCTGGGAATAAGTCCCATTGAACACAATAGGACTCATTTCTGAGCACACATCTATAGGATTAGATTGAACATCATTTCATGTCAGAAACTGCATTGCTTCTTGTGTGCACGTGCCTATGTATAGCCATGGGAGGAGTTCAACATTATGCAGAGGTGATCATTCCATCAGGGCAAGCATATTTTAGCCCCATATAAATTGTGAAAATTGGCAAATCACAGAGGGTACATAGGGGATACGAAGGAGGAGGACCCCATTGCACAAGCAGGCATCCTTGCAGAAGACTTCTGCTGACAGGACTCATTTGTACATATGGCAAAATAGACATATATAAATTTATAAGACACAGATACAATTTACTATTTTCTAATTAGATTTTTTATTTAGAACCAATTGCGTATTTCCAAAATTGGAAAAAATATAAATGAAAAGCAAGCTAAAATATATGATCACACACACACTGTACATACTAAGTGTGCAATCCTAAGTCCCTAAGGTGACACTCCAGGAGCTAAAGGAAGGTCCACTGTGAAGATCATCCTTTGACCGGCAGTAGAAAGCTCCACCACTATAGCTCCTCTGAGCAGAAAGGGCAAAATAGAATCATTTCCAACTGATGCAGCCTCATAATGCAGTCCAAGCTAGACAGTGTGGTGGCCAGGTGTGTCCAGCATGGTATGAATTCATTGTCTGCTGATTTTCATGCATTTTGGAAGCACTGGACAAACTGCTTCACAATTCCTGTGCTCACTGCTTCCTAAGTGCTCAACAGCCAGCTGGTTGTTGAGCAATTTGGAAGCAATTGCACAAATTGGCCGTGCCTGTAAAGCCCCTTTTGACCAAGCCCTGCCCTTACCTCCCTTCCACTCCCTGATGTCATATATGATTTCATGTGCAAGGCAAGTAAGGGCAGGGTTTCACTCAAATGGCCTCAGGGGCCAAATAGGGAGGCATTGTAGGCCAAATTTGTCCCATGAGGCAGAGGTTCCTGGCTCCTTTTCCTGGATCTGGGGATACAGCAAATGCATTTTTACTTTGGTCTCCTCAAAACACCTGTTTCCATGTTACGGAGAACCAGCAAGAGAAGAAGCTTGAGTGAGAGATGTTCCCTCTTTGTACACTTCTATTGCAGTGTGTAAAAGTAAGACTTGGGATCTTCCTCATATTGACATTTATAACCCTCAGAAGCTTGGTGGTGTTCATGTTCTTCACTGATCTACAAGTTTCATTTCTTATGTTGCAGCAGAACAGACAGATGAAATGCAGCTCACTTGCATTTCCCCTTTTTCTGCTGTTTATAGCATAGTAAATAACCAGGAACCTACAAGCCTCATTGCTCATTATACTGAAGGACTTCAGTTTACCTTGTTTTTAAAAGAAACAAAAACAACAAAAAGAAAAGCCAAGCAAAATGTATATCTCTTCTTCTGGAAAGAGGTACAGAAAGCACGGACTCACTTAGAGCTAGAGCTAGGAGCTCTAAGTGAGCTCTAAGCAGAGGAAGTTGCAAAACATGTGTGCTAAGATGTTTTACGCCCACATTGTATGCCTCAATAAAACACCTGTCACATAAATGTCAGTCTTCACTTTCATAATATATTGGGGCCACCAGGTCCTATCACACACAAATACCAAAGACTAAATCTGTACACTGCACAATATCCTTGAGCACAACAGATAACTGTTTTATAATAGTTGTTTCATGTAACTAAGTGATCGTAGATTTGAGAAAGATCAGCCTAACAGTTTTCTGTATAAAATATGTTACTTTTGTCTGAATTAAAAAAGACCTACTAATTCATGTCTATTCTTGAAAACATACTTTTACTATCTGCCAGTGATAAGTGCTAAATTAAAATGAAATACAGTCTGTCCTCCCATTCTTTGATTGTCTACTGCCCTTAGAAGTCATGTTTGATAGTTGAAACAAACACAATTCTTTTGACCAATAATAATAATAAAGCATCAAATTACCTCAGTAATCTGTTTCCGGTCATGAAGCCTAGATCCACTTAGCAGTCACCATGCCTTGGCCACTGTTTAAAAGAAATAAATACCAATTAGGGAACTGGATTTACAAATACAGATAGCTCAGCCAGTAGAGCATGAGACTCTCAACTTCCGGAGAGTGGGTTCAAGCCCCATGTTGGACAAAAGATTTCTGCATTGCTGGGAGGCTGGTCTAGCATCACCTTGTGGTCCCTTCCAACTCTACAATTTTATGATTCGATCTGTCATCAGTTTGGTTGAATGAGCTTTTATCAAGCAGATCCATGGAGGAATATAGAATAAAGAAGATCTGGGGGAAGCCAAACCAGATTAAGGGCAATTCACACGATCACTTGGGACCAGTAATTATCAAGGAATAAAATTATCATCTTTTGATAAAGTATCCTCCATGTAACATTTTGTTCACATAGTAAATAAACGCCTATTGGTGACAGTGACCCATGACTATTCATGCAATCAACTTGATACAGAAACAATAATCACATGACCAACACGGGCATGCTTATTGCTTCTCAGTCATCCCATTATTCTTAGTATTACATTTTAAGGTCACCTTTCACAGATATGACCAAAGATGTTGCAAAAATGGTCCACAATGCTGGTTTAAGAAGGGTGGACTAATTTAGCACTTCAGATTTGTCAAGAACCCTGCAGCTATATATTGTATAACTAGATATGTGAGGGCCTTGGTTTTCGTTTGTTAACAAAGCCCCCCAAAATGGCTTTAATCTCCACCTTTTCTTCTGCACCCATAAAAGTCATACACTTGGTGTGTTCAATGAGTCTTTAGGAATAATAGAGTCAATCCTTTAAGAACCAAAATACTGTGGTGGACATTTCAAGGAGAGAAAAAGAGCAGATATATTAAAACAATTTCAGCAATTTCCTTTGGTATTGAAAGTTGTGACCCTTTGAATAGCAGCTCCAATGCATTTCTATTTAATGGCACAGATCTACATTTAAAGCCCTAAGGCTTGGAATACACACAGAAGCCTCATGTATTTATTTTATGAAGAGTAACATTAACTTCAGAATACTTTCATGAATGTTGTGTGTGTGTGTGTGTGTGTGTCAAAAGAAGTCTGCAGCATTTTGAAAGGGCATACTGTGATACACACACTGGTTTTCAAAAAATTGTTTGCAAATATAATACTAAAATAAATCCTCATGTCACATACAGCCATACCTTGGAAATTGAACAGAATCTGTTCCGGAAATCCTTTTGACTTCCGAAATGTTTGGAAACCAAAGTGTGGCTTCTGATTGGCTGCAGGAAGCAGCTGCAACCAATTGGAAGCCGTGGAAGCCCCATCAGATGTTTGGCTTCCAAAAGAACATTTGAAAACCAAAACAATCACTTCCGGGTTTTGATCGTCCTGGAGCCGATTTGTTCAGGAGCCAAGGCATTTGAGATCCAAGGTACAAATGTACTACTTTCCAGTTTGACCTTGACATTTTTCCTACTAATATTTAATAGGATTTTTAACCCAAAACAAGATCCAAGAAGTTCACACCACAAAATATGTTCTGAAAGTATTCTGATTTCACCTCCCACCCCCAAAGAAACCTGTCCAAATGTGGAATGATGTTCCAGGTCTAGATTTCTGCCATGGTGTTGCTGGAGTACATCTGTCGCTGGACAATTATCCCAGACCATTGGCAATGCTGACTGAGACTGATAACAGATGGAGTCCAACAGCTTCTGGGGAACCACATATTTCCATCCTCTCTTTTAAGGAGAAATCGGGTACCTATACAATTCCCACAAGCCATGCAGGCTTTCAGCACTTTTTTTTTGTTTGTTTCAGGAGTTTGCCAGTTGAAATTAATTTATTAATTCATAAAAAGCTTTAAGGCAAGTTTCTTGCATCTTTGTTCCCTGAATATCTATCCCATTTCCAGTCCATAACTCCATTAGGAACAGATGGGAAAGGAAGGAAAATTCAGGACCTTGGATAAGGACTAAAGTACAAGTTCAGGACCATGGTTAGTGATCCTGCAGCTGAGTCAGAAAACAAAAGCTATCTCAGAAGTATCTTGGAACAACGGGCAGAGCCTTATATTGTGGGCTAGGTAGTCAAGATGGAACCCTACCTGCTAAGTGTCCATCTGCAGCCAGTTGCTTTTTAAGCAGTGGGTTTTCTAGCAGTGGGGACTGTTTCAGAGAAAAATCCTGGGAGTTCTCCCAGTCCTCTGAGATGTCTGTGGTCCAGACTTGGGTGTTTTAGAGTTGAGATGCCAGTGGACACACTGTGGAATGGCCAGGAAGTGGAGGCATCTCCTCCTCAGGGCTGCTGCTGTAGGAGGATTCTTGGCCTGGGGCCATGACAATAGAGAAGGCTTTAAACTGTAGAGGTTAAAGAAGTAATGCTAAAATGGGCCACAGATATTGGATATAACTTGGATTTTGAAAAATGGACGAAGCTGTGGTCTAAAGGAATGAAATTTACTGCCTGTACTGCCCTCAGAGAAAATATGGAAAAGATGATGTATCGTTGGTACATCACCCCCGTGAAATTGCAAAAAATGTATAAGACTGGGGACAGAAGGTGTTGGAAATGCAAATCCAAAGAGGGTACTTTCTACCACATGTGGTGGAAATGTAAAGAAATTAAAAAAAATTGGGATTCCATCTACAACGAACTAAAGAAAATACTCAAATATACCTTTGTTAAAAAGCCTGAAGCCTTCCTCCTGGGAATGATAGGAGATGAGATTAAGAAAGAAGATTATGTAATGTTTCAATATGCGACCGTAGCAGCCAGGATTTTATTAGCACAAAATTGGAAAACCCCAAAAATTCCGACTATCAAAGATTGGCAAATTAAATTATTTGAATATATGGATTTAGCAAGAATGACGCACAATATTAGACAGCAAAAAGGTAGAAAGTTTATTGATGAATGGTTTAAATTTATAACATATATAGAAACAAATTCTAGAGACATAAAAATCATAGTAGGCGTAACATAACTCTTGCGACATGATGATGCTGTATAACAAAAACTGCAGAATGGACTTAGCATTAACATAACCCAAGACTGAGATGGAGGGAAGTCAACTGATATTTATCGTAATGTTTGTGTAGTTTGTCTTCTTTTTTTGTTATATGTTTGTGTTTGTTATTGTTGATTTTTGTTGTTGATGTTCGATATCAGAAAATGAATAAAAAGAATATAAAAAAAGGAGAAGGCTTTAAACTGCTCACTACCATCAGGGATTTCAATGCAGCCAGGATTAATGTTCCTGCACTGCAGCATTGGTCCTGCACTTGAGTATTGCTGTGTTTTGTTTTGTTTTTTAAAAAAGTCTATTTGGGGTATAATTTTTGCATATAATGAGTCAAATACCTGCTGCCTTGAGGGACATCTTCAGGAGAGAGAAAAGGCTAAATAGTAAACCCTACACAAATCTGGAGTCCCTAAAACAGTTGGATAGTGTCCTGTATGCCTCATTCCAGCAACTCCTGCAGCAAAGTTGGTGCCAAATATATTGCTCTCCTTTCCTTTCGACCACATCAGAGAGACCAGCAAGGTCTTGTCATCTGGGCAGCCCAGGACCTCCATACACACTGCCCAGGTTTGTGCCCCAGAGAGGTCACTTTGGTGCTGCCAACACAGCAAGAACAACATGGGAGGAAGCAGTTACAAGTTACCAGTCTCTGCAGTCACAGCAGGTGATCTGATTCTCCAGCCATCTGACTTCACCCCTGGTGGTGCACTCCATTGTCTCCCAAGACAGATGCCAACAAAAACAACCACCACCACCCAAAATAATACACAACCCCCATATCTTATACTAAATATGAGAGTCAAATTGTGGGTTGTACCATATTTATGGAGCATAATTTGTCTATATCTATATCTTTATCTTTATCTTTATCTTTATCTTTATCTATCTCTATCTCTATCTCTATCTCTATCTATCTCTATCTCTATCTCTATCTCTATCTATCTCTATCTCTATCTCTATCTCTATATCATCTATATCTATATATCATACAGCTATATACATTGTTGTATGCATCTGTTTATGTGCTCCTTACTTAGGGGATCTGGGGATAATGTATGTAATGTAATGTATGTAATATATTATGCTTATAAATATAATAATGTGAATGAGGTGTGATAACTTCATTCTTTGCAGAACTGAGGGGTTTTTGCTTCTCTTAAGGAGTGAGATGGGTTTTTTTTTAATAAAAAAAAACCAACCCTGTGTAGATAAGCTTGACATCAAGATTTTCAGACAATTCCATTCTGAGTTTAGGGTGTGTGTGTGTGTGCTGTAAAATGCTTATGTCTGTATTATTTTTGCTTTGAGTACTTATTTACTGTTTATTATCTTATTGTATTGTTTTGCTTTGATTGCCTGTCTTCTACTGTCACCAGCTGTCTTGTACAAGGACACTTACAAGTGGAATAGCAGAACAAAATAATTTTGTGTCTGCAGTGTGCAGGGGAGGAGAAAGCAAGATCTTGAAGCGGTTGGGCTCTGTTCTGTGCAGCTTTGTAGATTCTGCTTCCATGCAGGAGGCTAGACAAGGACTTCAGACTACTCATCCCTTCCTCAGTGCACGCACACACACTTTATGACTTTCATGACTCCATGCAGCAGGCATAACACACTCCAGACAACCCATTTTCAGGGGATTACATGGCTCTTCTCAGGTAGTTAAAGTCACTCAACCTTTTGACCTTGTGTCCCCTAACACTCCTAGAAGCGTAATCACCCAGGAATGCACCACTTGTCATGTGTGTCTTATTACTGAAATAAAAAGATCACCCATTCAGCAACCTGAGCTGTAGCATCGGGTTCATTTGGTGTATACATTATGATGAGAAAATAACATAAACTTAATAAGCTACACTGTTAATTAGCACATTGTCTCACTAGGGAGATGAGATACATAAATAAAATTAAGAATGATTAAGTGGAGAGGAGGCAGAGAAGTCAAACTGGAATAAACAGCATTTCTCAGGTCATTGGCTTAAATACTGATATTGCCATGCTAGGATAATGCTTACATAAGAAAAGTAAATCTATGAACGCTAGACATCCGCAGGCACTCAAGCTGAACGTCACAGCCAATGGGCTCCTGGTTTGCTTTTGCTGAATGAGACTATAAGAACCAGGCTAGGTCAATGGTCCATCCCCTGCCTGCCTCTAATTGTACACTGATAACATAATTTATATGAACAAAGTGGATTTCAGGTTATCATGGTGGGCAACCTGTGTGCTTCCAAACAATTATCTCTGTTACCTGGGCATTCCTGTGAATAGTCACCCCCCAGCAGCCACAGGAACTAGAAACTTGTGCGTATGTGTATGTGATTTATTATTATTATTATTATTATTATTATTATTATTATTATTATTATTATTATTATTACCACTCAGGTCCTGCTTTTAGGCTTCCCATAGACAGCTGATATGATTATCTCAGTAAGAACAGGATGCTGGACTATATAGGCCTTTCATGGGGCTCTATTTATGTCATTATTCTCAGGAGGGGAGGAGATTCATCATCACAATTATTGTACAGAGTCATTACTCCAAACATTTCTAAAAGCCTTGCCCTACATTAGTATTTAGGTTGGCTGGGGGAAGCATTACTGTCCATTGCACTGCTATAATAACTAAATAATAAGGTCATATTCATTACAAGGGAAAGGCCCCTGAAAGCTGACTTACTAAAGCACCACAGAGAAAACTGTATTACAGTTAAATGTCATAACAAAACAGTACATGACTAATCTACCCCCCCAAAAAAAAACACCTTTAGGCAGAAATCCTTTTCTCCCTAATTCTTGAGAATCCAACCCCCCACTTCTTAGAAAGAGACCTCTAGCGGCTAGCTTCTGCCTGATTTAGATGCATAGTAGTATTTTTTCAAAACACCCCCCCCCCCCAGATGGACAAGATGCATGTTTACATAGCCACATAGCATCTTATAAGGAATTCAAAGCCTACCCAAACAGTATTTTGTTGTTTAGTCATTTAGTCATGTCCAACTCTTCATGACCCCATGGACCAGAGCACTCCAGGCACTCCTGTCTTCCACTGCCTCCCGCAGACTGGTCAAACTCATGTTGGTAGCTTCGAGAACACTGTCCAACCATCTCGTCCTCTGTCATCCCCTTCTCCTTGTGCCCTCAATCTTTCTCAACATCAGGGATTCTTCTCTTCTCATGAGGTAGCCAAAGTATTGGAGCCTCAGCTTCAGGATCTGTCCTTCCAGTGAGCACTCAGGGCTGATTTCCTTAAGAATGGATACGTTTGATCTTCTTGCAGTCCATGGGACTCTCAAGAGTCTCCTCCAGCACCATTATTCAAAAGCATCAATTCTTCGGCGATCAGCCTTCTTTATGGTCCAGCTCTCACTTCCATAAATCACTACTGGGAAAACCATAGCTTTAACTATACGGACCTTTGTTGGCAAGGTGATGTCTCTGCTTTTTAAGATGCTTTGTGGATCACTGCCTTGCCGTGGTGAAGGGGCTTGAATAACTCAGAGAAGCTATGACCTATGCCGTGCAGGGCCACCCAAGACAGGTCATAGTGGAGAGTTTTGACCAAACATGAGCCACCTGGAGTAGGAACCGGCAAGCCACTCCAGTACCCCTGCCAAGAAAACTCCATGGACCCAAACAGTATATTTAACCACAAATGCCAAGGATAATAAAATTGCACTTTATCATCTTGTCTTTGATATTATTGTTCTTTTGTAGCACAAATAAAAAAAAGTATGAAAGAAATGGACAGAAGCAATAATGCAGCTTCCTGTAGCGGGTACAGGCTCCCATCTTTTGGGCTAGAGCTCCCATCTTTCCTGACAACTGATCATGGGAGCTAGAACTCATTGGAATTGTAGTCCAAAACACCCGGAGAATATCTGTATGGAAAGGGCTCCAATAAAGTATAGTGGATGAAGTGTGTTCTGCTCACTCTTTGCACATCTGCATCCCAGTGAAGTGAAGGCACAGGGTATAGGCCTACAGCTATTTCACAACAGTTTTTTCCCCCCAGCATAATTTTTATTAGTTTACAGCAAAACAAATAAAAATCAAATAAACCACATCTTGTATTCAACCGATTCATTCTTTAAGACTTCCTTCAGCGTCTCCGCAAATCTCCGTTGTCTATCAACACATACTTTCGCATCTCCTACTATCTATTGACATTATTAAAATCCTTTCCACCCTTTTCTTTAGACAATATTCTTACAAATATCACAGAGCTCTTTTAAACCCTACTAGCGTTATTTGTCCCTCACTTAAATTATCCAGATATTTCACGAATTTTCCCCATTCCTCCATAAATCTTTGATCTCTCAAATATCTAATTTTTCCCGTCAGTCTATCTAGTTCCGCATAATCTAATAGTTTCTCTCTCCACTCCTCTATTGTCGGTATTTTCTGTTGTTTCCAGTTTTGGGCTAATAGGACTCTTGCTGCCGTTGTTGCATATTGGAAAAATTTGCCGTCTTTGTTCTTAATCTCTTTTCCTGATAAACCTAACAGAAAGGCCTCTGGTTTTTTTTCAAAAGTATATTTTAAATTTTTTTCCATTTCTGTATATACCTTTTCCCAGAAACCTTTAACCTTTTTGCAATCCCACCACATGTGGTAGAAGGTCCCTTCATTTTCCCTGCATTTCCAACACTTACTGCATGTCTTATACATTTTTGCTAGTTTCGCAGGGGTAATGTACCAACGGTATAACATCATCATTAAGTTTTCCTACAACGTTACACATGCCGTGAATTTAAGATTTTTTTTCCATAATTTCTCCCACTCTTCAAAATAGATATTATAACCGAAGTCTTTTGCCCAATGTATCATTACCGACTTCACTTCCTCGTCTATTAAATTCCACTCTAGCAGCTGGTTGTACATTTTTGATAGGATTTTGTAATCATTATTTATTATCTCAGTCTGGAATTTAGAATCTTTTTCTGCATATCCTCTATCTTTAATATCCTTCACAGCTATTTCACAACAGTATGTGGATCTGAACACACCAAAGAAGGAGTGGCATATAAGCAGAACTTTTTCCCCAGTGTTGCTGACTCTGCAGACTGTTTCATTAGCAAACGGATTAAGCATGTTTGCACAGATGAACATTGTATGGGGAAGGAGAAAGAATTGAAAGAGTTACTGCCCTTCCCCCATGACAATCAAAACTTGACCCGTTGTGCTTTGGTCATCATCACTAATGCTGGGGTACTTCAGCAACAGAAGACTCAGAAACAATACTACAACAGCATCTGCATGACATTCCCATCAATTTACTGGGGTGGGGCATGGGGGGAGAGTGTGCATCCTGGATTAGCATCTTAAACATCTTATTGTACTTTATGTAGTTGACTACCATTAGGGCTTTGTGAAACAAAATTTGCTAAGATAGAAATCTAGAGGAAACCAGGAAATAAACAAATAAATGTACTGTTTGTTTACTATGCAGTTACTTGCATTATTTTTGGCACTGTGCTTTGCAAATTACAATTAGATTTATATGCTTTTTCAGAGGGTTTTTTTTTATAAAAAAAATCTTTAGTAAGTAGTAAGAGCAGCAATTGTGGGAAAAGAGGATTCTTATGTGGAATTGCAATAGGAAGTCCTTCAGGACACACATATTGTGATTGATGAATATACCCAACAGTAATCTAAGGACTACAACAGATGCTCCATCTACTGAATTTCCAGTGATCTCCCGGTAAATAAGGGCCATGAGAATTAACCCTTAGGATCACAGGAAAGTAGAATGAACAACTTTCATTAACTAACTAATGGCTCCTATTTTCAACCATCAGCAGTTTCAAAAAAGGCATTTATGTGCCCAGTGTTAACACTTAAGAAATTACCTTTCCCACTGTCTTTTATTGCAATGCAAAATATAAGGGAAAACTTAGTCTAGTTTCTCAATGGACCACAGAGAACAATAATGAGTGACTGAATCAAAGTCAGTTGTCTTACAGACACAAGAGATTCATCATTAGCAGTGCTTGTTTCTATTTGTGTCCAAGGGATAGTAGACATAACACTGCTGGATTGATTTGTATCTTCCCAAGTTGGTCATGAAATGTGCCAGAATGCTTAAAAGGAAGCCAAACATGGAAATGAAAAGTGCAGGAGCAAACAGTTGGAGCTATCCCGCTTCAGGGAAGGAAAGAATAACGAAGTTAGATATATTTGGGAAAGAACAACGTCATTTAAATGAAACAACGCATTTTCTCTCCGGAAATGGTTGAAGGATCTCAATGAACACGCTCCAGTCAGAGTTAAGTATGTTCAAGTTTCACTGGCTGCAAATGGATTGGACCAAATGTTCCACAAGCTGTTCACATTACAGATTTGTTCTGTCTCCTTTCTGTCCCCCCACTCCGGTCTCTGTCTGATGTGGGGCATTTCCCTCCTGCTTCTACAGTCTCCCCATGGCACAGCCAGTGCTGTTTAAGGAGGGTCCCCAGACCCTCTGCTGAGGCCGTTTGGGGGCAGCAAGAGAGGGGAAAGGGACAGGAAAGCTCCTTCCACTTTCACAAGTTCAGATCCAGCTGTGTGGGAAAGAGCCAGCATGGCATAGTTGTTAGAGTGGCAGACTACGACCTGGGAGACCAGGATTCAAATCCCCTTTCAGCCATGAAATTCACTGTGTGACCTTCACCCAGTCATTGCCCCTCTAACTAACCTACTACCTCACAGGTTTGCTGGAGCGATTAAATGAAGAGAGGGAGAAATATTTACTCCACTTTGAGCTCCTTGGAGAGAAAGGGAGGATATAAATGCAACAAACAAATATAATTTAAAAATCCGTGCTTAATCTGATAGGACCAATTCAAAGCCCTGAAACTGGACTGGATCATGATCAATATTTCTAACCTTTAATGCATTTTTAATAAAGTGCTTTATAAAAGGAATTTATATTAATAAGAACTCAATTCCTGTACTACATTCATACCAGCTAGAATATCTTCATTGGAGAAAGCAAAATGGCCATTCCAATTTGCTTTAGTTGCTGCTGTTGTTAAAAACAACTTCCTAATCCTCGTTGAGTGGAGCATTCTATAAACATAATCACACTGTTTATGCTCTGGTCCAGGGATGGGGAACTTGTGACTCTCCAGATGTTTCTGGTCTACACCTCTCATCAGCCCCCAAGAGCATCCCAAATCGGGACAATGGGAGATGTAGTTCAGCAATATGTGGAGTGTCACAGGTTGCCCATCCCAGTTCTAGCCAATACCAATGAACTGTTGCCAAGGATATTTTACCATATTTTTTAAGAGGCTTAGATTCAGCTTTATACTAAGCATAACATTAGATTACTAACACTGTCAGCACTTTTAAAGTGAAAACTAGCCATTTTGTTGACAACTGTATACTGACAGAAGAGCAAGGTGACATTTCACCAGCCAAGGAGTGAAATAAATATTGTAAAACACTGTATAAATGATTAATCAAAATATAATAAAACACCTTATCTGTTATTCATGTTCTAGTTTGGCACCTAAGGCACAGATATCTGAATGGAACCAGTATGATTTTTCTTTTCTTTTTTGAGAGGAAGATAGGGAAAGCTCTTAATTGTTCTCCTTATTTAGGTACTAATGTATTGGGATAGTTGGTTGCAGGGCAAGCACAAACCATAGTTTTCTGGCTTGGGTGGATCAGCAAACTATGACTCAAACCAGGATGTGGGGGATGGAAAGAATTTCAGCACACAAAGAGAAGAGGAAGAAGTGCAGGGGTGCAAAAGTCCAAGAGTCTTTATGGTTTCCTTGGTTTTAGTATTACACCTGGATCAGCCCAAAAGGTATACAGGTTAATGAGCTGCCAAAACAACAGGACACAGAAATATTCAGTTAAAGGCAGGGTGGTATATGGAAAGGGACTTCTATGGGTATATGACAGATATTTGATTCCAACAGATCTGCCTGAAGGAAGATGCACTGTGCAGTTAGAAAGGGGTGATCCAGTACACATCATGCACATGGACTTTTGATAAAGTCTCTTGCTTAAGATTCTTGGATAAGCTTAGCATTCATGGGATAAGAGAAGAGGTATTCTTATTGAACAGTAACAGGTTAAAGAACAGGAAGCAGAGAGGCTTTAAAAGGGGGTTAGGTGAATTCACGGAGGAATCGGCTACCAGTAGCTACTAGCCATGATGGCTATAAATTGCCTCCAGATTTGGTGGTGGTATGCCTCTGAACACCAATTTCTGGGGAGCACAAGTAAGGAGAGGGCTGCTGTGCTCATGTCTTGCTTGCAGGCTTCTCAGAGGTTTTGGGTTGGTGACAGTGAGAGCAGGATGCTGAACTAGGTGAGACTTTGGTCTGATCCTTATGTTCTTATGCCCACTTATTTAGTATATTTTACCACCTCTCTGAATTTGTATCAAACATGTTCATTTTAAATGGTTAACCATATAAAAAAATGAGATTTCAGGGGTAAATGAAAAGGGTGGGTAAATGTGGATTTAGTGAAGAAATCTATGGAAAATAATACAAATTTTTGCAGTTTGAATATATGTGTGTGTATATTTATGCCTGTGTGTGTGTGTGTGTGTGTGTGTGTGTAATCAATGCATAAATAGAATGAAACAGACTTATGAATGGAAACACACAAACATGACAGGGTGACTGGAAATTGACCGATTTGTCCATTCCTAATCTGAGCTTCCCAATCAGCACAGCCATGGCAATAAAGAGATTTGCATTACTATTCATATGTAAAAGCATGCCACCAGTTTCCACCAACATTGAGTGTGTTGGAAGTAAGATGGCTCCTCCTTTGCTTAGGATAGATGCTCTTGGAGCTCTACAGGAAAAGAATTTCATGCATATGTTGACCATAATCATATCCGGAGAGATTTCCAATATCTCTGCTGAAAACATACAGGTGGGGAACCTTTTTTCTTTGTGCTTCCATGATCCCCACCATTCACAAAAATATTTTTAGAAATGGCCCCATGTATTTCCAGCCTGAAAAGGGCCAACTAAGGAATCAATATTCTCAGTAAGGAGGACTGGCATCTACTCATTTCCCACAGATTGCTCTGTGACCTTAAGGAGGAATGTTGAGGCTTCATACTTGTTAAGTGCTCATAAACGATCCATAGAGATTACAAAGAGGATGTTACAGAACTGCAAAGTATCCTTCCTAGTATCACTCACTGCACTGCATTCACACTCTTTCCGGTAGCGGAATGGCACACACCTTCATTTCTCAGAAAAAGCGAAGCAGCATATTGAGCTTCAAGGGTGACATGCATTAATGGTACCATTATTAGAAGATAATGTGCTTCCATTAGCACATGAAGTTCTGGAAAGGGCACTGCTTGGTGTCTCCTTTGGAAGAAAAAACCCACACGCAAGGCACATTTTCTTTACTTCTCATTTGCACTTGTTGTTTCAGCAAAAGGCTTCCGGCCCAACTGACATACAATATGAAGGAAGCCCAAACACAGAATGCATTAACATTTTCAGGTCATTCCGCTGGTCCGTTTCTCTTTGTTACATACAGACTAGCTTGAAATAATTGTTCATTTTAAAAATGGAAGGCTTTAGATTTTTCTCTCATTACTGTAAATGGGGAAGAAATTCACCAAGATCGTGATAAATGTGGCATATAATCATGATGCCTCCAGAGCTCTTCAAGACTCATTCGGAATGGTGGTTACCCATTTTGGCCTGGCTATTTACACAAATAAATAACACAGCCCAAATTCCTCCCAGCTGGAAGACAAAGATCATTGTTCCAATCTTCAAGAAAGGGGACAGGTCTCTGCCACAAAATTGCCGCCCCATCAGCCTGCTAGGTATCCCTTCAGAGTTATGTGCTCAGCATTTACAAATGAAGTTAACTGACTGGCTACATACAAATAACAAGCAGGGCTTAGAGAAGGATTCAGCACCATCAACCAATGTTTCTGGGTATGTGCTTGGTAATGCTGCCAGATTCAGCTGCCACTCAGTTCTCCAACAAAGGGCGATGGAGGGAAATCAGTGTGCACTGAAACTCTACTTAGGCTACACTAGCTAAATCCTACTATGGTGCTTTAACTCAGCCTCTGAAAAACATGGGTGTGCAGTCCAAAACATCTGGAGGGCACCAGGTTGGCAAAGGCTGCTTTAACTGTAAATCAAGCTTTTAAAAGCTTTAATTTACCTACTGCAAATATACCCAATGTGATTTCAAATGGAAAGTCATAAAAGACTGCATTATTCTGGCTAATTATACCCTTGATTCATTTCTAATTTGATTATTTTATATTGACATTTCCGCTGAGCAAATATTTTTATATTGGTTTCATCTTAACTCTGAATGACAGCAGTCACAATTATATTATAATTTAAACACAGTGGATTTGTTCAAGAAAAATCCCAGTGAATGTCATAATTGCACACTCTGTATCTGTTTCTCTGCATGCTTCCATGTATCAGCGAAGACAATACCCAACTGGATAGACCAGTGCTCTGATTTGTTATAAGGCAGATTCCTGTCTCATGCATATATCTCCGTGGTGCATCTTTGAAGATGACATTCCTGTGACTTGTATATGTCTTGAAGACTAAGAGTTGCACAACAGAGGCTTGCATCTAAAACTCAGCTTTCTGTTTAGTGGCACAGATTGGGTTTCTTGTACTGGACAATGCACCTGGACACACCATCCTCATTAGATTTGTACCCACCCTTCACCATAAGTTCCCATAAGTTTCAACAATATAAAAATACAATACTAAAATCAGCTAAAACAATCGGCAGTCAAAAGAATAGAGCAAATCTATATCAAAGGCCAGGGAAAGAGGTACATCTTTAGCAACAGAGTAAAGTTATGGAGTGAAATTGTGGGACACATCACAAGGGATGAGCTCAGAGCTATCAGTGTGGGACAGATTTTGCTGCTTAAGTGGGCCTCTGTTTATCTACCATTGTTTAGATTCTATTTTAAAAGAAAGAAAGAAAGAAAGAAAGAAAGAAAGAAAGAAAGAAAGAAAGAAAGAAAGCCTAATTCACCAGGATGCCTTGGTTATGATATTTATTTGTGCCTATCATTTGAAATTAAAATGCATTATTTTATTATTTCAATGCATATGCTATTTTTTTAAAAAATGCACCACACTATTAGAGAGCTAAGTATTCTTATTAGTGTAGGCTTTGATAGTTTAAAAATTAATTCTTTCCCTGCCGTTTTATTTCTGCAACATCTGTAACTGGCTTTCGATATGACTTCAAACCCCTGCTAGAAAAATAAACATCAAAATAATGAGCTTTCCTTATTGAATTCACCAAATTGGCACAATACACTAATGTTTAAACAAAAAATAAAAAATGGGGGGGGGGAGAGAATGAAAGGGGAACTTGCTGCAGTGCCAGAATGGCAGCACGATCAATTTTAATTAGCATTGCTCATTGTAGGAAATGATAAGGTATCAGTCATAGTAATTGGTGGTGTTGACAATTAGTCAAAGTCATTAACATTGCAAAATCTAGAAGAAAAAAGGGGGCTTGCAAAAATTATACAGATCTAGAGAGAGAAAGGCTTAGTACAGAATAATTTGGTTTTTGCATAGTGTAGCGCACATAGTTTGGATTTACCCACACTTCTCACAGCTATGATTTCTGTATAATTGAATGCATACGCTGGATCCATTTTGGCTAGTTGTAACTGGACAACAATTTTATTTGGATACTGAACCAGATAAGAAACAATGGCAATTTCAATAGTGGGATTTAATAAGTGGAAAATGCTTTCGCCTAATTTCTGATAGGGAATGTTTGAGTTCTGGCTTGCCTGGAAGTCTCTTGACATGAAAATTTCTCCATTTCCTATCCCAGTCTCAGTGGAAGTCACTTTTTAAGTCAGGGAATGGGATTGTAGCAGGAGGAGAGCATGTCTTAATATGTGCATTTTTGCACACATTGTTTGGATGAAGAACTGCATCACAAAATTCAGAAGTGTACAAATTTCAAAGGATAACTGTGTTTCAATCTGAGGATTGATTCAGAAAGTGTGAATTAGGTAGTTGTCAATAAAATGCAAACAATATCAATTTTATTTTGCATCCCTGGTGCACACATTTTTTAAAAGTTATGCTTGAACCAATCCTTATCTTATAATCCCACATGAGAAACAAAAAACAGGAATTGTCAGTAAGTATTCAGCTTAAACATCATCTGATTATTTCCACAGCCTTCATGCTAGCCAGTGCCAGCACAAGAGAATGGAATGCAAAACACAACTACCTATGTTTTCATTGATAGCCACAATTTTGGGAAGCTTGCCTTTTGAGGGCTGCACGCAAGTGCTTGTTGTTTCGGAATCTAGGTTTATCATTCCAGCCAAGGGAGACACTGACTTTTTGGTAAAAACAAGGGAGGCCCGGAAATGGAGGAAAAACATTATCTTTATGTTTTGTGCCCTGGTAGACTCTCCAAACAGCAGTGAGAGACAAGAGTTGAGCAGTTCACCACATTAAAAAACTACTCTGTGGAGAACTGTAAATTTTGACTGTAACAATGACAAGAGAACACTCCATCCATATGCATCATTCTAATATAGAATAACACATCATTATGTAGCACATGACTCAAAGAAGCTTAATTTGAGCCAGGAATGATCAGCATTTAGTTCTAAAGAACTATTTTGAATGGCATGTAAGTCTTCAAAATATTTTAGTAAAAAGGGGAGAGAAGGAGTGTTTGAGTATGTACAAAAGGTCTTTCCCTTCTATTCAGCAACATAATTTGGAATTACGAGGAAAATGAATTTGATTTAAAAGACTAAGTGATGCTCTACGTCAGGCATAGGCAAACTCCGGCCCTTCAGATATTTTGGAACTACAATTCCCATTATCCCTAGCTAACAGGACCAGTGGTCATGGATGATGGGAACTGTAGTCTCAAAACATCTGGAGGGCCAGAGTTTGCCTATGCCTGTTCTACTTTAGTTGTGTGACTAGCAGTCATTTCAAGGGATGTAAACCTAGGATGGGTGATTTCATCAGATCACCATGTGCGAGGAAAGAACGTTTGAACTTCCCACCAATGGCACTGCTTACCTCAGAGACAAAACTCCCATGGGCGACATGGGACACTACCAGCCAGCTCAGTACTGACTACACTGACTAGTCTTATCTGGCTTTGTATCCATTTAGGCAAATTGCTGTATGTTTATACAGTGGTACCTGAGGTTACATACGCTTCAGGTTACAGACGCTTCAGGTTACAGACTCCACTAACCCAGAAATAATACCTCGGGTTAAGAACTTTGCTTCAGGATGAGAACAGAAATTGTGCTCCGGCGGCACAGCAGCAGCAGGAGGCCCCATTAGCTAAAGTGGTGCTTCAGGTTAAGAACAGTTTCAGGTTAAGAACGGACCTCCGGAACGAATTAAGTACTTAACCCGAGGTACCACTGTACTCAGCTTCAAGCAAGCAACTCACTAAGTAACTATTACATTGTATTTCAGTGGTAGCCGTTTATTTCACCAATGCATCTAAATATCTCTTTAGTTAGGAATCTACCACCCATGAGTAGCAGAATCTCCACCAAAAGCCTGCAAAGCAGGTTAAGTTCAAGGCAGGGAATTTGGGAATAGCCTTAGATATTTGTCCTGCCCCTACACTTAACAGATCATTGCTTTTGTCTCCAATCCCTGTGCACTAGACTCATTTTCCTGACCAAGCCAGATCTAGTTAGGCACTTGCTGGGCTGAGTGGATCAGGAATTGCTCCCAGCTGAAAGAAATGCATTCAGTTACTGAGCTGGAACAAGTCCAAATCCAATCTGCTCCCCCACTGGAAAATAAGCTTTCATGTGCACAGACCTTGAGGTGGAAGTCATCCGTGTAACTGAATGAGCATCAGTAACTACAGCACTCAGATATGGCCTAGGCCACTTCTCCTCATGGCTGACATTGGAAATTCCTCCATATTAATAGGAGCTCTGATGCTATTCAAAGCCAAATGATAACATTCAGGGCATAAAGATTAGACATATTTTGTTTTATGTTCCTTGCCATTATTTATCTCAGTTTATGATGACACAAACCAACTAGTTTCAGTAACAGCATTAGGTATCTAACACAGGGATTGAAAGGATAAAATAAAAGTTAGAGTAAACAACATGTTCGCACAGCAAACTTAAACACTTGTGGTTAACCTGTGGGAATATGAACAAAATACACCTCCAGTCTTTTCTCCAAGGAGCTCCAATGGGTTATCCCACATTTTATCTGCACAACAACCCTGTAAGGAAGGTGTGGGACTGGAACAAGGCCACTCAGTGAACTGTACAACTTAGTGGTGATTTGAATTATTTCATGCGGCACACTGCATCTCCACCAACCCAAGAGGGCCACTGCTGCATTTTCCTTCATTTTTGAAGGCTTTAATGTGTTTAAAGGATTGTCTTTGTTTTCCTTTCTTTTCTTCAATGCCTTGGAATGCTACATGAAATTCAGAAATTTGCCACATACCCACATACCCACAGCAAATACCTACAGAATGAGCTATCTGTTATTAAAATCTGGTATATGTGCTATGGGTAGCCATCTGCTGGTATATGTGCTTTGGGTAGCCATCTGCTGGCAAAATTCCATTGTTGGCAGCCACCAGTTGCAAAAAGCGGTGGCTAAACTTCATAATGCCGTTGTGTTATATACTATAAAAGGTTTACGAGCTGTGTGAGATGGTGATTAAGGACATAAGAAAAGTCCTGTTGAATAAGACCAATGGGCGCTATTCTATTCCCAGAGTTGCCAACCAGATGACTATAGGGAGCCCAAGCATAGCACACAAGTATGACAACATTCTCCACCTACTGGCATTCAGAGTCATGATACCTCTGATACTAGAAGTAAGATACAGTCATTATGACCAGTAGCCATTGATAGCTTTATCCTGCATGATTTTTCTAGTCGCCTTTCAGAGCCATCCAAGTTGGCATTCAGCACTGCATCTCATGGTAGGAAACTTCATATTTCAACTATACACTATGTGAAAAAGTAATTCCTTTTGTACTTTGAGTTTAAGGCAGAAAAAAGGAGGAAGTAAATGAGTTTTCTATCCTGCTGCAATGTTCACTTACTATAATCTATCTCATCTGTGAAGAACTTTGACCCACTAATAAGCTGCTGTGCATTAGGCTCAGCTCAGCAAGTGTCACAGCAGCTCTGAGTATGACATGTCTTTCAATTAGATTAATCAAGTTCTAATTTGCACTGGAAGGGCATGCTAAATAAAGGGAGGTTCCAGCCAACTTATCTCCATGACAAAGAAATGTGTCATTAAAACCAATTCTAAATACTAAATTTCAGAAAATTTAATTATGTTTAATTTCTATTTCTCTTGCACTTTCAGGCCTTTGAACAAGTAACCATATAAATATAGAATACAATTGTAATTTCCACATGCACACAGTTTTTAGGGGGGGGGGGAATAACAGAACACAAGTTGGCCTCTATGCCCCCTAAGCAGAATACAATACCTAGTTTTAAATATTATATTATGAAAACACTGAATAAAATTACATTTACAATTGTAGGCTTAGAGTCTGACAATTTCAAAGGGAGATAATTCCCCAGCTATGGAACACCAACCTACCTCTCCATGTGTTATCATAATCCAGTGTTCAGTGAAGAAGGCTTTCTCATATGGTGGAACGTGAAAGAAGAGGCAGTGTCTAATGTGTTTCATTCTATTTTGCCAAGGAGAAAATGGAAAGCCAGTACCCATGATGCAGCACAGATGTCAGATGCTCATGGTGACCTATCATTATCAGTGTCATGATTCTCATCCCAAGGTCTTGCAGTGGATGGCAGAGGACCCTAATGAAGACCAGGTTCAGGCTACTTCTTTGGCAAGTACCTTATTTGGAAGGTCTTCTAGTTGAAGGATATATTCTAGCCATGTAACTCTGCCTCCTCTCCAAAGACTGCAAAATAAGCATAAGGGCCCTTTAAGGTGGGGGGGGGGCAGCAGCACATATGTTACCATTCTCAGATGTTGGCAACCAGCCTTGAAAGCAAGCCAAGAAGACTGGACAATGAATGTTGGAGAGAGGACAATGGAGATGGAAGTGTGCTTGAGCCAGAGGAAGGTAAAAGTGGTATGGGTTTACCTGTTGGGTTGTGTCCCAGAGTACACCAAGATGGAGAGAGAGAATAGTGAAAAGTGGGGAAAGAGAGAGCAAACCAAAGCTGAGTGAAGGTGAGAGAGCAGAAACAGAGCTGGAGAAAGTGAAAGCTGGTGCCTGTATGTGTGGAACAGAGAATGAGGGTGTGAGAGGCAGGGAGGCAGCTAGCAGAAGCATGTATGTCAGAAGGAATGTGTGTGGAGGGGATTGATGCAGAGACTGCAGCAAAGAGGACTGGAGAACAGAAACCACTGTAAGAGAACAGAAATAGTTTACAGAAAACAAAAAATCTACAGGGGGTGGATTGGGTGAGAACATAAAGGAGCTCTCAAAAGAGAGCTCCTGGTCCATGAAAGGGTCGGCTGGGCAGTTTGGCTTCAGTGGAGACATGTAGACAGGCATAAGGGGATATTGAGGTTTTCTGGGACTGGCTGACACAGTCGCAGTCTGCAGTGTGTTATTATTTTACTTTTAAATTGTGTTTTAAATCACAGAGTACAAAAGGCATATAAGTTAAATAAATATATAAAGGTGGGGTTCAAATCCTGTGATTAGAAGGGTCAAGCCGAACCTTATCATGGGAACTTTCCTCTCACTTTTAAGAATTATGGCCTGAGTGCAAAGCAGTTTGGTCAACTTTTTACAAAGATCTTTGATCTTTCCTCCATATGCATCTATTTATTTTCTGCCTGGTCCAGTTCTTCCAGCATGTTTTGCTTGTCTTGCACAAGTAGTCACATCTCTTTCCATGTCAAACCACAAGTCCTTGAAAGAAATCCCCAGGATAACTACCTCTGACTCCAAGCAAAGGAACTCCGACTTCAATCTTTACCTCCAACCGGCGCCTCAGGCAAAATCTTGAATAAGTAAGAAAGACTCAGAGATGTTTCTCAGAGATCAACACATTTTCAAGGTCAATTTCTTAAGACTGCGCCTTTCATTGCTCATCACTTTCTGCCCGATTTCATGTGTTATCATTATGCATTGATTTATTCTTTCCTTTTTATGCCATTCTTTTGTGCTTCATCTGAAAGTGTGAGGGGGGGCGGGGGGCTCCACACCATGCATTATAACGAGAGGATCAGGCTCGGCTGGGGTTCAATTGAGTAGATTGACTGCTCAATAAGCGCAATGTCAGGAACTAAATACAACCTGGAAGCTTCTCACACCCTGTTTTCCCTCTTCCCAGTCACTTTCAGTCATACAGCTCAAGCTTTTTGCAGCTTATAGTTAATTAGTTTGCTTTAAACAGTTGTTTAAACAATTTCTGCTAGGGAAAAAAGCACAAAACCCAGAAGTTGCATTTGGTACTCTACTTTTCCGAGACTGGCGATTCCTCTCACACACTCATTTGTAGATCAGATTAAAGCTGACAGAGATGAAACTCGGCTGGCCCACATCCTTGAGATTGCTCCGGGGCCTCAAATCTGCATTTCATCATGATGTGAGCACATGTTCCCATCATTGCTACATCCATCTGTATCACTCTGGATGTTAATTGTATGCAAACCCTATTTCCTTCATGAATCTGTTCATTAAAGTTCACCAAACCTGACAAGAGCCCCAAATAAGCATAACATCCTCATACAGTTCATAGCTATGTGGCACCTCAGGTTTGGGAATATAAGCTTCAGGGTCTAGTACTTTAAATATGTAGATCATAATCCTACAAGGCATCTATCAGAGGTGCATCAAAAAGGCTGTTTCAACAGAGAATGCAAATGTATTAAATATGTATTCTTTAGAAATGCTGATCAGCAAGTTTGATTCCTTCAATGTGCAACTGTTCAAATGCTTGCTTCAGTGAACTGACAAACTCTGTATACTAAAAGATAAAGCAGGAGTGCTTGCTCTTCCACACAGTTTTGCCTCTTTTAATAGTATAAGCCAAACTTTTGGGCCCCTGTCTTATTGGTTCCATAAACTCATCCCTAGTACACTATAAAAAGCATCAAGCCCATTGTATTTTATGTGGTATGGCAACCATTTATTTCATCTATGCATCAGAAGAAGGCGGCCACCTCAAACTCATGGAAACATGAGGAGAGACCTGGTGGATTCAGGACTCAAGTTACTACTGTGTCTGTTTTTCACATTCCTATGCAGATGCCAAGTTGCCTATTGTAATTTTCTCAATAGAATGAACAATTATTCACTTTCAAATTGACTTGTGATTTTTTTAAAAGCATTATTCAGAATAGTGGTTTGCACCATTCACTAAGGAAGATAAAGGTAAAGGTAGCCCTGACTGTTAGGTCCAGTCATGGACGACTCTGGGGTTGCGCGCTCATCTCGCTATATAGGCCGAGGGAGCTGGCGTTTATCCACAGATAGCTTTCTGGGTCATGTGGCCAGCATGACTAAGCCGCTTCTGGCAAACCAGAGCAGCACACAGAAACGCCGTTTACCTTCCCGCCGGAGCACTACCTATTTATCTACTTGCACTTGATGTGCTTTTGAACTGCTAGGTTGGCAGGAATAAACATTAGGAAGAACATTCTGACAGTAGGCATTTTTCCAACAGTGGAGTCTCCCAGAAATTGGTGGACACCCCTTCATTAGCTGTTTCTAAGCTGCATGCCCAGCCAGAGGGGGTGCCGTGGCAGTGAGTTTCCTGCATTTTCAGGAGTTTGGACAAAGTGACCTTTGTTAAGCTATTTTCCAATGATCTTCTTGCACTCCCTGTTAAAAGAGTTGCTTACTTGTTTAGATTGTCCTCACTTGCTCCACTCTCAGGGAGCTTCCACACAGCAGTCTATAGTGGACTCAGTGCTGCTCAAGCATGAGAGCTTTGAAACGGTATCCACACAGCATCCTCATCAAAATGCCATCCCATGCTATCTTCCCATTTCCATTTCAGGCAAATATCTGCAAAAAGGATGGCATTTTGATGGAAGTTGACGCCATGCGGATGCGTGCATGAGCAAGCCATGAATCCACAATAGACCACTGTGTAGAAGTGCCCCCATTGTCCTTAGTGTCATCGTGATGCAGGCAAAACTAATTCAATGTGTATTGCCATGATGCCATCCTAATCATTACGTGATCCCTGATTGGGAGGAATAGCCGCATGAGGAGGAAGAAACGACAGCAACGATGCAGTAGCCAGGGTGAAAAATAGCACCAAGCAGGAGTGGAAAAGCTGAAAATTCACACAATCTAAATGAGATAAGCTCACTGGAAGGACAGATCGTGAAGCTGAGGCTCCAATACTTTGGCCACCTCATGAGAACAGAAGACTCCCTGGAAAAGACCCTGATGCTGGGAAAGATTGAGGGCACAAGAAGAAGGGGACGACAGAGGACAAGATGGTTGGACAGTGTTCTTGAAGCTGCGAACATGAGTTTGACCAAACTGCAGGAGGCAGTGGAAGACAGGAGTGACTGGCGTGCTCTGGTCCATGGGGTCACAAAGAGTCAGACACGACTAAACTACTAAACAACAACAACAAAATGAGATGAAATTGCTATATTAAAAAAAATCTAAATATTCAAAGTGGAGAATATTTAACACAGACCTAGATATAACTGTCTTGTTTATTCACTATGACCCTTAACATGTCAATGCTTCTGCCCACCCTAGTATGTGAGTAATCTGATAAGCAAATATGCTTTAATTTGCACACATTTCCACATACATGCACGCATGCACAGAAAACAGTGCCCAAATGTGTCCCTTCTCTTCCACCACCTCAGATTCTGCATGCCCAAAATGATTAAATATATCAGGAACATGTTGTTGTTATTGTTGTTGTTGTCAGTTCATCCACAATCTGGCACTTTCAGCACAGAAACCCCTGTTGACTGAAAATAAGCATCTCTAAATAGTTTTTATAAGCCTTTGGCCGAGAAAAAGCTAGAGTGGCAAGATCATGGTTTCAAAAAGAAATGAAGGAAAACTGAGGTTCTGTGCTCTGAAACAAGGATTCCTGTTACATTCTTTAGGTTCTTTGGGGGGGGGGAGGTCCATCATTTACACGAAGACATCTGGAAACCCTAATTATTGCCCAGTCAGAGTGATTCTATGTGTAAAGTTTTCCATAGAATACGAAGAATTCAGAGACAGCTTGACAGGACCCACCAGAGTATTTAAGCATATTTTCTATTCGTTTAAGTTCACAAGCAGCCCCAGAGGAGAGAACAGAACTACTCATGTGCTTAAATGTAAGTGCCTGATTAACAGACTTACTCAATCACAGCCTAAATACAGTTCCAGTTGATTTTATCACTTTGAAAGGAAGCAGCCTAATTCTTTCCAATCAATGGTTAAAACAAACATTAGTGTCTAGATTTCTAATGAACTCTATGCATTCCCACCTGCACCCCCCCCCCAATCTTCTGACTTTCTAGCTGATCTGATGATTGAAATATTGTTTAGCATCAAAACAAAAACTTATTGGTGGTGGTAGGAAGAGTGTGTTGTCTTCATGGAGGATAAAATATTTTTTGCAGATTGTCGTGAGGGGGGGGGGAAAGCAGCAGAAAATAATATTTTGCTCATGCCAAAAATAGGAACATCCCCACACACCAGAAGCTGACACCTGTTGGAAGCTGAATTCCAATCTGAAGTCTGCTTCTGGGCTGAAAATTATGCATCAAGATAACTATAAATAGGATTTTTTTTCACAGCTGTCTACAACGGGGGAAAATCTGTTAAGAAGAGAAATTACAGATGTCTATTATCCATTATTTAAATGGATTCAAGCTGGAATTACAAATTTGCTATCTTCAAAAATATCAATTTGCATGTTGGAGCTGATGGACAAATAATATAATAATGAAAGGAAGGAAAGATGTTCTGGCGGCTTGTGGTCCAGTCATGGGAGCTGATGCATGTACATCACAGCCCAGAGATTGCATTGGTACTATTATCCTGACACTAGTCTAACATTATGACCAGGCCCATGATGCTGGTGTAGTAGCAAAACATCACATCAACATCACTTTGGTGTTTGCCTCCCCACTTTGCTCAGAAAGAAAAGTGTCCAAGGGGGGGGGGCACTTGAAGAGCAGCAGAGATAAGTTACACGCACATAGGATATAGATACAGAATACTGCCATTCATATCATTCCCACATCCAACCCCTGCCCTATATGCTTCCTAGAAGCAACAGAAGACTGGTATCTCACCTTCAAACAGTTCTCCATGGCGTAGCCCTCTAGGTTAGGTGCTGATTTGATGGGAAAGTTCAACACACCATTGATCCCCTTCACAACACACCCAAACAGCATGGGATTGCACCACAGGGAAGTGACCCCACATGTGTGGTGTGGGGGGGGGGAGGGAGTTCCCAGAGAATGAATTCCGCCTTGTAGCCATACCCAAATAATCATTTTTCTTTTGCTAGTTGTACTGTGATAGCTGGTGCAGTACAAAATTGCCTTCATTGCTACAGATACTGTGTATTAATGTGATCAGGATGCCAGCCCATATTCATAATGATCCTTAGTATGAGGCTATCATCTCACAGGACATTGCTTTGTATCTGTTTGATACGTTTGTTTACAATCTGTTCTCAGAAAGCAATGTGAAAGGAGGACGAGGGCTGGTGTGTGCTTTAGTGGTTACAGTGGTTTGAGTTTGGAAATGCAGGTTCAAATCCTTACTCAGTCCTGAAGCTCATTGGGTGACCTTAACCTAGGCCACAGGCATACCATGAGAATAAAAGAGATAGCTCTGTGTGTTCACAATGCACTACCTGGAAGACGAGTGGAATACAAATATACAAGATTCACATAAAACTGGATAGGTCCCCTGAATATGACAAATGGGTGTGCCGATACATTTTTAACTGTAATTCATTATACTGTAGTTTATATTGTTGTGACCCACCTTGGATGATGAGAGGAGGGATACCAATCTCATAAATAAACAAGTAAGTAAACTCAATTGTCTATTAAGACTGCAAAACTATGCAAACGTATTTGAGAGGAAGGTTCATTGAACTCAGAGGAAAGTACATCCCAGCAAATATGCACAGGATTGAGATACCTTGTAAAATTGTCTGTGCTGAGCTTGCTAAATCATAGCATAAAAAAGATCATCTGCTGTGCATACTTTGCTGCTCGTTTGCATACTAATTAAAATAACTGTGCTAATGAGCTGCTAAATTGCTCAGATAAACAATCTTGCAAGCAGACCCTTCAAGACCTTAAAGCTAAGCTACGTCACTCATCAAGTTTAGCAAAGTTTCTTAATTACTTCTTACTTAGCCCATTTGTCATTGGGCTGAGTGGCAGCTGCAGCTAAAATGAATTGCTGATAAACACATTTGAATAGTGTTCCAATCTAACATGTTGGCTTTTAAGCACAAATTTAGGAATATGATCTGAACCGATGCCCCTTATTTTCTTGGTTTTATTATAGGGCTGTGCACAGTGCTCACTTGAAAGAAAGAAAGAACCCTTTGGGGTGAAATGGGGCTTTGGGAACCAAAATCTCATTCACCTTTTTGGTATTCCCAAACTGTCTATTCTGCTATTTCAGGGCTCCCCACTCTAGCTGCCTCCCTTTCCCAACTGATCAAAGCCAACCAGCAATCATAGAAATAGAATGGCTTCACAATACAACATAGCCAATAATTGCTGGTAATGTGTCAGATCAAGAAGACCATACAGAGTGAGGGCAATGTTTCAAGGCTACACTCGGAACAGGTAAATGCTCAGTAAAAAGGGGAAATAAGTTCAGTCGGTAGAGCATGAGCCTCTTAACCTCAAGCCTGCATTGCAGGGATGTGGACTCCAGTTCTACAATTTTATGAGCCCATGTTTCTATGAAATGCACCGCCTGCTTCCCCCCCCCCCTCTTATTTTAGATGAAATACTGGGGATTTCCTAGACAAAATTCAACAAGGAAGCTGTCCAGCGTATGTCTATGGCCTTGCACAGTTTCCATTCATTTCAACTGGAGAATTTGTAGCAGGAGAATTTTCCAGTGAATTGTTCCCAAGATGTGTTATTTTTTTTGGGGGGGGGGGATTTTCCAAATTGGCAGGAATGCAAATTTGGCCTTGGGTGAACAAACATCACAAAATTAATGCACTAGGGAGAATGATTTCCTTTGAAGAAAGAAAATGAAATCACGGTGAAAGAAGGCTTCACTCTGTAATAATATTTGCCACTTAGGAAAAGAAGAAAATCTCTCAATTAATAAGATTCAACTCTAGAAGGCATTTTTCCCTGAAAGTGTTCTCACTGCTAGCAAGACAAATCCCAAAGCTTAACTCAATGAGTCAGTACAAAAGTAGTTTATTTTACTTCAGCTTTGCCTACTGGGTCTGTATCTCACACTACTTAACGTTTGTCCTAAAATTACAGGGGATGACTACATTTGGCAAGCTCTGTCTTTGAATTTATTGTTTCCAATGCTGTTTCTGAGAAGTATTTCTCAATCAGACCTTCAGAATTACAAGAGCACAGGAGGAGGCATTATGGTGTACAAAAATGTGTATATTAGGAGAACTGTCCACAAATATGTGTATTTTTTGGTGGAATTAACACACACATGCACCTCAGTTGTGGTTCATATTACAAATGCAGCAAGCTGGCCATGCTCAGGTGTATTTTGCATTATGTGTTCTTCTCCAGCTTAAAATGTATCCTGCACAAGCAGAATCAAGCTCTTTATTTTCAGTGAACCACTCATTGATGGCTTTGAACTGCCTGTCCATCCTTTGGGTCGATTCTCTTTATTGTTCTTCACCAGCATTTCATGTGGTAGTTTTTCCTATTTACTCTTGTTCCTGGGCATGTTTCTTTTGGGGGCAGGAGATGCCTAAATTTCATGAACCCCTCCTTTATAGCTGCTAGTAGGAACAAGCCATTCTTAGGGGGCAGCAGAATAAGGTGTATGTGCAGAAGACCACCAATATAGTAAGTTAGAAAATAATGAGGCTCTGATTCAGCTTGGGGCACTTAATAAAGCAGTTCAACTGGGGGAGTGATAAAAACCAAAGCAGGTTCTGAACTGAACTGAACTGAGGAGGTCTACTTATCAATGGAGTACATCAGATGCTTCTACTGCTTCCAGTTTTCCACTCTGCATGCATTTTACTTGCTTTGGTTGTCCCTTTAACATTTTCTTTGAATTAATTCCCTGGCCTGCTGGCATGCAATCTATGCACTTGCAATGCATATGGTAGGGCAATCATGTGCAGCTAGCTGGGTGCATGTTCAGTGCTTACTGTGCGCTCACTGTGAATCATCCTTAACTTTGATAATTGTAGAATATTAACATATTCTTCAGCAGTGAATTTGTAGATGCAAAATACTATATACAATACTTGTTCAACATCAGTATCCTACTGACTGGATTAACTATGTAGATTAGATATAAAACAACCTAAATCTCTGAATGCTATAAGGGAAAATGAGAAATTGTGCTGTATTCAGAGTTGATATTTTGATCATGAAACTCTTCTAAATTGCCAGTTTAAGATCCTTAACAAATATTACCTTTTGAGAGATTACAGAAACATCTGGAGCATCAGGAAGGACTAGCAAATGGATTACGAAATAAACAAAGCTCAAGCAGCAAAACAACAATAACATCTCCTGAGCTTTCCTCAGCTAAGAAATTTATGCAAACTGAGAAGAATGAAGTCCTTTAAGGAGACAACTTAAATATTCAATGCAAACAGAAACTAGAGTGGAATTCAGTCAGAGTTGAACGCAAGTCCTAGTGATTTCAGTAATGGAGTTCAGCATGCTGTTTCCCTCTGAAATCAATAGATGCAAAAGTCCAGGAACGATCACTAGCTTATTTGCTTTCCTCTTTGACTCTTTAGAATGAGAACTTCCGAGGCCTCTTTCAATGCTAGCACTTAGTTCTGGAGTAGTAGTAGTAATGGAAGTAGTAACGGAGGTAGTAAAAAGAAGAGGGGCTGCAACAATTAGCAGACTTCCATGATTTCCAGATTGAGCCTGGACAATTGTGAGAATCCTTCACCAATTACCAATTAATATGGTAAACTAAGTTGAGACAGACAATTTGAAGGCAAACCAGCGGTTAACGTCAGTTTCACAATTTTTAAGGCTCTGGGCAAAACTTCACAAGCGTGTGTTAAGTGTGCTTGTGGAAAGAAGATCTTCCTGAAACGGAGGAGCATTGAAATAACTTCTGCCTAATCCCTTCTGGGAGAAAGCATTGTCACACCTTCTTGCTGGACAGAGGCGAGTGAAACAGCAAAGATCCTTGTTACCTGGATCTCCTGCCATTGCTTTTCTTATTTCTTTCTGTGGAGAGAAATGTGTGAAGTTTTATGGTCAGGATGTGTATGAATTTGTCAGTATCACTTCCTTTCCCTTCCTAGGACAAGATGCTGTAATAGGGATAACATTTGGTACATTGGGTGAGATACTAAAGAGGTGGGTGATACTAATGTTTATAATAATTTTTACTCCTATTATTGTTAGAGAATTGAGGAAAATAAGGGGGATTTTATTGCCTGAACTATTAGAAAATTGGAAAAAGTGTTTTGTATACCATCTTGTTATGTCAGGGGTCGGCAAATTAAGGTCTGCGGGTCAGATCAGGCTCAATAGCCTTCAGGATCCGGCCCGCAGACTGTCCATGGATCCACATGTGGATTCTGTTCGTTCGAGCTGTGCCATTTCCGCCCCTGTGCCATTCAATTCCCTCCCTCCCTCACAAAGGAGGTGGCACCTCCTCCTCCCTCCCTCCTCCTGGCTTCTCCCCACTCTGCCTAGAGGAGGAAGGGGGCTGGGCTGAGCTGGCTGAGTGCCATTTTAAGCAGCCCTTCTCTGGAGCCAGCTTTTTCGCGCCGCTCATCTTCCCTCTGCCACCGCCGCCCTGGTGCTCCTGTGGGCCCAAGAGTGGAGCTGGCAAACTCGCTCTGCCTACCCACGAGAAGCAGCAGCGGTGGTGGCAGAGGCGGTGGCGGTTGGCAGCGGCAGCCCCTGGGAAGGTAAGTGCAGCGGCTGGGGCTGGGGGGTGGGGAGGACTACTTGCCCCCCTCGCCTCGTCTTCCAGCTGCCCCCCCCCGGTGCCAATTCTCAGGCCCGCCACAAGGTCTGAGGGACTAAAAAAAATTGCCAACCCCTGTGTTATGTGAAAAGGAGAGAAAAAATTATGGATATTTTCAAGTCCCCATTTTAGTCAACTGGAGCAAAGCTAAGCTTTAGATTTAACTATTTAGATTTGAATCCTATTTAGAATTTACTCGAGTCTAAAGGGACGCGGGTGGCGCTGGGGATTAAACCACAGAGCCTAGGACTTGCTGATCAGAAGGTCGGCGGTTTGAATCCCTGTGACAGGGTGAGCTCCCGTTGCTCGGTCCCTGTTCCTGCCAACCTAGCAGTTCAAAAGCACGTCAAAGTGCAAGTAGATAAATAGGTACCACTCCGGCGGGAAGGTAAACAGCGTTTCCGTGCATTGCTCTGATTTGCCAGAAGCTGGACGCTGGCTCCCTCGGCCAATAAAGCGAGATGAGCGCTGCAACCCCAGAGTCGGCCACGACTGGACCTAATGGTCAGGGGTCCCTTTACCTTTACCTAATGCGCCATCAAATCTATTGTGCACCCAATTTTTCACAGCACAATTTGGCAAAAAAAGGTGCACATTAGACTAAAGTAAATACGGTTATAAATTGAATTGGAATGATACAAATAGGATCCAAAACAGACTGGGCTACTTACAGATACTACTGATATGTAGCAAATCTTGTGGTGCCCTAAGAAGTACATATGGCTAAAGAAATAACACATTCAGAGAGAAAGACATGTGGATGAGGCCAAGAGAGAAAATGGGAGGAAATTGTGCTAATGTGAAAAGAGTTATTGACACAATTCACATGAATGCTACTGAAACAAGAACCAGTTTAAGCCTCAAGTGTGAAAATGGCCTTTTAAAGATTTTTCTCTGCCATTTGATTTTTTTATGCCTGTTGCCCTTATGAATAATGCCTTATTAATATTGTTTTATTGATTTGCTGTTAGTGTTTGTACATTGTAACATGTTGTTTTGTTTTAATGGAAGCCACTCTTGAGTGCTTTTGAGGGTAGAAGAAGGGCAGAGTTTAAGGTTTGAAATAAATAAATAATGAGCTTTAGACACTTTTTTTATTAAAAAGAATACCACCTGAAAGGTGAACTTCAAAGTGTTTAAACTACTTGAATGTCAGATTTAACAGGTTGCCAACAACTGGCTTTCAATATACTAAGGGCTGGTGATGTTTCAAGATATTCTGTAGGATAAAACATCTTGGATATCTATAAAACTCATTCTGAACAAGATGACAGAAGTAAAATCTGATGGGGCAGTGCTGCAATGAGAAGATAATGGTGAATTTCTAGCCAATGGTGGGGAAGTGGTGTCCTCCTGACAGGCATGGGGAAGGTCGAAGTAGTTTGTGGAAAAGGCCTTGCATGGGCCACAGATTTCTCACCACTGCTCTGCACTTTTGTTCTCACATATCTAGGCTGAATGCCTAAAGAGGGCTAGCATCTCAAGGCCATGATGGAACACAACAGGATGCACTATCAAATTGGTGATCAGATAGAACATGGGCTAGAGCAGGAGGCAGGGCTGTTCTGTGTATGAAGTAAGCCCTGTTAGGCCAACAAAGAAAGAGGAGAACAGAAAGCACAAGGAATGGTTCAGGAAGGATGCTGAAAGGTATTGGGGAGGTTCCTGGGAAGGCAGAGCTGCCTCAGCTCAAGAGAGAAGCTGAGGCTCTCAGACAATCCCATAGCCCAGGGATGGGGTAGCTATGGACCTTCGGACGTTGTTGGACTATATCTTCCATCAGCCCCAGCCAGCATTGTCAATGGCCAGGGATGATTGTAGTTTGCAACATCTGGACGGCCACAGGTTGCCCAGCCTTGGCACAGCAAGATGGAGAAAAGGAGTGTGTGGTTTTCTTCTGCTCTAACCTCAGCAAATGGTCTTGGTCCACAGTAAAGGATACCTCAAACCCTACTTGTTAAATAACTGGTTTGTAGAGGTCCAATAGAGTTCATATAGTGCTAGGCAGATTGGTTCCTAGACACACAGAATAAGTAGTATAATCCCCAGAGACCTAAGGGGGATTCAAGTAATCCTCTCCTATCCCAGATCTACCCTTGTCATTAGAGACCTAAGTAACCTCTGTGGCACTACCAATTTTTGTTGGTCTGCCAGCTATGCCCACTCCTGGCCAGTGATACCCTATGCACTGGTAACTTCATACTTAGATTGCTGCAATGTGTTCTATGTGGGACTGCCATTGTGCTTTGCTCAGATGCAGCGACTAATGCAGAATGCTACAGCTAGAGTAGCGAATGATACATCTCATGTACACATTATACCAACAATTAAGGACCTGCACCGGCTGCCTATCTGCTACTGAGCCAAGTTCATATAAACAACTTGGGATTAGAATCCCTAGCAGACTGCTTTCCCTGCTACAAGTCAAATCAGCTTTTTCAATCTGCAGGGCAAGCCCTACCAACCATACTGAGAGACAGTAAATTGTCATCTGGAAATCTCAAGGAAACAGACCTTCTTAGCTGTATCACCAGCCCTCTGCAATGCCCTCTCAAATGAGATTCAGGCAGCCTCATCAATTGGATGTTTTAAATGCTTGTTAAAAGCCCATCTGTTTGTTCAAGCCTATTCTGATTTTTAGAAGGGTTATCCTGTTCAGTGGTTGATTCTGGTTTTTTTTAAAAAACAATTGGGTTTTATAATGTACCGTATTTCTTGTATTTGGATTTTTGTACGTATTATTGTGATATGCTGCAAACCACTGAGTGATCCTGGGTTGTATTCAGCGTAACAGTAAGCAAACCATTCCTTCAACACAAGGATTTCTTCTTGTGCAATGGAATTTTCTCCCTGCTCCTCCTCTAAATCTGTCCCAGGGATTCCCTCAACCTTGCAGAGCTGATTTGAGGGTGGCCTGGGGTGCAAGCAGGAGGAGGAGAGGGGGGGGGGAATCCTGTTGCACTAATGCTAATCCTTGGACCAGCACAACTATTTAGCTGAATAACTCGCTTAGTTTTAAAATAATGTTAGCCCATACATAAATTCCCTAAGTAATAAATACAGTGCACCTGCAACTTACACGAATTCAACCTTACACAGCCCATTCATAGGTTTTTGTGTTACAGAATAAGCTTCTTAAGCCCTCCACCTCACTTACCATGCTCTGGGAAGATCATGGGAGGGCCCTGAGACACTCCCAAAGCCCTCGTGCCTTCTTCCCAGAGACTGGAATGGAAGGTGCCACCTCTCCCAGCACCTGGTATGCAGCTCTTCACCTTGCATGTGGACCCCCAGAACCAAACCCTCATGTGAGTGGTAGGCACACTGTAAATCATAGACTCATAGAATTGCAGAGTTGGAAGGGATCCCAAGGCTCATTTAGTCCAACCCCCTGCAATGCAGAAATCTCAACTAAATCAGGCATGGCAGATGGCAGTCTAACCTCTGTGTAAAAAACCTCCAAGGAAGGAGAGTCTACCACCTCTCACAGGAGTCCATTCCTATTGTCAGAAAATTATTCCCAATGTTTTGTCGGAATCTCCTTTCTTGTAACTTGAAGCCATTGGATCAGGACCTTGCCTCTGGAGCAGCAGAAAACAAGCTTGCTTCAGTTTCCATGTGACAGCCCTTTAGATATTTGAAGATGGCTATTATATCTCCTCTCAGTCTCCTCTTTACCAGGCTAAACATAAGTAAACCCTGACTCTCCTGAATCATCTGGCAACAGATTAATTTCCTTCCCATAGGAGTCTGTTCCAAAGTTTCAAAACAAACAAACTAACCCAGTGATGGCCAAACTCGGCCCTCCAGCTGTTTTGGGACTACAGTTCTCATCATCCCTGACCACTGGTCCTGTTAGCTAGGGATGATGGGAGTTGTAGTCCCAGAACAGCTGGAGGGCCAAGTTTGGTTATCACTGATACTAACCCATGCTTGGACCAAATATTCTGCAATATCTGACTGCAAGGCTGTGAAACAGTTGCCTGGGGAATTTGAGTGAACAAGGGGGGGGGGACAGGAGGAGCATATCTTTTAAAAGCAGCCAAGTCCCATAAGTAAAGCTCTGCCTCCTGCTTTTCCTTGCCTGTGTTATGATCAGTGGGTACTTGGATTATTTCTTTGTAAAGTTATTCACTCAGGAGGGCCCAAGCACTGGCTTCTCACACTGATAACAAACTCTAGCGAAGACCACAGCTGAATGTCGGCCCTTTCATGAAAGGTCATACAGTATCTATTGAGAGATGCTAACAAGATGTTGCCCAAACAAATCAAAAGCACAGCTTACAGGAGGAAAGGGAGATCACAGTGGAAGGGCATGCATTGTATGCAATCTCTGTGGCAGCTTTACCCCAGCTCCCAAGGGCCTTTCCAACATACAAATGAGCCCTTCAGAATATTTAAGTACAACTGGATCTTCATGCCTAAGATTCACATTTCAAAAAACAGTGCCACGACTGACAGAATTAATGGTCTCCATTCCAAAATAACACTTGCATGACTAGCATCCTTGCCTCTAAAGCTTAAGGGAGGGGCCCTAGGACCTAGGCTGCCAGCATCACCACCACTCTGTATCAATCACAGGTCTTGCAAATGATCCCTGTGCTCCAAGGGAAACACCTAAGTTGTAGTAACAGCCCCGCCTGAGTACTTCATCAGATGATTTTCAAGACCCAGGCTCTGACCACCAGGTCCCAAAAAGTCCTGGAACTTGGTCATCAGAGAGCACTTTGCCAGCCTAGACTTCTGTATCTTTCTCCTGAACTGCTACTCGTTTCACAACTCAACACTATGCCCGGACAGCACAACCTGCCTCAAGGCCCCTGAATCTTCACTTGCAACTTGACACTTCTTGTCTGCCTCTGGGTAAGGGGATTCAATTCATTTCTCATTTAAAAGGGCAGAGCACCAAATGGGAAGAAGAATAAGGTAGACATCTCCTGGATGTGAAGTTCCATATGTTTATTAGCCCCACATAACACCTCAAAAATAAACCAAAGACTTTTGTACAGCAGATATTAATATCTAATAATGAAATCAATGAAAGTCAATTGTGTTTGCCCCTGTCATTGTTTATGAGAGTCATAACAATATGTTATGGTAGCCCCACCACTAACAAAATAAGGCTGTTTTGCAATGCTCAGGGGAATAGGCTACCAACAGAGTGTTGTTATTGGAAGATGTCCAATAACCAGCCTGGACATAGGCCATTCACCTCATCATCTTCATCATCATAATTTTATTCGTATGCTGCCTTTCCATAGTTGAAACTATGCTCAAGGTGGCTTACAACCTGACAAGATTTACATAGTTACAAACATAACAAAAGTCATAAACAATAAATTAAACACATCAAAATGTACACAACCAAATGGAAACCATTTCCACACAAATTGTAAGATCTAAAACTAAAGATACAATAGTAATATCAATAACAGCAACAGCTCTCTCAACCCCCCGTAAACAATACTCCAGCCCAAGAATCTGTTCAACAGCTTCAGCCTTTGTAGCTGGAGTCAGTCAGCACTCCACTCTCCCAGGCCAGTTGGGAACGGGCCAGCAAGGCAGGGTGCAGGTCTTCCTGGGCTCATAGCCAATATGCTCTCATTTAAAACAACACAGATAAAAATTAAAACAATTTAAAAGCAGCTGCAGTCCTTGTAAAGCCTGTCAAGCCCCACCCCAAGCCAGGTGGAAAGAGGCAAGGGGGGGGTCCATCAGGCCCTCAGCAGGCAGCCCTCCTGGGCAGCAACAGCAGCAGCAGTCCTTAAGAACTGGTCAGGCCCCTCAAACTGCACTTAGAAACTAACTAGGAGCTGATGAAGTTTCTAGGGCACAGATGAAGAATGTTCATTGCCTAACTAGTTCCAGTCCAAAAACTGGACTCAGAATTTTGCTCTGCTTGTATGCTGCCTCTGTGCCTACTTCATTATTAAGATGATAGAACTTTAATGAATAAATAAATTATACAAATTATTGACTCTTGATCCATCCGTACCTTGGGCCCATCCTATGTTATTAATATGCAAGAAAATGGATTTTATAATGAAAGGCTTAAATGAGAACGGGCCCTGTTCTTCATTGTATAGGTGGCCCACTTAAGGCTAATGGGAACCATCACCTCAGGAATCTGGAAGCTATTCCTCAGCTAGGATGTATTGGCTTCTGACAAGGGCAGTTCCATCCAGTAAGCAGCCCACATCAGCTGAGTGTGTGACTATGATTGCTGAGACACAGTCTTGGCCAGTGATGCCAATGGAGAACTGCCTGGTCCAGAAGAACCGTCATTCTATCCCATTCAGAACCTTGGGGTTCTTTCTAAACAATAGTATACTGAAAGCCGTATTAGGATGAATGTCTTTGTTCAGTGATCCCTAATAATAATAATAATATTTATACCCCGCCCTCCCCAGCCAAAACCAGGCTCAGAGCGGCTAACATCAATTATATAACACATCAAGATAAAATCAAGCAATCAATTAAAATACATCCTAGAATCAAATCAGAATCAGAGTACAATATTTAAAGACGAACCATGATTAATCGACTCCTTCAGACTTTCAAGCCTTATTGTGTAAGCAAGGTAGTGCATATCCAACCTCAAGCCTTTAAGGGAAGTGAGCAGCAATGATCCTGATAAATTGTATTCTGTCCACATCACTAGGGTGCCAATAACGTTTCAAAATGCTTGGAGGATCAAGAGAAGTACTTTCATGACTCTCTATAGAAAAAAAACCTCATTGTGATTCTCTGGAGACATTCACTCTCTAATGGAGTGAGCTTGCAGGGAATTGATTTAATTTATGCATTTAACTCTTGATCTCCTCTACTTCAGACTTTTTCTGTGCTAACTGAAACCCATTGATGCCATTAAGAAATAAGACTAAGAAGCAGTGAGTCTAAGAACATGTTTGCTGTAATTCTAAAGGCCTTGCTTGGAAGTAAATAAAACTGAAATTAATAGGACCTGATTCAGAGTAAACATGGTTAGGATCAGGCTGTTAGCTGGAAAATAATCACCAATGAATTGCAAAAAACCAACATGTTTTTATGTTCTAAACAAGTTTCTAAGAGTGGTCACTTCATCCCCACATATGACCCATCTCTTGTTGTTTTGTGTATATATTATCTCAATAGAGAAAGCTACAGAATCATCATCACCATTATTATTATTATTATTATTATTATTATTATTATTATTATCTGAATTTCTATCCCACACCTCAGCTATGTCATTATCCTATGAAACAAACAAACAAACAAATAAATAAATATGACTTACAATGCAAAATACAGCAATAATATACTAAAAAGAAAGCAGCTTCTCACCAACCAGTCTGCAGTTCACAGATCAGTCACAGATCAGGACAAAAAAAACCTGTCCATTTTTTGTCCAGCACTAAGGGGCACCATTAAGAAGGCTCTACCTATTGAGCTTTACCTATTGGCAGGAGTGCAAGAAGAATCTCTCATGCTGAGTTAATTCATGGGAACATTGGGATGGGTACAGGCCCTCCTTCAAATGAACTCATTTTGGGGAGGGGAAATAGTTTCATTCACTTTAAGGTAGATATAAGCTGGGGGGGCCTTGCCCATCTCTACAGATAACATATAGGCTATTTACTCCTTCTATGTTACAAATCATTTATTTTTAAAAGATTCATTTTCTGCCGTTCCACTCATCGGGGCAATCAGGATTTGTTTTTACGTAAGCCCCACAATCCCAAATGCGCGCCAGAACGGAAATGTTTTAAGTCCTATAACTGTTGAAAGTGTAGGCTTAGCTGATCCTCCGAGGGAGAAAGGAACAACTAGACCTCAATAGCCAACAGGCTTGCCTTTGAAGGCAAAGGTATCTGGATGACACAAGGCCTCCTTTTAGGAAGACAGCACTGCAAAATGGTGGCACTTCATATGTGAGGAGACATTTTCTGTGGTATCAATTTTGGTTTTAAAAACCATAAACAGCATCTCAATGGTGTTCAGAAACTCACGGGCAGCCTGTGACACACACTGAAGAGTGGAATAATGTCCTTTCAGCCACTAAGTCCACTGAATAGCCTGATCACAATATGATGGACCAGGTGAATTGTCCATAAGTCTTGATACAGTTTTTAAAAATCTGCTTTCCATACACACACAAACAGCAAATGTGCACACACGCACACACAAGGAAGACACACAAAGGAGGGTGGAAGGGTATGACAGGCGCATGCGAGTAAGTTACAGATAGTCTGCTAGCTTGAAACTTTGAAAAATGTCAGTTATCAAGGAGCATATGTTAGCACTGCCCTTGGGCAGTCACAGAACACTACATTTACAAACAGAGAAAAACCAATTTAAATCACTCAGTACATTTGCATGCATTGTCTGAAAAGAAGGGTCTTAAAATCAAGATTAATATGCACATTTTTACCTCAGAGCCTCAATGACAGGCAGAGGGAGGGCAGACTGCACTCAATGAGCTGTGCAGAAGAGACGCACAAAACAAGAAGCACTGGAGCTTCATGCCTCATGCAGGACAGATAAGGATGTAGGATGTATTCTCCATTCTTAAATGGGAAGGAGTAAAGTTCAGTAGCAAGAAACCTAAGGGGAATAGGATATGTCTCTCCTGAACACACAGAGATCACTTTAGTAACCCACTGTGGGATGTACATACCTATTAAGCTATTCTGCAGTGTACTCTAAAATTGCCTGCACCTATATTAGCCTCTCCCAAGCAGATACCTTCCACTTGTTGCTAGACTACAAGTCCTATTATCCCTGACCACAGGCCATTCTGGCTGGGGCTAATGGGAGCCCTAGTCTAAAGAATCTGGAAGTCATTGGACAGGGGATCAGTGAACTAAATTCTTCCTTACAAAAACATGAATACAACTACAGTATTAGGCAAATAAATACATAGGTGACAATGTGGCCTTGCTCTCAGGGTCTGAGCTGGACTATCCTAACAAAAAGAAAGAAAGTTTAATATAGCTGTCATTTTCTTCCCCCAAGAATGTCACTGGAAGATGCTATTTAGCTGCTCTGGTAACCAGGAAAAGCAATACATGAAGAGGTGGTGCCATTCCCATTGGACTTGGTGAGTTGGAGGGTGACTCTCTGATGCAGAGACCTGCTTCTACTCATTTGGGCTCCTCAAGCAATGTTAAACTCAAATTTTCTAGGGGTCTACATTGCGTGGGAAGCTTCCATGAGCACTGGAAGTTCCCTGATTCAGGCACTCATCCTCTAACTTGGATGGCTTCAAAAAGAGCATCAGTCAAACTGATGGAGGATAATGCTATCCATGGCTACTAGTCATGATGAAAACGTTCTACCTCCACTGTCAGAGGCAGCATGCCTCTGCATACCAGTTCCTGAGGATCACAAGTGAGCAGATCACTCTTGTGCTCAGGGATTCCCAAAGGCATCTGGCTGGCCATGCCTTATTCACACAAGGTGTGCTCCAATTCCAAGCTGGCTCTTGAAAGCTACAAAATGATTCTGATTTCTATGCACTTTAGACTTGTCAGTTTTCTAGCAAATGTGCTGACAGCTTTCTCTAACCTCAGTGCTTTCTCCATCATTCAAATCGGTTCAAAACACTCACTGCCAAACTAGTAGTGCTTCATAGGGCTGTCCTCAATGTTATTATATAGATAGAGCTATTACAAATAGTCACTTCCAAAATGTCACTTTGTAAACACTAAAAGTGTCCTAAAATAATAGAATTGCCATTGATCTTTTGGTGTCCCTAATTCAATAAAACACTCAAGTGGAATAGGCTTTCTGATTAAAGAGTAATTTAAATGCAATTAATTTTATAAAGGTCATTCTTATTTTACTATCTTGATTCTAATATAAGGAACTTTAGGGTCTCATGTCTCTCTGGTTTTTCATATTCTTGATTTTGCAGCTTAGAGATGAACTTTTGTCAACATATAATCTTGCATGTCATTGCATTATTATGTACCTTAAGCCTGTAGTTTTGTTGTGACCTCACAGTTGGTTTGTTTGAGAAATATGGAATTTTTTGGAATTGGAACAGGATCCCCCGTCACACCCACAGACAAAGTCCAAAAATGCTTGCACATATGTAATGTAACAAGTGGGCACTAATTTTAACCACCTTCTGGCTAAAATGAGAAGCAAAATTGCCTTCTAGAGCATCCTTAGACATTTCCAGGAAACTCTAGGAGACTTTGTCAGTTTTTAGATTTCCACAGAAGGGAACATGGTGGATTGAACGTCTTTTGTCAGCAGTCTGCCAACAGTAGATCGTTGGTGGAAGGACTCTGAGTGAGAGACAGAGAACTGAATATCTCCCAGGGTGAGAGACTGGGAGAAGAAAAGTAAGTTCTAGATGAGAGCTGGGAGGGTCTCCCACTTTTTGTGTGAGACAAGGATTAAGAGCTATCTTTGAGAGAGAGGAGTCTACATTTTCTTTTTCTTTTTCTCTTTCTATTTTTATTTTTATTTAGATTAGTTTTTTATTGTATTATGAAAAGTCTTTAATAAAATCTTATGAAAAAAGAAAGAGACTGTGTCCATTTTTATGAGTTTTGGTCTTTGCATTGAAATCTGTATGTATTTCACCTAAGCACCATTATGGCATAGAAATCAAAATTGTTGGGCTAAGATCTGGAGCTTGTGAGATATCTTAGTGTGCACCAGGATGTTGCCTTACATATCCCAATTGTACCTGGCACAGTCAGGAAAAATGCCACCTGTTCACTATGCCAGAACTTTAGAGCATGCAAGCCACCTTTACTTTGTCTGGGACTAAACAGGGCATGTGAAGGAAGCCAGCAGTGCATTTTTGCGCTGCATGTCCGGAGTGAGTTGTGATAGCTATTCTGCCTCCTACACTTCAATCCATCATTTCTGTAGAGAAGAACTGATGCATCCCACCAAAACATTACAGAGTGGAAACATTGATTATCCCTAATGTTTTTGGCTTTCAGAAAATGTGTTAATACAGCCAGAAGCTGCAGTGACATGTAGACACAGTCTTTGTATTTTGTGAACTCAGATGGTGAGTCAGAGGCAGAATATGTGAAAGGCAAAGAATATCTTTCAAATATCTTATATTTGTAAAATGGCCGATATGGTCATATCACAGGGCAAAGAAATTGAGATCCCTGCCCTTTTCTACAGAGTGAACTTTCGAACTTCTGAAATCTACCCATTAATCCAAAAAAGAAGCAGCAATAATATTTTGGGTAGACATGGCTCTTAAGACACCAAACCTTTGTGGCACAGACTTAGTTCAGACCTTAAATGAAAGTACACACTCTGTAGATGTTAAAAAAAATAGGACACTGGGCAAAATATATCCCAGCAGTCCAGGAAAGGCCAAATGTTCCTTTGGAGGTTATAACAATTTCAGTGTATTTGTGCTGATAGTAGTCTTGAGTCATCTTGACAAAAGTACAGACTTTGGTTGAAATGTCAGGTCTCCCAGAGCCAAAGGTTAAGCTTTCAGAATGAGATAATCTTTGCTCTGCAATGTGTACAGAACCATTTGCACTTGGCACTTCGTTTATCATCCTATTCATTTGGTGTTTCTGGCAGGCAGGGCTCTGCTGGGAAACCTGTGGATTGAACCTCTCCAGTTCCCCCTCCCCTGGTTCACAGCTGGGAACAAATCAACGGATGATGATTACATTGTCAATGTACATGGTGTCATGCAGAGTAACATGAACAAAACAGACAGGTCTCTGCCTTCAGGAGCATTCAATTTCAGCTCTTCAGTTGGGAAAATGGCAAAGGAGAAGTGAGCGAGGAAATAAAGAAGCAGATTTCCAGAATATGAGAATCATCTTAAGCATGTACTCTTCCCTCTTCCATGAGAGACTTTTGAAATCCTCTGTTGAATTTCCTCGTGATTTTAGGACTGTGTATCATAATTACTGTAATCCGAGCTGAATAATCTTTCTGCTTGCCCTCCTTCTCAGACCCACCCATCACCCATTTACCTCCTCCTCTACCATGCCTAGATCATGGTTCTGCCAGAAAAAGTGGCAAGGAGATTCCTTCCATTATTGACACATAGCTCACTGCTATGGAAGCAACTCAGGTGCCAAGGACCTTGGAAAGTGTAGGTTTCCTAGGGAACTTGACACTGAATAGGTGTACAATGGAGATTATATCTCACATGGTTGCTGAAAAGTCAGTTGCTTCTATGGCAGCAAGTGTGGGTAGGAAAAGATGGGGGTCACATTAGATTTGACAAGACCCTGGAGGCACTTGGAGGGTGAAGAGCAGTTCCCAACCTACCCTTACTGCAGGCTGAGTTGCAGGGATTTTGAAAGGGAGCTGCCAATGGGTGGACCTACCCCACTGAATGCTAGCCAGTGGGGATGAAGTGGAGTATGGGGCTCAGTTGGCACTGAATCCAATCATCGCCTCAGCTCCAGAACTGAGAAGACCTCTTCACATGTTACACTGAACACAACCTCTGCACATGTACAAATGTTTGTGTGAAAAAACGTACACTTGTTATCTGGTACAGCTCAACTATTGCATACACAGACTTTACACACATTGAACATTGTATGTGATGAACTGTACATGTGTGTACATCAACTGTTTGTGTACATATGTACACAGAGACACACTCATTGCAAACAAGATGTGAATACCCCTAGGGTGGTTGTCTATTGAGTGGATGCCCGGAAGGAACTGTGAATTGGGGCAGAGTTCTTGTTTCCTATGAATACCAGAAACTCTCTCTAATTGTGTCTGTGCAGCATTTAAGCAGTACACTGTACAGTTGAATACTTTGTTTAAATGGTTTGTGTCCCCATTGGATAATCTCTTATGTGAGCTCCTTTATATCAATAACAGTAAGAAATTATTGATTTTTTTCTAAAGCCATTAAGTTCAATTAGCTTTACAATTCAAATGGAAAAAGATGGCAAATTACCTTCACTGGATGGTTTAAAAAGTACAGAAAATAAAAAACACACACCCTAATTTGTGAAGGATGAGATTAAAGTGGTAAAGGTAAAACAAATAAATGCATATTAACATAATGGTTCTAATCAGCATCATCTGGCATTTAAAACTACCATCATTATGCTTACTGGACTGTGGAGCAATAAGGAATTCTGAAGCTGTTTACCCATTTAATGCTAAGAATATATTAAAGTAGGATAAATAATAAGCAATGGGAATAAACAGTAGGAAGAGAGAGAAACTATGCTGCCGAGGCATGAAGTACTGTATATTGTAGGTTTAGATAAAATGAAGTATTTGACAGAGAGACCTAGTGTGGTCGAATTAAATCCCACCACCACCCACACTTAATACATTCTCCCCGCCCCCCTCTCATGTGTGTGTGTGTATCAAATCATTAACTAAATATAATTTATTTATTAGTTGGTAAATCAATACCCCATCTTTCCCCCAAGGGTACTGTACATATTTTCCTCATTGCTTTATTCACAACAATCCTGTGGAAGTAGATCAGACTAAGAGATTGGGGGAGGGGTAGGCTGAGGTCACCCAGCAAGTTTCAGAAATAGTTATAGTTAACATGCAAGGCTGATCCAAGCATTTTTATACAGAGCACAGCCTCTCTTCTGAAGTTGTGGGGACTTAACTCAATTGTCAATACAACTGCAGGTCTAGAAAGTTTGGTAAGTACGCAGTCAAGGATAGTTCAACAAGGGATGTGTGAAAATAGGGCATTTATATAACTGTTCCTCAGGCAGGGGGACCTACAACATGCCTTGTTCCAGGGTCTTTCATTCTATGCAAGAAACAGGAATTTGATACATATATAGCTCAAAGCATGCTAATTGTTCGGAAAGCCTAGAAGGTTTAGCATTTGTTCATGTTTTGTGAAACATACCCCAGTGTAATTGAGGTACATTTCGTGCATAACTTCCCAGGGGTCTTTGATATTTATGTACCAAACTTCAACATATGAGAAAAGGTCAGGAAATGGGACATACCTTTGACTGTCAGAAAACCCAATGCCTGTAATCTCTATTTCTCCCCTATGTGGTAAGAAGCAATTGTATGGGTTGTCTGCATTGGGGCTGCAATGTGAAGGAGGTGCAAGAGTTAAACCCCTCCCCTAGTGCTGCAGCTGAACAGAAATGCATTTCATTGTGTCTGTTTCAATGAATGAGAAAGAAGTTTGAAGAACCAGCCATGGATTTCCTGTATTGTGATGTGTTTGGGCTTGGCTTTCAAAACTAGGCCTTAGATGAAATGTCTTGCAAAGGAGGATTTCCCTTGCCTTTTTATGAAGCAATGTTTTAGCTAATGTTCAACACCGTATAAAATCTTAAATTAGAGAGAAGAAAAACAGCGTCCTGTAAATAACAGCAAATATGTTGTACAAAACCGCAGTCCCCTTCTCAGTTAGATTTGTCACTGTGTTCACAAATCTGCATTTTTTAAAGATTACTGGAAATCATGCAGAGTTCTTAACGTTTATTTTCAATTACTATTCCCATGGGAAAATAAAGCTACAGCTTTTAATTCATCTTGCAATAACATACAAAAAAAGAGCAAGAGCAAGAGAGCAGAATTTATGCTTTTTTATTTCCCCCCAACAGATTTGGAAAAACCTCTGCAATGAAATCTCCCTCTCAAAGTTAAGATTTCATCACAAGCCACTTACCTTCATACAAGTTTCACAGGCAGCACTCATTGCCTGGCTAATTGGGCTTATCTGTCCTATATTAAGACATTCAAAAAGAAATGGCATATGCCACACCTTGGAAGGTCCTTCACGATGCCCCTAAATGTGATATATATTGCCATAAACTGTTCGGTTTTGTGCAGGATTGTGAGAAGTGAATTCCTTGCTTTCAAGAAAGTACATCTACTCGGAAGGCCTTGCTATCCTGTCATTTCAGTTCCCAATTGAATTCATGCTATTGATTTCCTCTGAGGCAGTGATCAGACACAATGAGTGAACAAAGCAACCATCCAGCCAGACCCAAACCTACAATCAAGTAGAATTGGAACTCCTGTGTTAATTTAATTTCTAGTGATCCAGCGGCTAGGTTGGTTTCTATTAGAAGTGAATCTATCTTCTCTAATCCATTGTGCACGAATCACAGATATGAATGTTTCATGCAAGAGGGAACCCCAGTCACTGAAGCCTTCACCCCAGATGCTTCAGCAATGGGATATCAGCTTTCATCAGGGGCTCCCTGGCAACACATACATGCCTAAAGGGAGCTGTATCATTTCCCCTATAAAATGGGAGCTCCACCGAATGGGCGGATGTTTTTCTTGGAGAGCCAAACAAGCTACAGGGCAGGAGAAAAGTTGCACTAGCTTATGGCACAGAAACAAGTCCTTGGTATTTTATTTCATTTTTTAAAAAGCTCTACAAAAACAGGCTTGAAAATTATGGGTGAAATTTGGGAATTCAAAATTTCTAGAAATTGGTTTAACTAAGATTTGTGTGACAAAATTGTGCATACCTATGGCAGCCATGGAATGACTGGGGAGTTGGCCTATTTCTGTACAGATCCATGATCAAATTTGTACCAAGCTTCTGCCAAAATTGTAGTGTCTCCTTCTGAACAAGGTGTAATCCAGAACTTGGGAAGACTAAAGTCCTCTTCAGATGTTCCTTTCTCCACCCGCTTAACATAGAATTGATGGGACCTTCCACAATGGAGTGTCTGTTCTACTTGTGCTGCAGTCAGCCTCCCCCAACCTGATGCTAGCTGGGACTGAGGGAGCTGTAATCCAAAACATCTAGAGGGCACCAGAAATGGAGAGGGAGCTGCTCTAACTCATGGAGGGTAATGGGGATAGTTATTCCCACTTCCTCATCTATGAGTTAATCACATAGATAAAGGGATAACCAAGGAAGACTTAATAATTCTGAGGCCATAGCAAATAAGATTCTAATTATATAACACAGAGATGAAAGCACTCTTGCAGACCACTCCTACAGATATTTGTTCAAAGTAAAATGACCTGAGTTTAATGGGACTTACTCCTAAGTGAGAGTACATAGGACTGAGATATATAATTTGGCATTTTTTTATTGTATTGTAATTTGGAATGTTTTGATGTAGTTTTTATTGGATTATTAAAATGGAAAACTCAATAAATATTATTTTTTTTAAAAGAGTACATGGGATTGCAGCCTTTGTCAGGCTCACACATAATGGTTGTCATTTCACACAGTCCTAGGTATGCTGTTTTGGTGGGGCTGGGAGGAGAAAGTAGTGATTACCAGACAGTAAGGCAAAATCAGGACCCTGGTCAGCTCCTATTGGGCCCTGTAGGCTGATAAAAAGGCTTTGTCTCAGCAGATGGCTAGTTATCTGAAGGCTTCCAGGAGAACTCCAATGGTTCTACCTCCTTAAGAAAGCTGTATGCAATTTAAAGGGTCTGTAGTGCATACTCCTATGTGCAGTGGATCAGGATTAGCTGCAGGGGAGTCAGACTCTGTGGAAGACAGGAGAGCTACATGCTTAGGCCATTCAGTATAGAAGGGAGTGTTGAGGGTGCCTCCTCAAGTTGGGAAACTGGTGCATCATCATCTCAGTCCAAGTTCTCCTCAAACCTGCTCTAGGAATCTGATATAGAGGACACAAAAGTGGCTGTTCTATATGCAATGGCCAGTTAACCATGTGGCTCACTGAATGGCTTACTTACGCCCCATAATATGTGCCATGTGGAGTACTTTCAATTTAGAGTGGCCCTGATGTGGCAGCCATAAATTTGTAGATAGGCATTTTAGCTATGCTGTTTCTTGATGGTTTATTCTGGTAAGTAAAACAAACCAAAAACTCCCAAGTATGAATTTGATACAAGGCAAATTTCCTCACCACAGTTCCATCCCTCAATCCAAACCTTTCTTTTCAGTTGCATCTCTATGCAAAATCCATTGCAAAATGCAAAGGAAACTATCTACAGAGTGTGGGGGGAAATTGCCTTTCCTTTACAAATGCTTTTCCAGTTAGCTGTTCCTCCAAGGAGCTCATTATCACCTCCTTTCCTCCTCACACCAAACGTATGAGGTAGGTTAGGCTATAAAATAGTGACTGGTCCAATATTCCCCTGTACGTTTCATGGCTAAGTAGGGATTCAAACCCAGATCTTCCTAGTTTAAGTACTGCATTGTGCTGTACATGTTGCACAGTCTCAGAGTGCTGCACAAGTTAGCATAACTCATTATCTACAGAGGTTTGGTTACGCCCTCTCTTTTATGCTTCAGGTGAGCAGACAGAAGACCTTTTTATTTCACCAAGGTTTTTCTGCAGGTCAGGGTTCTGTCTACCTATTTTTACACCAAATTGATTTATCCTGCTCTTTGGCTTTAATGTATGAAATTGATTCTAGTAATTCAGAGTATTTTTATTGCAGCCTGGGCTGTTTTTATTGTGGTTGTTTGGCTTATGCATAGAGAGGGGGAGAGACTTTCATTTTATAAAGAATTGTGGGGTGTACTTTTATATTTATAGAAGCACATGCCCCATCCCGTAAATGGGACCCGTCTTTTTAATGTGTATACTATAAATACATGTTAAACTAGGACACTCTTGTATCTGGGCTTTTTGTCACTGTTGTTTGTTTCATCATTTTATTTCACTTCCCTATGTTGGTCACATTGATTTCCCCCCCTTCCTTTCTTCCTTAGCCGAAATCATTCATAATGGGTGGGTAACAATCATCCATCCCAGATTTCAAACCCACAATGAGATATCATCTAGAGGTTCAGTATTGATTTAATTTCCAAGAAACATAGCCAATTTTAATGGGGTAAACTGTTGCTTCCATAGGTGTCAGAGGAGCACTTCCAATCTAATACTTTGAGAGAAATTGTGTGTAAGAATTGATTTCCAGATGTTAAGTTGCTCTCAGTGCCAATGCAAAATCTATTTCTGAAGGCAGCAAGTGTGAAATTCAAATGTGCAGTGGAAAATACCTGAGTTAGAGGTTATCCCCCCCCCTTCCAGATTCAGCTTCTCTAACTTTTGCACATTTTTTCAAACATTATATCCATGGATATGATTGATTCATTCCAGTATATATTTATTATACTTTCAGGTATGTGTTTTGTAGTAGTAGTAGTTTTTTTAAAAATAAAAAACCCCATCCTTTCATTGCAGACTTTGCCAGCAATGGATGACATTCTTATTAGTACACATCTTAGACACTAGTCAAAACCAAAGAAGGCTACACACACACTTACACTTTTGCAGGATCATAAATCCCCTGAAAAAGGAAGGTAGTATTCAGCAACTTTCAAGAGAAGGGTGAATTTAAATAAATATTAGGCATTATGTTTAAATTGCTCATTTGTTCATTTGTGTCAGGGAACTGACATCAGAGCCAGAGGCGGAGGGACGGCTCTCAAGTGATGCTGGAGAGGGACCCAGCAGGGAGAGAGGCAGCTCAGCTGGGGAAGGAAATCAGCACAACACCAGGGATAAAGGGGGGCGGATGGGGGAATCGGCGAGAGGGCTCCAGGACTCTTCACTGGACACCAGCGGGGAGAGCATGGGTCCTCCGCTACCCACACCCTCCCTGCGCAGAAGACTTCCACGCAGGGAGAGTAGGAGGAGACTTGGCTTCAAACAACTTTTATGCTGGAAAAGGTTTAAGAAACGCCCACTGACGGATTCTGCTAGCGACTGAGGCAGCCACGAAGTGAAGGGCTGTCCAGACAGGAAAGGTTTAACAAGCCAACTTAGCCAGGAGTGGCGGTAACTTACGTACGAGCAACCCATATTCATTACAATTTGTTACAGTTAGATACTACTTATCCAACCAGGTTCTCTAGACAGGTCACACAGCCAATGAAATACAAAATGCAATTCACAATAAAATCCCTTCACAATACCCACCCCCCTTGCAAAGTCACAAAGCAGAAAACAATGTGATTGGGTTTTTCTCTCTCATTATCATTTAACAAAAGAACAAGAGTAGCCATCTTTACACACACACTCCCCCAACATGTTTCTGGGAATGGCACTACATCATGAGGTAGGGCATTCTACTCAGGGAACAAGGTGATGCTGCTGAGAGCTGGCATGCTAACCCTCTGAAGTAGCAGCAAGATTGTTGTAAATGTTTTGTTCAAAGAAATGGGGAGTGGAACCTTGGCCACCTTGTATTTAAGACAATACAAAAATTTTGTGACCAACATAATTGATCCGAAGAATGGAGAACACCTCCTATCACCAAAAATATTGCCCTAGATCCACCCAATTTGAGTCATCACTGAACACCATTCACAATTGTCTAGCAAGTTCAAGGACTAGAAACATGGGATTGATAAAATAAATGGAACCTAGAATTTCAATGCCCTGGTCAAACAATTGCATGTGTGGGTCGGTTCAGAAAAACAGGCCAGCTCACCTCCCATAGGCAATACCCAGGATTCTTAACATTGATTGGGAAGGGCTGTAGCTCAGTAGGCCATCTGCTTTGCATGCAGAAGGTTCCCGGTTAAATCCTTGGCATCTCTAAGTAGGCCTGGGAATGGTCTTCTATCAGAAACCCTAAGGAACAACAGTTAGACCGAGCAAACAATACAGTATGTAGCTAGATGGACCAATGGTTTGACTCAGTAAAGGGCAGCTATATGTGTCTGTCTGTCTGTGTGTGTGTGTGTGTGTGTGTGTGTGTGAGAGAGAGAGAGAGAGAGAGAGAGAGAGCGCGCGCGTGCACATGGGGCGGAACCAGACATAGGAAATCTGGTCAATTGGTAGTCTCTTTCCAAGCAATTCAACTTCCTCTTCATCTTTAAGCCTTTTCATGGCAACAAGGGCTACAATTACAGTACAAAATGGTTTAATGGAAATATACCTTCAACCTAGCAGGAAAAAATTATATCCCTATAATACAACACTGCAAATAGGACAGTTCTGCAGTGTTCATACAAGCCCTTATACCTACATACTCACTAAGTACACTGATGGCTCCCAGCAGGTATAGATTTACTGCCTAGTGTTCATTCCCCCTTAGTAATAATATCAATTTGGCTGTTAGTTTTTGTTTTGACTTGGTCTTTAAGAACCAGCAGGGCAGTAAAGCTATTTAAATGGAAATCCCATTCAAATGTACAGTTCTCTGACTGGACAATGAGCAGCTCCTGATCCTTAACGTTTCTTATATAATAGTTGGCTCCTTTGTCCAGATTAAATGTTGAGATGTGATTAACATTTAGCACTCATATGCCATACTTGCAACATTTAAGAATAGAAAATAAAAATGAAGTTTTGTTAAATGTGATAGTTTTTTACAGTGAAAAGAACAAAGTATTGCTGCAATTTCGAGTTGCAGTCCTTTCTTGCTGCCTTAGTAATATTCTGTCTGCCAAGAGAAAACCATAACCATTAAATAAAATTTATGGGCATGAATGTGAAAAGCATAGGATGGGATCTATGCACTAAGCACGAAGCAGGGTGGACTTTTTGAAAACAGTTGGGTTAAGGTAATTCATGACTACTTAAATCCACTGATTTCCATGCAAGCGTATCATAATTGGGTATCACCAATCACATTTCACTAGCTTCATAAACTGTGGGCAGAGCTATTGGTTTCACAGGGGGCTACCACCAAAACAGTATCCAATCTCATGCATAGATTTCATGTTGAGTGTGCTCCCCACTCTGTAACATGTCAATGATCACCACACAGCATGATGTTGCAAGATAGCCTCTTCCTGTGGTGACACAGCACTCCAAACAAATATGCTGTTTACAGGGGATTCTCAATATCGCATGGTTCCATATTGAAAGATTCTATTGGGAACAAAATGGTGCGATATTTTGCATTCTTTTTAAAAAAAGAAAAAATGCAAGTACTACAAAATATTTAATATGATATTGGTGCTGTAATAATGAAAATATTAATGAAAGCAAGTTGGAATGATGGCAAATGCCCTGTGGACATGGGATGTTGCTGGAGTGGGGTGTTGCTGTACATACAGGGGCTGATAGAAATAAGTCATTGGGTTGTATTCAACATAGCCCTAATGTAAACATACTGTCAGACAAGAATTTTTCCTTGTGAGAAAGAATTTTCTCGTCTCCCCCACCCCCGCTACATGCCCCCTAAATCTATTCCAGTGGTTCTTTCAACTCTCCATAGCAGTTTGGGGGACAGCTCAGTGTGCACATGGGGGGAAGAGAGGAGGGAAATCCACTTGTGCTAGTGCCAATCCTTGTTGTTGTTGTTTAGTCGTGTCTGACTTTTCGTGACCCCATGGACCAGAGCACGCCAGGCACTCCGGTCTTCCACTGCCTCCCGCAGTTTGGTCAAAAGTGCCAATCCTTACCCTAGCACAAAAAAGTTTGTTAATACCACCATGTATGCATCAGATACCTTCGTACTGAAAAGCAGCCATATTTTTGTCCAAATGTGTTATGTTTATACTTTATCAGCTTATGCTTCTGAGATCTAGAGCAGCTCATCAACCAAAAAAAGTGTCATTTAGCATTACATACAAATGAGTGGCTTCAGTTTAATTCTCTCAAAAAATATGATCACAGTGACTAGGATCTTGAGCTTCTTTCCAACGATGAGAGCATATGGTGAACAGAATTCTACTGATGGAATGTCCCTACTGTCAGTGTGTGTGTTTAATTACTTTTAACTGCTCCCCTCTCTGTCCTGGCTCCCATTCCAAACCAACAACAGGTGCACTTACCGGAAGGGAAAGCAGCAAACTTATAGCAGTCTATTGGTACAAACTCAGCAGTTAGGCAAGAGCAAATTCTAGTTTCAGCCATTCTTACAAGGCAAAGGAGTAGCAACAATAAGTCTGGTCTGAGAGCAAGAGCCAATGTTCAGGAGCCCGGATTAGTAGCAAAGGTTCCAAAAGTTCCAAGACTGCATAGAAGCTGCAACATTGTTCCAATGAGCTTCCCTGCCTACCCACCGAGCTTTTTAAACAGTTTCCCACCAGGATGTTTCATTGGATTGCAAGCCCTTCCTTTCATTGAAGGGTGATCAGGATCCAAGCCAACATATTTTTCATGTTGGAATGCCCCAAGTGTCAAGTCTCCTCAAAGATTGCAATCAGCAGTAGCAGCAGCAGTTGCAAATGACCACACATTCCCAGCAGTACCAGGACTGGAAGTAGGCAGTCTGGACACTAGTCAAGTTCCCAAGGCACCATTCCTGAGGCACATGAATGTGCTAAATAAATGTATAAATAAAACATACAAATGTCATAAGACTACATTGTGATGACTATACAGGATGCCCTTTCTTATAAGAACTACAGTAAAAAGAACCGATGGTTCTATGTAATACAGTGAGAAAAATTACTGAGTGTTGTGGGACCAATCTGCAAGTGGCCAGTGTGAATCAGGGCCACTGGGTCTGGATCCCTGACTGCTTTGTGAATGTTATGTTCAGCCACATTTGTAGTGATCGACATTTTAGCAATAACAGAGATGGATCCATTTTTCAGACTTTGCTTCCCAATTAAGTGGCACAGCAAAGCAATGCCACCGGGAACTGGTGAGTGATGTAGCTAACAAATTGTCTGAAGCAGGTTCCTCATGAAAATACGGCATCTTAGAGCTAACGCTTCTGCTCACTTTGTGACTCTAGGTGCAAACTAGTACCCCCAAAGCTAAGGATTTAACTCTCCTTAGCCTCTTTGGATTGGGTCCCACAAAGCAGCACTCACATTAATTGCTGAAGCTGCTTGGAAGTAAGGGTGGCCCTGCAGTCTAATAAGTGGCTTTTGTGAGCCCTTTGAAGAAGCAGCCTCACTAGAAGGCTCTTCAAAATCAATAGGCTCTCATAGTAATTTTCTGTAGCAATAGGACATCACATGATAAATGATTCCCTTCAGTGGAACAGATGACTCTCTTACAGCTACGTCCAATTTATCATTTGATATTTCCTAGAGGACTGATCAGAAAACAACACATCAATGTTGGAGAGCTGCTTGGCTGTACTAACCCTTCTATGCACTTTCCCTCTTAGGGCGGGCAAAAGTTAAAGGTTTATCTTCATGGGTGTTTCCAGTTTTCTCATTTGGGACCCCTGGCAGCAGCAGCAGCTGGGGAAACTACAACAGCATCTGGAATTATTACTTCTGGCCACAGGTTTTAGAAATCCCTTTGTGAAACGACTTAGGCAGCCAAATCTTATTTCAAGTTGAAGCCCCCATTTAGCTACCATTTTAGTTATTCTGAAGTTTTCTTTTAAGGATTTTTCAACACAAATGGCAGCAGCACTAGAGAAGCTCTGTGAACCTGCTTCAAAAGCCCAGGTATTCTCTCCCATGTATGATGACTTCACATAAGGGAGATAGTGGGATGAGCCTATTGGCTCCACCCCTCAATTGCAATCCTGCAGCTTGCATCCCCCCATCTCCCATGTGCCAGGAGGGCAAACCTCTTCTTGTGGAACCTTGCTGCATGAATTAGAACCCTGTTGCTTTAGCATTACTCAGAGTAGAGCAGGCTCCCTGCTGAACCTCAGTTCTCCAGCTTGCAGAGGGCAACAGGACCAGTCACAGAGGAGTAGAGCTAGCATGAAGTATTATTCTAGCTGGAAGGAGTGAGGGTGGCGTAAGTAGTATATCATTTCCCAAACCCTGCACTAACACTATTCCAGGGATGGGGAACCTATGTTGTTGTTGGACTTCAACTCCCATCATCTTTGACCAACTGCCATGCTGGCTTGGAATGATGGGCGTTGCAGTCTAACATCATCGGGTGGGGGCCTCAAAAGTACCCCATTCCTGATCTATACATATGACTACATCACCACGTTCGTTATAAGCAGAATGCAATTCACTTTATGTATCCTAGAATCCAAAATAATTAAACACTGCAATCCTATGCATGCCTACTTAGAAGCAGGTTCCGTTGTATTCAGCGGGTGTTCTCCCCAAGTAAGTGAGTTTAGGGTTGCAGCCACACCCCTAGAGCCTTCTTATTTCTTCCTTTATGCGTAGGATACAAGCTACTAAAATATTCACAAACAGGGAAAATAGAAATTCCCCACCCTACTTCCGCTCTGAGATGATGATATAAATAAAGAAATTGTTCAGGGTTGTGGGGGTTTTTTAGATGTACTTATTGAAAGCTGAAGTCAAGAGACTTGTTTCTGAGCTGCTTTCACACATTACATTTTTAGTGAGTTTTGCAAATACTCCACAACTGCCAAACTGTGGGAACTGGAGGCTAAATTTGCCACTTGCTTTGCTGTTCATGTGACTGAATCCATAGCCAAAGCAAGTCATTTCAAATGCCATTTTCTTTCTGAGATATAAATAAGTAGAGAAAATAACAGACTTGCACTACAGTGGTACCTCAGGTTACATACGCTTCAGGTTACATACGCTTCAAGTTACAGACTCTGCTAACCCAGAAATAGTGCTTCAGGTTAAGAACTTTGCTTCAGGATGAGAACAGAAATTGTGCTCCGGCGGTGTGGCAGCAGTAGGAGGCCCCATTAGCTAAAGTGGTACATCAGGTTAAGAACAATTTCAGGTTAAGAATGGACCTCCGGAACGAATTAAGTACTTAACCCGAGGTACCACTGTATATGTGTACCTTTTCCAGGAAAGATTCAAGTTCAATTCTTGTCTGTTTGTTTGTTCCATTTCTATCCTCCCCATCCTCTCAAAGGAGTCCAGGCAGCCAACATCAAAGTGGAAAAACAATACAACCACATACTCCCTACCCCACAACTTTTGAGGAATGTGGAACTGCCAAGAGGGCCCCCTCTGCTGAGGGTCTGTAGGGAAGGAGGCGGTCTCTCAGATAGCTAGGACCTAAGACATTTAGAGCTTCAAACAATCACACAAATAACTTGAACTGGGCCCAGAAACAAGCTGGCAGCCAATGTAACTGTTTTATAACAAGGGTTATACGTGTTCTAAGGGCAACTCCAGTCAGTAATCTGATAGCTGCAGTTTGGACCAGTTGGAGTTTCTGAGTGATCTTCGTTCCATACTGTGGATGAATCATCTCAGTCCGACAGGCACTCCTAGACACTGAGGTCAACTGGGCCTCAAGTGTCAGTGTAAGCATCAGTGCAATCCTTACACTAACAAAAGTGTAAGGATTTAAAAAAAAAGATCATTGAAGATTTGATTCTCTTTGTTTTTCTCCAAACTGCCAGTCAGAATCCAAGTAGTAAGCTAACTACTGCTAGGACTGTACCATATACTTTACCAAAAAACCAACCACACACACACACACACACACACACACACACATTAAATCAAGATTTATTACATGAATCTCTTTATTTTAGTTCCCGCTGAGACACCTGATCAGGTACATGGAATTTAAAAGGGAAATAAATGTTGCAGAGAAAATCAATTCTCCAGTATCTAAAATTTCTGCATGTCAGATTCTCCTTGGTGACAGTCAATCATCCACAAGAAGATATATTACTCTGACTGGGAGAAAGGATAGGGGCCAAGAAATGTTTGAAGGGTTTTAGCCAATTATTCTAAGAAAATGTAACAATGATCTTTTTCTTCCTACCCCTAGCAAAAACGTAACAGAAAATGTGCAAGCTGAATTTATTAAATGTATAGATCACCTCTCTACCCCAAAGCACTCAAGATTGCTATTATATTTTAACCCAAACAACACAATTAAAACAACATTAAAACCCTTAAAGCAAGATCTTATTGGGGAAACGTTGTAACTCAGACTCTAGCTCTGGAGCAAAACATATTTTTTGCACATAGAAAGTCCCAAGTCCTGGCAAGATTTCTCTCTGGAAAGCTGCTTCCTGTTAGCAAAGACTACATGGCCTGACTAGTAGAAGCACAATATGTCCTTACCTTTTTATTAAAATGCCTATACAACAATCTCAAATGAGCCTTTTTAAGCAGAGTTAGGTTGACAGCCCAAAGAGCTTGTTAAATAATTGAGCAAACTATGCAAGCATTGGTTTATTATTTCTGTATAGGCCTGGCCTTACTTTTAGGCAGAGTGAGGTTGGTGCTCCAGGCAGCAATTATTTAATTAATTACCTATTTATTTATTTTTAATTTATTTTTTTACTGCCAGAGACTTTTTACTACCTGTGGGATTTTCCATCTCAGACTTTTTGCATCTTTACATGGGGGACTGAAACACTATTTGCTGCTTCACCTCGGGCAAAAAAGGAAATGTCTTGTCTTCTGTAAGAATTGTGAAAGTTCCATCATAGGGACAGTTTACTTTGCCTCCTCCCCACGCAGCACAGTCAAGTGTGAGTGGATGATTAGTCAGACCATATTTGAACTAGAAAATATTTCAGATGCCATCTGGATCTGTCCTGTGGGCTGAAGCAGATGTCAAGCTTACATGGTTACATACTAGATTTACCCATAAAGTTTGATTAAGTGCAGATCAGGTGCTCTCTATGAGCTGATGCCTTAAGACAGCATTTTATAGGATTGGGGACTAGGGCAATACTCTTCAAGTGGCAGGAGGGGCATTCATCATTCATGCCAGAAAAGTGGCCCAAACCTTCTCCTTCCTTTATCCCTTGGTTCCTTAATGCCCCACATATGCTGCATTGATCTTTGCCAGGGCTGTGAGGACAACACTACAAAATACAGCTTGTTCCTCAGCCAGGCAGTCAGAGGCATCCCTGAGGAATCTGATCTGTATGAAATTTGATATAAACTGACCTGATCCACACCATCACAGATTAATGTGCAAATTGAACCATGGTTTTTGTTTGGATGTCACAGTTCTCTGAAATCTGTGGTGAAGTTTTGAGCTCATTTTTTAAAAAATGAAGTGCGTTGAAATTGTGCACCTTAGGAAAAGTATGTTTAGAAATGTCTGTTTTGAGCATAAAAATACATTTAGAAATGTGCATCAAAGTGAGAATATGCTTTCAAAAAATGTTATTTAAAAAGGAATTTAAATATCAATTTTTATGAAAAAAATCCAGATTATACAGAAGTGGGACAACACAGATTTATGAATGAATACAACCAAAAGTGATACAGACCCCAAATACACCAATGCATCCATCCCTGACAGAGATACAAACATTTACTGCTGCTGGTAAGAAATGGTGTTTGTTTATTATTATTATTATGGCAAACAGCCAGCATAGGTAAAAAATGGTAAATAAAGCAAAAGGATGAAGCCAAGTACTAGTATTTCTGCTGCAACAGCTTCTGTGCAATCAAGTTATATTCACTTAGAAAACAGTCCACAATTAGAAGATCTTACAGAGAAACAGTCTGACGACTGTACCATTTCATACAGATCAAAACGTTTTTCTATGTAAAACAAATCCCCCCCAAAAAACCCAACACACAGTTGTCAAGAGAAATAGGGTGTTGAGTTAGACAGGGAGCGCAAGACAATTCACTGGGGCAGTCTTGCAGAACTGCCTTTCCATTCATGTGAGACCTATCTAGATACAAGCCTGTAACTGTGGTCACCAGTTGCTGTTAGCAACTACTGTGTTATTTTCCTAGTCGTCTTTTCCCAGAAATCCTTTCTGATGGTAAAAGGTGCTGCCAGCTGTTAAGGAGTGGGATACTACAGCATGCAGCTGTAGTAATACCTTAACAAATAGCAAGCTTTGCCTTGATGAAAAACTTCGTTTTACAAAGAGCAGGAAGGGCACTCTTGAGATTATTCCTTGCAGATTGTGACAGCATTTATCCCATCATTAAAGAGATATATTGAATCTTCATTTTCCTTTCAGCTGGATAATCTTTATAACAAATTATACACTTTTTATTACCACTAAGCACAAGAAGACTTTTAAAAGCTGAGCTATCCGCTATGACTGCACTAATTCTCTACACCTGGCATTGGAAATTAAAATACTTCATAGGCCTGCAAGTGTATCTGTGGTGTGATGAAGGTGGAATTAACTCTAGATTAAATAGGCTTCTTTCCAGAATGCTATATAAATATATTCAAACCCGATTAGTCTTATTAAGACAGGGCAGGGATTAAAGGATCCCCTTTCTGTGCATAAGTTGATTCAGAAAGTACTATATAGATTCACAGGAAAACTAAGGCTATCAAATATGCAAAACCACTATGTTCACATCCCTCTGTTAAGTGTGTTAATCTGAAGGTGATCTGCAGGAACCAGTAGTCTATGTGTCCTTCCCTGCCCTAGACTAAACAAACTGATCTATAATTATGTTGAATCATCTATTGGGGAGGGGGGGGGAGAGAAGTAGCTTGCAGGCATTGTATCTCATACAGTATTTGTAACATGCTTAACAGTCCTTCGAAATCTGCTCTTATAATAACTCTTTGAGGTGGCTTGCTAATATTCACATACATGCAGCATTTTCAGATATGTATTTTATTAAGATATGTCCCTTACAAAAATGCCTGGTACTCCATTTTCTGCAGGTAGCTTTGATGTTAAAACCAAATTATCCACACTGATGAAGGCCTTGCAAAGCTAAATACATTTTTATTTTAAAAAGGAAACAAAGAATTGAACTGTATGACTACTAGAGTTTACATTTTCAATAATGGGGAAACATCTATTTTTTATTGTTGTTGTTGTTTTACTATGGAGTAGCTTTAATGCCTTAGGAACTAGCTGACCAGAACAACCATGGGTCATCACTGAAAGGGAATAAAGGAGCCATCTTACCACCTACCTTAAGAGTCACTCATTTGCCTGAAACACCACCCACAAAATCAGAACCCCCGATTTCAAGATTCCAGCCTTGAATATGACCTGTTTAATAAAAGACTCCATTCCTTATCAAGGGAGCAGAGCTTATGGTAGTCACCAGGATCTGTGCCACCATATAAAACTCCTATCTACCTCTATCTGTCTTGCCTCACTAGCTGGACATCCATGTCCTCTAGCTCAAACCTTTGGCTGCAAAACACTGAGCTGCCTCTGAGTACTTCCACCTGAGCAGGTTCCTGAGGGTTCCACCTTGCTCTGCAAGATTTGCCCAAGACAGGACATTTTTCTGAAGCTATATAAGGATGCCTTCACTGCCAAGCTGTTAACTCAAATGAGCACAAAGCAGGCGCCATACCTTGTCTTTTCCAACACCATTTGAAGACAGGACCTACTCTAAAATGGGGCAAATTCATTTTAACAAATGAAACCAGTATGGAGTTCCACAGGGAGGGTGTGCATATTAACAGTGAGAAACTGGCTGCTCTATCTTCACCTCCTCTAATTCTATATTATGAGAATAATAAAACTGTTTGTATTGCAAATGCAGCTTCCTAGTCTTTTGTGCGAGGCCAGGGTGATTTAGTCTGATTCATATTTGATTCTCATCGCTGTGCATTGCATTTAATGGATTGTTTGCTTTAATGTTTTGTTAAAAAATTGTGCTGGGTGAAAGTTCTCATCTACCAGCTACCATCCCCATTAGTCCTTCTCGCTGTTAGAAGCAGACAATCAGGGAAGCTATTTTCCAAGAACTTTAATTTTTTTCCCCTTTTGTGTCCACAAGCTTATCTTATATTAACATAAATTCTATGGCTTTCTTATCTGGACTCTGTCGATCCAGTGTATTCATAGGAGTAGTGCATTTCTCATCTGCTCAAACCTATCACAACTCAGTTCTACATCATTAGCTTGCTGCGTTGAGACACAACACAATTTATATTCTTTAATATTCATACATAAGGTTGTAAAGCCATTGTTCTCCAATTTCTAAGCATTAATAGTCACAGATCTACAGTTGTATTTTCTTCAGAAGAAGATTTATTTTTATAAGTAATTAACTTGAATTATAGCTTTCAGCAATACGGTATAGTTTCACATTCATTTACTAGGTTTACTTTGATTCTTTATGCCTAACTTTCCTTGATTAGGAAAACTTCAGGGCCCATATTGTGGCTACCTTTAGTCGCAAAAGTCAGTGGTATGTTTCCTCTTGGTCAAATTCATATACTCACTACTTGAGAAAATTTCAAAATATGCATAGGTACTGGTAGTGCAGGCAGAATGGGTTTGCTACATGCCCAGACAGGGACAGGAAGGTCCTGCTAAACCTAGAGTCAGGCCTACACCCATGTCTGTTTCACCATCTAGCCTGCTTCCTAGCTCAGCATATCCAAGGCTGACCCAAGGTCAGTGAGCTTCATGGCTGACTGGGGATTTCAATCCAGCACCTACTGCAATATTATAATCACCATACCACACCACACTGGTTCTCATACCATTGTACAATTTGCCTCCCCTCCCCTCCCCATGTAGACACTTCAGTTGACTCTATCCAGAGACAATAGTCACCTCATTTGAGTTCAACACTCCATCAGAAGGATGGAAAAGAAGCAGGAATGAGAGAAGCTCAAAAGCATGAGAGAAAGAAAAATCAATAAGAGGGGTTGTCAGAAATAAAACGAGAACCACAAAATGCTATTAAGTAGTACTTCTTCATTTATTGGGGTGTCTTTCCTATTGTTAAATATCCATATTTGGGGTGCTGTTTCTGGAGGAGCAGGACAGGAAACATTTGGTCCTGAATTCAAAATTAGCAAGGGAGGGTATGTAGTAGTTTCTAATGAACTGTCATATGTTTTCTGCTCTAATTATCCAGATACTAGTCCATGTCCCATATTATCCTGGTGGTATAGTTACATCAAGGAACCCCAACTGTATAGTAATATTCAATTCTCAACAGGATTATAGGGGGAAGAAAATGAAAATTGCTCACACAAACACACAAAATCATTGTTTAAATCAGCCGAAAGTGAGCACCACTCAACATAGGCTATTAACTTCACAGAAAGGTGCCCATGCAATTTGGATTGTCAGCTGCAATCACAGCAACAGGATAACATGCCAGGCAGTTCTGAGTTCTTAATATGGGGTGCAGTTTATTGCTAGAGAATCAGCAAAAAGCAGAATCTGCACTGGAACCCCAAGGGCTAACATAGAAAGCAGATGCTATAAAACTTGTCTCAGCCACAGGGTCAACAATGATGAATACTAGTTTTTGGCAGAACATAAAAGCAAATTGTATTGCCATCTTCTTTGTTGATAAAGGAAACCAATGTTATATCTGATGATGAATATTTACCTTTATAATAAGGCTTTCATATTGCATTGTTATAAGTTCAAAGCCACATTTACTGACTTTCTGGATTCACTTTCAAAACTGCCTAAAAGCATTATAGAACTTTATGGGGTTTTTTATTGTGACTATAGTCCCAAATGTCTCTAGGTTACCCGAGGTCATGAAAGGCAGGTAAAGATCCCTTTCAGGAAACAAGTTCCATCTTCAGTGCAACTCAGCCTCTTAGGAGGTTACTACCAAAAATAAGGGCTCCCAACCTTCATGCTCAAAGGCATAAATTAAATGGATCACCAGCTAAGGTCAGAAGAAATATTTCTCGCTGGTTTAGTTTTATGCTTCAATCTGAACGATGCATTCTTAAAGAAGATGTTAGCCCTGATGTTTCTTTTTCTGTTTATAAAGCTTATTAATTTTACAAGTGGATACCTAACAGACACACAATGCAAAACTATTATTGTCCATGGACTGTTTTATGACAATGAGTGGTCCCATGAAAACATTCGGCCATTTTGTTTCAGAAGCCAAGAATGAGTTGCCTTTTGAAACAAACAAAGGAATCCCTTGAGCTTCCAATGCAGCTCCAGATATTCATGCCATTTCAAATTTTGGCCTCACTCACCCCTGCATGTGATAAAGCTGTGTGCAGCCCACGGATTCTGTGTTGAAGTACTCTTGCAGCCCACTTGGTATGAAAAGTTGTGCCAGAGCATACTTCAAGTGGGAAAGTGTTCCACAACTAGGGCACAAGTGAGAAGGCAGTGGACAATTTGAAGGCAACTTGTTATGAACATAAGTCACAATTCCGCATGACAAAGGTCAACTCAAGTGCCAAATAGGGCTGCCCTAGAATATCTGAGAACAGAGGGGGTTCATTTATTACAGGGGGTTGTTCTTGATTACTTTTGAATTCACTTAGTGTTAGCATTTGCCCAGTTTCTATTTTAAATTGCATGATCCATAAGGTCAACAGTTGATTGTATTTTTGTCCTTCAATACTTCTTAACAAGTTGGAAGAGTTTAATAGAAATTAAATAATTCATATCCCATGTATACATGGCTCTTCTGATATTGCTATTTCTAGGGTTATATATAACACAACCTAACCCGCAACAGTGGAGGCCCTTTTGTATCCTTTGCACATGAATGTGCTTGCATGTGAGCAACACTGACCTCACCTGCCTTCCTAATGTAAATTTAGGATTTGTCTTCTATGGTGTGTACATTGGGCACATACATTTTAACTGGCTTGACGACTGATAGACATGTGGACATTTCATGACTCCTGATATTTGCTGAGTATATGGCAGACAAATGGGACCTGCAACAAAATGTTATAGAGTGGAGAGCTCCTGAGTGCCAGTCAGTCAGCCATGTCCTTTTCTAGGATACTGCAGTTGCATCCTGACTCCACCTCAGTCACCATTCTGTGGCCATCAAGCACTCCCAGTCTTCATTTAGCTGCTTTTGATTCTGCCTCCCTCCTGATTCTTTTTCTCATGAAGATTTTTTGTACATCTGCAAACTTTTGGGCTTTCAGAACCTGCTAATACTTCCCTCTTGTGCCCAGAAGGCGTTGTTTTGGCTACATAAGAATCCACACTCGGATAATGGGTTTGCTATTAGGCAGGAATAGCCAACATGGTGCCCTCCATCATCCCTGGCTGTTGGCCATTCTGACTGAAGCTGATAGAATCATAGAATCATAGAGTTGGAAGAGACCACAAGGGCCATCGAGTCCAACCCCCTGCCAAGCAGGAAACAATGTATGTTATAGTCCAACAACATCTGGAAGGCAACATATTGGCTACCTCCGGTATAGTGTAATCCGTTTCCATTTCAAATACTGGTATATTACTTTAGGGACAGTTTTGACCATATAAAAGTACTCCTACTCTTTGCTTCCTGATACTTAACTTGTTCCTGATCCACAAGAGGAACTTTCCTTTTATTCTATGACTGCTAAGCTTACTCAGGCGCCTATTCAAGGTACCTTGTCAAATGCTCTTTGAAAGTCCAGGCACACTATGTCAACAGGATCATTTCTATTTTTATTGCTTGTTGACACTCTCAAAGAACTCTGCATCAGCAAGGCTTGTTCTTCTTAATGCATGGTTATTTTATCCTGAACATTTCCCACCAGTTTTCCAGGGACAGATGTTAAGCTAGCCGGCCTGTAGTTTCCAGACTCCTCCCAGATCACTGTTTTAAAAATTGTGTTATAGTGGCTATTTTCCAATAATGCATCTTCATAGAGCTTAAATAACACACAAACAGAGCAATCCCCCACACCCTTGGCAGCTTTCCAGCAGTATTGAAGCCCAGAGATTATACACCACTCTAGTAAAGGCAGAAACACAAAGCAAATTATAGAAAAAGAAGTTCCCCACCATCACATAATTTATGTAGTCTATAGAGCCGGTGTCTGTAACCCCCCCCCCACACACACAAAAAGACTCCCAGGCAATTAGAGATGTTTGCATAATTAGATGTCAATGTGTGCAGGCCATTCCCTCTTCCGGCCCTTTCTTTATCTTGCCGCTTGGCTGCAGGGGCCATCCAGCCTGACAGTGCTGCTATTTAATGTCAGGTCAATTCATAATAAGATCCCACTTATCCATGATTTGATCATGGACAAGGTAGCCAACCTGGTTTGTATTAATTACCAAGACTTAAGTGGGTAAGCTGGGTGGACTGAATTTGACCCAGCTGTGCCTGAGTGGGCCTTATTTATTTAAGGATGGTGCAACAGTGTGCAATCCTTAATGGTGGAGCTTCAGGGGCTTATGTTGTTTCTTTTTGCCCTCTTTATAACCATGTTTTGCATTTCTTCAAATATGGCAGCACTACTCCTGCATATTTATATTCTCTGTTAATCATGACATCATGAGTGGAAACAGGGCAAGCCAAACAGTGCTGAAGGGCAACAAAATCAATCCGAGCTTCTCATTAAAAGGTAAAAGCGTCAATAATCTTTGTCAGGCCTTTTTATCTTGTGGTTTAGCACACTGTGATCCCTTAGGCAACAACTGTTATTGAGATTTTAAAATGATCCTTGATTTCACATCTCCACCAGATTAACTCTTTGGCTACCTGATGAACATTAACATTGCCACTTCCAGCACCTAAGGGCAGCCATGCAATAAAGCAGCAGCTTCCTGAAATCTGAGATCAGAAATTATCTGTGGCAGGTATCTAATACCAGTTGCTGTACAGCGAGAGTCAGCAAACACAAACTATGGCTCCCACCATCCCTTGCCATTGCCCATGCTTGTGAGTTTCAGTGCAGCAGCATCTGCAAGGGCCAAAGGTTCTCAACCCCTGCTGTAATGAATGTAATGGAACAATTTACATTTTGGAAAATAATTATTTTAGGTAATCCCTTCATTTTCACTTATTTTTCCTATTAATCACAAAGTTTTAAACTTGTTTACCAGCTCTTTCCAAGGCTTACCCTTTTATGTAAATTTCTATTCTTTCCATCCATTTGTATCCTTAAAGGATGTACAGCCTGGTTCAACCACACAACCTTTTGCAGACAATTATCATGCTCAATATCCTCTTTCTAAATTAAAAACAGCAACCCTGTGATTTATTTTCCTGTTCTTTCCAAGTTCTGGGAGTGTGCCAAGCCACTGCAGTGGGTAAAAGAGGGGGAAAGATACTCAGGTGTACTGCAGGGGAGCCAGATGTCACTATTGAAAACCTCGCTTCTTGCACCTTTCTAAATCCCAATTGATGTTCTGCATGAATGGGACCATCCGAACACATTTAGAATTTTGTACTAGGTGAAATTCAGTGGCAACTATTCTATGATTGAGTGGGTTGCAGGACTGCTAGCCAGTGATCTCTGTCAAGCCCGGGTACTGCACATCTGACCCAAAATATTGCAGAGTAATATTACTGCTAGGTAGCATTTTGCAATTATGGAATAGGTGGCTTAAACTCTACAGTCTGACTCTCTCATACACAGAAGACAATGAAATGGATGACTGTTTTCCACTGCTATGTCAGATTCTTTATTTCATTCACAGAAGCAAAACTTCAGGAATTGCAGTAGTGAAAATGATTCTAAATTGTCACATTTTTCAATACAGCATTACATTGAAACCTGTGTTTTTATCAACCTTCCACAGACACACTTTATTTTAGCTGAGTTGTGACTCCCTCCTGTATAGGATTAAAAATAAATACAGTTTCCTAAAAGTAGAACCTAGCCTCCTCCTCTAAAAGTGAAGAAATTCTGTTGAGAAAAAGAGAGAACAGAACAGCAACAGAATACAGTTTATAGGAAGTCTTATAAAAACTAGCATTCATTTATTAGACAACTCCCCTCTTGCAGGAAAACAGCATCTATCTACCAATGCAAAGGCACTTAACTTAATCAACAGCCTTCTTCTAGCAGTAGAGTATGAATGCAGAATTGCAGAATAAACATTCTGATTTATTACACTTGCTACAACTGGATAGCATTTTATGATAATTATATACACTGTACTTATATCATTGAAAGGGTTTTTGAAAATTCCCCCTCCCCCTTAAATGTTGGTTTTGGGTCACAAAAGCCTATATGTAGAAAATAATTTGTATTTGAAAACATTTAATTTGAAAAATTAATTATACAACACTTCCTATATTTGTGCTTTTTCATTCATCCTTACCAGGACCTTGTGAGGTCACTGTAGTTTATTTATAGAAGAAAAACTGAGACAGATGATTAGATCAGCCAGTGAAGTTATGGCTGAGATGCATTTGGAACGAAAGTTTGCACAAAAGCCGTGTATTTTGCATACTCCAGTCATGTGTTCATTGAACAACCAAAAAAGTAGGCTGTGCTCCAGGGAAATGGAATATGTTTTCTAGGGTAGGATGGGGGATGCTAGCTTATTCAATTAGGAAACCAAGCCATTTGAATTGCGTAGTCAAGACTTGTCCCTGTCTGCCACATAGCCGGCAGTAGAGATTATTGTAGGTTGAAGGCTCCTGCAGTTCTAGACCATGAGGAACGGTGCCTCCAAACCCCAGAATGGGAGCTAAATTTGGTGCCAACAAAGATGGTGGTAGCAAAATATTCCATGGGAAATGCTTCTGAATACCACTTGCTGGAAACCACAGGAGAGGCGAGTGCTCTTGAGCTCAGGTCTTGTTTATGGGGTTCCAACAGGCATCTCACTGACCACCACGAGAAGAGAACACTGGGCAAGATGGGCCATTGGTCTGATCCAGCAAGCTCTTCTTCTGTTCTTATATTTCAAAAGCCCCTGTCACTGGACTGTGCCACCACTATTGATATATATTTGGAGGAAGTATCTGGTTCTACAGAACCTCTATAGACACTTCTGACTTTTGTGCAGCTGGAATTTAGCCTGCTAAACAGCACTTCACCCACTTTGCCTCTGGTCCAGTACTACCATGTGGCCTCCAGACAGTTGTCTGGGAGGTAATGTGGCTCTAGGGCTGAAAAGAGTTTCCCACCCCTTTTCTACCTATTCTACCACATTCCACATTGATGGGACCCACTGGGAGTTCCTTGCCCTCCGAAGCCTAGAGGTGGCATTGCAGCCCATACCAGCTCCAAAACAAAGTCAGTCTGCAAATACTGCAGCTAATGCCTGCATAAAAGGGCATGGCAATAAGATCTAAGAATTTTCCTAATAGCAGGTATTGCATTCAAGATAATACAGAAAAAGGGCAAAACATATATATATATATATATATATATATATATATATATATATATATGAAGAATTATAGCCTATGCAAATGAACAAAAGAGGCTTCCAGTCTTGTTTCAGCCACCCCAATGCTGCCTTTTTTGCCAGCACTATGCAACCCTCTTATGGAAAGGGTCACACTGCTTTTCTTGATGTGGTCGGCTGGTGCATTACAAACATTCATTTCAGGACTAAAAGGCTAATGAAAGCATATAAATTTGTATCTATTAGTCTTTAGTCAGCATTCTGTCTCTGTCGAGGCTAAGCAAATGAATATTTTAACTGTGGCATTTAGATTAATTTTATGCTGTAAATTGCCCATATTCACATATGAGATTTCTGGAGCTGATCTTTAACAAAAATTAACTCAAATAGAAGGCCACAGATATCTAGCAGACTTCGCCGAGATTTATTTAAAAATTTTTTTTGCCATTGAGCCTACTTATGTAAATAAAACAGAACAGCTGAGCGACCAAATGCACAACAGCATTAGTCTTCAAATGTGGCATTTGAATAGACAACTGGGGGGGGGGGATCTATGGATGCACCTGACTGAGGGACTTGCATCAAAACTGTATCCAGAAAGCAGGTAATGAGAGGTTTTTGAAAATATTTTATTATGGGCATGATAAATAGTTCAGGACTAGATTCATATTACTGATTTGTCTCACGTCAAAATGCATGACCCTGTATTCACTCCTACACACTCATGTGCACACCTACAAATGCACACAATAATTTGCATCACTTTATCTCTCCAAGACTCACATGTTTCCATGTACATCTGGTTTGTTTCTGATACATAAACAGATGCACCCTTTCCTTCTGGTACACGGGAGCAATTTCCCATCAAGTGGTAACAGTGGAATAGTGCAAAGAGAGAACCCTTTGCTATTTTTCCATATTAATAATAATAATAATAATAATAATAATAATAATAATAATAATAATAATAATAATTTATTATTTATACCCCGCCCATCTGGCTGGGCCTCCCCAGCCACTCTGGGCGGCTTCCATAAAAACCAAAAATACAGTAAAATATCACACGTTAAAAACTTCCCTGAACAGGGCTGCCTTCAGATGTCTTCTGAATGTCAGGTAGTTGTTTATCGCTTTGACATCTGCTGGAAGGGCGTTCCACAGGGCGGGCGCCACTACCGAGAAGGCCCTCTGCCTGGTTCCCTGTAGCTTTGCTTCTCGCAATGAGGGAACCGCCAGAAGGCCCTCGGCGCTGGACCTCAGCATCCGGGCAGAATGATGGGGGTGGAGACGCTCCTTCAGGTATACTGGTATATTCAGGTATACCTGTATATACAGGTATATTCAATCAAAAATAAAGATGTGGAGAAAGAAGTCTGCTTCCTACCACATCTCTTCTCCTGCTTTCCGCAATCATGGCTTCCAGCGTGGAACAAGATCCTTAGAAAAGAGCTCAGCATCTATTGAAACTGTTTTGGTGGGCAGGACCAGTTCAGGACATTTTTCTGCCCAAGGCAAAGCCCACATCCAGGTCATACAGGAGTGGACCTGACCGGCAGCTGACTCTAGTTTCAACACTCATGATGCTACAATGTCCTCCAGAGGACCTGAACATAGGTGACTGGCTTTGGAGGTGCATGGCATGACAAGTGGCATCAACAGCTCTGTCCCCCAAACCTCTTTGCTGCTTCCAAGCATCAGTCACCTGGGACGGCCACTTCATCCTGCCTAATGATAGTGTTGGCCTTGCTGATAGGATTGCTTTCAATATCTGGACCAATCTGTGACATTTCTCTCTTTGAGATAGGCTTTCCTGACCCAATGCCCGCAATGGTCAGTCATCACTGATCATTGTCCATGGTGGCTGGGATAACTGGGATAACTGAAGTTGCAGTTCTGGAACAGCTGGAAGCACTTGATATACCTTTATCTTCAGCCAAGCCTTTGGCCTGATCTCCTGTTTCCCTAGCCTCCTACAGCCTGATTTCCTATCATTCCTGACTGTCCCTGTCCCTCTATCTAAGTGTGACTATAAATGCCCTGTGCAAAATGCAGACTGTGCCACTTCTACATTCTGCAGAAGGCAGATATTAAACAGAAGAAGCAATGGCATATATTTTTCTGTTTTTTTAAAAAAAGCTAGCCTACCATAAATAATCTTTGTAATACCTTCTGAAATGCTGATGTTGATAAAAGTGTGAAGAGCTTACATCCTCTTTTTCACTGATAACCATAAACAGTTACATTTTCCTAGCCTGTGTGTTTCAGTTGTATACCAAACCATATTTACTTGGGTGACTTGTGTGCAATGTAGAAACTAGTCAGAAGGCATGAGAATGATGCTCATTTGCTTCCTTGCCTTTGGCAAGCAGGGAGAAGTCAAGACTAACTGGAGAGATACCGTTCTACTATTACAAATTTATTTTCCATAACAAGAAGCTGTCATTGTCCTGAGGATCCTGTATTTCTAAGATAAAGATGAAAAGATGTTCTTATCATCATGACAACCATATTTACTTCCAGCTTCCACAGCCATGTACAATATGTAGAACCATGTATTGTCACCGTACATTGAAAAACAGAGTAATGAGTTTATATATATATATATAGAGAGAGAGAGAGAGAGACTGAAAATAAAAGGCACCACTGGGAAAATAATGTAGAACAATCATTTTGAGTACCCCTAGGAAAGTATTTGACCCATATAGGCTGACTCCAATATCGGATGGATGCATTTGCAATACTACTGCTTTTGAGGACCCATCTTTGACTGACTAGACATTTGGTGTGAAAAAGAGATCATTTGCAATTCATCGTATGTCAGGCTTCAACTTTGCTTCATGTGTTAAGTGCAACGAATGTCTAATGCCCTATGAAAAGGCAGGCAACTCTGTTCAAACTTGTGTGCTTGAGTATTCTATATGGGTGACGACTTGCATAAAAAGCATTTGCATTGATCAGGACTGGGTCTATCATGTACAGCAAGTGAACGTTGCTCGGAAAAAACTTGAATGTTCAGATCCTTGCAGCTAATCTGGAGTTTTGTCAGAACAGGCAAATAATTCAGGATAACCTCCTCTAGTAAACAGCTTAATCACATTTGTTATAAAACACAGAAAAGCTGGGTTGGAGGCAATTTCTTTCACTTTTATATCATTATATATATGTCACATAACATTATGTTTAATGGCTTAACTTCCCCTTGTTTGAAGCTTCACTGGGGTGCTCTCCGTACCTTATTTTTAAAAATAAATTTCAAAGTGTCGGTGTCACTGCTTCAAACTATGGAGTAACAGCATCAGCCAAAAGGATAGCTGACATTTTTGTTGCCATAGAAACTACTCATGATGTTCCTTGGGCTTGCCTGGCTCCCTGTTTACCATACATCTTAGCCAGCTATTGAGCACACTCCCCTTTTGTTTCGCGAGGAATTACATTAAAATATAATTCCATCTTAGTGTAGTCCCCTTTTTGTTGCAAAGAGGATTACAGAATGTTAAGATACATACCAAGGAAAGTGCAAAGTGTTGATAATATTGCTGTATGGTTTTTGTGCGTTGTTTTTGGATTTTTTTGAAAAAGGAGAGGAAGAAACAGATAATGTTACTTATATTTTCTCTAAAAGATTTCAAGTTATTTGTCAATAAAGCACTCCTCAACTTCAACAGAGCAGTCAAAGAAGAGGCACTTGTGTGAATAACTAAAACCAAAAAGGAAAAAAAGAAAGGGCTCCATAGTTTTGTAATGCGTTATCAGATTTTACAACATGATATGGAAACTCCTTAGCACTCCTATCAAGTATCTTCATACAGAGAGGTCCCACTGACCGTAGAGAAATTTTCTCAGAGTTAAGATGAGAAGTCTCACAAGACAGATGTGTATTGTAACACAAGTTGTCTTATATTCCAATCCAAAGAGCTGACACATTGACATAGACTCTTGCAATAGATCCCAAGCACTGACACAATGGAATACTTCATCCCCTTGCACCGTTATAGATGCCTTCTGTTAGTGCAGTAGCCAACTACTGTGCCACCACTTTCCTGAGACTGCTGCATGTTACTGCTACTGACCAGTAGGCCACAGACAGGCTACATGTTACTTACAGTAGAGCAGCCATGTTGATATCTTTAAGCAAGTGCCAGCCAACAGGAATGTGTGATACTTGTGTGGAGAGATACAGGAACTCTATGTGGTGAACTTCTCTATGTTTCATCCCCTCTTTTGTAGTGGCTGCTATTTGGAAACATTTCCTGGTGACTTCTTTACAGTAGAGGTAATGTTAGTTGAGATACTTTCATTGCAGGGGGTTGAACTAGATGATCCTCAGGTTCCTTCCACCTCTATGATTCAAAGACTTGGGAGAATAGAAAGAATCCCCTGCTGCCAGCTCTGAGAATCCTGAGGGGAGCCTCCCCTGGGCTGCCTCTTGAAGAAACTCTCTTATGAGCCCTCAGGCTGAGCTCCAGGCAGCAGATTGGTCAGGGATAGGTCAAGTCACCTTACAGTCCTCAAGTGTGCAGGCATCTAAAGATTCAAATCTTGGCCGCAGGCCTACAACAAGGTGCATGCCTGAAGAACTCAAGGTCATTGTAATGGAGGTATAAAGAGCTGCTTGAGAGAATGGGTACATTTCAAGAGGAAGGGCTATCAGAACACATCAGTGGCAGATGGGATTAGGGATCCCCCCTGGGAGGCCTTTGAGCAGGCATATGCAAACTCAGCCCTCCAGATGTTTTGGGACTACAACTCCCATCACCCCTGACCACTGGTCCTGTTACCTAGGGATGTTGGGAGTTGTAGTCCCAAAATATCTGGAGGGCCGAGTTTGCCCATGTCTGCCTTTGAGCTTCTGAGTTGCTGGAACAGCACATGTACTCTGTACAACTTAGCTGCTTGTTCTGGCTTCCTAGCCTTCCTGATCTTGTGCTATTGGCCCCTGGATCCCTGATGATGGAATACTGCCTACTTTTGGACTGTCTGCGTTATCTTTGTTGTACGACTCTGCTATTGGACCATGCCTGCTCTTGGACTGCCTCACTGTACTTAATATCGGCTTTGCAAGACAATGCATTTCTCAGTTGCCCTGATATCTGACTGCTACCAGAACAAGGCAGGGCATTCACATACCAGCCAAATCGTGGGGATGTGGCTGTGAGGCACACTGTGCTAGCCCATGTGGTGATCATCTGAACCACTCGTGTAATGAGACCATACATATGACAGTATATTGATATAGAGTATTCATGAGCTATGTTGATTCATACAAAAATTGTGTGTGTGTGTGTGTGTGTGTGTTATATTCATAAGAATATTATACAATACTACTTTTTAAGAAACACACCATTTAAAATATATAAAATAATGAATATATATTGAAATGTTCTGCAAAATGCTCAGTGTGAATGGCCTCCCTGCTCCTCTGGGCTGGACGACGCTCTGCCTGGGCTGGACGAAAATGGAACTGAGTTTCTCAAAGCAGTTACTTGCTACCACAGCTAGTGGAACCAGAGAAATTTGAATGCCACACCATGCAGAGAGCGTAGTAAATTGTTTTCCAAACAAAACCAGGCGACACAAAGAGGCACGTTTTCAAACAATGCAAGTTTCAGCAAAAGCTGCATGTTGGTCTGAATTTCCTGGGTTTGACTAGCAGGTTAATTTAGCATGCTCTGTTGCATCAGTTTGTTGAGTTATGCTATGTAGCAAGCTGTCACACTGTAGAAAGCATGACGTATCATCCCAGTGAGGCATGAAATTAGAAAGATGTGCCTTGCTGGGTGAACCCTGGATCAACCAAACTTGATTTTCACTCAAACCACGGTTTTCGTTTTCTTCAAGTTTTGCGAAGCAAAAACAAATACTGTAGAGAAACGCCCCTAGCTCAGCAGTGCCAAGACCCTGGCTCCACACTGGCATGTTCCCCATCAAGTATATACATCTATTTGGATATCAGGAACTACAGAGGAAGCAGTAGGGAAAAGAAGGGCCTGAGTTGTTGCATAAGCTCTACCAAATAACCCTCATCTGCCTCAGAAACTGACAATTCCTATTGTTTGCTTTGGCTATTAAGCAGATTTCAATACAGTGCAGGTTATTATTTTTATCATGTGGACTATTTATTATATGAAATTTTATATAGACCAATCCCCAATCAACCCACTTAATGGAGGGGGGGGGGATACAAATGAAGTAAACAATCACAATATTAGTTTGGATCCAAAGATGCCCTTCTATGACTAGAAGAGCTGCTTCTATATGCAGGAGGATGGGCAATCCATTGGAGGCAGCCATAGACCAAAAGCTGGAGTAGAAATTTCCCCCAGCAGTTTTATGTGCTATTTCCAGTGCTGTTTCAGAGGTCCTCCAACGTGTTCAAGGGGCTCAGGAGAAAGGGACAAAAGGCAAAAATCTCAGACAAGCATCCATCTGTGAATGGAATGCTTGATCATGGGATCTCTGGCTCCAACCGTGTGCAGAGACATGCCTCAGGTTTATATGCAACTCTGGCTTGCTTAGTTTTGTATTGCTATGTCACCCCATGCTTCTTATAATTTGAACTGAGTATATAATTGCTGGCACAGTATTTTAAAGGCAGGGGACAAATTTCCCTTTCAGCCTATTTGACTACTAATTAAAGCAAGATATATATATAGGCTGCAGGTGAGAACTGCAAATGTTTTTTTCTAAAAAAAATGACACAGGTCTCCAAATGTGAGAAATTCCCAACACAGATAATTGGGGGGGGGGGCTTTGATTCACTGTGTTTGACAAGTACAGGGGGGGAAATTGGTTTAGTATGTCTGACATGTGAACTCAGAAGGCAGACCTGCTGAGTTCAATGGTGCCAGGTACATGGGCCTAGACCTGCAACCTAATTGTAGAAATGTAACAAAGAAAAAGATATTTTGCTTTATCCATGTCTGACAATTGAGAGAAATGGATGAATGTATCCAAGAATAATCCAAATCAATAAAACATGTGGGAACTCATTAATATCTATTATTCAAATATTATGAACCAGAAACATATGCATTTTAAAAAATGTTTTAAAGTGTTTAAATTTCAATAAAACACCTAAGCACCATTTGATAAAATGCACTTTCTGCACTATTATTACGTGAATCTTTGTTTTCCACAAAATTCCTTCATAATATAGCATTTCTCATTTCAATATTTTTTTAAGATAAAAAATAAACCATCATACTGAATATGTGCTTTAAGCAAACCTAATAAAACTGTACTTCAAACAACCTTTGCTGAGCCTGTCACTGATAGAAATGTTGTCCTTCAGTTGGTATTGCATCCCTCATTTCCTTTCATTTATAAAGTTGAGCTGACATTAAGTTTGGTTAATTTCATATATGTGCCTCTAGTTTCTTCAGTCTGGCTTTACAGTTTCCATGTACATTTGAGGATTTAGAGTGAATTACTGGGCAGAGCTTGACTTCTGACTAGGAATCTTATTAAAGCATTGCCTCAGGGAAGGGTTTTTAATGCAGCATAAATTATCGTGTCAGTTTTCAGCGACAGCATGGTATTTGCCTTCTTTTTTTGTCTTCTTTCCTCTGTTAACTTTTGAATAACACAGTGTGCAAGCTGTCAGATGAGTAGGGAAGAGATGGGGGGGGGTCTGTAAAGCATAGAGGTTGATATGTGCAAATGCACACACGAACACACATAGCTGAATGAAGAATGCATTGCCAATTTACTTAGAATGGGCCTGCCAAAAATGGGCATTATACTTACCTTCCTGCTCTTTAAAATTATTTGGCTGAGGTACATAAGAAGAACTCTCTACAGATTATAAACCTTTTTTTTCCAAGGCCTATGCATGTGCATTTAGGATACAAATTTATAGCTCAAATACACACGGGTTTTTTTTTTGTTTTTTTTTGAGGGGGGGATCAAAATCTAGAATTAGGCATGACCTGTATGAGGTCCAATTAAAATACCACACAGTACTAAGCAAGCTTTTCAGTTGTCTAGAACTTTTAATCAGACTGGATTCAACTAAAATAAATTAGGGCAATAGAGAAAGCTGGCTGAATGTTGAAGCCAGAAAGTCCATGGAACTTTGTGGGACTTACTCCAGCTAAAATCAGGCTGCATTAGGAGGAACATACTCTGGATATAAAGGTGTCAAGACATTTCCACAGTGCAGTAACTGAACTATCTCTTATTGGGAGGATTCTCACATAATGCTAAAGTACAATCTAGCATTAAGAGCTCTTCAGTGAACCTAAGAGTCTAATGATCTCCTCCTCCCATCTTCTCCTCCAAGATGGTCAAAAGCAGGGCTTTTTTTTCAGCTGAAGTTACCAGCACCTCTCAGGTTAGTGCCATTGCCATTATAAGAAAACAAGGGAGGTGTTCATTTTCAAATCTTCACGGATTGAAGTCCCCACTTCTTAATATTGTAGAAGACCCTTAGGTGTGTTCTAAGTTGAATGGTCAGTTTACATGGCTGGCTGGCTGGCTAGGCCTACTGGGCTTTTTCATTACCTTGCATGAACACTGCTGCAGCTGTATATTGCAGAGGAAGATTAGGAGCAAGTCATATTTCAGAAAAACTTGACTGCCATTTTTGATCCTTCTATTGAGGAACCCCTAGTGAACTTCCAAAGAAGCCCAGGGTTCATTCCTGGAACAAGAATGTTTGAAAAATTTGTATGTATTGAGTTGACATGGATACTGTTTTGAATAACAATTAAGGCACTGACAGAGCACTTTGAGGTTTAGGATAACCATTAGTTCCCAGCATAGTGTGTAGGAAGAGGGGTAATGCACAAGGGCTGTAAACCCAAACACAAAACCCATGGGGTCTTCAAAAGGCCCCCACGCTATTTTTCATAATGGAGTGCTAATTAGAACTGAGTGACTAATTCACAGAGAAAATAATGTATTAAATGTGTTCTCAGCCCGTTTTGCCATTTGTAAATTGTCTGCCAGTAGCTTGTGGGTATTATTCTTTATTACCTACTGACTTAACTTTGTGAGTAAATCATGGCCTGTTGAATCAACTGAAGTAGTTAATCATGAATCCCAAGTAGTCAAGCTGTGTCAGCTAAATAGATCATATATTTTATTTTTGTTCACTGATTATAAAAGCATAACTCAATGAATCAAGTTCCCATTGCTCTCACTGCATAATTCACTTTGTGCAAACATTTTCTCTTGTTTGCATAACCTTTCCCTTTATGATGCATGTGCCACATATAAAATATAAATAAAGAAAAAAATAGGGTTTCCGGATTTGAAGAATATTTTGCTTTTGGTTTATCTGAGAAGTGGCATAGCCAAATTCTTAGAGCAGTGGCCTCCAATATCACTGGGAATTGAGGCCTTCCACTCTTAACATTATTATTAGTGGTGGTGGTAGTACAGTAATAACAATCATAACAATAATTTGTACAGGGCTATTTGCATATGTGGTGCTTTATAAAGAACAATTTCACAGGTTCCTTTCCCAAGGGGGCTTGCCATTTAATATAGACACAGGAGAACAAGAGCGGAGGTAATCAAAGCAGGGCTAAGCATGAGAAAGAACAGAGTATTATTTTAAACTACACAATTTTGGCTGTGATACACTTGGATCTTGGAGTAAGTGGGGTTATTCATGTTACATAATCACAACTTATAGAACTACCACCAGGATACAATTTTCATGACAGACATTTGGTGTAGAACAGGAGTGGGGAACTTCAGGGCCAGGGGCCGAATCTGGCCCCCCAGGCCTCTCAATCTGATCCTTGGGACTCTCTCCAAACCACACCCCTTCTCCAGACACACTCACTCACTATAGACCAAACCTGTCACCAGCCCTACTTATCCCCTTCTTTAATGCATTTGCCTGGCTGGAATGTACTCCTGAGCTCTGATAACGCCTCTTACTTGCCTGGACAGAGGACAGAGAGGGGTATGCATAGAAACTAGCCCACTGTACAGAAGTACCATTTGTATTCATTGCCCCACCACCCATTTCTGCCTATGCCCCTGCCCAGTGGTGGAGAAACCCTCTCCGGCACACGGGGCAGGATGCCGAGGAGTGGGGCGAACTGCCCAGTGACGCACGTGTGGCAGTCCGTACAATCGCCGTGCGAGAGGCAGCCTGAATGGACACCCATACAGCATTGTTCCAGTATACCTGAAGGAGTGTCTCCACCTCCACCGTTCTGCCCAGACACTGAGGTCCAGCACCGAGGGCCTTCTGGCAGTTCCCTCACTGTGAGAAGCCAAGTTACAGGGAACCAGGCAGAGGGCCTTCTTGGTAGTGGCAGCCACCCTGTGGAACGCCCTCCCACCAGATGTCAAAGAGAAGAACAATTACCAGACTTTTAGCAGACATCTGAAGGCAGCCCTCTTTAGGGAAGCTTTTAATGTTTTACAGACCACTGTATTTTAATACTCTGCTGTAAGCCGCCCAGGGTGGCTGGGGAAATTCTATTCTATTCTATGGACAGCACATGAGAGTGGCATCCCATATGGACTGCGTGCGCCCTCGGCTGCTCTACAGCAGGGGGGAGACAGGGACCATCTTCTCTCCCCCCCCCCAGAGTGGCACCTGGGTCAGTCCACCCCCTCCGCCCCCCACTTCATACACCCCTGCCCCTGCCTACTACCGACATGTGTCCATCAGAAGGGTGCCCAGAAGAAACTGCGACCCTTGGGCTGAGAAAGGTTCCCTAGCCCTGCAGCAGAAATAAAAAAAGATTACTATTTTCATAGAGGATGCAGAATATGCAAGTTATAAGAATTTTAGCAAGCAAAGGAAGTGGTGTTTAAAAACATTCTAAAAGAAAGTAATAGAAAATTACAATCTAAATGCAGGCTTCAAGAATGGGCCTTTTCTCAGTTTCCTTATTTTGTCATCAGACCAATTAGGATCATTTAAACATATCAGATATAGAATCAATTATAACCCAGCCAGCCACCGTGGAAAGTTTTCAGAAGGGCAGCTTCACCCTGCTCCCATATGATGATAATCATGGCCACAAACACTATACAATAATAGCAATTTTTGAGGCTATTTGTTTCTTCTTGGATATTTGCATCAAATGTAAGAAGATGCTACAGTGTTTTTTGTACGACATGAAGCTGCTTGCAATACCAAAATAGCACAAATCCAAATTATGATCTTATGTGTTATAATGTATTTCATTGAAGCTCAACACAAAGCAGTAAAGAAATCTATTCAGCACAGTAATAAACCAAAATTGAAAGAGATTCCCATTCTGTATAATTGTTGTCTTTAAAACAAAACCTCTGCTCATTAGTTTGTCTCATTTTTAACTCTTTTCAATAAAGTGTGCTGCATTTATGGCTGGTAGTGTTACAGCCTGCAATTATCCACATACAATGTATAATATGATGTTCTTTACCCAAAGCAGCTTTCAATGAGTTGCAGCCCTGACTATACAGAACTGGTTTAAATAAACAATGTGGTAAATGTTGACTACAAGGTCTTGTTTGTCCAGCATTTCCTGGGAGACTTAGATTCGCTACTTCAATACACTCAGTCCTGGAAAAGCTCAAAGTCTATGGCACACACCGACCATTGTGTTCGCTTGGCAATCTTTTTGGCAGTCTGGGACACCCTTTGTTAGTGTAGATGGTACCATCCACATAGAGAAAAGCAACACAACTCCGTGTGCAGGATGGTGCATGCACCACATTTGCATTTTTATGGTAACATGTCAAACCAAGAAAAAAGAAAGCTCCCTTGCAGGTAATTAAGAAGACATGGCTTGGTAAGTTGGTATAGAATGTGGCAGTAAAGGCAGCTATATTATGGTGGGCTGCAATGATGCATGTAATACAGAAGAAATGGCCTGCCAGGCAGCCAATGGTGGCTGGTGCCCCTTTAGATTGGTGAAGGCAGAGAGAACTTCATAGGTTTCATAGGAAACCACAGTGGTAACAGAAAAGAACTTATCACCCTAGCGTGTTGAGCATCCACAGGGCTGTATCTGATATAAAGGACCAGATGTCTGGATTAATAAGATGCTAGTACTGCATCAGCAAATAAACATAAGAAGAAGCACTTCAGAGGAAGACATTTTTAGCATGCTTTGGAAAAACTGAATACTTTTCTCAATTTGTACTCTACTTGCTCAGAATGTATTCCCTAAGCAATGTACAATTACACGTAAAACGTGACTTTGGCATTGTAATAACTGAAAGTGGCAGGGTGTTGGGGCAGAAAACCAGGGCCCCACTCAGTAGCATGAACAAGAAGGCCCTGAAAGACACCAGGGCAGTGACATTTGGAAGAAATACACATTGCCATCTAACAATTGGGGGTGGGGATCAGCCCATTAAATCCAGAATCTAAAATTAAGTAACTGGGTCTATACAACATAGAATGTGTGTGCAACCAAATTGCTCAGTCCCCTGAATGCTTCAGATTCTGAAGTATGACTTCCCAATGAGAGTCAGACAGGAAGTATAATAATAAAAGCTGCAGTGTGCACTGATATGCACCTGGGGCGCACGGAAAGAGTCTGCCATGTGGTCATCAGGTCCTCACATGGCTATATGCTTAGATGCCAGGTTTTTAATTAGCAGGTTTGTCATCTGATGTTCACTAGCCTTGTAGTTAATTATTTGATAAAAGCAGTTTATTATTCTCAATATATTATAAATTTATTATGGCTCATTGCTTTAAAATATTTAATCCTTTGCAGGTCCTTAAACACAAATATGGCAGCTATTAGCAACCTCTTCAGTGAGGCGTAAAATTGTACCCAAAGGCCTCATAAACAAGGAATGCTTGGGAAAAATTAAATCAGTGTATACAGCTGCAGAGGAGACCATTAGGAAATGCATTATCATTATGCTTTAGTGTTGTTTTGTTTGCCACTCCACTCCTGTCAGATCTGTCAGATACCAATATTCTCTCTCTCCCCCCGCCAATAAATAAGAGATGTTACACCACCTGATTAGGTGGAAATCATTTATCAGGACATACTGTACTTCAAATAAGGCAGGATTAGCTCCATCAATCTCCTGGGCCATCCCTACCTCCAGCCATCTAAACCCTAAAGATGATGTCACCCAAAGGATATGCAAACAAAGGGACCACAGGCAAGTGAGGCTCCTTCTGCAATGTTCATCATAGGGGTCATCAGAGCCCAAGAGACAAGCCACACCATTCCTTTAGATTACAATGAAAAATTTGCTCAGCTACAAGATGCATGTTCTACCCAAGCAGGTCTTTCATAACTTCCAGAAGATTTTCCAGCTTTGATTGGACATAATAAACATTTAATTCTAGATGTAAAGAGACTTTTCACAACAAAAGTTTCATATATTGAAGGAAAAATCAAAAATCTAGTATTGGTTTTCCAGAGAGAGTTTAGTAGGGCGCATATATATATATATACACACACACACACACACACCATTAAAGGTTTCTTGGCACACTCACATTTTTTAATGTTGTGTGCAATTCACCTCTACTCCCCCCCTTCCCCAGCAAACTTTAGAAAATAATTCTAGCCTCAGCAGTTTGGAGGAACAATAAACACCAACTTCAGTATTTGTTATGCTCCAGTGAATTTCTATGGATTTTCCTTAGCAATCCGATCTACCAGATTATTCCTACATAAAACTATAATCCCTCAGAAAATCATCAGGTAAGCCACTTTTCCATTTTATTCCTTATTCAAAACTACAGCAAACTCCCTACAGAGTTAAAGCTGACTGACAGAAACATCCACTGTGGTGCCTGGCAAATAAAGAAATTAGCTTGCATTAGAAGAAGGCAGTACAAGATATTATACAGAGTGAACATGTGCCCTTTTTTGTGATAATCTCCTAAAAGGACTCAGTAAATTGTACAACTGTTACTAGAAAGTTGTTCACTTTTGCTTAGCTGACATAGCACGGGTGGGCATCCCAAAATACACCTCTTTGCCTCCCTTGGCATCACTCCCCAACAAACTTTCTCGACCCTCTCCCACCCCAACCAGAGAATGCAACTGCTGACGGGGAGAAGATGGCCTCCAGGCAAGGATTACTGGGCACGAGTGGGACAGGTACAGAATACGAGAGATTAGTAGTCCACTCTTTCATCTCTTGCCAACAATCCCATCAAACCAGTCTAGTTGATAAGAATGCTGGTTTTGACAACAAAGTGAAAAACTTGTAACTACGCCATTCAATACAATTTCCTTAAAAGCATGTCTGTAACTTTTGGGGCATTTGCAAGAACCCCGACTTCTACAAATTCTGAAAATGTCAACATTTTTATTTTTAACAACTGACTGTATTAATCACTAGAAAAACACATAATTATAATTATTCTGCATTTCATGGGAACATTGTGCTGGTTGGGGGCCTGTTGGTCAAGTCAAATAACTTGGATTTCATACATTTTTTTAAAAAAAGTTTTTTTTAAAGTCTATAATTGGATGACTAGTATATGAAAATCAAGTACCTAAAGCCAACTGCAGATAATTTCTAGTAGGTTTTACCAGGTAAATTACACCTAAGAGCAAATTAAGCTTCAATTAGCAAGTATTTGAGACAGACTTTCAAAGACAGACAATGGTATTTCCATTTGCTTGAAGGTGAAAACCATGGAGAAGCTTCTCTGAGAACAAAAGACAGACACAAATGGAACAACACACCTCAGCACTTAAGGACACATGATAACAATCATTGTGAACAGGTACATAATTGCAATAGCATAGCAGAAGAAAGGCAAGGGGTGAATCATCAAATCCTATCCCAATTAGTGCTCCAACAAACAATTAAGTGAAGGGAAAAGAATGATCTACTAACAGATGGAAGGAGAATTACAGCTGCAGAGTTGGGATGGATAAATTACCTTTTTTAAGGCAAGAAGCAGTATCATTTCTTTCTGGCCAGACCAAGATAAGTTGAGAGCCATATTATTTGCTACTGTAGATGGCCTGCTTAGAAAGATAACAGCTACAGCTATTACTGGGTTTGTCTGGGAGTGGCAGTCGTTGTGGGTATGTAGTATTGCAATATGCAGTATTGCACAGTGCCAGTCTGGATACTGGATACTGCAGTAAGTTTGATGCTTTCAGCATCTATGTCCTGGCTTCACCCCTTGGACACAGTACTCAGACTCTCAGCTCAAGGAAACCTAGCAGCTTTGTTTAAGAAACCAGTACAATCTCAGCATTTGCTTGAAATACAAGATATACTTGACATACCCCTCCTGCTCTACTTTTAAGGAGCAGGGTGGAACCAGGAAGTTGTACAGTTCTCATTACAAGCAGGACGACTGAGCATGGGGTGGCCTTGGTCTCTTCACTTGTGCAGATGGTGTTACATCCTTGGCAACAGGACCTAAGTCAGTCCTTTCTGCTTCTGGTTCACCTGGCCCTGCTAATTGGCCACCTACCTCTTTTACTAACATGGACACCTGACTCTGAAGAAAGGGTGGACCCCAGCCCACATGGTTCTCCATTCCCTTCTGTGACATCCTGAAATATTGGGGCAGAGACCTCTCACAACTTGCTACATAGGCTCCTGGAAGACAGGAGTGCCTGGCGTGCTCTGGTCCACGGGGTCACGAAGAGTCGGAGATGGCTAAACAACTAAACAACAACGTGTAATAGATGGCCTTAGATTGGGGAGGTCCAAGTTCAAACTGACTTATAAAGCTCATATGGTAAACCTGGCTAAAATACTCTCTCTCAGATAAGCCTATCTGAGAGAGTTGTTGTAGGTATTCAGTAAGATAACTCAGTATATTGCACAAACTTTCATTGAAGGAAAGGTGATATCCAAACACAAGTGGTTTGTTAGTGCACTGCACTATTAAATACTTTCTCTATTCCTCTATCAAGAACTCATAGAACAGACCTAATAAAACAGCATCTAAAACTTCAGCAGCAAAAGTATATATAATCAATAAGCAGCAAAGCCATCATACTCCATCAAATTCTTGGAAAGAGAGATACGGTTTTACCTGGCACCAAAACCATGTTAACAATGCTGCCAGGCAGACCTCACTGAGGAGAACACAAAGAGGAAGCTACAATTAAAAAACATTGTGGTCAATCTCTGAAACTCCCTCAGTGGATGAAGCCCAGAGAAGTGTCTCAGATCAAAACTTAAGGGTCCAGAAGAGACTATAACTATAGTATGTGAATGGACTCCACAAGTAGAACCTTAAGGAAGTCTCACCTCTTGGTGCTTTGCTCACTGGACCCCCCCCCCCAAGCCTTGATTTCCACACTCAATGAGTGCATGTTGAGAGGCCAGCCTAGTGCTTGACATCGGGGAGGAGGCCAGAAATCACAGGAGTCAAGATCTCACTTCCTTTTGACCATGTGAAGCGTCTTCATGCAATACAGAAAACTATTCTTTCATAATTAATATTAATGCATTTTCATGATCAATATTAATGCATGAAGAAGGCTTATGTCAACTCTATTGCCATCTTTTTTAAAATTTCTGTAATATTAAGGGCTTACTCTCCTTTGGGGAGGAGGGCAGTGTTTTCAAGCGGTTGTCTGCCAATACTGATGTTGACAACTTTAAATACCAGGAGACAACAACAACAGCGTCAGTTTGGAACTCCTGGAATCTCTGATGCTTTAGAAATAAATCTTTAAAGAGAAAGCTCATAATTACGCAAATAATTCTGAATCAAAAGGAGATTCATCATCATTGCATTAACTTGATATTTTTCTTTCGGAGCCTGCACATCAAATGCTATAATTCCCATAAGACTGTATTTTGATACTATGAGCCATAAAATCTGAACTATATAAAAAGCAATGGAAAACTGCTAAGCTCTTTTAATTAGTTTGGTTGGATGCACCCATGATTTAGAGTTGGATTAATATTACTGAAAAGTAAGTGCACAACTATTCAAGAGCTTCTCAAAAAGTCCATGGCAAACAGGAATACTGAATTGTAAATGCAATCTCTGACATCCACTGTGCTGGCAACTATAAACCTGTCATTCTTCTGGACTTCCAAAACAAACAGTCTGTATGCCAAGAGAAAAAGGACACATTCCATCTGGTAGCTCAATCTATCACTGCTTTCATCAAACAGAAGGAATAGCAGCTCTTGAAAAGGCTGTTACACTCCACTTCACTGACAGGGTGGGCTTTGTTCTTTGACTCTGTTATGCTGTGTCCAGAAAGCAGCTTTTCCCCATGTCAGATTTAGCACTGCAACAGAAATGGGGAGAAGAGCAACCTAAAGAAGAGGCAAGCTGTATAGGGATTTGGTGCCACAGTTGTTATTTTGGGCTGTGCCACCCATGATGCTCCTGTGTGTGTATACACACACACACACACACACACACACACACACACACACACAGCCCACTGTTCTGATCTAGCTCAGGTTTTCCTACATCAATCAGGTGTAGGCTAAATGGCAAGACTCTAACCCTATGATTCAAAGGATCTCAAGGTCTGGTGCTTGATCAAGCTTCCTGTTTTTGTGCACACAAAAGTAAGAGGTGTAATACCCCTCTAGTTTGCTGTATCTGACCTGCAGGCGAAGAATTAAGCTAGCCCTCCATAAACTATAAATCCTAAATTTAGGAGCCAAAAGCCTGTAAACCATTTATAAATTCTTCAGGGTCTTCTGCAAAGCACATCACTCTTGCCAGAATCTCAACAGTAGACCTGTCTTTGCTTTTATTGTCCCCACAAAGAAAAACTGCCCTAAAATAGATTTTGACTTGTATATTCTATCTTGGAAGTTCTTATTTCTGGAAAGAAGTTCACCACTGCCAATCCTCTGTAATATCCCCCCCCCCCCCGGTCTCATCTTCTCTGCTTCCATTTTCCAAGCCTTTTCTCCTCCTTTCGGTTAATGTGTGTGTTGATAAGGTGATAGGAAGTGCCTCATTAGGGTTTGACTTTTCTTTCTGCTAGTGAGGGCTGGGCTGGCACTTTCTTATATACAAGGAGAAATTTCTCTAGGTTTTAGGAAAGTATTTGAAATAACTATCCTGGTATGGGTCTAATCCTGAGACTGACCAACTTGAAGGGGTTGAAGATGCCAACATTTATGTGGAGAGGTAGCAGGAAGATGCTAAGTGGGGTTTTTGCTGCTGATCTGAACAGAGGACCAGAGGTAGACTTTGGTAATCTATTGTAACATGGACCCTATGTGAGGCCAAAAGGTGGTGCCCCCAAATGGATCTTCTCAATTACGGATCTTCTCAATTTTGCACCCCCTCAGCTCAGCACCCTGTGCAGGGAAACCACCCACTTCCCTAAATCCGGTACTCCACAAGGCATTGGTTCACAGTGTGTGTGTGTGTGTGTGTGTGTGTGTGTGTGTGTGTATAGAAGTGATATATGAAATGTCAGTCAAATATATGCAGAACTAGACTTGTATTACTGCAATGCTATAAATAAATGCCACAGTGGAGGTATAATACTACAGATTTGACCTTCCGTATCCCAGATGTTTTGTTTAAAGCAGCTATAAATCAAATCAGAACTGATTAGATAAAGCACATTTGTTCCACCCATGCCTCTGACCCCAGAACTAACAACTGACTTTGCATTATATGTATTTGGAAAATTAAACCATACATAGCTGGAAACCAGGAGATATATAGGAGTCAGTTTAAAATGTTAAGAAAACAAGAGAGGAAAGAGGGCCACTGCATAATCTTACCAGCATTAGACTCCACTTAACTCTCCCCACCCTTTTCCTTTGTGCGATTGGGCTGAGCTTTTCTTGTTCATATTTTTTTACCATCCGCAGAAGAAAACGAACAAAGTTCTTATTTCCTCGCCTGCAGAGTAAAGCCACTTACTTGAGAGAAATCAAATTGAAGCGCTTTATTTCCCAGAGCACACAGCTGGGGCCATTTCACAACTCAGTTCTAAAGAGAAGGCTAATGAAAGAATTACCACTTATGTTCTGAAAGACAGAATTTACCTACTGTAATTGCCAGAGACCATATCCTTGCTGAGGACAATGCAGCATACGTAGTGCTCCCATGAAGTGAGATGAATTGAACTCTCTGTTGGTAACAGACCCATAAGGAGAGTCATTAATCACCTGAACAGTCTCAAGCGCATCCACTGCCAGTAATGGACTTCATACTGGAAAAAAACTGACTTGTAGTGCCACAAGGCTAAAGGAGGGGATATTCTTTATGAATATGTTATCTGCCCCTCAGGAATTACCTGCTACCTCAGAAACACAGTTCTTAACTGGAAGGCTTTTTTAAAAAAACAAAAAAAAAAACCACTTCCCTCTTCCTTTCCTTTTCTTTACCTAGACACTAAAGGAAGACCACACAAAGCTGCTGAAAACTAATGAAAGCTGTTTGTGTTTCATATCACTTAGTTAGACCTTATATACAATGGTAATATCAGTATAACTTCTCATTTTCAAAACCTACTGTGAAGACTTAAGTGCCACAAAATTACACAGTTATGCTTCATTTGAGCATGGAAACCTGATAGTTGGCATTAGGATTTTAATGACCTACTTACTGAAAATAATCTTGAAGGGTGGGGGTGGGGAGGAGTTGCTTTTGAAGTAAAATAGGTTAGTTGTTAATCAGAGTGTTTAAACTCTTGGCAATGCCTCGTTAAGCCGCTTTGCTCACTTTATCATATTTTAATATAGCAAGAGTTTGGATTCTCCTTCTTGACCTGAAATCTACAATTAGCTAGGTCCATTTCGTCTTGCTCGCTCATCCTGTGCTCCGAAACACAGTGACTTGTAATAAATTGCCAACGTGGTTTTCTTCAGAAGTGAAAAATTGTTTACTTAATTCAATATAAAAATTGTCACTCTTGTGGAATGTATAACCATAGAGAACACAGATGGGAGCAAGTGTTATGTACAAAGGGAACAAGATGCGAAGCAAAATAACTGTGTTCCATCAGATGACTTTACTTTTGTGTATTAGGTTTTCTCATCTTCGTTCATGTCCATGTGAGAACTACTCACATTCTGTGTTTTAGACTTAAGTGCAAAGCAGGAAGTGTAGGAAACACTGCTGGGGGGGGGGGGGACCATGTACAATCTGACATAGAAGCTATACGTTCTGTCCTTTGTGTTGACTGTGTCATTTGTGTGTGGCCTGAACTTCTCATTGTCTACCTTTATGGCAAACTAGGCTACAAGCACATTCAAGAAATGTAAAAGCCCCCATGCGGGCAGCGGCAGAGCATATGCTCATGCTGCCCAGGACGGCGTACTCCCGAGGGGTGTGTGGCATGGAGGATGCACTCCCAGGCACGGAATAGCTGTTTGGGCGCCTGGAGCAGTGCATGTGGCCTGCATCCGGGGGCAGAGAAAGCCACTCATGGCAGACATTCAGTGCACTGCCCACCCGCGACTCCCAAGTCTCCACCAAGCTGTCAAAACAAAGGGGGAAGGGGGGAATGTCGCCGGCAAAGTGGCGCAGCTACCCGCTTACCCCAACAGCTCGGGGTAGGCTTGGGAGTCGTGGGTGGGCAGCGCACTGAATGTCACCACCCTCAGTGAGGGCACCTGGGGCAGTTTGCCCCTCCTGCCCCCCTTCCCACGCCCCCGAATGTGGGTGCGTCTTTTAGGATATGGCTTCTTTAATTCCACTGTGAATTAGTAATTTTAATAGTGGTTTGAAAAGTATGTCTTAATACACTGGTGGGGCATCTCCAGCCCACAAGCCTAAATTAGGCCCACCACCTTTCCCATACTGGTGTCATTAGACACAGGAAAGGTCAAACTCATAGCTGTCAACAATTCCCCCTTTTTAAGGGAAATTCCCTTATTCCGAATAGGATTCCTCGCAAGAAAAGGGGAAAGTTGACAGCTATGGTCAAACTGCAGTTGCAAAGGAAGAATTGGAAGTGCACTCTGTTGGCCAACATGGGTACACACATACAAAAAAAGTTACAAATATTTTAGGGTCAAATTCAAGTCACAGTACTTCCAATATTTCCAAATTATTCTTTATATTAGGTTTATAGCCCAAATTGTCATCAAACAGGTATGAAAAGAAAAATGGCTGAAAGCATCCATATGGAGGTGGAGTACACATACTCTTATGATTTTTTTACGTTTGTTGAAAACATTCTTTTCTCAAATAATAATATTATATTTACTACGCACCCTTCACCAGAAGTACCCAGGGCAGGTTATAGTAACATACACCATCAAAAACAGTTTTAAATAAATTATAATCATAAGAAAATTAGTCTGTTATCTCTGCAAAAGTGCAATTTTACCATCCTCTCTCACTATTTAAAAGAACCCAGTTTCCCGCCCCCCAGACCAGCCTTCTGTAACCAAATAACACCGTCAACCACCAACAGATACTTAGTATTTCAAATGCAACCCTTCACATGATCCCCACATAGACATATATTGTATCTAAACCAAACCTTGTTCTAGCGAAGGCACTTTAAAAAGTGGGCTCTCCACACCCTGCTAGGGGAAATGAATGTGTACGACCTGTCTACACACCTAATGGTGCAAACAGTAGCTCAGGAACAAGGTGCTGGGGAAAGGATTGAACTTTATGGTCCTAACTTGAATAGGTAGCCCTGTGGCTGTTACCACTAAAATGTAAAGCAACACAAGATCTGATGAGGAATATTAGTTTGTCTAGTTGGCACCTATATTTCAAGTGAAGGTGAGTGATGTCCAGCAATTCCTTCTGCCACTAGTACCTGTTAGAAGAAAAAGATGTTATGAAATGGCCTCCTTCTGGAACCAAGATACTCCTCTTTTCTTCTCAGTCTGGGCTGAAAGCATTTCTTTTCCCCTGGGAATGTGGAATTTATGCAACTGCCCAATATATTTTCCCAATCGTTTATTACATTTCCAGATTTCTGTTTTTAAGGGAAGAGCAAAGGAGCCATATGTATGAACAGGTTTCACACCTATCTCAGCTTATTAAGTCAAGGTATCATTGCCTGCACTGGACCACATTGGGAATTCAGAATGCATTGCATTGATCTTCATATATTTAAATATGAGACCCAGCATTAAAAACAGCTTCTCTTAGTAATTGGAAACTCTAAATCAAATTTAGCTCTGCAGAGGACACACAATTTCACTTGTCTAAAATAACACTTTTGGAGTGATAAACCTTCCCACGAGCCTTGTGTGAGAGATTCACACTGCTTTTCTATAGAACATTTAAGGAAAGTTACACCAAACATTATAGTGTGTTTTGGATCATATGATGGTCTGAATTTAAATTCCATTAATTTAATCTGAACCACCACAGAGCAGCATCATTTGTTAAAATCAAAAGTACCAGAGCGGGGGGTGGGGAGGTCACTCAACTGACAAGAAATATTTATTGTCTACTTATGTGTAATGCTGAATTTTAGAAGCTTTATGTGGTTCCTTCTATCTTGCAAATATCAGTCCTGATATTTTGCCAATAACCTGGGGGGAAAAAATCAGGCAAGTTTCCGACTCTGTTAAGGATCACAGAGTAGAAATGCATTTATCAGAGTGATCAAACTGTTTATTTTATAACGGTGTGCCTTTTTAATCACTAGAAGGCATCTACCCATCTTAAAATCTTCTCACCCTCATATTATTGTGCTACTTACAGCTACCTACACTGGAGTTAAGAAGATGCAGAAGCCAAGACAAGCTTATAATAGATGAGAAGCGACTGTGAAAAGGTGGAAGGGAAATGGAGAGAGATATGAGTGCCACAATGAATATGGAATTTGTGCATGTCAGGGAGGGTGGGGGAAGACAAACAAAAGATTAAGGGGAAGCGGAGCCCATTACAAAAGCCATGAAGGAAACCAAAGTTTAAAACAATACCAAGATGAGAAAGGGGGAAAGTGCAAAATTTGTGCTGTGTCAGGAAAAAACAGAAATAGAATATGTAATAGAGTGTGAATAGTAAGCTGTGCTGTAGCTTGACTTGCCTATTCTCTTCTCACAGCCTGATGCCAGAACAAGGCATTTTCATAATAGGAAATGGAAACCCTGAAAAATCAAGAACGGAATAGGATGCTGGTCTGCCAAATCTAAAAGAGTTAAGGGTTGGTTTGAAAAGCTGTTTACAATTTAGAAGAAAGCAAAATTTCATTAGAAATAGGAGAGTGAAGTATAATGAGAAATGCATTCCATTAAATCTTTCTGGAAGCATCAGCATATTCCTGTGCTCTTCCCACTCCCTGTCTAACTCATGATGTTTACAAATTTATTGAATCTAAGGTGCTGCCTTAAACAAGTTCAGGATAGTTTTTCAGCTGTCTTAGCGGAATCAACCATCACAACAGTTCTGTAAGTCTTAAGCAAAGATTTTGTTTATTTAAAACATTTTAAGGCTGCTCTTCATTGCAAAGAAATTTCAGGGCGGGTTACTGAAATAGTGCAACATGTACACAAAAGAACTCAACATATTAAAAGGTGATACATTATAAGCACAGCAAAAGCATAACAAACCAGTCTGACATACTCCAACAACAGCTGGTGCAAAATCTTGCCATTAAGCATCCCATGTGCTCTAGAGTGCTATAGAAATATGATACAGAATCCTCATCTCTGTAACACACATTCTGACCCAAAAGTAGTTGCACATCCTAAATGTGTGGTGTCACCCAGATGATGAAACTCCCCTTCCTCTGCCCTGAACTTCCTTGTAAAGAGACAGAAATGGAAGACAGAATAACAAAACTCTTCAGGCTGTGAATCAGCTAGTAGATTTGGTTTCCATTTGTTGTAGAAATGTTCTCTATGTGTGACCTGAAGTTAAGTGTTCACTTCTACCTAAGTAAACCACGGAGTACTGTACATTTTGCTGGTTTTTGTTTTTGACTTAAAGAAAAAGTAAAAGTTATGGTATATATCAAAAGAAGGATTCCCTGGATGCCAAGTGCAAGGTTTGAGGCAAATACTCTTTGTGAGAGAACCCCAGCAGAGATATAATATCACAAAATATTCAGCAAGAATATAGGCTGATAGACCTTAAAATGCCCACTTCTAAGTTGCTTTCAAAGTTTCCCTCCTCACTTAACGTAAAAGAGACCATACTTTGGCTAAGCTAAAAATGGTTTACTTACCAGCTCTTCAAAGGTCAGATTCATGTGCCAGTAAGAAAACACAGACAGTAAAACTTGGGTTCCAAAGTGGTAAATGTTTCTAAATTATTTCTATAGAAATGCAATTACAGCTTGCTTAGGCCACACAGCCTGGGCTTGGAGCAACCAGCCCAGACCTCCTTTCTACTAAGATTCAAATGGTGGAATGGGGGAGCTTGATACCACTCCCTTCCAAGGTGAGAGCAGGAAGAGACAGTTTACTCTATAGTCTTAATCCCTTCAGGCATTAATTAGCATATTGGTTATATGAGGCTGCTTATCCAACAAATTTTGGTGCTGCTTAATGTGTGATGTTTAGCTGGGGATAATCATACCTTTCTATCCTTAGAACTGTGACTGACTCTTATCACTGCTCGCATGTTATGAAAGCCAAAACGCGTATCAATGTTGATTCCCAAATTGTTCTCAGATAGATAGATAGTGTATGTGTGTGAAACACATATATTGATGGAATATGAAGGTGATGGACTACATGGAATTGGCAGAAATGACTGGCAGGATCCGAGACCAGGAAGAAGAGGTGGTGGAAGAAGATTGGAAAAAAATTAAAGTCTATTTGCAGAAATATTGTAAAATTAATGGATGTTAAAGGGATGTTGGTTTGAAAACAAGCAGTATTGGTAAAGAGATTAATAAGAATATGTAAATATGGATTGATAATTGGAAAATATTTATCTATAATAGGTTAACATTTTGAATAAGGATAAATGCTAGAGGGTAAGGACTTGCTGAATTAAATATTTGAACTGGAATACAAAAAGGGAGGTGTGAGGAGGTCAAGAAACTAGTGAACGAAGCATAAGATATGAAAACACTAATCTTTTTCCTTTTTTCCTTTTTCCTTTTTTTTCTCTTTTCTCTTTTTGTTAACTGCTTTCTATTGTGTATTTTTTATGTGCTTTGCTTTTATATTTTTATATTTTCGTAGTTTTTCTTGGTTTTTGCTTTTTATGTTTAAACTTTGAAACTTTTTATGGTTTGTGAAACTTTAATAAATATTATTTTTTTTAAAAAAAGAAAGAAACACATATATTGATGGAAAAAATGAATTGTAGACAGAGGACTTACCAATAAGTTACAATTAATTACATATGCATACTAATTGCATCCGTTTAGTTTGGGCACACAATTAGGCAAGTAATTATAGTGCATCTGCAACTGCATACTTAAATAAATGCACTTGCCTCCAGGTCCACCCAATTGTTTCTGCCTTTTGATTTAGATGCACCTGAGTTTCTTTGCTATTAAGCACCACCTGTTGGAAATTTGAGAGCCACTGCAATTGCATGCCTAATTAACTGCATAATTGCCATCATTTTTGAAGAAACTTTTCTTTTTTGCTTTGCTTTGAAAATTTTGCTTTCATAAAGCTTTGTTTGCAGAAGAAGGAGAGGAATAATTTGATTTAGTAAAGCAAAGACTTTGCATCAGAATGTTGCTTCTCAGCACAGTTATCTGTATGTTTGAGCTTATTTGTGCGATAGCTATGACAACTGGACAGAATCCAGGTCAGCCAATATCTACAGATATCTAGGTAGCTTTTAAAGCTCAACATTTTTGAATAGGTGCTCTTTCATTATAGTTCATCACTAACATGTTTGTAAAATGTTGTCATTATTCTAAAAATGTACTTTACAAACCAAGAATACAAGATAATATACTCATGAAGCTTACTAGATGTGTCAGGAATTATTAGCAGGCATTCAAGTGTTCCATGTTGCCTCAGGCGCTTTTAAATGGCCCTGGCCAGGGATAGAGAACCTTTGCCATTCCAGGTGTTGTTGAACTAAATTCCCATTATCCATAACCCTGATAACTGACCATGCTGGCTTAGACTGAGGATCAGTGAGGCCCATCACTGAACTGGGCCATCAACTGGTGGTGTGGAAAAGCAGAAGACCTTCTCATTTGACACTGAGAAACCTCTATAAACAGCTAATACTTCAGGTGCAATATGAGTTCCAAGTCACATGGCAGATTGTGTGTGTGTGTAGCCATACAGGTGGATGCTCTGTTGCTATGGGACAGGGATACCTGGCACACCTCTACGTCTGTGTTGAGTAACCTAGGAGTGTAATGCTCAAAGAGGTGTCATAAATTTCAGCTTCCGTTCACATGAACAAATGTAAACAGTTCTTTATGTAAATTTTATGCATCGGTGGGATTACTTTTATCCATAGGCAGATGATGTGTATGTACAGAATGTGCCCAATAGCTTAGTTTCCCTTTAAGAATAAGGGTCAGAGAGAGGATGTGAGGTGTGGCTGCACATATTTGTAGAGGAAGATCAACAAAACTGGAAAACACAGTGAGCCTTCCTGAGGTAATTTTGCTGACTGGCGATAGCTGGTGGCACTCTATTAATTAGACACTGAATTACTGGAACAGTATGATGCTAAAAATGTTGTAAGGGGCTGTTTAATTTGAATTTAAATAGCAAGAGTGATTGTGTGTGCATGTGTGTGAAGGGATATAATTTGTGGAGATTGTGTACTGTCATATATTTCATCATTCTGTCACAGGGTATCAAATCCTGAGATTTTTAAGGGATCATAATCTTTGGGATTTTGCAAGTGCCTACAGTTTCATTGCTTCAAATGGAACACTTATCACAATCAAATATATTGATGGATAAGGCCTGGGGTGGAGAGGTAGGAAAGCAGCTTGTAAAGCCCATTAGACATAGTGAAAGCCCTTTGATTGTGACAGCAGCATATGGTAGGAGAAAAGCATAGACTAAAATGCTAAAGGACTTTCAGCACAATCCATCCTCTACACATTTACCTGGAAGGACATATTCAGTGGGCTTACTCCCTGTTTAGGACTGCATCCCTATCTAACGAAATACAGATGAAGGTGATAGCAAAACTGTCCATAAAGCCCAACATAACTCAAATTACAATTATAGAATAATTGTACACTGCATATTCAAGACAACTGCTTAACTTAAGTGGTTTCTTTAGTACCAAGATATGCTCAGTGCAAGTGGGAGAAAGGGGGGGGGGACTTTCAAGCATTCCACAAACAAATATATTGTCTTGGCTGTGTCTTTTCAGTTTATATACATAATAAAAAAATTCTATTTACCACAGAAAGTGTTTGGTTTGCTCCCTGGCTAGTTAGAGCTTTTGTGCTACTTTTTCAGGCATTATGGGGGGGCGGGGGGAGGAACAGAGTTTATCAAACCATTACCCTGTCTGTTCCTTTCAGGGTTTTCCAGAAATGCATGATTACAAGTCTGAGTGCCATCAACCTGAATTCAACCAGCTCCTTAATTTTAAGATTTTTCACACTGTACATCTCAGGCATTTATCAAAGCTATGGTGAGAATAGACAAAATGGGTTGTTTGGTAATTGTGTTAATTTTAAAAAAAATGCTTTTCATCAGAAGTTTGCTACACAAGGGCATTCTCACCAAAGGTGGCAATATGTTCCCTTATGTACTCTGCAGTGCCAGCAAAATGGAGGATAATGCCAACGACACACAGTTTCCTTCATTGGAAGGAGATTGATGTTAACTGTTCACTAGCTCCAAATCAAATTTCCTGCTGGAGGTCTTGCCCCCAAATTTCCTTCAGAGCCTGCAAGTTTCCAGTATCATTTCCCAACAACAGTTTATATAACCTGGAAATTGATCCCTTAGATCTCACTTTTTGTGTCAATACCAACTATCTGAATGTTACAAGCACCCTAGTGCATATTTTTTTATAGTAGTGCATTAATACTTTACTGTGCATCATTTCTTTGCTTGGAATAAAGGAACTAACTTGTTTGACATAGAGCCAAGGTGTGTTCAAACCTTGTATATATTTTTAATAATGCAAAGACCCCCATTGGATGACCATGGTAAAAAGGCCTTTTCCTTCCCATCCCACATAATACCTACCTTTATGCTCACTCGAGAACTGTGGATAAGGTAACAAAGGAGTGTGGGAGAGCCCCAAAAGGGCTAGCACTTTTATTCAGGTCTTCCAGACCAAAAATGTCACCTTCAAAGATAGATTCCCTCCCAGGTATGATGCTTGAGATAAACCCAGACAAAGGAGGTACGGTAATTATTCAATGGTGTCATATATATTAAAGAGGTTTCCTCTAGAGTCACCCATGCTTAACTGAGTCTGGCATTAGGAGCAGTTTCGGTTGCCTTAGTTAATTTACCTAATATTATAAGCATGGATTTGGGACTCTTCGAAACCTAATCTGGTTTTCTCAGAAAGCGTGTTCTCACTAAAGGAGAGCACGTGTTGCGGATGGGTCAGACAAAGCACCCTGTAGTATTTAGGTGGATTGGTTTAAGGGGCCTACTTTTGGCTGGAGTTGGTGTTGCTGGGGCAAATTTGATGTTGCAATTTTGGAGGAGGGGACAGAGGCTATTTAAGGAAGGTCCACAGCAGAGTACTTTCTCTTTCGCTGTGGACATCGGATCTAGCTGGACACAGCGAAGGACGGTGGTATCTAAACAATTCTTGCTTATATTCCTTCTTACTTTGATTTTAATTTACTCTTTCCTCTTATTACTTAATTTGCCTTTTATTACTTAATTGCCTGGTGCTTCTCCCGTGGGCTAGAGCCCGGTGGGCTCCTGGGGGCTGGGGGGGTTCGGGCGCCCCTTACTGCTAGCGGCCTGGTTCACGGCCCGGGTTCTGGGTACTTCCCGGACTCTTCCCAGCTGCAGGGCCCTGTCGGGACGAGCACTTGGGCGCTTTCCTTTTTAATTTATTATTATTTATTTTGAGCTGGTTCAAAGCCTTTCCCCCCCCCCTGCGGCCGCTGACGGAGGAACTGGTGTGCGTGTCCCGCGGCGGCCCTTACCTCCTCGGCCGGCGTTGCCTGCGCCTCGGCGCGTTGACCGGGCGGGGGGTGCTGCGGGTGGTACCGGGCGGCGGCGGAGCCGCGCGGCCGGCGCGGAGGAGCCGCGCGGCCGGCGCGGAGGAGCCGCGCGGCGGCCTATCGCCGCGCGGGCGCTTGGGCCTTCCTCCCTCGACTTGCCCTTGCGAACGGGTGGGACAGGCGAGCCGGCGGACCGGCTTCGCCTTGGAAGGGAGGGAGCGGCCTGCGCTTCACTGGATCCCGCCTCGCCGGCGGCTGCCGCCTTGCCCTCGCGCGCCTCACGGGGCCGCGGCGGAGCGGGCCGCTTGCGGCCTCGGCGTGCGGCGCGCCTAGGGCGGAACCTTCCCCGCCCCCCCCGCTTTCGCTGGGCCGCCGCTTGCCCCTGGCCCGCGCGGCGTGGCCTGATCGGCATTGCCGGCGGGGCGCTACGGCGGGAGTGGTTTGGCGCCCGGGGCGCGCATCGCGCGTCGGGCGGAGCGGGGTGGCCTGAGGCCCTGCTGGGCCGGGCTGAGGCCTTGAAGGCCTCGGGTTTGGGCCTGGTCGAGGGATTGTAGGCCCAGAAGCTCTTTTGGCGGGAGCGCCATTTTTTCTGCTGCCGGCCTAGTTGCCGCTGGCCCCTAGTGGCCGTTGGTGGAAGTGCAGCCTTTAGGGAAATTATCACTGGCTGCGCCACCTGGTGTTGAGTTGTATATTACGCTTCACTAGGAGTGCCTCAATAATTGCACGACTTGCCTGGTTGGTTAACTGTGTGTTTATTTTATTTGTTCCGTGTTTAACTGTTATTTGTTCTTCCTTGGTAGTAGGTATGGCTCCAAAGCGGAGGGCGTCTCAAAGGCCTAGTTTGGTCTCTTCAACAAAGAGGCCTATTAAAGGCCCATCTCAGGCCTTGCGATCTCCCGAGCCGAATCAGTCGATGAGCCGCATACAGTCCATGATCTCTGGTTTAGCTGGCGACCCTGTTGCGCTAGCCCGCGTTGAAGCTGAAGTGGACAACTTGCTGCAACAGCGCTCACCTCCATCGACTTCCTCTGCAAGGCCAGCCCTTCCTGGGGGAACAACGCCGCCGGTCGCATCATCTAGTGATGATGAGAGTGATTTTATTGCAGCAGGGGGCTTTTTGCCTGATGCATCTCCTCAGCCCCCGAGTTCACCTGAGCCGCCGGCTGCCGCGGCCAGGGGCCGCAAGAGTACTAAGGGTACTCCCAGGAGAAGGGCGTCTGTCCGGGTTCGGGCAGCCCACGCCACGAGAGTGTCACCACCTCTAGCGAGGGTGGCTGCTGATCATTCACAGGTTGTCTCTTTTCAGCCTATCTTAAACACAGATCAGCAAGGTGGCGTTTCCGAGTCTTCGATGGAGGATAGTCTGCTTCCTCCCCCAAGAGCTTCTTCTGGGGGACGCCGCCGCCGCAGGAAGAGCTCAAGGAAGCGTGCCAAGAAGAGTCGGAGGGACACTTCATCCTCCCTTTCAGGTACCTCATCCTCTAGCTTCAGTAGCGATGAGGAAGCTCCTCTTAAGCTCTATTGGGGTTTTGGTGAGGCCTCGGGACTTCCAAAGTGGGCCTGGGAGCGGAGGGCAAACTCCCACAGGGCGAAATATGGGGCAGTTCAAGAATGTCGTGATGGTGTTTTGGTTCCCGATGTGAGAGTGGCTACCAATTCAGCCAGGGACCTCATACCCGGTGCCCACCTGGCTACCAAACTCCGCTCTAGGATTTTGGATGGCCGTTACGTGGACATATTCAGTCTTGCCCCCCCATTGGAGGGCCAAGACATTCAGGAAAAAGGTTCGGTTGCCTCTAGGAAACGGCTAGCAGTGTCAAAGGCGGACAGGACATTCGAGCGGTGGCTCGACAGTTTTCAGGTCTTTGCTGGAGTGGTATCTGCAGCTTACCCTCGGAGATCCTTGCACCTGTGGGTGTATTTGTCTATCGTACGCTCGGCATTTACGATGGCGGGAGAATCGGCCGCGATATCGTACGATGAGAATTTTAGGCGCAGGGCAGCTAAGATTCCCACGGCCCGATGGGACCGGAAGGATCTGGATGTGTGGACCACTTATGTGGCACCGCGTATTGACAAGAAAACTGTGGACCCAGTGAAAGCTAAGGCCACTCCCATCAAGGGTGGTCGCAAATTGTTTTGCTGGGATTATAACAAAGGAACCTGCCTGCGACAATATTGTAGGTTCTCACACACATGTGAAAAGTGCTTTGGCAACCATCCTGTATCAGCTTGCACGGGAGGCCGCCGGTCCTTTCGGAAAGGTGGGGGCTCTCAGCAGCCCCCAAAGGCCGCCTCCCCGGCTCCTGCAGGTGGAGCAGCCAAATAACATCCTGTCCTCCTTAGCCCATACCCCGGTGCGGCTGCAGCCGCTCTTGGCGTTACTGCAGTCATACCCAGACAGGAAGTCCGCCTCTTATTTGCAGAATGGTTTTTCATTAGGTTTCAGGATCCCGGTGGTTTCGTCCCCGGTGGCGAGGAACTCAGTGAACCAGAAGTCGGTTTTGGATATGCCAGAGGTGGCTCGAAGGAAAATTGGGAAAGAGCTGGCCTTGCATAGGATGGCAGGCCCTTTTGCGGTGCCTCCGCTTCCGAACCTGCATATCTCTCCGTTGGGCATTGTCCCTAAGAAGGCCCCGGGGGAATTTCGCCTTATTCACAATCTTTCACACCCCAAGGGCACATCAGTAAATGATGTTATTCCACCGGAGCTTTGCACGGTGAGGTACGCTTCCCTTGATCAAGCGATCAAGATGGTTCGGAAGTTTGGGCCAGGTGCTCTCTTGGCGAAATGCGACATTGAGTCGGCATTCCGTTTGCTTCCAATTCATCCCGATGACTTCTGGTTACTGGGTTTCCAATTTGAAGGGGAATTTTATTTCGATAAGGCCATGCCAATGGGCTGCTCTGTAGCCTGTGCAGCCTTTGAGTGTTTCAGCTCATTTTTGGATTGGGCTTTGCGCCAGAGGACTGGTTTGAGCGGTGTCACTCATTATCTAGATGATTTTTTATTGGCCTCAGCTAGTGACACGGGGCACTGCGTCAAACTGTTGCAGGCCTTTTATGAGCTGACACAAGAATTGGGTGTGCCATTGGCTGCGGAGAAAACGGAGGGTCCTGCTACACGATTGACTTATTTAGGTATTTTGTTGAATACCGTGACCCAGACGTCTAGTTTACCGGCGGACAAGATAATTGCGCTGAAGGCAGTGATAAGGGAACTATTGCCTCTCAGGAAGGTAACTTTACGTCAGCTCCAGTCGTTATTGGGCCACTTAAATTTTGCCTGTAGGGTGGTCGCCCCGGGGCGACCCTTTTGTTCCCGTTTGGCCAGACTCATGTCAGGCTTGAGAGCCCCGCGGCATAGGGTGCGTCTGTCACGTCAAGTGAAAGCTGATCTTCAGATTTGGTTGGAATTCCTGGAAGAATTCAATGGGGTGTCCTTGTGGCAGGACACCCTAAACCTTCGCACAGATTTTCAGGTGCATTCTGATGCGGCAGGGTCTTTAGGGTTTGGCCTGTATTGGGACGGTAGGTGGTGCGCAGAGCGCTGGCCAACAGCTTGGCGTGGGGAAGCGGTAGTGCGGGACTTAACGTTCTTGGAATTCTTTCCCATTGTAGTGGCTGTTTACTTGTGGGTCGAGCATTTCAGGGACCGCCGAGTTTGTTTTTGGACCGATAACCTGGCGGTGGTGAATGTGCTAGCCAAGCAGTCTTCACGGTCTCCCAGGGTATCAGCCCTGTTGCGGGCTTTTGTTTTGCATTGTTTACGTTTTAATATTGTGTTTTCTGCCCGTTTTGTGCCTGGTGTGTCTAATGTGATTGCCGATGCTCTGTCCCGTTTTCAGATGGAGCGGTTCAGGTCCCTGGCGCCAGAGGCTCGAGAACGTCCGGAATTTTTCCCGGATCACCTCTGGAACCTTGGCAGCACTTAGTTTTACAGGGAGTAGCTGCATCTGTTGCCCCCTCCACTTTGCGGTCTTATGAGAAGGCTTGGCGTGATTTTTTAAAGTTTATTGGGCAGCCGGAGTTGGGAGGTGTGGGTAATCCCCACTCTACTTCGCAGGTGCTCCAGTATCTGGCGCACCTGTTTCAAAAGCGCCGGGCAAACAGGACGCTCAGACTGCATTCTGCAGCAATATCCTTCTTTAGTAAGGCATTCTTTAATAAGGACCCATGTGGGAAATTTGTGGTGAGAAAGGCACTTGAGGGCTGGGGTCGGCTTCGTCCCTCCAGGCCTATTTCCCGGCGGCCCATTACATTTCACCTGTTGGCTCGGATGCGTGGTAAATTGAGGAGCATCTGTTGGTCCAGGTTTGAGGCCCGTCTGTTCTCTGCAGCTTTTTCCTTAGCCTTCTTCGGGGCCCTGAGAGTGGGTGAAGTGGTGCTTGAACCTAACCGGGGTGGAGGTTCAAGGGGTCTATTACTGGAGGACGTGAGTCTGTCTCCGTCCGAGGTGCAAGTCAACGTCAGGAGCTCAAAAACTGATCAGCAGGGCAGGGGAGCGGTGATTCGGCTCCCTGCCACTGGGGAGAAGGGCCCTTGTCCGGTCAAGGACCTCCAGCAATATTTAGCCTTGCGTCCACCAGGCATGGGGCCCCTGTTTATTCACGAGAATGGGCACCCGTTGGCTCGTCACCAGTTCTCAAAAGTGCTCCACAAGGCCATCGCGGCATGCGGCCTGGCTGCCAATGAGTTTGCACCTCATTCCTTTAGGATTGGGGCCGCAACGACGGCCGCTCATTGGGGTTTATCGGCAAGGAGGATAAAAGACCTGGGTCGTTGGAGGTCGGATGCATACAGGGGTTATGTGCGTAAATGATGCAATTTCGTGTGCTTACGTATCTGTTTTACCCTAGGTCAAGCCCCTACACGTATCTGGATTGTGGGGCACAGTATTGTGCACTGGGCAGCTCGCAGAGCTCGACAGTCTGGCTTGGGTGACGATCTAGGCTTTCCGCAGGAAGTGAAAGTGTCCTGGTTCGCCAGAAGGGGAATGCTGTGGAAGGAACTGTTGCCGCTTATCCAGAGGCGTGTTCTTTTGGAGGGCCCTCCTACGGCGATTGTCATTCAGCTTGGGGAGAATGATTTGGTATCACACTCTTGTTTTGTTCTGCGTGCTATGATATTGGGAGATTTAAGGGATGTGGCGGCCATGGTGCCGCCAACGAAAATAATTTGGTCAAAATTACTGCAACGCCGTAAGTGGAGGGGTAGCCCTTGTGTGGAAGCCACCGAGCGTTCCAGGAAACGGATTAATGCTGCAGTAAGCAAGTTGGTGGCTGATTTGGGCGGGTTTGTGATTTCACACCCCTTGATTAATTTCAAAGCCACTGAATTGTTTATGATGGATGGGGTTCATCTGTCATCTGTTGGGAATGATGTGTGGTTGAGTTCAGTGGAGGATAAGTTGAGGGTGTGTTTGAGTTTGTGAGTGGTTGGCGGCGAGCGTAAGGGGCTCGATTGGCGGTTAGGCATTTGGTTTAAATTGGTTGGTGGAGGGGTATGGATTGGCTGTGCCTGCCCCTCCAATGCTGCTGCTGCTTGGGAATTCCGTTAAAGGAATTCAGGGACTTACCATCCATTCGTCCAAGCCCCTGGAATCGGGCTTGGGCCGTGTAAGTCCCTAGGAGCATGCGGGGAGAAGCTGAGGGTCTGTGCCGCAGCTCCGCCTATCCCTGAACTTGTTCCTCCACACTGGCTTCCGCTGGAATCCGGGAGTCAGTGCTGTCCCCAAGGCGGGAGGGACAGATAGTCGTAACCAATGCCTAAGCAACCACTCACAATTTGTATGCAAATAAAGTTGTGGCCAAAATTATGCCAAAAACCTTAAACAAAAATTATGTGTGATGTGTGAGTTATTGGGGTTAAGGGTGTTTTGGGGACCTCAGCACGCAAAGCGTGTTCTCACTAAAGGAGAGCACGTGTTGCGGATGGGTCAGACAAAGCACCCTGTAGTATTTAGGTGGATTGGTTTAAGGGGCCTACTTTTGGCTGGAGTTGGTGTTGCTGGGGCAAATTTGATGTTGCAATTTTGGAGGAGGGGACAGAGGCTATTTAAGGAAGGTCCACAGCAGAGTACTTTCTCTTTCGCTGTGGACATCGGATCTCCCGCCCGCCCTCCCTTGTTGGGCTTGCGCTTTGACCTTGCTTTGCCTGTCATGGGGTCGTTCGCCTTGGTGCGGGGGCCCAGTAGGAATTTACCATTTGGCTGATTAGTGCGTGCCTCTTGGGTTTTGCCTACTGCTTAGCAATACGTCACAACTTGTAAGGTTGGCGATTAGGCATTTGGTTTAAATTGGTTGGTGGAGGGGTATGGATTGGCTGTGCCTGCCCCTCCAATGCTGCTGCTGCTTGGGAATTCCGTTAAAGGAATTCAGGGACTTACCATCCATTCGTCCAAGCCCCTGGAATCGGGCTTGGGCCGTGTAAGTCCCTAGGAGCATGCGGGGAGAAGCTGAGGGTCTGTGCCGCAGCTCCGCCTATCCCTGAACTTGTTCCTCCACACTGGCTTCCGCTGGAATCCGGGAGTCAGTGCTGTCCCCAAGGCGGGAGGGACAGATAGTCGTAACCAATGCCTAAGCAACCACTCACAATTTGTATGCAAATAAAGTTGTGGCCAAAATTATGCCAAAAACCTTAAACAAAAATTATGTGTGATGTGTGAGTTATTGGGGTTAAGGGTGTTTTGGGGACCTCAGCACGCAACAGATTTTCCTCTTGATTCTGGTGGGGGTTTTTTTTTGGGGGGGGGGTTGCATTGAAAACAAACTCTCATGCATCAAATAGTACTTGTTCAAGGTTTGGAGGTGGAATTGCGAATTGGTAACGTGTAGAATAGGGACGCAGGTGGTGCTGCGGTCTAAACCACTGAGCCTAGAGTTTGCCAATCAGAAGGTTGGCGGTTTGAATCCCTGTGATGGGGTGAGAGCCTGTTGCTCGGCCCCAGCTCCTGCCAACCTAGAAGTTCGAAAACATGTCAAAGTGCAAGTAGATAAATAGGTACCACTCCGGTGGGAAGGTAAACGGCGTTTCCGTGTGCTGCTCTGGTTTGCCAGAAGCGGCTTAGTCATGCTGGCCACATGACCTGGAAAGCTGTCTACAGACAAAACGCCAGCTCCCTCGGCCAGTAAAGCGAGATGAGCGCTGCAACCCCAGAGTCGTCCGCGACTGGACTTAACAGTCAGGGGTCTCTTTACCTAACGTGTGGAATAAATAATTTATTTTGGGTGTACTTGACAGTTTCATGGTCACTACTTGTCTAAGTATTATCAATGCTATTTTTTCCATTTTCAAAATTTGTTTATTGCAAATGTTAATGTAAAATAGGCATATTTTGTAGTAAAATGAGACTTTTAATATTTTTTGTACCTAGTCCTGAATTTTAGGTCCAAGAATTATTAAACCTCCTAATTTATTAGGTTCTTAAAAATAAATACTGAATGTTATTCCTCGCTGTCCAGGGGAGCAGAGGAAAGTATATGTCCCATATTTACTCATTTAAAAACTTGCAGTGTGCCTCTACACATTTTCACCTCATGTTTAGGGCACACTTGTAGTCCATCGTTTCATAGATTATATATGTCAAAGACCACCCTAGCACTGCTATATGACAGTGAAAATACTTTTAGATTCCACAGTGTACACTGCAAGTAGACTAGCTTCAAACCTTTTAACAGTATTGAGAGCTTAAAGCTAACTCTGTAACAGCTCTGATTAATCCATTGCATATAGCAATAGTCAGACTTGTTCAGATACCCATATTCAGAGCTTTGAGGGTTCTAAGAATATTATTTGTGATAAAGCAGCTTTTAGAACAAAACTGACATCTGGGACTGAGATATAAAGACAATAATCATCACCACCATTCTTTGGCAGACAGGATTGCTTTCTATTTATTTAGCAAAACTCTGGTGTCAGTGGAGTCCACTTTTTACTCTTAGGATGCAATTTAATGAACAATTACCTAGGAGTCAGCCCTATTGAACACAGCAGGAATTACTCCAGAATGCATGTAGATAAGGATGAAGCTGTTAAACCAGGCATAGGCAAACTCGGCCCTCCAGATGTTTTGAGACTACAACTCCCATCATAACTAGCTAACAGGACCAGTGGTCAGGGATGATGGGAGTTGTAGTCCCAAAACATCTGGAGGGCCGAGTTTGCCTATGCCTATGTTAAACTCTAGAAAGAGGTTGAGGGGAAAACAGCACTGCCTAGGAGGTCAAATGCTTCTTCAGAACAGAGAGTTATGGGAGGTTTTATGTGCAAAACACCTCAGCTTTTTTAAAAGTGTCAACGGCTCTATATAGGATCTATATAGTGTACATAAAGTATAGACGCTGATCTATAACACAGGTGGGCAACCTGTGGCCTCCAACCTCATTTTACATAGCCCTCAACACCTGCTGAAGCAACCTCATTCTTTTATCCCATTATATTTCCTTACTTTGTCTTGGCATTTCATGACAGCTGTTCTTATTTTAAGTTTTTGGATACTGATGGTGTTATATTTCTTTGTTTTAGTGTATTGTATATCTATATTTTTCTATTGATACGTTTTAAAAGTATCCCCCTCCCTTTTCTATGTAGATTTAGAACAACCGGAAGGGGCAATATTTTATTTGATACAAATCAGTGGCATAGCGTGGGGGGTGCAGGGGGGCGCAACATCTGGGGGTTAGGGGGCGCAAATCCACGTGTTAGGGGGCGCAAATTACTTGCCTTGCCCTGGGTGCTGACAACCCACGCTACGCCACTGATACAAATACACTGACTTACGGGGAGACAATTCACTACCACCCCAGCTGCTTGTGAACAAACTGAAAGGCTTCTGTGATATATGTATGTATTTGTAGTCAAAAAAGAATTACATCCACATATATTACAAAACAAAAACTGTATTGGTATGTTGTACTGTTGTACCACAAGCAGTTTAGTCATGCTGGCCACATGACCCGGAAAGCTGTCTGTGGACAAATCAGGTCCTCCATTAAAGAGGGCATGTTTTGCGGTGACACCTGGAAACTGACACCCTGTGTTATGGGTGGGTACGATTGGTCAGCCACAACACCCGATTGGTAGGTTCCTTGTAGCTGGGTGTAATATGGCCAATGGGATGCAGTCCAAACGGTTTGAGGGACCTATTTATGCCCGTGCACGTGACCCACAGCTTCCTCTTTCGGCGCGTGCATTCAGAACACCCGCCCACCTCTCCCTACTTTTAGGGCTTTGCGCTTGACCTTGCTATGCTGTTGTGTGTCGTCTGTCATTGGGACAGGGGCATGGCAGGAATTTTCCCCACTTGGCTGATTGGCTCTTGCCATTTCTTGCAAATCATCACAACTTGTAAAGTTGCGGATAGGCTCTGGCTCAGGTGATAGGGATGGGAGAACACTCTCGCCATCCCTATGTGAAGGGTATTCTGTTAAAGGAATCCAGGGACTCAATGGTTTGGTCAACCTCTGAGAGGGGGTTGTGCCTGTGCCTAAATCCAGGGGGACATTTGGGTGGCGGAGATAGCCTGTTCCTGACTTTTCGCTTATCCAGGTGTTCACCCTTGGCTGACTTATGCTGGAACCCTGGGTCAGTGCTACCTGCATGGCAGGGAGCTAGTTGAACCGGAGCCTACGCAACCAGTCACTTTCTGTAATCAATAAAGTTGTGGCCTAAATTCTGCCAAAAACCAAAACCAAAATTTGAGTCAAGTGTGAATTTATTTAGGGGGGAGGTTTCTGGGTCTGAACACGCAAATGCCGGCTCCCTCGGCCTGAAAGCAAGATGAGTGCTGCAACCCCATAGTCACCTTTGACTGGACTTAACCACCCAGGGGTCCTTTACCTTTACTACTTTTTAATACATATGTATGTCTATTTGAGAGTAACCCCATCAAGCCCAGTGGGTTTTACTTTTTACCTGTATATGATTGGTAATTTTAATCTGAAAAAGCCCTAGTGAAAACTGAAGCAGGGAAGTCTTTATTCGAAAATCCAAAACAATTGTAACTGTAGCCCTATTCCTCATCAGTTCTGACTACGTGAATCAGTGACAGATAATTCTCTCTCCTGCTTGTGGTTTTTATTTTTATGTTTCCAGTACACATCACCGGGAGGGGGCATACTGTTATGAGAAGGGGGTTAGTTGCCCATCCTTGCCTTAGACACAAATTGAAATGAAAAAGGGAGGTTTTCTTGAGAATTTCTCAAAGTAGCAAGGAAGATTTTTCAGGTCAGTTTCAGGATGCTGCTAGACATCAGTTCCTGAAAGGCTCTAGCTGATCAGGGTGACAGTGCTATGCAGAACAATGCTTATGATCAGGAAGGAGGCAACAGTTTGAATTTGCGTCTATGTACATCTAGTTTAGCTGGACACAGTCAAGAAATATGCTTTCCTTTCAGCAGATGTGCCCTTATTTGCAATCTCCATTTGTCATGACAGCCCAGCAATGGTTCTGTCCTCAGTGTCATTTTGTATATGTGAATTGTCTTTATTGGGGTTAGCTGACATCCAAGCCATACACGATCAGATAAGTAAACTGTTCAGTGTAACGGGCAAAGGATATGGACAGAAGATCAGAGGAGAATAGGAAGGTTGGGAAAGAGAAAGGAGAAGCAAGAAGGTGGACATTCAGAGAACTCTAAAAAAATCAGGCAACAATAATAAAACAAACCAGGCAGAGCCTTGGATTTTTAATTTTTTTTAATGCACCTTCAAAACCGATCACATACTGCAATTATTAAGTCCACAGAGAGGTGCCCAAATCCAAGTTGGTGGCATAGCAAGAAATAATGTAATTCAATTATCTGAATGCCTTGAGATGGCTTTAGTTCTTATGTTGCTGTTCAGCTATCAAAAGCATATATATCTGTTAGATGGGGAAAAAATTGGATGTTAGATGGGGACCGTTTATAAAGCCAAAACATATTATTTTGATAAAAGGAGACCCCAAACTAGCCGCAGCATGAATTTCCATAAATACAATTCAGCAAGCCTTTAAGTGGCAAAGATGTGCAAAATTTTCATGTGATTGTAATCCTTTAATCCTTACATCTGCTGATGCAGAGAACAACAGTGAACCACTCCCACCCCAAACGCTGATAGCGGCCATTTGCTTTATGCAGGGACTGTGGCAAAAAAAGTTCTCTCTTCCTCAGGTCCTAATACGGTAGGTGCCAGATTTGTACCCAAACTATTTGCTCCCAAATGAAAAGAACACATATCCAAGAGCTATCTAATATTTTAGTTTCTTCCTAAGTGATGATCATCCAATTGATTGACTGGTTTTTATTTCAAACCAGCAGTACATAGGTGTCCTCTAGGTAGCTCACAACAACAACAACAGCAACAATTACCAGTACCATCCACATTTTAAAAATCACAAAAGCAGCAGATAAAATTCAGTTAGTAAAACAAAGCAGAAAAAGCACAGCTCCAAGTTTGTCGAAGAATGCTTGGGGGAGAAAAGAAAGGTATTTGCCCTACATGACAAAGGTCCTTAAATCTTTGCTATGAACCTGGAAGGTGAAGCCCCAAAGCAGTCCCTTACTCCAGAATTTGCCTAGGTTGTTCCTGATGCTCCAGGGAGATTGTTGTTGTCGTGTGCTACCAGAATGAAGCCATACTACCAGAGAACCACAGCACCTGCTGTGGCTACAGAGACCAATAACTTGTAACTGCTGTCTCCCCCACAGTTTCTGTTGAATTAGCAGTATAGAAGTGACCTCTCCAGAGCACAAGACGGGGCAGTGTGTATGGTCCTGGGCTGCCCAGAAGACAAGACCCCAACAAGGCCTGTTGAAGATTAAGTATATTGACTAGGAAGTGTAAACAATTCCCACTTCGTGGAAGGATTATGTACACATTCTCTATGGGCCCTGGAGAGTGTGCACCATGGCTGGTTTTTGTGTACATTAACCACTCAACATTCCTCTTAACATATATTCACACACCATGTGAAGTGCCAAGATGTCATCTCTAGCTCTGTGTGTGGTTCTTCCTCAAGTTCACTCACTCTTCCTTTTGACTGTAAATTTGCACATGTTTCATTATTGTCTCTTTTATTGAGAGAAAAGCAGGCATTTCATGGTTAAAGCTGATTCAAAATGTTTTTCTCCACCAGGGCTTACATGAATTTCTTTTGTACATTAGGATGGGGAAAGTTTATGGTGGGTGACTGGCTCTAAGGCTGATTTAACATTTTCATCAGATAGAGAAGTACATTCACATATACAATGAGACTAGTAAATTATTCCTTATTTTCTATTCCCAAGTCTTCTGTCTGTAGGAAAACTATTTGCATTGCCATCAGACTGATATACAAAGTAGTAGTAAACAGACCATGATTCCTTACATTGAATTTCCCAAAGTACCTTCCATATGGGAAGTCATTAATATTGGTGTTGGGGGTGCAGATTTATCAAAAGAGACATTTTACTACAAGCTTTACTTTTTGCTGTTGGGCCTACAAATTCATCTCCTCCAGCAAAAAAGGCTTTACGAACAGCTACAGTACTGGAAGGACTTCTTGACTAACCATTAGGATATTATGTCTCCTATGGTGACAACATGGTCCATAAAGCAAATAAAATATGAGTGGCAACATGGTCCATGAAGCAAGTTACACTCCCATGCACAGGGTAATAGTGAGCTGAATTCAACATTCTCTCAACTGGTCCATCTGTATAATAGGGCTGGGCGATATCTGATTTTCAACACCACAATATATCACCAGCTAAATATCATGATATCTTGATATATCACAATATGTATCTGCAGTGGCAGGAGACCTTTCTGGGTCTCCCCACGAGGGCACAGTCCCGCCATACATCCCTGCAGCGGCAGAGAGTGTGGCACGCTTCCCCGCAGCAGCAGAGGCCCTTGTCAGGCCTCCATGCGGTGGGGGACAATCTATAATTCAGTCCTACATTTAACTTTGTCTTCTTAAGGTTTGCCACCATTTTTACCCTCTTCATTTATTTCACAAAGATTACAGGCTTCTTTGGAACTCCAGAGACAGTTTACTAATACAATTCAATGCGAAATTCAGGAAACCAAACATGGTTATTCTAAAAGCAAAACAAAAAGGCTTTCCACTTGTTCAAATATGAAAGGGCTTCTTTCACTATCGTATCATCCCATTTCCACTGGATCCGTTGAACACTGAGCTGCTAAAAATTTAAACACAAAGAATATTTCTTCAAATCTTTGCTTTTAGCAGCTCACTTATAGAACGCTCTGTCCAGCCTCCCCAGGCAATGCAGCTCAATTTCAAACGAAGTTTGGAAAGCAGGTCAGAAAATTGAGATGGAAGAAGAAGCACCCTCTACTAACCAAGAGTTGGCAAATACAGGAAAGTGCATGAGAGAACAAATGAATGACATACCAGGCAGAACATTGCAGGGCAGCAGCTATGCTAACTGCAGATTAGAGCCACAATAGCCCATTGGGGGGGAGGTCCTAGCTGGAGCAGATATTTCTTACTGGTACACAAAGGTATGGGAATCAGTCTCAGTTTGGTTCCTCAGCCTCAGGAGAATAATAATAATATTAATAATAATAATCCTAAGAATTGTTGTTGTTGTTTTATATTTTTTTATATTTTTGTTTTTGTTTTTACCCTGCCCATCAGGCTGGGTTCCACCAGGCACTCTGGGCAACTTACAGCATATCTAAAAATATCAAGTGTTAAAAACCTCCCAATACAGGGATGCCTTCAGATGTCTTCTAAAAATTGTGTAATTCTTTGTCTCCTTGACATCTGAAGGGAGGGCTTTCCACAGGGAGGGTGCCACCACCAAGAAGGCCCTCTGCCTGGTTCCCTGTAACCTGGCTTCTCGCAGTGAAGGAACCGCCAGAAGGCCCTCAGCACTGGACCTCAGTGTCTAGGCAGAACGATGGGGGTGGAGACACTCCTTCAGGTATTCTGGGCCAAGGCTGTCTAGGGCTTTAAAAGGTCAGCACCAACACTGAATTCTGCTCAGAAATGTAGTGAGAGCCAGAGAAGATCCTTTAGGACTGGTGTTATATGGTCCTGGTGGCCATTCCCAGTCACCGGTCTAGCTGCTTCATTCTGGATTAGTTGTAGTTTCCAAGCCACCTTCAAAGGTAACCCCAAGTAGAGAGCATTGCAGTAGTCCAAGCGGGAGATAACCAGGGCATGTACCACTCTGGTGAGACAGTCTGTGGGCAGATAGGGTCTCAGCCTGCATACCAGTTGACCTGTGCCTCCATAGGCAGCCCTGAGTCCAAAATGACTTCCAGACTGCACACCTGGTCTTTCAGGGGCATGGTTACCCCATTCAGGACTAGGGAGTCCCCCACACCTACCTGCCCCCTGTCCCCCAAGAACACTACTTCTGTCTTGTCAGGTTTCAACCTCTATCTGTTAGCCACCCTCCCTCCCTTCATCCAGAATACCCATGAGGTTCCTGGCTCTTGCCTGACAGGCACCGGTAGTATGGGAGATTATTCTGGGTGCTTCTGTCTGTCACAGCCTCAAGAATACTGGTCTCTTGATCTCCACCAGCAGCATGCTAAGAGCCCTAAACTTCATTGGCTCCTTAGCTGGAGACTGTGCCTTCCCTTGCTGTTCCATACATGCCGAGAATCCCATCTGTTGAAGCTGTTCAGGGTGCTGTAGGGGAGGAATTTACCAGAGTCCAACTGACCACATGTGCCTCTGACTCTTGTCTCTAGGGTCACAAAATTCTTTATCACACACTGAATATTAATGAATATTTCAGTAATGATAACAAATGTGCTAGGTTACTTCAAGTTTTGCATTTCTCATCTAATTGCCAATGTCTTGTTCTTCCATAGCTCTGTCCTGATTGTTTTTGAAACAGTCAACAAGTAAGCTTAAAGCAGCCTTAAAAGTCTCACTGTGGGAACATGTTATAATGTGTTAAAAACTAGCAGCCACACATTCTTCACCAGAAGCCAAAAGGATCATATAAACTTTTAATTCTTGTGTTATATCAGTGGAAAGATTACCCCCAAAGCAATTGCCTTCTGCTTTCCTGTTTCTATTCATTTCAATATCTAAATATATGCCATCAGTACGGTTACATTATGGGATTTTGGGCCATATACCTATGGCTGTGCAAAACAAGAAGCCCTGAGGACATTATATAGAGATGCATCTTTTTCAAGCATCCAGCACAGCAAACTCTAGTCTACAAACGCTTATTCCACCAACCTGTAATATTTCATGTACCTCAGGTAAGTATGTTACCTGTTTCCACAGCGCCACCCGCTGCATTACAGGCTTCTTCGTAACAACAGCATTTGTGGAGACAAATGCAAACTGATCTAGATGATACATATAATAGGAGGACTAAGCAACTCCCATAAACAAATATGATCACATGTGGGAGTTTTTAAAGATCATGTTCACCATAGGAGCCAGCTTCTAGGGGCCAAGGTCCCTTTGGAACCTCTCCATAAAATATTTGAGGGGCCTCCAAAGTTGATGGGCATTGCCATTCAAATGGTGTGTGCATGCCATGTCTTGCTATTGATTATGTGGGGCAGGGCTTACCTGCCCCCCACCCCCAATATTTTATTTAGTCTGGCAGCTCTGATGTTCACTTACCAATTATTATGAAAAAAGTATTTTGCCATGGTTGATCAACTTAGAAATGGAAATTTCAGCTCCTTCTGGTGGGTCTGATTTACTAATAATTATTTTATTTTGAATACTATTCCCTTCACATTCACTACAAGAATAGAGCAGTAAACAAGTTGAGATTGGAAATCACGAAGCAAGACTCCATTTCTGAAGCATAAAAAATACATTTGAGGTGCAAATCCCACTGCCTCTTTTCACTGGTCAATATGAGCAAAGCTGCTAGCTAGAAAGGGGAATGAAGAAGCTAGACCACATAACTGTTATGCACAACTACTAGATTATGCCATTGGGGATCTCTTTTATGGAGCCTATCAGATTTCCTGGAATGAACATTCTTGGAACTGAATCACAAGACCCAAGGAGTCTATCTAAACACAGCCTGAAAGACACTATTAACCAAAGATTTTACAGTATGGCATTAGGGACGACATTGTGTTTTTAACACACACAAAATAAACCTGAATGGCATATGGCACAACAATCTGACACATTCAAAAGTTTTCCATCGTATTTGGTCAAAAGTTAATCTCTAGCTTTGCCCCTCAAAAGCGATAATTCTAACTGCTTTATTTTTACATTATGTTTATGTTTATTTTTTACATACCATTTCATTTGTTTTGAGATATACCATTCCAGAGCAACATGGGGGAACCATAGCTCAGTGAGAGAGCCCTTGTTTTGCTTGCAAGAAGTCCCGGGTTAAATGGTTGGGAAAGACTCCTGCCTGAAACCCCGAAGACCAATCAGCAAGGGCCATCTGTCTTCAGCTGGATGACTGGGACCCACTACCAAGTAATGGCCTGATTCAAGGTGGGCTGCAGCAGCACTACCACCATACAAATATATGGCTTGAAACAAATGAATAGGAAATGGGTCCCCAGATGCATGTTTGGGTTAAAGGTGGGTCCCAGATCTGAAAAAGGAAGGAAGGAAGGAAGGAAGGAAGGAAGGAAGGAAGGAAGGAAGGAAGGAGAAGAAGAAGAAGAAGAAGAAGAAGAAGAAGAAGAAGAAGAAGAAGAAGAAGAAGAAGAAGAAGAACAAGAAGAAGAACAAGAAGAAGAACAAGAAGAAGAACAAGAACAAGAAGAAGAAGAACAAGAAGAAGTTTGGATTTGATATCCCGCCTTTCACTCCCTTTAAGGAGTCTCAAAGCGGCTAACATTCTCCTTTCCCTTCCTCCCCCACAACAAACACTCTGTGAGGTGAGTGGGGCTGAGAGACTTCAAAGAAGTGTGACTGGCCCAAGGTCACCCAGCAGCTGCATGTGGAGGAGCGGAGACGCGAACCCGGTTCCCCAGATTACGAGACTACTGCTCGGAAGGAAGAAAGGAAGGAGAAGACTACTGGTGCAGACAAAAGTGCTTTGAGGTTTTTCCTACAATCAAGCAGTACATACCCTTCAACATTTCTCCAATGAAAATAGGAACATCCCATTCCATAATGATAATTGTACTCTTTATACCCCACACAGAAGTGCCTGGAGTGCCTAGCGTGCTCTGGTCCATGGGGTCACGAAGAGTCAGACACGACTAAACGACTAAACAACAACATACCCCACACATTTTACTGGGTTGCCCCAGTCACTCTGGGCAGCTCCCAACATATATAAAAATATAATAAAAGATGAAACATTTTTTCAAAAGCCTTCCCTATACAGGATTGCCTTCAGACGACTCAGGGTTTAGATAACTCCACACCCTCCAACATTTCTCCAGTGAAAATAGGACATCCTAAGGAAAAGCAGAATATTCTGGGGTCAAATCAGAAACTGGGACAGCTTCTCTAAATCAAGGATGTCCCCAGAAAATAGGGACACTTGGCGCATCTGGCAGTATATAAATTTTATGAAATAAATAAAAAATGCTGAGCTAGATGACCAGTGGCCTGACTCAACAGAGGTTCCTGTGTTCCTGAATCAAGTAACTCTTTCCTGATGGAACAAACATCATTATTTCTGATTTTACCTTCTACAGAAAACACCAGGAGAATAAGACAAGGGTACAGCCCTGGAAACAGCTGTACTCTGCTTAGCTCTATGCCTTTGCATTTTCATAGTGGGGGGGGGGATAGCATTGATTTTCCCACCACCACCTCTTTGATCAATTGATTCCACAAAATCTTCAGTTTAGCAGTATAAAGTGTATCCAATTACATAAGCATTGTGGCTCCGTTGTCTGGGGGAACCTACGATTTCCTATCACACATAAGCAAATCAAAATGTAAATCTGCATGTAAACCAGCCGCTGAAGAACTTGGGCTTGTCAGTTTGATGCTGGTTTGAACAGACGAGGGCATCCAGTGGCAGCTGCCTTTCAACCTACATGTGGAATGTAATTGGCCGAAAGGCAAATAGAATAGACAATGTGGTTCAAAGCACCCAGGGCCTGCCGACCTTTATGAAGAAGAGATACTAGCATATATTGATGCTGCCAGAAACACAGGATGCAGGCATTGCCACAATAGATGAGAGCAGCAGTCTGTCTTGTACAGCAACATGCCTCTGACAGCAGCCAGTACAAGATGCTTCGTTGGAAGAGCACAGCTATGGAATGACGTGATCAGAACGGAAGTTTCTCTCCATCATTTAGGGCTCATTTTATGGAATGCCGCATACGAGTTTTCTCTTTTTCTAAGCCAGTGAAAACTTTTCATTGCCTACATTGGTAGCTTTTAAAATTTGTTTTCATTTACAGATATAAGAAGCAATCAATTGCATACAGTCAGTTCTATATTTTAAGAAAGTGGCCATTCTATTGATAGACATGACACATGTACAAGATGAGCATGCCAAAATCCTGTGGAAACCAGTGCTACTTTATCCTACAGTTAAATGCTCATTTCAGGCCTCTATAAATGCAGCAGAAATAAGTGGCAAAATGGACTGTGTCATCAGGTCGCAGGTTGCTGTTTGGTAATGCTCCTCTATTTTAAAACAACTCTCTGTGTCTAAAAACAAACAAAGCAACAAACCCACAAGCGCAGCAAGGAGAAATGTTCTAGTTCAGCCTACGCACCATTCATTTTCTGCAGTGTGATTTTCATGTAGGTGTACTGAAAGATGAGTTCTGTTTATCCTACAATTTGAAGTGGTAGTATTAGCTATTGCCAGATTCTAAGCTTAAGATCCAGTGTTGCACCAGCAGATACGATGGGACTTCCCCTTCCTCCCCTCTTCCTGTAGCTTTCATGTTCACCACTACCACCGCCAATCTGCTCCAGGGAGTGTCCCAGAACTCCAGAAAAGTTTTGGGAGGCATGTTGTGGACTGCAGCAGGAAAGGAGTGGAAGGGAAACTCCCATTTGCTCAAGACATCTGCTGTTCATGCAGGCTGCTATAGCTGGATATCACCTTAAGACTGTAGACCAGTCTTACAATAGCCTTCCTAGCACCAACCTATAGGTGACAAAACCTCTTATCCCATGCTTGCTAAATTTTCCAAAGTTCCTGACGTTGCCAACAATGTTGGTTGGTGACTTTGGGTATCTATTATGCACCAAATGACCAGTTTTTTTTCTCAGGGGGTACTCAAGGGTACACAATACAGGGACTGTTGTTGTTGCTGCTGCTGCTGCTAAAAAGTGTGGCACTTACTGTCATTACTTCATGGTGAGTAAAGGTAAAGGGACCCTTGACCATTAGGTCCAGTTGCAGACGACTCTGGGGTTGCGGCGCTCATCTCGCTTTATTGCCTGAGGGAGCCGGCGTACAGCTTCTGGGTCTTGTGGCCAGCATGACTAAGCCACTTCTGGCGAACCAGAGCAGTGCACAGAAATGCCGTTTACCTTCCCGCCGGAGCGGTACTTATTTATTTACTTGCACTTCGTGCTTTTGAACTGCTAGGTTGGCAGGAGCAGGGACCGAGCAACAGGAGCTCACCCCGGGGATTCGAACTGCTGACCTTCTGATCAGCAAGCCCTAGGCTCAGTGGTTTAACCCACAGTGCCACCCGCCATGATGAGTACTGGCACCTATTTTTCTAGGAAAAAAGCACTGCAAATGACACCCACCAGCATCACTTTGTGTTGATATCCATATTGAACTACTGATTCATATTTGCTACGGATACTGACAGTGAGAAGTGTCTGGCACTTTATTGGAGCAGTAGTTGTAAAAAATGCATCAAGATTGCAAGATAAAATATGCAAAGATGTCAGCATATTGGACTCCTCTCATAATCCAGTTTCACTTAGATCTCAAAGTGACAAGATTATATTTGTAAACTAAGCTAAAAGGATATAACAGGAGAGTTAAAATACAGAGAGAGCGAGATGTGTGGCACTGAGGCCTTTAATTGGTCACTCCATGGGGTCCTTCAGAAGGCCCACCAGCTACTTCTAGCAAGCCTATATTCTAATGTTTAGTACTTGAAATGGTGGGATTTAAAGACATCTGCATGACTGTGCATACATCTGGAAATGAATAATTTTATGGAATGTTGAATGTATTCTCTGCTCTGATTCTTTGGGACTTCATGAACTGTGCAACTTAGCCTAATGCAACCCTACCCAAAGGTGATAGGGGGATTACAACAAAATCTGGTCTGATCTCATCTCCCTTGCCATGGCATAAAAACAGTTAAGAATCTTACCTACCCACCCATTTCATCAACACACATTGGCAGGGGATCTTCTCTTTTAAAGTCATATTCTCCTTCAATCTTTCACCAGCACAGCCAAAGCAGAAGTTTTCTCTTTCCTCTCAAAACGCCTTGTCTTGTTATCCCAAGACTTTGTAGACACTTCAGAGCCCTTTCATGAAAGGGGCTGTGAAAAAGCAAAGCATCTGAAGTGTTTGCCATTGTTTCTCAGCTCAGTGAAATCGGTGTGTTCATTAGCACGAGACCCTAGAATTGTGTTCTCTTGCTCTCACCATCTGTGACTGGGGGGCGAAAATTCTTTGGCCCTTTGATGTTCAGCCTGCACACAAAATCATTCTGAACAAATCTTTCATTTTTTATCTTTATCCCTCTCTTCCCAAGATAAAAAAGATTTTCTTTGTCAAACTTTTCCCAGCATAAGCCAATCTTAATGAGGCGCCTGTTTCACAAAACCTGTACAGTCCGTGATTTATTTCAAAAAAAGAAAAACAACTGTTCCATTGTTTTTTTAAATCTCTATCCGTACACAGTTTGAAGTGGTTTTTGCCATTTCTGCCTCGCTAGTCCCACATCATTCAGATGCTACAACACAATGCTTGTCAATCCCCACAGTTGTATGGATAAAGTTGACAGTAAACATTCAACTGAGGGAGTGGAGAATCTACAGTGGGGGAAAATACATGTTTTTCTTCCTCCTCTGCCTTTGTGTGTGCCTCTGTCTGTCTGTCCGTCTGTCTCTTCTCTCTCTCTCTCTCTCTCTCTCTCTCTCTCTCTCTCTCTCTCTCCAGCCCTCCGCTCTCTCCCTATGTTTGTCTGTGTGTAAAATGAATGACTGATCTGTATAATTTAGGATTGTTGTTTTCTAGCTTACTTTGTCCTTTACAGAAAGGCTTTTAGGAACCAAGGGTTGCATTCCCTCACAAGCAACACCATGCAGCCTGTGTGCTTGTGTTGGGCAGAGGTAGTGTCAATGCGGGTGGGGTCAACTGCTGTGACTCTTGCATTCCAGACATTTCTATGCACATTGCCCTTCACCCAGTCAAACAAGGGGGCATTATAACAGCTCTAGAATGGAAAGACACTCAAGGAGTGACAAAGGCCAAGCAGACGGGTCTGAGACACTGTGTGGTCTTGGGTGCTCTGGGAAAGCTGCCTTTTTTCCTTTAAAAACAAAACCAAGCTGACTGGTGGAAAATGCCCTGGACAGGTGGGCAGAGGCAGGTTTAGGGCAGCACAACTGGTTCTGCCACATGGGATGCTGATCCTGGGGAACGCTGCAGGGCACTGCAACTATGGCATAGCAAACTGAGCAGAAAGGAAGGTGAGAGGTGGGGGGCACTGAGCTTTTGACTCACACACAGCACCGCTGAAATTTGCAGGATCAAAGTCCACCCCAGAGTTGGGAACCTCTTTCAGATTGATGAACCAGGGTAGGTTTAAATATAATGAACTATTTTCCCAGGATGCTGGGGGAGGAATGTTAAAGTCAAGTAAAACATTTGTTTCTCATGTGGTTTGTCATTCTCCTCTGAATTTTGGCTGAGAGGAAGGGATTTTTTAAGAGCAGTGGACTTAAGACTTCCTTCCTAATTTTGTTTTGTCTCTTAACAATTAAAAAGCATCAAAAACTTCAATCGATTTGTTTTCATTCCATTGTTTTTCCTTCCCTTTCCCCCCGCCTCCAGTTTTCACTTGCATCTTATTTTTCAAACTTTTAGGAGAACTCACTTTCCCTATCCTTTGGTTCAATTGTAGGGCTTTGGAGGCTATTTAAGCCATGTGCTACATTATAAGCTCTTTCTGCTTTCAAAACAAGCATCACCTACTTTAGCTGTTAATTTTTCATTTTGTTTATGTTATCTTGTTTTTCCTTGTTTCTTAAAACTTCTCAGCGTTCCCATCCGGCTTCTGCTGCACGTGTGTTCGTTGCTTTTATTCTTTTTCATTTTTCTCTGCCAGTTTCTGTTTGCTTGTTCAAAGTGTCATCCTCTTCTTTTGAGTTGTAGGGTACCTTGATTTCATTACATTGAATTCTTGCTGCTCAATATTAATAATATTTTCTTAACATTTTCCACCTCAGATAAAGCTGCTTGTCCTTTAGGTAAGCTCTCAGCTGTGTTGCTCATTGTCACCCTATTATTATCTACTTACCTAGAGCCTTCTTTCTCACGTCACCAGTTTTCATACTGATTTCCCACAAAACAAAAGGTGGTATCTATTTTGCCCACCCCAAAGTAGTAACGCTTCCCTTAAGTACAACTGCTGCACCTATCCTTCAGAAAGTTGTCTCACAAATTGAATCAAATCCTGACAGATAATAAAAAATAGATCATGTTCTTGTTTTTAAAATTAAGTTCAATGTAAAAAAAAAAACCTGGATAATCTACTGTGGGTGGGCTCCTTTGTCTGCAAATTCCATCCACTTCTATGAAAAGCTGAGTTAGAGTCGCTTTTAGATTCCCTGTTATATTCAACAGAGCATAGATTTACGAGTCAGATTTTGACCTGAATTTAACTGAATCAGAAGAGCCAGAAGAGTTTGGGCTGTTTCCCAAATCTTGTAAACAGTCTACATGCATGTTTAAAGCAAAAGATGACCATAGTATGTTAAAACAGTTTTTTTAAAAAAATATATTATTAAGTTGCCTTTCCCCCTAAAATTGAAAGAGCTTCACTTCCAAATTAGAAACTTCACCAAGCATAATTGCCTGATCTACACTACTTTCTTATAAGCACTGTGACATTTCTCCACCTTGCTTTCATATTCCCCCTTTCCTTATACCATCTTCTTTCATCTCCCACCTTTTCATTTCTGTAAACCCAGTGGAGTTGTGACTCCCAATTTATGATGCCCTAAATCTTGTCTGTTTATGTAGCTTTTTTTTTACCAATAAAGCAAGCAATATTGTTTGTGACTCCCAGTTTGAAACTATATCCTATTCTTCATGAACGTATTTCCTTCTTTAAAAACGACCTCAGTAAAATAGTGTTAACAAAACGCACCATCTATTTATGTTAATGACATTTCCTCTGCATATAGATTCTCTCAGAGTTCCTTGTTCTGTTTTCCTCTGATGGAATCTAATTTTGAAAGTGATTCTCGGTGTCCTTAGTTCTCTTTCTCTAACATTAATGGCTTTTGCTGCCTGGCCTTATCTTTCCCCTGTGAGCTTTACCTGACTGTCTATTCTTGTCTCACTGCCTTCCCTATCTGTTTCTTAACCCCAGGCCTTTGAACAGTTTCTGCTTAAAACCACATTGGCTGCTTTTTTTTCTGCCTTGAACGCTTCCTTGCATTGTACCTCACTAAATTCCTTATTGCCCCCAAATAGGACTTCCTAAACACTAGTATTGCTACATTCTGTGATCCCGTCCCCCGCTATGCTGCATTCATGGAGCTTTTATCTCTGGTTTTCATTTCCCTCTTTTCTTCGTGGTTGAGCAAGCCACGTCCTGTACAATTTCCCCAGTTGTATCTACAAAGGCACTGAACTTGATACAGATACGGTACATTCTGCTGTAGTTATCAATCCATTATCCAGTAAGTGGCTCTTCTATTGCTCGCTTCAGGATTCTATCTCAACACTCCACTGAGCCTTCACCTCACTCCCCCCCCCCAACCCACATACCCCATCCCTACTTAGACTAACAAATTAGTTAAAAGGTACAATACATTCAAGAAGCATTCTTTATACAAGACTAGGCAAGCCTAGAGCCCAGTGCCTACCAGTTAACTGAACTCAGGGTGGGCTCATACAAACCCAAAGGAACAGAAGACAAATATGTCAAAACTGAGCCTAAGAAGTGAAGCTTAGCAACAGTAGTATTTCTATGAGATAGCAGTAAAGCATATGATTCATGTACTGGCAGGTCTCTTGGCCACTGTCCCCAGTAATGATAAACGTGACAGTTAAAAGCGTGTTTTAACCCGTCATTCCCCAATTGCCATTTCCAAAAGGGAACTGCCAACATTTCTTCTTTTCTTTTAAAGCTTTTTGTAGGATTCAGGTCTGCGTAACATGTTCCTTTGAATTGACAGAGCTGCACTTCCAGGAGAAATTCACATCCTGAAGATGCATGCTGAACTCAGGAACAGAACCAAAAGCAGCTATAGGGCTTGAGAATGCTTGCAGCATATCTGCCCCCTTCATTCTACCTACCTAGGCATTGTCACTATGATCAAGCTCCCCTATTAAGGACAAAACTATACTGACCTTCTTGGTAAGGTGAAGATCTGTAGAGGGATCCTTCTTGGGAGTTCTGCCAACCTCAGAAATGTGATGAATGGCAGCCCAAGAGAGAGCTTTCTCTGTGGCAGCTCCCTAAACTGTGGGATTTCCTCTGCATCAATGTGCACCTCACATTTTCATCATACAGCTTTCACTGAAGACCTGCTTCTAAACCTGGTCATGGACAGTTAAGCTGTTTTGTTTTGAAGGACCCACCTCTTTTGCAAAATTTATACTGTTCTACTCCATTTGGAACCATTTTATTTGTGCTATAATTGGAATGGTATTATTTGCTTTTATAGTATCATTGTAATCTGCCCAGGGACCTTCCAGTGAAGGCCTGGTCAGAAATATTATAAATAAAACAAAATAAATGGGCATACCAGCATGTTAAACCCTGCACACCAATCAGGAGCTCTGCTGAGCTGATTGGTTGGTGTTGATTGGTGCTTACCCTGATGAGCGGTAATAGCTTCATCACCCTGAAGAAGTTACTGCATCCTTCCCTCCCACTTGCTTCTGATTCAGTGCTACCAACTCTGCTAGAAATGGCATCTGAAGGTGTGTGTCATTCTGCAAAATTTCACACTGAATGTGCAAATGTTGGGAGAGGGGTCAGTATACATGGGGACATTGGGGTGGATCTGTACACATACAGACTCTCCCACACCATGCTCCCTGTATAGTTTGAATCCTCAAGCATTAATTTGAATAGGGCCTACATTACTTAAATAATAATAATCAAGCATTTGTTCCTGCTCTTTCTAGGATTATTTCAGTGCATGCACTACCTTCTGTTTGAACAAAGCCTGATTTTCCAGTCCCAGTTCTGTGACTCCCATAGATACCCTCATTTCATCAGACAGTTGGGGAACATCCCTTTGATAATGGCTTTACTGTCTTAGGTTCATACAATGTGACAACATAACCTTAACCCTTCCCTTTCTCTGTATATAATAAATATGTAAGATCATCGTGGCACAGCTCCTGTTGGAAGATTTGTAATGCTGCATCACAATCCAGGATTCGCATGAAGTCAGAGTGGGATAGGGGAGCAAAAGTAAAGGAAGGTTCCACAACAGCTGTGCCCATAGCATGGGAGTGAGAAGGGAGGAACACTAAGAGGGGGAAATTGTGGTTTTAAACAATGGGACAAGTTTGAATACAACAAGAAGGAAGGGTGCTGAAAGAGGGGGAAGTTGCTGTTTTAAACAATGGCAGATGTTTGAGTAGAGTGAGCAGGGAGTAACACCGGAGAGGGGAAGTAGCAGTTTTCAGCTTATGAGGGGCATTCATTAAAGATTCCCCCTGACGTACTTCCCGTGGACTGAGACAAATGAAACTGGGCACAGTTATTAGTCCTTCTCTACACAGCTACCAGCAAGAGCAGTTGTGGAGACCTCATCTGTAGAAGTCGGCAGGTTGTGTCAGAAGCCATGACTTGACCTCAGAAATCAGCATTTCATCGTCTGGAAAAAGTTGCCCTTCAAAAATAACTTCATGGTTTGAAAGAGGTGGAAGTCCAATGGTGTGAGGTCAGCAGAATAAGGGGGGTGAGGAAGGATTTCATAGCCACAGGACTGTGCTTCCATCTAAGCAACATGTGAGTTGTGAACCGGGGCGTTATCCTGCAGGAGGCAGACACCTTTGGTCGGCATACCAGGCCTCTCAATTTCGATGGCCTTCCGCAATTTCTGCAGCAGTGAAGCATAGTATGTCCCAGGAATTGTGGTACCCTTTGCCAGGAAATCCATCATCACTACTCCGTGCTGGTTCCAAAAGATCGTGAGCATGACCTTGCCCACTGACGGTTGGACACGTGCCTACTTTGGAGGTGGTGTGACAGAGTACTTCCATTGTTTGGACTGGGAAATAGTCTCTGAGTCATAATGATGGACCCATGTTTTGTCCTGAGTAATTAGTCTGGCGAAGAAGTCATCATGGTTTTTGTGACACATGGCCAAAAGAGCACTTGAGCATGTGACTCATTCCTGCTTCTGGAAAGGCATCAGCAGCCAGGGAACCCACAGTGCAGACACTTTTCCCATGTGCAAATGGTCATGGATGTTTTTTTCTACAGAGCCCACACTGATCTTGACATCTGCAGCTAGTTGGCAAATGGTTATGTGCCAATCCTCCAAAATGGCGGCCTCCACTTGCCGGATGGTGTCTTCATCAATGGTGGACTGTGGTCACCCAGGAATGGGAGCTATTCCACCGAAGTCTGACCACACTTGAACTGACAATGCCAGTGCTTGACTACGTCATACTATGGGGCATCCTCCCTATAAGTCCCTTTTATCTCATTGAACGTCTCCCGTGGTGTGTGCCATTTCAAGTACAGGAACCTGATAACCGCTCTGCATTCAACTGGTTCCATTATCAGAGGTTACTCCACATTAGCACCCGTAACAGAGAAACCGCTAGGAGTTCAGAGATACAAATTACCATGCTACCTATGGAGAGATGTATCATTATACATGTGCGATTTTACCCTTCTACAATTACCGGAAGTGGGTCAGGGGAAATCTTTAATGAACAACCCTCGTAGCAGTTGCAATGTGTGGGAGGAGGAAGATGCAGGAGGTTACCACTGGTTTGTGGGCATGTGGGGTTGCACAAAAGGAGTGGCAGGGGAGACATGGACATGTGGGTGAAGTGAAAATGGGCACAAAGCAGAACTACAAAATAGAGAAGAGTTGTGGCTTCAGAAATTGTGTTGGGAAGGTGGGAAGTGACCTAAGTAGCTGCATGGAGTGAGAGGGAAAAGCTCTAGTGCAGCCTTTTGCAACCTTGGGTCCTCAGATGTTGTTGGACTACAACTTCCATCATCTACTTGTCCTGCTAGCTAGGGATGATGGGAGTTGTAGTCCAACAATATCTGGGGCTCTAAGGTTGAGAAATGCTGCTCTAGGAGATTAATCTGAGTGGGGTGAGGTAGCAGGGAAGGGTGAACAGCACGGGCATGAGTGCAGTCCCTAGTCTTACACAGTTATATTACTATAGCCTGTACTTTATTATGGTCACTAGAGCATATGATAGGAGCCTTTTACTTAACTTGATCTGCATTGCATACGTCACAAAAAAATCCAGTACAGAAAGTTTAACCATTATAGATTTATTTCCTAAAGATGGCAGGAGTCCTGACCGGTACTGGTCTACCCTCCAGCAATTACTGACACTAATTATCATTGACAGAGCAAGAGATTGTAACAATATAATCAATTGGCATTCCCTCTATCAAGCTCTCGGCTTAGTGGGAGTCATTTCTTATCAGAGGATTCGCCTTCCAGACCAGTCACGGACAATTATTTTACATTAAACACTCTTAACAACTGTGGTCCATGTTGGCTGAAAGCAGGACTACTATTATGTCAGCTGGTCCCAGGTCCCCAGTTTGTAATGAATCTGAATGGCCACTTTACAGAAAGCATTTGTCTTATATCCCCTGCTCCAATACTTATATGCTGAACTGTGCAAAAATAAATTAAAACACAATCTTTCATTTCATATCAGCATGGAGTGTGTGTGTGTAAATCTCTCAAAAGATTTATATTCCGCCCTTACAATGCATTGTCTCTGCTCAGAGTGGCTTAACAACAATTAAAATAAAACCCCATAACAAGTCATTGTAAAGTAGTTAGCATTATGCTGCCTACAAGGTAAGCAGCTCTTCCAGCCATAGCATCCACTGGTATATACATTATGAATATTCCAGGCATAATATCACTCCTAATAGTAAACTCTTGCGTTGAGTGCCAACAGGATTGCAGCCAAAATAGGGTTGTTGAGAAACATGCTCAGGGAAACCCGAAGGTTTGCAGAAATATAAACACATTTAAACAAAACAAAACAAAACACCCTGAAGAGAACTGGGCAAGTTGAGTAGCCATGGATTGTAGTAGAATTTGGAAAATGGAACACAGGAGGGGTTCCCATGAAAAGGATCACTGCTGCCAAGACATCTCTCCCCAATATTCCACATTGTTTCATGCTGCTATAGCATATATTCATTTATCCTACATTGGCCAGCCCTCCACTGACTGAAGAGCAAAGACTGCTTTTTTTTTTTATGGGCTGCATACACACAGCATTTTATTCTAGAATCAACAGAGACCAATTCCTTGTGTTTTTCTCTCTATACATAGTCCAAAGACATTCTTGGTGTTTTGCATATTTTTTGCCCCCTTAAAAGTATTTCTTGAGAAACTGGTTTCATTCCAAAATGGAAAGCTCATTGCAGGTTGATTCTTCACAATATGTCCAAAGTTGTATCATAGTTTCAGTTATGGGGGTGTACCCAATGACATTATGGGGAGGACGTATATCAAGATCGCAATCATCACTTCCTTCTTCACTCACCTGGGACATCTCCAGGGAAGAAAAGGCATGGATAACCCAATCAAGCCAAGGTCTTTCAAATATGTATCAAGTAACCACAACCACCCTTGAGGACAGCAGTTTCTAAAATTGATCTAGATTGAAAGCAGCATGTTGAGGACAAGCACAAACAATTGCAGATGGGAGCCGGGGAGCCTACATTTTTATGCTACAAATGGATTAGTGTGTATACAGCTTCAATTAAAGATATATTAGACAGAACATCATTGCCTGACAATGTGTTATCAATGGCTCAAAATACACCACGGCAGCTGTCATGTGTGAAATGGCAGGCTGCACACTGCACGGTGCCTTAGAACATGAATTGACCAAAGACAGTATGTGTCTGTTTCTAGTCCACACAAAGATAGAACTTCCAGAGACCCAACAGGGTGGGAAGCTCAATCCAGGCTACGTTAGGAACTTACACTAATGAAGCAGAGACAGTGATAAATCTATCAGATTGGTTGGGGAAAAGTTCAGATTGTTAAGTAGGAAGAGTTGAAGCTTGTACAGTGGTACCTCGGGTTAAGTACTTAATTCGTTCCGGAGGTCCGTTCTTAACCTGAAACTGTTCTTAACCTGAAGCACCACTTTAGCTAATGGGGCCTCCTGCTGCCGCTGCCGCTGGGCCGCCGGAGCACGATTTCTGTTCTCATCCTGAAGCAAAGTTCTTAACCTGAGATACTATTTTTGGGTTAGCGGAGTCTGTAACCTGAAGCGTCTGTAACCTGAAGCACTGTAACCCGAGGTACCACTGTACAAATGTACAGCACATCCTAATTTGATTAATCCTGTCCAACAGAAGACCGGGCTCATTCTTTGGTGAATATATTGGAGTAGAGAATGCTAGAACAGAAGAGCAGTCACATGCAACATGCCTCTTAGGGTCATATGTTTCCCAGTGGTGTAGTTGCTACTGAGAAGCCAAATCATGATGATACCCAGCTGCATATTTAGGTGTTTTGTACAATGAGCTGCCCAAGTGCTTCAGGCAGACAGTAACCACCACACCAGGAGAAGCCTTCATTAAGTAAGTTAAAAAATAGACAATCTTGATGTTAACTAAAGCTCTGTGACTGTGAAGCTATAGTAGAGGGTCTGGTTAGTGATTATTCAGCTGTCGGTTGTTGCAGCTATACTGGGGAGCTTCATTCAATACCAATAGTCTCTCTGAGCTTTTTGGCTTTATCCTTTTCTGCCCCTAATAGTCCCCAGGATATTTTAAAAAGAATAGGAAGTGGAATCAACCATTTGTCCTTTCATTTAGGGGTGTTGCAACTCAGCCTCTAGTCCTCCTGAAACTCTAAAGGGCACAACACAAGTCTCAGCAAACAACACATCACACAAATCCTCTCTTTCGTTTCCTCCTGCCTCTTGCAGAAAACTCATCCCTTTCAGTATACCATATCACTAAAGTGTAAAGGTAAAGGGACCCCTATTAGGTCCAGTCGTAGATGACTCTGGGGTTGCAGTGCTCATCTCGCTTTACAGGCCAAGGGAGCCGGCGTTTGTCCGCAGACAGCTTCCGGGTCAAGTGGCCAGCATGACTAAGCCGCTTCTGGCGAACCAGAGCAGCGCACGGAAATGCCGTTCACCTTCCCACTGGAGCGGTACCTATTTATCTGCTAGGTTGGCAGGAGCAGGGACCAAGCAACGGGAGCTCACTCCGTCGTGGGGATTCGAACCGCCAACCTTCTGATCGGCAAGTCCTAGGCTCTGTGGTTTAACCCACAGCGCCACCCGTGTCCCTACCTCTCTGCAACTGGACTAGTAGTTTGCAGCCACTCAAACCATTTCAGGTTCCCTAAAAGCCTCTATAAGGTTCATGGAAAGTTGCTTTTTATTAGGTCAGGTTATTTGTCCATCTAGCCCAGATTTGCCAGCTCTGACTGGCTTTGAAGTCTCAAGGAGAGATGCTTCTCATAGCTTACTGCTTTGATCCCTTTAGGTGCAGATGTCAGGCACCAAACCTGGGACACTCTGCACGCAAAGCATGGCTCTGTCAGTGTGCTGCAGTCCCTACCCAGGCAAGGGGGAAATGAGTGTAACTTATTATGCCATAAAGCTGCATGCAGGTCATTTGCTGAATTCCTCCCTGGCATGCTGTGCCTTAAAAGCATGTGAACATGCATCTATGCCAGGAAAGCGAAGCTTCTCTGAGTAGCAGGAAATGTGAGAGCTGATGAGCTCTCATATGATTAACTATACATCCCGCGCAATGACATCACAATGAAAGGCTGAGAAGTTAGAAGACAAGAGCTGCAGTTTTGTTACAACTGCAGAGGCTACAGGTATAAAAGCCCAAAGCAGTAGAGGCTCGCAGATGGCCTGGTACTGCAGCAGGAACTTTTTCAAGCTGTTAGAAAAAAAAACGAGTAAAGACTTTGGCTTGACAGATGTGCCATAAGCAGTTTCTACGTTCCCTGAAGGACTTCAACAAAGCAAGAATCCCAAGTCCTTTCCAGGTAATGCAGTGTACTTGTAAGGAGGCCCAGTCTTCTTAGACAACCAAGTTCTCACAAGGGGAAGACTTTTCTGGTCTATTTCACCAGCTTTATACTGAATACTTTATACTACAGCTGAGTTATCTATTTTCAGCACCTCCTGGCTATCTCCTAGAAAAGAAAGATGGATCACAGCCAGCCTAATGGACACAGGATAATTATATAACATGAGGGGGGGGGGAGAGAAAGAGATCTGAATAAATTTTGAAGATCTTCCAGGAGACAAAATAAGGAACATTTTATATATATTTCCTCTAATTGTGTGACCCTGGTACATGCCTGAATATAGCATATTCTGAAAACAGACAAGATAAAAAAAGTATTGAAGTCAGTGGGTTAACAGCCGAGATAAAAGTCATGAAGAGCAATTGTCATTTCCTCTTGCAGTTATGTCTCAGCTAATAAATTCTACAGAATTATTTAAAATATTGCAGAAACACACACACACACACACACACACACACACACACAATGTACAGCTTTACTATCTTGATTATCTAGATTTTTCACCAGCACACATACACACACCCCATTAGCCCATGCCCATTATCTCAAACACAAATGTTAATTAAAACTCTATTTTGACCGTATGACTGGTTTGCATGATGTCCTGAATGTCTAAGATTAAATGGCATGAATTAGCTACAATCAGTCCTCAGGGTGCCAGCTCAGGCCACTGTAGTGATTTATGCTAAAGCAACAGGAATCCAGATAGACTGGTGGAAAAATAAGGTGGGGTAGACATTAAAAAACCCCGAATGAATCACATAAATAGATGAGCAGCATGAGACTTTAATCAGTGTGTTTAGTCTCTTCGTCTCTTCCTTCTTAATCCCCCAGTCTCCTGGCTTTTAACTATCATACCAAACCCTTCAGAAAATTAACTTTGATTTCTATACTTGAATTCATATGGGGAACCAGCAGTTCAGAGATAACACACCTGACCACTTACTCAACTACTCCAAGATGTGCACTTTATTCAGAAACCAAGTATAACTATAGTTTGAGTGCTGCACATTTAATGCTAAAATATCAGGGGTTGTTCAAAGGTCAAGACAGAGATCTTGCATGCCGGTCAAAAAGCATCTCCTGCATTTTAATTGCAGACTTGTCAATCATTCTCATGCACTATGGTGTAGCCTTAGGGTCATTTTTTCTGTGGATAGTAGCATAAGAAATACCAACAAACTCCATTGAGGGTTGAACTTTGTTCTACATGCCATTGAACACATGCCCTCCTTTTCAGTTGCCCAAACAGCATTTTAAACACAACTGCTGCTAGGCTTAAAGCCCAAGTGAAACTAGCTTTACAAAAACAAAAAACCCTCTGTTTATCCAACTGCACTAATCTCCTTATTAACTGTGTGACAAAGCAGGTTAGACTGAAAGCTAAGGCTACCCCTGGGCTTATATGCAAAATAAAGTCAATAATGATTGCAAATGCCCTAGTCATTTTCAAATATCAAATAGCTTTTAACAAGAAAGCAATAAGAAAGTGGCATACTTTAAAATCATCACTTTAAAAGTCCAGAAAAGTTACAGGTGTTAACTTAGTAACTATTACTTTACAAGTATGAACACTTTGTAAGTTACATAAATTCATTTTCAAGCAAAAGCTCAGATAACATTATAGGGTCCAAAACTATATACTTCATATGACAAACAGTCCACGTTTTTCCCTGTGCATATTCATCTAGATTCTCAACATTTATTTGGTATTGAAGGAATGGGTTTCCCAAATCCACATAGGAATCCACATAGGAAGAAACAGGCATTTCATGAACTGTTCAATGCATATTATTACTGCAAATGACTGGTACTGTATATGTAAATAATTCACTTTTTTATTATGTGAGTAGCACTAAGCATTGTGATAATTTAATTTCTCTTTTAGCTAAAAATAGTTCAGTAAATGACAAAATGCTTACACACAGGCCGCTGAAGCAAACTGATAGTAACCCTTTGCTTTCTTCATATATCTGTCAGAGATGCATGCCATAGCAGCAACAATAAAATTGTCTGAGCAATGGATTTTCATTTCTTTCACCACTCCCAAGACAGCATCAGATTTGAAAGACAATGAATGCAAGTAGATAGGGAAAAATGCACACAAAGTAGACAGTGGCGTAGCGTGGGGGGTGCCAGGGGTGCCGGCCGCACCGGGCTCAACATCTGGTGGGGCGCGAGTACAGAGGGAAGGGAGAAGTTCCTTCCTCCGCCGGGCTCCCCACCGCCACCACCAGCCTTGCGCCCTAGCGCGCGCGTGCCCCCCGCCGCGGCTGCGCTCCACTCACTGCTCGCAGGAGGAGCAGCCGCTGCAGCAGCGCCGATGCCGCCACCGACACCTGGCCGGGCACGGGCAGCCTCCGCACCCCGATTCCGCCGCCATCCCCTCGGTCCAGCCACAGGCGGTGGCTGCTTCTGCCGACTGGGAGGGAGGAGAGCTCCGAGGGGCCTCGCCGCACCCTGCGCTCCCCAAAACCCTCCGAGAGGAAGCCGGCGGGCGGGCGAGGGTCTCCCGGCAGAAGGGGGTGCCGCTGGCTCCGGCTCTCAGCGCAAGTCTCAGCCGCGGGGGGGGGGGGCGAGGACGGAGCACGGCTGGAAGCCCCCGGACCCGGCCAGGAGGAGGAGAGGCGCTCGCCAAGCCCGGATCTGGAGCTCCACCTACAGCCCAAGGAGAGGAGGGGGCGGGGAGGCGCCCGAGGGGAGGGGGCTTCGGCTGCCTCGGCCCGCGGGGGCTCCGCAAATAATAAATTTAATAAATTCCTGCTGAGCCTTTGGGGGGGTCCTTGGCTCCTTCGCTCGCCCCCAGCCCCAGTGGCGTAGCGTGGGGGGTGCAGGGGGGCCGGGCGCAACATCTGGGGGGGGCGCTTGCACTCGAGTGCTAAAATCCACGGGTAAGGGGGCGCAAATTACTTGCCTTGCCCCGGGTGCTGACAACCCACGCTACGCCACTGAAAGTAGATTAGATTTTTTTTTCCATAGACATTGTTGCACTCAACAAAAATGGCAACTTTCACTGTGAAATTCAGCATAACACTAAAATAACAGAATGTGGAAAGAGACAACAAAGCAGCAATATTATATATACTGTATATAAAATCACAATACCTTATGTTACATAATTGCCTACCTGCTGCAATTCCGTGTGATGCTGGCTACCACAGTTGATGTTACCAAACATTCAGAGCTCTTCCAAATTCTAGAAATATAGCCCAAAGTCAACCGAAAGAACATCAGTTATGAAGCGATGACCAAAATCCTATGATGTCTGCAACCAGAGTGTCTTCACACATATGGATATTCTGCAAAGAAAAGGGAAGTGGGCGGGGAGGGGAAGAAAGCGAAGAAAAAGGACATGTTCACATATTTTGTCTGGAACCAAAAAGAGCAGGTTTTAACAAATAGCTCTTTTCTGACATTTGATCTGTGTAGAACACACATTTGAGTTTTGCCTTGCTATGGCAGGCTCCAGCTCATGCATATCTTATATGCATGGGGCTCTCTCTCAGTATCGTCAGGAACTTTTGAAGATCAGGCTGGCTGATTATGTGGAGAGTGAGGTAGGTGTGTTTGTGTATTCAAATGAGTGTGCATAGGCTAAGGCACAGCCTGGCACTGTGATGGTGATTCACCCTCATGAATACTCATTCTACAGAGCAAAGCTGTCTGTGCCAAGGCAGCCATGCCCCCCAGATGTTTTATTGTCAGAGAATATGAGAATTATAATCCAAAACATCTGGAGGGCCACAGGTGGGGGAAGCTGGTCTGGAGCACCCATGAAAGACCTTGTTCTTAGACCAGATATTGGGAACTTGTGCTACTCCCAATGTCATTGGACTATAGCTTCCATAATCCCTGACCACTGACCATACCAGCTGAGCTTGATTCTAACAACACCTGGAAGGCACAGTTTCCCCACTCCTGGCCTTCATTTGCACACTGCCCCTGGAATGGAATGTTCATTAGGAATGTACAGTCTGACTTTATCAATGAAACATTTCCAATTCCAGCACTAGGAATGCTTAAGAAATTGCTTTTCATATGGCCCAATGAGTGCTATTTCAATTGCCACCTACCAGACAAATGGTTGTTGGTAACAAATAAATCACTCCAGGGCAGAAGGAAATAGATACCAATTGAGCTAACAGGCATAAGTTGAATAATGAAGTATTAACAATTCATATTCAGATTTAATATGGCTTCATTCTTGGGCACAGGCTCTTATCATGCTCAAGCACTAGTTAATAACTCAGTAAATTAAATTCTGGGCTACTTCAGGCCTGGAGTGTGTGTAGTCAAATAACTGCTTTTAAAACAACAACACGATGACCACAAAAGAGGATAGAAAATATTGTTTTCCAGCCCACCTCAATTTCCTTGTATCATTGATTTGAAACATTTAGCTGTTGTTTTGAATGTTCTGTGTTTCAGAAGGTTCATTCAATACATCACAAGATAGTATCTATTTTATTATACAATGCCTTAAAAGCTGTCTAGAAAAGTGGGGGGCAGTGGGGGGAGAGTTTAGTCACTAGCTGGCTATTGGAATTACATTCTTTATTAGATCAAAGCACAAATGAGGGCTTTCAACTTTCTCCACTTTATCATCAAAAGAGAGGTTTTAAACAGCTAGCAAATGCCAAAATTCCAATCTTTCTTGATTATAGGTCAGTGTTGAGGCAGACATATCCTACAAAGATGCTGCTGATAAATTTGTCTTTAGTGTTTTACATGTCGGGCAGGCAGCAAAACTAATGAAATGGTTCCTACACTGAATGTTGGCAAGACATGACCTAAGAATACGGAGGAATTTAACTTACAGAGCCTCTCTTGAAGGCGTTTTGTTGTGCAATGTTACTTAAATGCACGTGTAGATTAAAACTGTTATCATAGACTGGAAGGGGACAGCTAGAATGCAGGTTAGTCCACTGACAATTAAAAACAAATGCTCACATATTCCAAGCCACCTGCTGCAATGCCAATTGTCAAATCAGCACTATGTTCCTAGTGTTGAGATGCTGGTTTTTCCCCTGAATACACCGTGTTGACATTTGCTCCTTGTGGCAGGTGAAAACAATCCAGGCTATTCCCATTAGACTAAAAAGCAGAAATACCATGTAGTGTCGCAGCCATACACTTAGCCAAGTCAAACAACCAACATAAAAGCCTGCAGTTTGACAAGGTCTGGCATTCCAGTGTTTACAGTTCATCATTGTTATAGACCACAGGGTAGTGCAGTGGAAGTTGGGACTTAAGCACACTGTAAATGACCCATCTGAAGAAATAAGTTTGCAAAATAACTTCAAAATATCAAATCTCATTTCTTCATCCTTATAACTGGATATAAAACTTACGAATGTAAATACTTGAATGTGAATATGGCCCCTTGGGGTGCTTAATTAGTTATGCATTAATACCAATTCTTGGCGCATAAACCTTCACAGTAAGTTAATTCTTTGTACAGGTCAATTTTCTATACACACTGGTACAGGTAAAGGTAAAGGACCTCTGGACGATTAAGTCCAGTCAAAGATGACTATGGGGCTGTGGTGCTCATCTTGCTTTCAGGTCTGTTTGTCCACAGACAGCTTTCCAAGTCATGTGGCCAGCATGACTAAACCGCTTCTGGCACAACAGAACACCGTGACGGAAACCAGAACGCACAGAAATGCCATTTACCTTCCCACTGCATTTGTCTACTTGGCTGTTTATCTACTTGCACTGGCATGCTTTTGAACTGCTAGGTTGGCAGGAGCTGGGACAGAGCAATGGGTGCTCACCCTGTTGCAGGGATTCGAACTGCTGACCTTCTGATTGGGAAGCCCAAGAGGCTCAGTGGTTTAGACCACAGTGCCACCCTCAGTCGCCATTCTCAGTCCTCGTTAGGCTTTTTTGAGGTGCGTTTTTGTCACCTTTCCATTTTTTTAAAAGATGCAAATCTCAACATTGCCTATACTAGAGCTTTCTGATACCCCCTTTTGTTTCTCATTTTGCTCCAATCCCAATGGTTCTTGCTACTTGAGCTTGCAGCTAGTGGGAGTAATCATTCTGCATGATATATGGAATGGCTTAAAGGTGGCCTTTAAGCTTAGCCTTAAAGAAAGGGGTGGTAGGATAAGGCCTGGTAATGGGATCACTCAAAACTAAAACAAATGAAATTGGGTTGCAGGCCTGGATTTCTTGAATTTGCAGATCTTATTAAACTGTTGGTGGGGCTAATGTGTTAAAGTATATTCTACCTCCTTTCACCTTGCATAATAATAATAATAATAATAATAATAATAATAATAATAATAATAATAAATTTATTATTTATACCCCGTCCATCTGACAGGGTTTCCCCAGCCACTCTGGGTGGCTTCCAACAAAGACCAAAAATACACTAAAAGGTCACACATTAAAAACTTCCCTGAACAGGGCTGCCTTCAGATGTCTTCTAAAAGTCTGGTAGTTGTTTTTCTCTTTGACATCTGGTGGGAGGGCGTTCCACAGGGTGGGTGCCACTACCAAGAAGGCCCTCTGCCTGGTTCCCTGTAACTTGGCTTCTCGCAGTGAGGGAACCGCCAGAAGGCCCTTGGCACTGGATCTCAGTGTCCAGGCTGAACGATGGGGGTGGAGACGCTCCTTCAGGTATACAGGACCGAGGCCATTCAGGGCTTTAAAGGTCAGCACCAAGACTTTGAATTGTGCTCGGAAACATACTGGGAGCCAGTGTAGGTCTTTCAAGACTGGTGTTATGTGGTCTCGAAGGGTGCTCCCAGTCCCAGTGATTACACCTACAGCTGAATGCTCCTTTATATTTTGTAGCTGCAGAGTAAATATAAATCTAAAGCCAAAGTGCTGAGTTTGTATCACAGAATCATAGAATTGTAGAGTTGGAAATGAACCTGAGAATCATCCAGTCCAACCCCCTGCAATGCATATGGGGATCGAACCTGCAACCTTGGCATTATCAGCAGCACGCTCTAACTAACTGAGCTCTCTCTCTCTCACTCTCTCTCACTCACTTACTCACTCACACACACACACAAATATGAATGACACAGCCACCGATGCAAACTGCAACATGACATTAGAACACAAATAAATCTTCCGGGACAGAAAAAGAAAGAATCACAAAGCAGGCCAATAGATTTGCGATAAAGCAGATGGAAGCCGATGTGCCAAGCGCAAGTGCCTTTTCCCTTTGTAATGCACACAATGCAGGCTACATTTTTTCCTCTGGAATCTAGTCAATAGTATGCATTAAACATGGTGCCTAAATATATCAATAGGTTATTCAGCCCAAAGAAATTGTGTTTTTTTGCAAATCAAAATTGCAGTGTTATCCAGCTTCCTGCAGGAGGCATTCAGAAATCACAACAGGATTTTTCCATGAGAACTAACAGCACTCTGGTACTCTTAGAACCCAAATTTCATGTTCATCTCATATAAAGTGTGAGGGATGAAGGTGAAACATATTCTCTTGCAGTGAAGAGTATTAGATGCAAGTTTGGAATATGAAATATATAAATATATAGCTCTGTTTCTCTCTGTGGGGGTGTGTGTATATGGGTGTGTAATTTTTACACTCATTTTATACTTTAATTAATTCTGTTTTCCATGTTATGGAATTGAATTTATGCATTAGTTCATTTGTCCTTTAGGTTCTTTCTCAACAGCGCATCCAGACAATCTCCTGCAGCTTGTAACTTCTGTATTATTTATGCGAACTTCAATATCAGCTACTTTACTACCAAACCAAAAGTTACGAAACCTTCCAAATTTCATACATGTTAGACAAAGGGTCTTCATTTTATAGGCAAGTAAAAAGTAATGAATGGGTTTTTATTTGTTATTTGTTCAGATTTTCATTCATCATTTTCTGTAACAAGAAATGAATGAATGAGGCTCATTCATTCATTTTTAAAATGAATGCACACCTTTAATAAGAATGCCCACCCACAGAATAGAAAGAAGCAAAAGGCTGTCAAAACCCAAAGTATTTATTATCTAATTTTTGATAATATTAATGAATATATAAACTGTAAGGAATTTGCAACATTTAAGTTTGTTACATCCAGACTGATTATTTCACAACAATGGTAAACTACAGCTGACTTAAACCTAGAGTTCCAGTATTAAAAATTATGCTTTGCGACCACTGTGGAAAAGTTCCCCCAGCAAATTCATTTATCAAAAGGGCAATCAAAAGTAGATTCTTTTTCTCTCAGTGTCTTTATTCTTTATACAAATAAAAAAAGATTCTGCAAGACACACACTACCCACATCACAGTATTATTTACATATTTGGAATAATGACTAATAAAGACAGAGCAGGAACAAGTATTTTTAACTAGAAACAAAATAAACTCTCACCAAGTAAACGTTCACAAAAATACTGTAAAGAAAATGATGGCTGTTAGCTTTATGCCAACATCTTCAGGGTTTCTGCAGTATAAAAGTACAAAAATGTTTGTTTTTCAGTGCCATTGTTTTTGCTATTCTTTTTTTAAAAATAAAACAAAACACCAAAACACCAAAGCCAATCCCACAGACAGAGCAGAATGTTGTTTCGGCACTCTCTCCCAGGCAGTGGCGTAGCGTGGGGGGTGCAGGGGGGGCAGCCGCACTGGGCGCAACATCGCACTCGCAGCTTTCTGCCCCCTGCTAAAATCCACGGGTTAGGGGGCGCAAATTACTTGCCTTGCCCCGGGTGCTGACAACCCACGCTATGCCACTGCTCCCAGGAACTGAAGGCTTTGAACTATGTGCTCCCAGAGCCCTACTGCAGGCCACCTGGATTGCCTAAGGAGTTTGGTCTACTAATAAGGAACAGCTTTTTCCAGAGTAGTCCCTTACTCCCAAGGGCACTCTGGCAACTGACTGGACCAGCACCTTTATGCACCAGGACTCCACATTTTACCAGGCTCACATTTAACATCTGATTCTGTGCAAGGGCCCTTTGTGTCTTGCAGAAGTGGCTGTGAGCGCTGAAGGCCCCAGCTCCCCTTGCCCTGTCACACAGTCCACTGAAGCAGCCTTCTCCTCTGTAACATCTACTTTGAGGAGTGACAAGTCATCCTCTGAGGAAGATTCCTCTAGTGGGGGCATGGCTATTACAATATCTTAAAAGGTGTCCAGTTCAGAAATACTAGAGTTGGCCATCTTGATTCAAAACAGACTCCCGTTGTAGGCAAACATAGGTCATAACCTGTTCCTTGATCTTGGGAACCATCATGCCAAATTTTGTGATGGTTTATTAACAGGTCCAAATCACTGCAGCTTGTAAGGCACAGTGTGCCATCCTGATTCAAAATGGTATCCAGTGCTACATACCCGCCAACATTTTTCCAGTGGAAATAGGGACATCCTATTCCATAATGTTAATTTTACTATTTATACCCCCATACATCTTACTGGGTTGCCCCAGCCACTCTGGGCAGCTTCCAACATATATAAAAACATAATAATATAATTAAACATTTTTTTAAAAAAACTTCCCTATACAGGATTGCCTTCTGACGTCTTGGGGGTCAGATAACTCCATACCCTCCAACATTTCTCCTATGAAAATAGGGGCATCCCAGGGACATTCTGAGATCAAATCAGAAATGGGGACGGCTTCTCTAAATCAGGGATGTCCCTGGAAAATAGGGACACATAGAGGGTCTGGTGGTATCAAAGCATAGGCAAAAACTTGCTCGGCAATCTCAGGAACCATTGTGCCCAATTTCATGACTATATCTTAAGAGGTGTCCAAACATACAGAGCACTGATGGATAAATTACATTCCAAAATGAACAGCAGATATAACCTGGGAATAGTAGCTATAGCAATCACACATGGAGATAGAGACTGGGCATCCATCAGTTGGTTAGAAGATGCGAAAAACTTGAGACAGTATCTGTAGGCAAGTACTTTCCTGTTATATGGTCAGGTTTTTCCTGTGTATGCAGCTCCTACATCAGAAAAAAGTGGAGCTCAGTGAGCATAACAGAGGGCAGAGGCTTTGCCACAAGTGTAATGCGCTGCTACAGTTCAGCTAGATTGGGGTCATTTTATCAAAGAATGATTGGTATCATTCTATCAAGGAATCAGTCTGTCAAGGGTTTAGTGAATGGCAGTTTTAAGAGTAGCAGATAAAACATAGGAGTAGTAGTGGGTGGAATGGGAGTCTGGAATAACAACAACATTTGATAAATGATTGTATCAGTGATTTATTATAAGAACATAATGTTCAAATTATAAAAGACAGGAATGGGCTTTCAGCTTACACCTGTCCGTGGTTTCAGCCCAAGCTCATCACACCCCTCTCCCCATTAGTATCACCACCAGCAACTGTTGGGCCGGTTACGTATACATAGTCTCTGATTGGTCCAATGCATACAGGCAGTATCTCTGCTTTGTCTCTTTTCCAATGCCATGGAGATGCACAAAAGGAAAATCTTTAGCACACTGAAGCTTTTGAAATTTAAATATAGTAGCAAATGAAAGCAGATTTTGAAAGCTTTTCATGCAACAATAAAAGAGGCTTGTGCTGCTATAATTTGCATTAAATGTAAACACACACATACAAAACATCTTCCTGTTGGTTCTGACACAATCTTCTGAAAATAGCACATGTTTTCACACCAAATGCATTTCTCCGAGACCACAAATTCCCAGCCCTATAAGCAGGGATTGGGCAAAATGCATAGCTGTCACCTGGCGCCCAGATATCCAGATGCATTGTGACACAGTGCTTCTATGCTGTTTGTTGTGGGGTCATTCAAGCAGGAGAACTTTCTATTATTTATTGGGCAAGGCTGGTTAAACCCAACAATGTAGCCGGCTAAATGGGGGATATGGGAATAACCAGGTCAGATGGAAAAGTGTGAAGAAAGCCAAGTGGGATGGGGAGAGGGAAGGACGCCAGATTTATGCAAATAATAAACACAGATTTTGCTTCTATTTTTGATTAATAACTGGTGAGAAAGAAATGGTCCACTTCTTTCATATGTAAGCATAATTACAGGAGATGTAATCCCATACAAGGTCCCCAACCCCCCCCCCACACTTTCAGTATATCCAGTGCTGAGCCAAAATTTTCAGCTCAAATGTTGTCTACCAGTCTTGGGCCATGGGATGGAAAAAAGCGGCCCCAAAACTGAAGGAGCTGGGATATATTTTCCCTTGGGCTAATGGAGTGAGAAGACTGACTGTTCCTTATTGCTTCTTTAGCTTTTTTAAAAAGTCTCAATCCACATTTGCTGGGGACTGTGCCAAAATGCATCTTGGCACCATGCTACATGAGAATGTCACACAGTCTCATTCAAAGCGCTGTCTCTGTTGCTTTAAGAAGAGGCAGTTTATATAGGCCAAAAGCTGGTCCAACACTCTTTCAAAGTGCTCTGCTATTCCAGCTTGGGTGAGGGAGTGGCTGTCTCTTGCCACCTGAGCTAGGAGAGTGCTTTGAAAGGTCCCATCATGGAGATTGGCCGGTGGAGCAATGAATGCCCCCCCCCCAAAGTACTGTGTAAGCTGCTTTACCAGGTTACTGTGTCATGAGTGTCTCAGAATTTTAAAGCATAGATCTCAATCCTAATGTAGGCAGCAGCACTTCTATGTAGGAACAGAATATGGAAGCCCTTAAAACAGACTCCCATGTAGCATAACCTTCCTGGATCTTTGTGACTGTACATGGTGTTGCATCGCCTCAGCTTTTCTTCCCTAATCCTAGTACAACTGATGTTGAAAGAACTGAAGCAGCAAAGGACTCCTCAAAGCACTACATGCCACTTTCAGGAGCATGGCTGAAGAAAATGAAGAAATAAATACACAGGGCCAAATTCAACTAATGAGTCCTACTCATGGAAGCCAGTGCAAGTAGTTCCCCTAGGCAAATTGGGCTTTCCCCCCTCGCGTCCCCCTGTATGCCTTCCAAACTGGCTTAGGGGAGGGGGTCAGGAAACCACTCCCCAGAACAGCACATGGTAGGAGGACCATTTTTTTTTAGAAAGCTGCAATCCCCGCATTGCCAGAGTTATTGCCAGAGTGCTATGTTGAATTCCTCCCAATTCATTGACTCAGAGACATCAGCTCAGAGAAGCCGACTTCCAAGAAAACATGCAAGGGATTGTGCTGTATGTATCATAATATGCCACTCATTTATTCACAGAAGAACTGAATATAAGACAATTTGTGTTGAAACTGTAGTATAGGTTTAAGTATATCAGCAGGTGAAATATTTTATGCAACATCTGACAGAAGGAGGAATGTTCAGCTTGACCTAGTTGGACATTTCCATGTTTAATTCCACTAATTTTTTTACACCGAGCAGGCTGCTTAAATAATTTAGTTCCTGTTGGCCTGCAGGTTACCAAGGATCTGATATTACAGATTCCATTTTGATCTCGTTCAAGGCACCAGATGTAACATCTTTAGCATGCTCTCCCCACCTTCTGCCCGCCTCCATCCTCCCTTCTTTTTCACCCTCCTTTCACATTCCATTGCTGTTTGCTCCTCACTTAACTAATGAGACAGCCGTTCTATTTATAGCGTACCCTTCTTGGGTTACAAGTCAGTTTACAGTGTCTACAACTAGATTCGAATCAATAACCTGACAGATATTTCACTTCCTCTGAATTGCAAGAGCTCATTTTGTCTGGCGCTTCACTTTGGCTTTTAGAAAGAGAAATGGTTAGAAATTAGCCTCCCAATCATCCTTGCGACAGGTGAGATAATATTAATTTATTCTGAAATTATTTTATGTGTGTTTTTTGTTTGTTTGTTTGTGCTGCAAGGTTCTGCTCCAATCTTTTGCACATATGGGTCTGCTAAGGTAAAAGCAAAGACAATTTTAAGTGCCAAATGAGCTACTTTCCAGCACTTCTCTCACCTCATAACCTTATCCTTTCAAGCTGATTCCTTACCACAGGAGAGTCAATAGCCTTGCAAACTGGTTAGGGAAATACGCAGCACATAACTTTTGTGCTTTAATTATTCCCATGTTTTAAAAGCACCAAAAAAAATTCAAAGTCAGCAACAACTGCAACAGAAAGAATCACATGCCACCACCTTCTCTGAGTAATCTTAGTTCTTTCATGGTACAGTCTGTGTCATAGAGAAGGAGAGACTAATCCCTGGCCCAGAGGCTTTCTGTCCCTCTAGGACTCCACTGATTTTGGCAGCAGCAGCAAAAAAAATAATTAATTAAATTAAAGCAGATGCAATACGGGGAGTGGGAAACCCTGATGAGGCTGCAACATGCGTCATCCCTGGTCATTATATTAATCATCTGACAAGTGGGGAGGGGGCAGTAACCCCTTTCCTCAGCTGATCTGACGATGGTTTAGTGTTACGCCCTAATTCAGCCATTATCTCCATTGTACAAAATTGCACTCAGTATGCCTGTGCCTGGTAAAAGTGGTTTGTAGTAGATTGTTTTATAAAAATGGAGTATCACACATTACATGGATTCCAAATAGCTGAGAAGAAAGGATGCACCTGGTGTACACTGGTAAATTAAAAACTAAAGTATTGTATGCTGCGAAAAGCCAAAGAGCAAACCATAGTTTCCCACATGTCTCTGTTTGCTGCATCCCAAGTCAGCTCTCTCTATTTAGATATGGCCAAGCCCCACCAGACAATGGAGAGCCTGGCCTCAAGGAAATAATTTAAAAATCACCAGTGGGTGCTGTCCTTGAGCTGAGTTATTAGTAGTCAGGCCACTATTGCAGACAGTCTTTGCACTATCTTGAAAGTGAATATGACCCTAGATAAACGGACAGCTAACAAAAAACTGCCATTTCTCCCCAATCATAGCAGCATTATCAGCACCCGAGAGTAATTCTGCTTTCCTTACATTCAACATTTTACAAAACATATTGTTAACAGATAGGGGAAGTAATTCCCGGGCAAATAGGAGGTTTATTGGTAAAGTATGAAAAGCATTTGAATGAAGCCAGGCCACAGAAATCTGCAACTCTTGCCTTTCTCTGTTGTTATTCATGTTGCTTGCACTCTTCCCCTGCTCTAAGTAAGATGGCCATCCCAGAATTCCCTGCAGCATTTTCCTGATGTAATGTATTCTTATTCATCCCTACATGCATTACGTTATCAGACAGTTGCAGCCTCCTGTGTCATTCCAGAGTGTCCTGAGCTAGCAACTCTACGCTGACATGATGTAGTCTATGAATATAAAACATTGGTAGAGCATTAAGCTATATCTGAAAGGGAGCTCTAGCATACCAATTATGAGGACAAACGATTTCTTTCCTTCTCAAAGAGGGTACTTGCTTGATAGTCCCTGGACTATATTGGAGACCGGCCATTCTCACGCAGCAGCTTGTACTCTTAAGCTGAGTTCTGCACCACTGCTTCTAATTGTACATTTTGCTCTTGCTGTATTTGGGTTTCTCCCTTGTCACTTCCCATTCTTTGTTCCTGTGCTGCCCTGTGGATGTTTGCAAGGCACATGCAGAAAGTTCAGCACAGGAGTATTTAAGGTTCAAGAAGCCCAAGGCCCAGAGGTCAGGCATGGAATGGGGTAGATTTCTCACAGACAGATTTCTTTGTAGGCATTGGGGATTGGCAAATCTGTTCATTTCAGTTCCTATCAGGTTTTGTTTTTTCTCCCAATCATTCGTTCAGTTTTCTACATTTCAGTATCTGTTTTCACATGAAATTTCCCATAATATATATGCATTTTTTGCAAGCTATTTTCCCCAATATAATGCATTTTGTATATTATTTTCACCAATATATGCCTTTGTACACATACTTTCCCTTAGTATATACATTTTTGCATGCATTATGGTGGTTTTTCAGTTTACATATTGTTCTGTAAAGTGCAAAATAGGTATATTCACATTTAAAAGTGAACTAAGGGCTTGTTCACACTTTTGTCCTGTGCTCTCCTGGCACAGGTCCAAGTTATCTTTTTTTCCTCCCTGGAGATTTTCCCTTGAAAATATGCTCTTTAAAGCAAAAGCACAACAAATAGAAATTGGGGTTTTCGGCCGATTGCCATTTGCTCTGTTTCAGTGGCAAAAAATGGGTTTTCATGGCAAAAGCTCCAGACCAAAAGAGAGAAAGAAAAGCATTGTTTGGACTTGCAGCTTTAAAACGTGGACAGTGCCTGGAAAGCGCAGAGGAAAGGTAAGTGTGAATAAGCCCTGAATGAACTTCTCCTTCATGCATAGTTGCCATTCCAGTTTGCCATTTCAATAAGCAAACTGAAGGAGGACATTTTTCTCATTTGCATCTCATCTTTCTTCCATCCTTAAACTCCCCAATGTGTGCACAGTGTATTCAGCAGCTGAACAATCTAAGACCCACTTAGCTTCGGCAAGGTTCACATGCCTTTATGAAATCTGTTCAGGCTTTGCAAGTGACACGGTGGGAAACTTAGTCTGCCTTAAATATGGCACTGTCTTTCCCCATAATGCACCTCAAAGTAGAACTACTTTCTAGATAATGATAAGCACAAAGAGCTTTAGGAGAAAGTTTGGATGTGTAAGTACTGAGTAACTCTGTGCATGATAATGGTTAATAAGACTCAATCAATGTGATGTGAAGTAATAGTGTTTCCTCTCTATTCCAGGGGGTAGGGAACTGTTTTCAGTCCAAGGACTGAATTCCCTTCTGTGGAAATGCCATGGAGGGTAGGACCAGAGGCAAAAGTGCGTAGATCAATGAATGTGACTCTTACATCTGAATGTACTGCATGGTATATGCATGGCATGTTGCAGCCATGCAAAAGCCATGGGTTTCTATACCCTTCCCCCAACATATCTCTCTCTCTCTCTCTCTCTCTCTCTCTCTCTCTCTCTCTCTCTCATACACACACACACACACACACACACACACACACACACACACACACTGCCACAACCTCCTTCCAGGCAAGGAAGAGACATTATCACAGTTCAATGGCATATTTCAGCCAAGCAAAAGAGATAGAAGAGGGCATGAAGGTGTGTTGATGGGGGTTACAGCCTAGGGAGAAGAGAGACCTAGGGAAAGTCTGAAACACTAGAGAGGCAGGCCTGGATGGCCACATTCAGCTCCTGGTCCTGAGCTCCCTTCATCCTGCTCTATACAAAATACATCAACATCCTCAAGTGATGTATACAATGACCTTCTGCAGGTAGTCAGCTAGGTGGACCACAAAACCTACTCTGATTCTGTGCTAAACATAACCCTATTTGGCTGAACATGGTTAAATGTCCCATTGGGGATATTGAAATGGGGAATGAGGCTTGCTCCTGTCACGTTCACTTTCAACAGCTGAAAAGCGCTATAGTCAGCCATGTGAGCAACCAACATAGGCTGTGGAAGTGTGCCCATGAGTAGTTGCATCAGATACACCAAAATAAGGCATTTCCTCCTTTTGAATCAGCTGGACATGTCCTCAGATTATAGGATGCTATCAACTGCACCAGCTACTAAACCAGTCTAATCAATAGTCCCTTGCCATTCTCTAATTTCCATATTCATGTCCCTCAAGGAAGCTTTCCATGCATAACTGAGAGGTACACCATTTACTCCCCCTAACAAGGGCAACATTCCTTTACTAATGCAATCAAAACATGTTAACAGAGAAGAAATTGTAGATCCTATCACATTAGAGTAACACTACACTAGTAGTGTTTTCAGCTGTGATTTCTATATCCACTAATGTGACAAGGAATGTGCTAGAAAGCTCTCCTCTTTTGTGTGTGTGTTTAGTAATTTCAATGAATATGGAACAAAGCTGGAAGCTTTGTTTATTATCACAATATAATGTGATAATAGCTTGAACCAAGTACAATTAAGAACAGTATCGGGTTTTTCAGTTCAGCTTGTGCCAATGAGGAGATTCAAACATGAAGAAATGGAGGTATACTGTGGTGATAATATTTTTGAGCCTCTCAGAAGCCGAATGTTTCGATTTTCGAATGCCGGAAACCCGGAAGTAATTGCTTCCGTTTTTGAACACGCCTCAGAAGTCAAACACCTTCCACTTGCATGTACGTGTTATTTTTTTTCAGTTTTCTGCAGACTGCCCTTTGCGCCTCAGTTTTCAAACGTTTCGGAAGTCAAACGGTCTTCCGGAACGGATTACGTTCGAAAACCAAGGTACCAATGTAATTCATGTTCATACCACAGATACCTTAGGTATATAGTGGAAGGAGATTCATCCAGAACACACTTTCATCGTGTGAAGCCAGTCACTGATACCAAGTAATTCAAATGAGAATTTGGAATCTATTAAATCAGGAGTAATGGCATTTTGAGATATGGACAGGCCATGCTTGGGAAGATTGTATAAGATAACAGACGTCTCACTTTTTCATAAAATATGGAACACTGAAGGAGTAGAGAAAGAGGAAGGTAACATCCTAGTATAATGGTACACCTATATAGTACTAAATATTTCCAATAAAGACCTCATTCACATGTCACGTTAAACCACAGTTATGCTTAACTATGGTTTAAAGGTGAACACTCATTGTGGTTGTGCAAAGGGTGACAACTGAAGCCGCTTTGTTCCTGCCCTGTTCTACTGCACTACTGGGAGCTAAGCCATGGGTTTGGATTATCTCCTCCCCAAACAAACCATGAGTGGTAACCCATAAAGAACCTTGCTTATATCTCATGGTTGGTTTGGACTGACAAACCATGGATACAGTGCTCAAGCAAACCATAGCTTCACTTTTGGTAGCACAGCACAAGCAGGGGTGGAGCAAAGTGGCCACAATTTTCTTCCCATGCACCAGCACACTGTGCATTTATCTTTGAACCACAGTTAACCTTAACTCTAGTTTAAAGGGATACATGAACTTGGCCACTGACTCTTCTTTGTAGTGGAATTCAATCTTTGGATTGCACACTCACAGTATTAAGTACTGCTTCCAATATTGTCTCCCTGTCTCTAGCAAGATGGCTATTTTTATATATTAGCTCTAAAAATATAAACATTTTTCCTTTGGGAATATGTTGTGCAACACTTTATGAAGCAGGGAATGCTGGCTTCCTTCTTCTCTGTACTACGTTGGTTGGTATCTTGAATAATGTGCCTCTGGTGGGGCATTGCAGGGGCCAAAGAGCATTTGAATTTAGAAGGCAAAATATTGTATTGACTCTTTGGGTCGACACGATAGAAGGAATGCTGGTGTAAATGTAATTACATCCCTGTAGCATTAGATTGTCTTTAAAACCAGGGTGCAAAGAGTGAGGGTGACTATCATGGGGCAAACAAGAGAACAGGAAAAAATGAAGTTAAAATAAGGGCAGCACACATCCCCTCATCTCTCTCCTCTCCATATTTAAGCTAGTTGATTATTAACATACATGCATAGATATAGATATAGATATAGATATAGATATAGATATAGATATAGATATAGATATAGATATAGATATAGATATAGATATAGATATAGATATAGATATAGATATATAGATATAGATATAGATATAGATATAGATATAGATATAGATCTATTTTGGTAAAAGCCATTTGAGCAATAGTGAAATGATGGTTCTGCCACAGGATAACATATTGGAAATATCATGTATTTTCCTCATTCCTGATCTGCATTGTTTTTCTCTTACTAATACCCATATCTACCCTTACTGGTGAAGCAATTCTCACAGTAATAACAGTGCTTGCACCAGGGGGACCTCTGTGCTGAACATTATCATTCTTCACAACTGTGGGAGGCATGTCATCATTTCTGTCATTTTCTTACAGATCCTGGCATGGAGCTCCAAAACAGTATCTCCTATAAGACCACTCAATGTTCAAGGCAGAAATACTCTTCAATATGTTGGGGAGGGGGAGGGGGAGCGGCTCTCACCTCCCTGTTGACTTCCACTGCACCCGTTCTCTGGAGAGTGAGAGATACGAGCATAATTTCATGGATGACACTTTCCAATTTTCAATGCCATAGGCACCCACCCACCCAGCTTATTCTGTATCCTATTTATTTCACAGAGCCATGTTCAACCTTTGTACGAGAAAATCCCACACCAGGAACACGAGAACTAGCTGGAGATGCTTTTGTTGCACCAAATAGAAATAAGAATGAACGGAAAGTTTAAAAGGGGGGTGGAAAGGAAACTAGTTTTGTGGATTCTGGGCAAACCATAAGCTTGCATCTTGAAGAAATGTTAACACTTCAATTTACACCGCCTGATAATTCTTTAAAGATAGGATACTTGGGCTGTCATGAGAAAAATGAGTTGGAATTCTGCATGTTTCATATTGGTGTCTACCTCTCCAGAGAGAGATTGGGACCACAATACACTGCAATATTTCTTCTTGAAGCACCTCCCAAATTTGTCTTCAAGATAAATTAGAGGGGCATGTACAAGGAGCGCCTCCCTCTTTGCCTCCTCTGCCCCTGCCTCTGGCATATAAAAGGAAAACCTAATCTATAAAACACACCAGGAGACTGATAAGAGGAGAAATTTATTACACATGTCCACAGTCTTAGAGCAACTATATGTTTGTGCATAATTTATTGGATACTGCCACCAAGTTTGTTGTTATATGCTGAATGTCTATTTAATGGTTACAGATATGCTCAGAGTTTTCTCTCTGCTTCATTTTTCCAAAGAGGAAAATAACATAAAAAGTAATAAGTTGGTGGGGAGCAGAATAAAATACATTGCCTAATGGTAGGGGCATCTCTCGCTCTATGCTTCCTATAGCCAGACTGCAGAAGATCAGAGGGTAAAGGTAAAGGACTCCTGGATAGTTAAGTCCAGTCAAAGGCAACTATGGGGTGCGGCACTCATCACACTCCAGGCTGAGGGAGCCAGCATTTGTCTGAAGACAGCTTTCCGGGTCATGTGGCCAGCATGCATAAACTGCTTCTGGCACAACAGGACACCGTGACAAGTGCCAGAGTGCACAGAAATGCCATTTACCTTCCCACCACAGCAGTACCTATTTATCTATTTGCACTGATATGCTTTTGAAATGCTAGGTTGGCAGGAGCTGGGAGAGAGCAATGGGAGCTCACCCCGTCTCACAGATTCGAACCGCCAACCTTCTGATTGGCAAGCCCAAGAGGCTTAGTGGTTTAGACAGCAGCGCCACCCACTCCCTTTAGATCGGAGGAAGCCCTGCTAAGAGGTATATAAGCAACAATACCTTAGACAATATGTCAGGTTCCCAATACTAAGGGTAGTTGGCCTTGATTGATTGCTTCAAAAGCTTAAGTTTCCTTTGCCTGCCAAATGATTCTGTCAACTGATTTTGGAATTCTGTGCTGGGGAACAATTGCCCTCCAATCATCTGGAGCTTAAAAGAAGCAGCAAGCTTTTTCCACCTACCCCCAGCACTATGCATACCTGTAGTAGCTAAAAGTTGAAGGCTTGGAATAGGCATATGAAAGTGATTGCCACCCACACTCATATAGAAACATGCATATGCTTGATAGTGGATTAATATAGAACGGGAGCAGTGGCCTCGTAATGGTTCATTGTAATATTGTATGTGTACACACATATGCATGCATGTACATGGAAATGGCTTGACTTAATTCACTGCTTTTGTCATTTGGAAGGCAGGGGTATGCATAAATAGTTTCTTTTATATATAAAAAAAGGATTGAAGACAATAGAAACATCTTTCACTGTCAGATCCCTGCACTCTAGAAATGTTTTAGCATAGAGTTTGACCATAGGGATGTTACTGCTTTCCAAAACAGCTCCCCCAGCCTGACTATGTGAGTGTGTCAGAGATTCTGGTTCCCTGTATTTGAAATCTGACCAAAACATCAGATAGGGAGCAACCCGAAAATCACACATAATGATGAACACACGTCACTAAAATAGGGGGATGTGTAAAGGCTCCTTAAGGCTTCCTTCCTTTTCTTTCTTTCTTTCTTTCTTTCTTTCTTTCTTTCTTTCTTTCTTTCTTTCTGATGTTACCTTCCACTTCTACATCAAACTTAAGGTTTTCCCTGTGTCTTAAAATAAGCAACAAGGCCATGACAGGGGAAAGAGTTGAGGAACCTTTGGCAATTAGATTAAATTTTTTTTTTTTAATGCATGAAATGACTCAAGGAAAAAGTCGGGGGAAAGAATTATCTGTGTTGTAGGAAGGGACAGTTAATATTAGTAGTTGTGTGCTCTCTCTCTCTTAAAAAAAATGAAGTTGGGTGAACATTTAATATATATTCATTAAATATTAAAGCTGAATGTTTCTGCTTATTTTACCAGTTCTTAGAAAAAGGAGCGCATGATGGCACACAGCATGGCACATGTGCAGTGCAATCCTACCAGTGACTTACAGCTATTGAGCAGGATTAGATCACTCAGCCCTCCTGCTGGATAAATCCTTACATGATGAAGCACTACTGGGCTAGCTAGTGCAAGGTCAAAAAGTGGATGGAGCAGGGAAGTTGTAAGGGAGGAGAAGAATTTGGGATACAGGAATCCAGTGTTCATTCAGGGCTCATTGCCTGTCACCCACCTGTGACATGGTAACATTACACCTACGAAAGAAGTGGTACAATAAATTTTAATCATCCCACTGAAGTCAATGACTTTGGGGACTAAGCCCCATCTTATACTTCTTTAGTGTCACAGTGGATAACAGGATTCCCACAACCCTGCAGCCAATCATGGCAAATCAACATGGGGCTATGTAAGAGCCTGCCAGGAAAGAGCATGCTTGGTGACATCACTCTGTCCTCATGTCTACAGAACCTAAACCATACAAGTGGGAATTGGGTGATGGGTACTTCATGGAATAGACTTACTGCATTACAAAAAAACAAAGGTGGTTACAACAAATTATTCAAAGAAGCATAGACGCATAGAGTTGGAAGGGACCCATGGATCATTTCGTCCAACCCCCTGCAATGCAGCAATATGCACCCATATTGTCAACACTTATTGCTGCCACTCGTGTGCTCACAATCCTTACAGGGACCCAGCCTCAGAACTCCACTGCTGCATCTAGGGTGCAGGTGTTGGGATGCAGCCGAGGGATCGGGGCAATTGGCAGGCCCCAGCTGGCCCCAGCCCCCAGCTGACCCCAGCCCACTGGCCGGTGTGCCAGGCGACCTCCAGTCCTTGGATCGGCATGAAACTGCAACCCGAGCTTCAGAAGCTGGGCGTGCATACTCAGCAGAGTAAAACGCACAACAGAAGTGGCAGGAGAGGCATATGTGAGCATATTTACAAGCAGTTTATTCAGCATACATCAGGACAAAAGGAAAAACATGTCTTCTCCCCTTCATGTCCAAAGCAAGGCAGCAAAAGCAAAAGCTATACACAAACAGAAGTTCCCAGCAAGCTGTGCTGGGGTGTAAACAAGCATGTGACACACAACAGTCATGCCTGTATTTAAGGTGGAATGGAATATCCTAACATCGGGGACAAGACACCCACACAGGCCAGGCAGGAAGTGAGATCCCATATTTCAAAGGGGCACTCCTAAATGTCACATCCTGAGGTTTTGTTTTGTTTTGTTTTGTTTGTAAACCACTTTGAGGTCTTTTTAAAAAAAACAAACCATCAAGCAGTATTTAAATTTCATGAAATAAAACTATAAAATAACACCAGGATATGGAGAATACTATGACCACAGCTCTTTCCCTGCCCCCACTATCCATCATTTGTAGCATTTACCAGGTGTGTGCATTGTATCCTTCTCTTAATGCCAAATAATGCAGGACTAGGGAACATTTGGCCCTCTATATGTTGTTGGACTCCAGTTCCCATCATCCTCTGCCAGAGTGGCCAATGATTGAAGACAATGACAGCTGTAGTCCAGTAACACCTGGAGTGCCAAGGCTTCCCATCCCTGCATAATAATTCTCTACAACTACCCATTTCACACTCACACATTTGTCCATCCATCTAGCTCAGTATCATCTATGCTGCCTGGCAGTGGCCCTCTAGGGTTTCAGACTGGAGTCTCTCTAAGGAGATCTGGCATCCTAGAGATGCCAGAGACTGAATCTGGGACCTTCTCCATTCAAGGTAGATGCTCACTGAGCTATTACCCTTTCCTACTCTACTCCACATAGAAATATTGTATATGAACAATGCATTATTATTTTTCCAGGAGGATCATAAACTGTATCATAAAACATTAAGTGGACCCAAAAGATACCTGGATTTTACAGCTCCTTTTTTTAAAAAAAGTTACATTATGTTGTATTTCCCATCCTCTTCCAAGGAGAGACACAACTTGTGGAGAAACCGTATCTGCTGTTTGCTTCACACGCTCTACCACAAATTTAGGGGGGAAAGCATAGTTAGGTATTTAATTCCTGTTAGCATTCATGGGTGCTATGAGACAAATAACAAATATGTCTGAGTTAAGGATATGTCCCAGTTGTCCCACCACCTGTTGTTTTATGGCTACAGATAACGATCTTAACTACGTTTGAGTAATGATTTCTTTCCTAGTGTGCATCCTGTTGGATATAAAAACTTAACAAACTCCAGGAGTAGTCACAGAATTATTAGGATAAAATGGATAAAATAGGAAGTCAGAGACAGCAGCCCCACCACCCTGCTACATGGAAGGATTTACAGGGGTTGTGAGACCCCTTCTCATGTATTTTGGTGTTGTGAAAACAGCTGCAATAGTCTTCCTTTCCTTACCATTAACATAGCATGAGATGTCTCATGCCATGTGGGAGAAGTCCATGCTTTAGCTCATCTCAGAAGTGAAATAGGTTTGTGGGGCTTTCTGTGTGGCTTAATATGCCCACTTATTTTAAAACGAAAGGTGGTAGGAACCTACCATTTAACTAGGAGTTTCAGTTTTTAACTTTTTATCCATGGCATTTTAACAAAGAAGAAAAAAAGAATTTAGAACATTTGTTGTCAAGTTTATTCTAAAAATTAATTTAATGGAAAAAATTATACACACATACTGTATACACTTAAATAGGCTTTAGAATGTCTCAAGTTTCTGTTGCCTGTCTCCTTGAATTACCTCTTGACTTAGATCAGAAGTGACTAACTCACAGCCCATAGGGTTTTTTGTGAGGTCTCAAGACCCTCCCCACAATTTCTTTAAATTGTCATGTTGATTCCATTTTTTCTGGGGTCCCAAGGCTCCCCCCAAATTTTCCAACTTTAGTTTAAAAATATATGGACTATTCCTATAGGTCAAATGCTGCAACACTGCAATGGAAGAAGTTTTTTTTTGTGGTCCTCCAAGCACACCCTTTCCCCATTTGTCCATTAAAAAAAATAAATCAACTTGCTATCTTTATTTTTTTACTGATTGCTTCCATAAGGTGCCTCACAGTAATGCAAAACTTTGCCCTTTGAAAGTTAAATATTAAAATTAGACACACCCATGGTCTAATTGACCAAGGGTCATTGTGGCTGCTAGGCAGAAAAAGGATGACCTAAGTGCTTAATACTGAATAATGGCCCACAAGCAACCATATCTTGACAAAATAATGTCATATAATCTGTGAGGCCCACCTTCTTCCTGAGATACAATCCCACCACTGGTTCAACCCCACACCAGGATTCCCCTCCTTAAAAGCAGAAGAAAGACCCCCAACCATATTCACCACTGTACCATCAAAGCAATGTAAGAAGGAGCTCCAGCATCCACTATGTACCACTTTGCATGCTTAATCACATGCACAGATAACAGAAGGCAGCAAGAGCGGGTGTTCCTGCTTTCAATTTTCTTTGCTTATCTCATTTAAAACTATGTCCAGTGGACAGTGGATGTAGTATTGTTTGGAGAAAACAATAGGATAGGCAAAGCATGTAAAAAACCCAAAACCTTCAGTGTAAGATTATGCCAGCTTTTAAGTTTAACAAACAGAAAGTTGTGTGGAAATTCACATATAAAGAGAGCAAACTTGAATAACAGATGCATGTAGCTGATAATGGGAAAGGGGTGTGATGTTATGTGGCCAGAGAAAGATAATAATCACTAAGTAAGTTGAATGTCAGAGGCATTGCCACTCCTAATTTAAGCACTCACGCCACTTTCCTCCATCTCCAATTTGATAGGCTTTGCAGGTTTTAAGGAGTTCAAAACCTGCCAAGAAAAGTGGGGCTAGTATGCGCACTGTCATCAAGGATGCCATTATCAAAACTTAAAATGCTTCAGAATAGTGAATAGGAAGAGTCCTTGAAAGGGAGAAATGTTCAGAAGACACTGTGTTCATGGTGTTTTTCCAGCCCAATTAAATCCAGAACATCCAGGAATCGGAAACCAATTTAATTACATCTTCTTGAAAGCTGCCTCAGCAGGAAAATGTTGGATGATCTTGTTATAGACTATGGCCATCGGACGCCCACAATTGTAAGTCTTTTGGGGGACACGTATCCATCTTTTGATTATGTTAGTCTGAAAAATATCATGTACCTTGATGACATAATGGTAGTAGGAAATGGCAAGGTACTGAAAAATATATAAGATATAATGATGGGCTGGAATAACTTCGGCACATCTAAAATTGCCTTACAGCAATTCAGACGATGGGTCTACTTAGTTCAGTGCTGTTTGCAGTGGCTCAGCATAGCAAAATGCGGTTATGAACATTTAGCAACTTTCTATGACTGTATCATTAGATCAGTCTGGCTGACCGTGGGTGATATTCTTAAGGGAAAATGTCACAAGACTTCACTGCCATGGCAAAAGAGGAATGCATTTTCTATCATGTTGTTTTTATCTGTATAACGGAATTAGCAACATGTTTGCAAGCAAATCTACATGCAAATGTTAGAAATGTGATAATGGAGAAGTCTGAAGGGAAAAATAATTGGGGTAGGCTAATTTTAAAACTATATATGGTGGCTGGGTGGTCATGCAGAATGTGAACTGCTGAACAACGAGTGACCTTTATTAAAAACTTTGTTAGCGCATCTGCTTTGGATGAATGCCGCATCTTTTGCAATTCAATAATGAAAGATGTGAAGGATTAATCTGTCTCTTAAAATCTTCCAAGCAGAGCAGGCAAAAAGACCTTCTGATGTTCATTCAAATCAAACTGTGGCATCTCTTTGATGGTATTTGCTGCCCTTCAGGTTTGCCTTTTTAATAATACTGCAGCAGCAGGTTTTGCGCCCCCCTTACAGATCTTTAGGGGTAACAAAAGCCCCTCAGACTCTAAGCATAAAATTGTATACAAGATGGAATTCAGAGCACTGATACCTGCAACCAAATCATGTTTTTGCTTTTTCTAAACACACACACACATAAACACAGGAAATTCAGAGTGTTCAAGATTGAAGCTTCAGGCTCTTTCAGATAATGACATTTTATTTTCTAAATAACACTGTTACATCTTTCTTTACAGGTTTGTGTATTAGTTAGTTGGGGTGGCCAAGTGCACTACCATCCCTCCAGTTTTGTCTCAAAACACATTGTCCCTCCCCTTTGCCCCATGGATCTCTTCCTTTCTCCTTGATCATTATGATCTATAGCCCAAGATTTAGAATTGTGACTTTAAAAGTAGGGGTGTTTTTTTCAGCTAGAACATATGACGTCACAGCAAATACCTTAGATACCTTGATAACTCTAGTTTCCTAGTGACTACAGAGAATTTTATAAATGAGAAGAAACTTGCCTACAACTCCCCTTGAATAAATTTGCATCAGGGATATAATTTGTAAAAATTTATATCTGTTTATGGATTCACAGTGCAGAACGGTTCTGGGGTAGGTTTTTCAAATCGCAACAGGGAGCTGGGAATGGAAGCCTAATTCATTATCAGTGGGATTCGGTGCTCCTCAGTCTCATAGATGCTTTTGGAAGATCTCCCTAGAACCATAAAATGGTATTTATTTTTAATAGCTCTGCTCCTGAAGTTAAGGGAAGGATATACTAGCTACATGTACAGTTGTGCTATGGGCTTTTACGTCCATTTCTTTTTTGTGGTTTCTGAGTCTGGAGGTTCTTTAAAATTCCAGCTCCACAATTTGTTCTGATTTGTGTATAGGGAGTGCCGGTTTCATGCATAATTTAGAATGTCTGAGCTTTTTTCCAATAGACTTCAGTACAAACTCCTAAATATGTTATATCTATTATTCACCTGAAGCCAGCCCTACTCTGTGGCTACCACCACAGGCAGCAGTTGCTAGGGGGCAATAGTGGTAGCTGCCCCCTCTGCTCTTCCTGAGCCCCCTACTACACAGCCTGTCCCTCATCTGCACAACTACCCTGAAGCCTCTGATGCAGCGGAAGACACAATCCCTTGCTGGCTTTGACACAAAATTCATCTGCCATACCAGTTGGCTTGTGCACATAGAATGGGGTGTGACAACACCTTGTCTTTTGTTTTACACAGCAAAATGTCTTGGGGTGGCCCTATGCACGCCAGTCGAAATGAAAAGGAAAGAGTGCATTATATACATCACAACTGCAAACATGTTGATTCATGTGCAAAAAAATGCAGTGACACAATCCATTGTCTCCTTATCATGAGAGAGAGAGAGAGAGAGAGAGAGAGAGAGAGAGAGAGAGAGAGAGAGAGACCCCACAAGCCTAGGAATGTCAAGTCATAAGTAAGACCCACTAAGTTCAACAGGACTTACCCCCAGGCAAGAAGGGGGAAACAGGACTGCAACCTTAGTTTGTTGAGTTTGGTGGACATGCTATACTTTTGTGTTGAATTGTGGGCATTAAGTGCTCTGCATACAACAAACAAGTCTCAATTTTGTTTACATGGTTCCTTCAAGGCGCAAAGGATGCCATTTGCTTTTCGCTAGCTAATCCACTTTGACGGGAAGATCACATATCTTTGACTTTCAAAAGAATAACTACCCTTCAGTGAGGAAGAGAGATTGCTATGACTGTCATTGCTGCTCTAAGTGTATGTACCTTAAATTCACAATTTCCCCCAAATTTGAAGTTTCAGTAGTGACACAACATACCACCTGAAAGAGTAAAATGGTACAACTGACTATTTGCTTATTAGTTTCCTTTCAGTCCTATTGAAAAGAAGCATTGAAAAGAAGCAGCAAGTGGATAAAATAGCAAAATAAAGAAGGTACACTTTGTGTGCACTAATAATACACATTTCATCACATTTGCCATGGCAACTAACAACAGAGAAGGCTCCCTACTGCAAATTGTAAAAATTACCCAGAAACACAAACAAAATGGCTGCACAAGCATGTGATGGACCTACTATATTATGAACACCACAAGATCATACACGCCTTCTGGAAGCCATGCAAGCACATGTATTCAAATATGCTTTTGGTGGCATATCCTGCTTTTGTTCTTCTTCCAGCCCCACCTTCCTTCAGTACACCTGGGTGTAGTTCCCAACAGCTAGTGCAGGTGGGAAGGCAAGCAGCTCCTCCAGTGTTATCATACAGTCATGGAAAGCTAAAACAAGAGGCATTGTGTATGAAGTGTCAAGGATGGCTCTGGGCTGGGCAAAGTGCCCTCTGCTCAACCTCTCCTGAATGGATTGATTCTGATGGGCTTCCTCATCAGCAGTGGGGAACAGTCAGCAGGAGATGACTGGCTCCAGACAGCATTGGAATTTCCCACCCTGTAACATCACTCTGGGCCACTGGGGGAGATTCAACCCCACTGTTTCTTAGAGCACATTGCAGCTTAGAACACTGCTGTTCACAACTGACCAGTAAGCTACCTAGCACTGCTCAGGATGCTGGTCTAGCAAAAAAGAATCACAGGGAAACCAAGGGGAGGTGTCACAAGTAGTACCAGCCAGGAACCCAGACTCCCACCAGTCTTGTTTTGTTGTGAGGCTATCATCCTATTTTCTGTGGTTATGGGTATGTTTAATAAACATTAGCATTTCCATTTGGTTTTCATCCATGTTGCACAGTACAGAAAGAATCAATACTGCAGCTCTGCAGCATCTACTAAAAAATGTAAGTAATTGGATGAATACAATTGTAAGGTCATTTATTTCAGCTCTGATATACATGCAGTATTCGAGCATGAAAGCAGGGTTTGCTTCCGACGCTACATTAGTCAGACAAATTCATTATGAAGATAGCTACTAGCAGCCAGCCGTACATTGGTAAACGAGACGACGACGTTTTCTGTTTCTTTGCATTCAGAATGGGCCTATATGGTAGTTTGAATAGCCATAGAAAATGCTGATCTCTTCCAAATTTTACTTTGTAAAAAGCAGCATTGAACAAGGTTTTTGGAAGACCATGTGGCTTATCAGCCAGAAATGTGTACTGTCTAGGACCATCTGTGTGATCCTGAGCTACTGAGTAAAGATTTCAGAGATAAGCTTATACCCTCCAACATTCCTCAGATGAAAATAGGGTCATTTCTCACTGCCCGCCAAATGACCCTCCTCAACCCCCATTGTGTGTCACACACCCCCCCCCGCAGAGTATTTCTTAACAGAAGAAGAATGGGTGCCACCAACACCACACCAACAGGGCACAGCACACACAACCTTTACCACTCTGAGAAAACCCCTTAATCCCTATTTAATTATTTTCTTTGGAAAATTTACAGAAAGAAAAACACACACCAATAAATAAATTTTAGAAAGGGCCAAGATTAGATGCTCTGCTCTGCTCCCTGTTTCTTTCCACTCAGGGTGGCTCTGCCCACTGCCTACACCTCAGAGCATGTACATGGGGCTGGGCCTAGGGGGGGGGCATCCTCTCTTCCTCCTCACCTACTCTCCAGAAGCCACTAAAAGCTGCCCAAGGGAGGAGGCTGGCAGCAGCAGCCATGCAGAGGCCATGGAGAAGCAATGGAAAGCTCCCTTGCAGCTGCTACGGCTGCCACAGTGCTTGCTCAGGAGAAGGGCTGGCTCACCCTCCTCCCCAAGCTGGTGGCACCAGTGAGGAAAATAGGGACATTCTGGGATCAAATCAGAAGTTGTGATGGCTTTCATCATTCTGGAAAATCAGGACACTTGGAGGGTATGTAAGCTGAAGGAAGGCTGGCCTTCTAGCATGGCAACCCTAAATGAGAGGTGAGAAATCTGTGGCCCTTCAAATGTTGTTGGACTCCAGCCCCTTTCACCCATAGTCAAGGTTGATGGGCAATGTAAGCAAACAACCCTGGAGGGCCAAATATCCCTCACCCCTGTCCTATACAGAGACACTCAAGCAGTGCTTGTAAGAGGCGGAAGCTTCAGCAGATGCAATATTCTCTTCCCTGATACAACTTGCAGCATAGGAGAAGCAGGGGGAAATAATTGAAAGGCATAATGCTATAGGCAACAAGGAAAACTGAGAAACAGATCACAATGGGGAAACAGGCAACATCAATGGAATGGTGAGTGATAGATCTAATGGGGTCAAAGCTGGGTTTTTGCCTGCCGGCAGCATCTAGTGGCCAGGCCTCAATGAGAAGAGAAGGGAGACTAGCAAAGTACTGATTTCTCATGGGCTGGTAGTTAAGATATATAATAGAGAAAGGGCATAAAGGGTGCTGTGGAGGGACACCCTGTGGAGGGAGAGTATTGCAGGATGTGGATGCACACTGAGGAATCTTGCCAGTATTTAACAACTGGCTTAGAAAAGAAAAGTTGTTGATGGAGTAGGTTCAATCCAATGCACATTTTCCACAATCCACACACAGAAAAACAAACCTATATACATGATAATACACTAAGCAAAACAACAACCCAGTAGACTCAGTGGGAAATTGTTAGATGAATGGAGGGATGCAGAGATACTGGCCATGTTCAGACAATCAAATCCAGACCTAACAAGTACAGATGCACATGAGCTCCACCCATCTGCACACAGCCGCTTTGCAGAAGCAAGGAAACAAGTTAGGAGATCACAATTAACCATAGCTTCCCATTATGAGCAAACAGTCAAAGCAGGGTTAATGGCTTCCAAACAAGCCACAGTATAAAGTTGGTTCATGAGCACTGGATTATTTGGATGTCATTACCAATAGCTTCCTGGTTTCCAAGTAACATGAAACTATGGTTAGCTTCAGTTTCCTGGCTAATTACCCTATTTGTGTGAATGGAAGAGTGAAGCAGGAGGCACACATAGATGCAAGGAGCTTGTGCATATCCTGGATTATTAAACCAGGATTTGATGTGAATCAAGTCACTGAAACCCATCAGACATTTTAGTAATCTTGTTTAAAGAAACAAATATGTTATATAGAAATGTTTTCAGGATTGAAAAGGTGCACTTTGTGATGATGTTATCCCCCCCCCCGGGGTTCTTTCCAGATCCATTGCAATGTTTTCCAACTGCTTCCCCCCTGTTTAGCTTCACTGTTGCTTTCAAAATCACACTAGTAGCACATTAATCATAAACAATAGAAGCACAGGAATGTTGCACATCCCAGTGTGTCCTGGAAGTGCTTTCACTGTATTCTTACTACGAGAGAGAAAGAAAGTGGCTCTCTGAGAAACAAATCATGCGATTCAACATCAAAGCAGCATGGGTAGCAAGAATAACTTGGTAACAGCAGCAAGCCCTTCAGTACACATAAAGGCACAATGCCACTGAAAAGGACAGCTGTTTACAGGAGCTAGAAACACATGCTGCATGCAGCTATAAAGGTCACACATATGTGCTTCTGCTTCAGCCACCTCAAGATCAAAATTCCTCATTAAAAATTGAAGTTCTTTAGGCAGCCAGACTGTTTATAATTCAGTAATTACTGATCCAGAAATGCAATCTTAAGAGACCTGCTTTATCATGTGCTTGTGATGGCTAGGAGAAGGGGAGAAAAACACACAGCAAGAACAGGAGGCAATCAAAGGCTGCCTAGATTTTGGGGCTTGCTCAATGTAGTTCTTGTTTTGGATAAATAGCTATCAACTTAGTATCTGCACAGGGAAGGAGATGAATTCACAAAAAGTGGGGTGCCTAGTGTCACTGTCAAAATGAGAAAGCTCATGGTCTATCAACTATATGACATTTTCAAATATCTCCCTGTTTCATCTCCTTGCCCAGAAAGTCAAGCCAAAGTGTTATCCACCAATAACATTCAACTCAGCCCTGACCCAAACGCTGCTCCATTCCTTCTCCCTTCCTATCAGGGTGCATACAAGAACACCAGTAACAGTACTATACCCGTGGTACCTCGGGTTACAGATGCTTCAGGTTATAGATGCTTCAGGTTACAGACTCCACTAACCCAGAAATAGTACCTCAGGTTAAGAACTTTGCTTCAGGATGAGAACAAAAATCGTGCGGCAGTAGTTGTAGGCCCCATTAGCTAAAGTGGTACCTCAGGTTAATAACAGTTTCAGGTTAAGAACTGACCTCCATAACAAATTAAGTCCTTAACCCGAGGTACCACTGTAGTGCAATTCTACAGCTGCTTACACATGAACCCATTTGCAGCACAAGAATAGTGGGTGCTTGTCTTCAACATGCTGCTTTCAATCTAGATTGAGCCAAGGGTAGGTCTGGTTACTTGATACATGTTTGAAAACCTTCCCCATGGTTAGGCTATCCATGTTTTTTCTTCTGTGCACACGTCCCAGGTGAATGAAGAAGCGAGTGGCCATTGCAATCTTGGTACACAACAACAACATTGGGCAGGTGTGGATACACCCTGCCCCCCATTGCTGGGACTACCTACAACTGCTTTCAAAATGGACAACAAAGGCTGGGTAATGCAGTACCAATCTATGATGAGTTTCTGATTTTGGAATGAAACCAGTTTCTCAAGAAGCAGTTTTTAGGGGCCAAAAAAAGATGCAATAGATCAAGATTGCGTTTGGACTACGTGGAAAAAAGCGCAAGTAGTCTCTGTTAATTCTAGGATAAAAGGACATTGTACACAGCCAACGTTAACATGTCTTTCACTCCTTTTACCTAGAATTATTTGATGCTGCTCTTAATTGTTTCTTTCTTTTTGGTAAAGAATGAGGTGAAAGAAGTGCCATGAGTCCCAGCATAAAATTGGTGCCATGACCCCCCCCCCCAAAAAAAAAAATAAGTGCTGGTGCTGCGTACTGGCGATTACTGTCACACAAATTTTCTCTAATGACAGTTTCCTCCTTGTGTGCATGCCTCCTCTTCAGAAGCAACTACATACTCCTACTTGAGGGAGAATTGTGACAGAAAATCTTCCTAAGGCATTAACAAGGGCCAAATTTAGATTCCCGCCCCTTTGTACTGCTGATCAGAGCAGGAATTATGAGAGCCCAAAGCGGCACACTCCCAAGCTTAAGGAAACAGATGAGTTGAGGTGTGTTTTGAACATCTCATTCCCCCAAAGAGAAAAAGGGAAGAGGAGGAGACGAGAGGAGAGAAAACAAAGCAGAAGGAGAAATGAAGTGGACTTTGATGGTGGAGCTGAGTGGAGAGGCTCACGGGACTGGAACTCGAGGGAGACAGCCCTGATTGATACACTGAGGGGGTTAAGAAGAACAGGTCTTTAAGGCTTAAGCAGGAAAAATAACAAGCACAGTTGTAGGGAAGGATGTCATGAGTTCTCTCCTCAAACAAACAAAAAAATGGGGGGGGGATCACTGAGCACCAACTTTTGAATTGTCTGCAATAGTACCATTGTCAAACATCATCAGTGGCATGTTAGTGCAGAACTTCACTTTTGTGCCTATCAAGACAGCTGCAGCTTGGGTTTCAACTCAGGTGGATTCCTAGAGGTATGTCATAAGGCCCTTGGTACACAGCTGAGCTGAAAGCCATCTTGTCAGTCTTCCTACCATTGTGGGTAGGCATATTTAAAACACTTTAAACTTATGTTGGGAGCTGCAGTTCATTAAGGGTGCTGGTAATTGTTGTTTTGTGAAGGGCAAATTTCAATTACCTATTTTTTCAGACATTTGGGAGCAGAATAGTTTTTCCAGTGGTAGCTCCCACTCACAGAAAGGAGGAGAAAATCCTTTCTCCGTGGAGCTTTCTGTACCATGCCCACCACTTTTCTAACCCTCCAGAAAAGATTTCCAGGAGGGAGAGGGCAGAGGGGAAAAATCAGCTCCATTTCCTTTCATGACTTTGTTGTTTTGACTGATTTCAGCTGCAGTGATTTATTGTTTTATTGATGTATTAATTTTATGTACTGCCCTATACCCGGAGGTCTCAGAGTGGTTCGCAGAATAAAATCACAATATAAAACAACAAAATATGCAATCAAAACAAAAACAACCCAATAACACCCCCTCCCCAAAAAATTTTTTTTAAAAGGCATAGGATGTCAATCAAATCAACCAAAGGTTAAAAAGGAACGTTTTTGCCTGGTGCCTAAAGGTGTATAATGAAGGTGTCGGGTGAACTTCCGAGGAGAGAGAGCATTCCACAGATGGGGAGCTACTGTAGAGAAGGCGTGTTCTTGTGTTTCCACACTCTGGACCTCTTGAGGAGGAGACACATGAAGAAAGGTCTCAGAAGGTGATCTCAGGGTCCAGGTAGGTTCATATGGGAGGCGGTTCTTGAGGTATCACGGTCCTGAGCCATTTAAGGCTTTGTAGGTCAAAAACAGCACTTTGAATTGGGCCCGGAAACTAACTGGTAGCCAGTGCAGTCGGACGAGGATCAGTGTAATATGCTCAAAATAAGTCACTTGTACACCACTTAGAAATTATTGTAATAAGGTGGTATATAAATTGCCAAATAAATGAGTACAATAAATAAATGAGTGGCTGTGTCCTCTGAATGGAGTTTTCCTCTTGGGATCTTTGCATTTTGCATAGTGAGTTGCAAATAGCATTTAGAAACAGGGCAAAAAATTCAAAGACCCACTTTTGATTATTGCATGAAGATGAAAAAATTTCGCTTGTGCATATTTTGAAATGGAAACCAAAAATTTATCTTGTCTGTTTTTGAAGAGCATGACATCTGTAAAAGAGACAGCTGTGTCATTCTCTAGGAACACAGGGGGGTTCAGAAGAGTCCCCCATATATGGAAAGAACATTTATTGATTTATATTTTATTTCATACAATTTATGTACTGTCCCGCACTATCCACCATCAGCAGCATCTGAAGTTGCTCTATGCATATATTGATGTACATCTGTAGAGCTCTTTCACACACTCATTAAACACATGAGCTGCAAGGAAATGTGGCTGCTGTGCACATCAGTGGGGTGGAGTTAGCCTGCACAGCCATACAACACCCTCCTGCCCTGCTTTCAACACATGACTCCTCTGCTATATAGGCTTCAATGTGTCCTCTGATATAAACAACATGGGGCACCTGAGAATGTGAATTTTCCCATTCATCTCAGTGCAGCCCTTAGGAAGCAGCCTCCTCTAGTGAAGTATTCAAGGAATCACCTGAAGGTGACTCCTCCAATCACATCACATCACTGGATAGACATGTTGATAAGCAGCAGTAGCACCACCCTGGAAGCCACAAATGCATAGATGCCTTAATAGGTAATGAAAGCATTGACAGAGAAGGTGTAGGCATGTCTATGAGTGGGGTATAAATGATGACAGCAATGGGGGTGGTCCAAATGGGACACTGCTGCACCAACTTCAGCCTGCCCTTAACCAACCCTCACTTGCCTGCCTTCTTACTTGCAACTAGTGCAGGAGGTGGCACTGCCTAATAGGTTCCTCCTCCTGAGTCTCAGCATTGTTCCTGAAGAATTTACCAAGGAGGATGGGGAGAAAAATCTCAAATTGATTGATTCTGCCTGTCATTTTCTCTGACTCCACCTACTGGTGGTTTCCTTGCTTTCTGTCCTACCAGTCTCCCATGGGCACCAGTGGAAAACAGACTCCTTACAACTGGGGGTGTTTTTGTACAGATAGATGTGTGAAAGACTGTTAAACAAATAGAAAAGGATCATTAGCATGAACTGAACAATCACACTGCTCCTTTTTGCAGTAGGGAAGCAAAAAAAAAATGACAACTTTCACTAATATCCTTTTGGAAATGCACATAATTTGGGGTTAATCCTGCACATTTAGGTTTAACCCTATTTTCTTTTTAGCACAGTAGCAATAACATTTGAATCTTTCAGCAATCTGTTCCAACCCCAGACCCATGCATAGGCAGTTAGGAGAGACCATCTCCTTCATCTGAATGGAAAGCTTCCCTCAGGCACAAACACAACTTCAGATTGATTTGATTTAATATTTCAGGCTGCTCTATGCAGCTCAGCTTCCGTCTGCCATCTGCTTTAGCGGTCTGCGGTGACATAGAGCACAGTATTATTGTGTTTGCTGAAGCAAGGCTATTGGTTAAAATATTAATTTTCAGAGTTTTATGAGATTTGTATGAATAGCATATTTATCAGGGCAATCAAAATTAACCATTTACTATGTTCAGAACAGTGCTGCAATGCCATTTACACACACGTTACAGAGCTGAAGTGAGGGTTCACTCTAATGTTCTTTGCTGCAACAGCTGCCCAAGAAACAAAATGCGCTTTAAACTAAATAATTGTTTGTCCCTTTGGGTGTGCCAATGCTGTAAGGAAAATGTCGAAGTTTGCCAACGTCCTTTTCTCATGTAGACCCATTATGGTATGCTGGATAGTGTGACATTACAACAGGTTGCCTCTCTTTAAAACAAATTGTGCTTTAGGCTTTACTAGCACAGTAGACAAATTCTACATACTGTATTTGATGTTCTGATAATGCTGGACCAGTCAGCTTTATGGGTTTTATTTTTGGTTAAACTTCTACAGCTTAAGATAAACTTTGCTAGGGATTGGTTCTCAAACTGAAAAAGTTTAGACTTTAGAAACAAATATATTATTTGACGTGCCACTGACTCCGCTACCTTTCAAGGCATCCCAATACATGGCAATTCAGAGGAAGGCCATATTGAGTTCAATAGGACTTAGTCCTAGGTAAGTAGGTACAGGATTGCAGCCTAAAGCAACAATCCTGCACACATTTACTTGGGGGTCCTATTGAGCACAGCAAGCCATACTTCACAGCAGACATATATAGGATTGTGCTGTCAGCTTTTCAGCTGAAACATCCCTTCCCCAATGAGATTCCTGGTAAACAAATTCCATCCGATTAGAGACTAGAGACCTGTCAGTCACAGAATAGCTCTCCTTCTCCCTTTTCCCTACCCTGGCATTTTCCCTACCCTGGCATGTTTCAGTTTTGCAGACATGCTGTCTGCAGCATTCATTTAACCATCCAGATCTCTGAAGCATTTGGTTGAGAGTGCTTTGGATGCTAGAATAATAGAATTGTGGAGTTGCAAGGGAGCCTGAGGGTCATCTAGTCCAACCCCCTGCAATCCAGGAATCTCAACACACATGATCTCTGACAAGTCCCACATCTGTCTGAAGAGGCTCCGCTTTGGTTCTTGAGTTGGGATTTCTCCCCCACCATCCCTATTACTATCCTGAGCATTGGGAGATATATGATTCTTCCCCTTTCTGCTATTGAAACAGCAGAATCAGTAAGGTAAGTGGCCAGGTAGATGGATGGGGGGGCTGCAAACAAATAGACAAGTGGAAAGATCACTAGGTTTGCAGTAGGTCAGTTGGGAAAGAGTGCAGCTCTTCCCCAGCTTGGAGTAAAATCTAAACTAGGGAATCTCCCTCCCCTCCCCTCATGATGTGCATTTGTGTGTGTGTGTGAAATGTATACCTGACACTTGAGGCAAACATGATAAATCACAAAGTTTATATTCCAAGCCCAGGAATTACAGAGCCTGGCAACAACTCTAAGTGGTACAGAGAGCAATGTAAATCCACATCTAATCCTGCCAAATGAGACAAGGCCAGATGTCCTACCCTAAGCAGGCACAATATTGTACATACCTCAGTAATTCCAATAGGCCACAATGGCTGAACGAATAAGACATAAAAGGATGGTGCCATCCCCCTCCATCTTGTTCATTTGACTTAATAAGCTTTTACAGAGTTACCACATTTTTCAACTCAAAGGTAGTAGTGTTCCTTTGGGGAGTGAAGCTATTGTATAAATATAGCAGTTTGCAGAGTGCTTCAGGATTCTCATGGGTAATAAGCCCTATTTAATCCTTTCATTAGTATCTTAAAATCCCTGACAACTTGAGTTAGATTTGAGTGTTCTCTTATTATTACTAATTATTTAAAGCACCAACAGTGTCTGTATGCACATGCAAGACACGGGTGAGTTTCTAGGACAAGTTTGGAAACAGGACAAAAAAAGAAAAAACACTCTGGAGGAAAATCCAAAGACATAATTTTATATTTTTATAGTCTGAGTAGGAGGATGGATGAAGGATTTCACACTTACCAAATGGCCTAGTTCCGTATAAATAACAAGAGGCCTGCACATGATCTGTGTCCAATTCCGCGGGGCAACTCACCCATGGACCAAAAGGAAAAGATGGTAGTATTAGTCAACTTTTTGATGTGCCCCAATTTTAGGTGTTATACTATTTTAAATGTGTATATAATATCTTCTGGAACAGCTTCACAAAACAGGTTTGGGCTCACCATTGTACAGAAGTCCTAGTCCACTAAGGTCCATCTTCTCTCCAAGGCTGTTTAACACTTACATCAGGGTTGGAGAAGCCCACGAGTCTGGACTACAACTCCTACCATTCTTGGTCATTGGGCTTGTTTGTTGGGATTGATGGGAGTAGGATCCAGCTTTTTTGTGGGGAGAGGGGCTTTACACAAGACACATGGGTCACCTCCCTCAGTCAGTCTATCTCCTCACTACAGAAGCTCCAGCAGGGGGCTCTCGTCAATGCAGTCCTGCTGGAGTTGAGATGTTTCATAGATTCTGGCCATAGCCACCCATGACACTGGCCTGGTATCCCTCTATCATTAGCAGTGGTGAGTTGAAAGTTCAGACAAGAGCTTTTGGCTTGCAGTTGTGGTGAAAATGAGAGCAAGGGGTGACTTCCGGTCGGCGCCAGCGCTAATGGCGGTCCTCTTTCCGAACCTCCGGAGGAGGACTGCTCTGCGAGTTTGGGTCTGACCCGCTACGGCAAGCGGGGGACCCCTAAAATCACAGGCGCGGAAGCCTGTGAACGAGGAGATTCGGTGGGCACCAGGAGCGCCCCCCCTTTACCGCAGAAAGAGCCTTTTTAAAGGCTCCGGAACGACATCGGGGGAGCGTGGTGCTGAGAATCGCTACCCAGCCCGCAGGGTGAAGCCGCGTCGCTATTAGCGGAGAGCGCCGATTCCTTCCTGTAAATTTCGGACTGGAAAAACCCGTGAGTAAGACTGAACGTCTATTTGAAACTAAAGTCTGGAAATTTGGCTGAAAACGGGGGGGGGGTGAAAATTAAGGAAGTCTGCCTTCCCCCGACTGCATGAAAGTGAAAGCAACGAAATTCTAAAGCTGCATCCGCAAGAGACATTGCCTTTGATTAATTAAATCTGACATTTGGACTTTAGATCTCCCCTCTAGCTAGCAGGGCAGAGGGGAGGCAAAAGAGACATTAGTAACTGCATGATCTATTTAAAGGAAAAAAATTTCTGCTGTCTCAACAACCTGTAACGGACTGCTAAATAAGACAATAGGGCACTGAACTGACTTTTTCCTGTGAAGGTTACATTGTGATACAAAGTTCCTGGATTCTTTTGCTACAGTATACCAGAGTAGGCTGAGACAGTTTCTACTGGAAAACTACTGCAATTTATATCTACAAGCCTCCTGATATACTTGTTTTAAACTTTCTTTCCTTCTTTGCATATTTGGACATTTTCTTTGTCTCTGTATCTGGACATTTTGATTTGCTCCCCCTAGAGGGTAAAGTAAAGGCCGATATAGCTCAAGACAGTGGAATTTTCCATCGGGAAACGGTTCCCGTGGGAAACGACCTTGGGACATGAGTGGTCCACTAGAAGAGATAGCCACAAGAGCTAAGACTAGACAACAACAACAGCACCAGCAACAGCAACAGCAACAAAAGAAGAGAGGCTCGATTACAGGCGCAACCCCTACAGGACCTACAGGAATAACAGGACAAGAAAAAGTGACAGCTGTCTCCATGGATGCTGTGACACAAGCTTTACTTAAGATAAACCAATCCCTGGAGACTCTAACAAAGCAGAGCTCAGAAAATACACAAAAATTAACAGAGTTATCAGCAAGATTAGATCTGAACACAGAATCTATAAACAAATTGGTCCAGGAAAATTCTGCAACACGTAAAATTGCGGAAGAAGCTAGAGCTATTGCTGGAGAGACTCAAGAGAATTTAGAACCGATTGCCAAAAAGGTGCACGAGCATGATGCAACTCTGGCTTTGTGGGAATTACAGAGAAAAGAGAGAAATTTGAAATTGAGATTAATTCCAGAGAACGAAGGTGACAATCTCGTGGAGTTTTTAACACAAGAGTTTGCTGACTGCTGGGAAGATTTGGAGGAAGACGAATTTAAATGGAGGTCGGATGGCCGAAGTATTGGGAAATTTTGGAACAGGAGGGAGGTAAATTGAAATTACAAAGTCATGAGAAAATGAAACATAAAGTACAAAATTGGTTTCAATATCATCAAATAATGGAGTTTTTTAAACAGGATAGGAAAGTTGGCTTTCAGGTGGAAAAATCAAAATTAGAGACTGAACTGTTAGAGCCCAATACTAAGAATTTATCAAGAATGTATAACTTGCTGCTGAAATGGAATACACAGGACGAAACAGTTAAATCGGCTATGATTAAGTGGGCACAGGACATTGGTCATAACATTATGTCTGCTGACTGGGAATGGTTGTGGAACACCGGTATTAAATTCACGGCATGTAATGCCTTAAAGGAAAACATTATGAAAATGGTTTACCGGTGGTACATGACCCCAGTCAAGCTGGCAAAAATTTATCATTTGCCTGATAATAAGTGTTGGAAATGTAAAGAGACTGAAGGTACCTTCTACCACCTTTGGTGGACATGCCCGAAGATTAAGGCCTTCTGGGAAATGATTTATAATGAAATGAAAAAGGTACTTAAATGTACTTTCCCTAAAAAACCAGAGGCCTTTCTCTTGGGCATTGTCGGCCAATTGGTGTCAAAGAGGGATAGAACTTTCTTTATGTATGCTACAACAGCAGCAAGAATACTCATCGCAAAGTATTGGAAGACACAAGATCTACCCACCCTGGAAGAATGGCAGATGAAAGTGATGGACTATATGACACTGGCTGAGATGACAGGCAGAATCCGTGATCAGGGAAAAGAGACGGCGGAAGAAGAATGGAGAAAATTTAAAAGCTATCTTAAGGACTATTATAAACTTGATGAATGCTAGAATGTTGAGGTTTTCAGGAAAAAAAAAAGGGATACAGTGATATAAGATCAGATTATAGAAAAGATTAAGACGACAGAGGTTGGAAAGGAATATTTAGAAGTTGCTAAAAAATTATGGACATTGGGATGCAGAAAGGGGGGGTATGGGGGAGTCCCGGAAAAGAGGTTTATGAAAAAATGTTATGAAATTATACGTGTTTGTATGTCTTTTAAGGTGTTTGTTTGTCTTTTAAAAATTCTGTAAAACCAATAAAAATTTTATAAAAAAAAAAATTATAAAAAAAAGAAAATGAGAGCAAGAGCACTCTCCTTTCTTTTTGCTGCTGCTACTACACAAGCTTTGTAGCACAAAGAGTGGTACAAAAAGCTCATCTTAGCATCCCCCCACCACAGAAGTAATCTAGAAATAACACGTAGTATTGCTCTAAAGAGACTTCCAGAGAGGAAATTGGCAGATGCCAGGAACAGTTCTTATTGCCTCCATTATCAGTTAGTTCCTTCCTCCATTTACTTCACTATTTCATCCACAAATTGGACAGTGAGACATGAGATCCGTTTCGACTCTGCAGGTCCAATAGTTTGCATGTGCATATCTCTACAATCCTCTGAACCCTGGGAGAGTGCTCCAGGGGACATAGGAAGCTTCAGATCTCCTTCTCCAAGAGCAGAGAGAGAGCATAAGTCCCTTCCTTGTCACCACAGAAACCCCTGTAGCCCTTGCCATATTGGGTACCTTCAGCACTGTGAACCAACAGGGGGGAAGGGGGCATGCCTGGGGCAGATCACTCCCCAGCCCCTGCTTCCAAAATGGTGGGAATGTAAGGCAGCCCTGGTTCTGCTGTATATATTTTTTTCTCCCTTTAGAAACAACAAGTGAAATCCAGCATTAGTCACACTCAAAGATGAACCATGAAAATCAATGGCCTCTGAATATGACTAATGTTGGCTACCACCCAATGGCAGGGAAATTGTGTCCCCTGAAAAACCTCAGAAAGGAGAAAAGAAAACCAGCAATCCACCTTTGGTTTTGCCCTTCTGACAGAGCACTAAAAAGGGCAAATCCAGCTTTTATTCTCCCACCCTGCCCAGTAAATGTATTTTCTGAAAATGAGAAAGCACCTCCCTCTTTTCTTTCTGAAATTGCTGGCAATCCTTGTCAGTTGCACAAAGCCCCCACCTTATGGACAAGGACCCTGTTTTGTGTCATTTCAGTTTAAATCTTTGACTAAAACAACAATGATGAGGTATTGTCAAGGAGACCACTCCAAAGGACTGTCCAAGGGGGAGAAATCCCAGAGATGCCTTAAAAACAGATTCCTACTGTCAGGTTTTCCCTGGGCTCCAGAGCTGATGTGACACAGATGTTGTGAATGGTGTCAGACAGCATTCAAAGTGATGTGCCTGGAAGGATGATTTTTAATATATGTTTAAATTGCCTATCAGGCTACAAGAGACTGGAATGATGCAGCCGGGATTTTTCTTTGGTAGAGAATGGCAAAGAAAATCCAGAGAATAAAAGGGCTCACTCTACATAAACTGATGGGAAGAAGAAAGCAAGGTTTTCATTCTCGCTCCCCAAGCCCCTAAAAAAGAAGAATCAGATTTGCAAAAGAAAGGCAAAGAACTTGTAGTGATCAGCAATCAAAAGGGCTTTATAATCAAAAAAGTGATTTCTCCATTCTATGTCTCCATTGGCCTAGCTTATAAAACGCTGTAAAAATCATGCTCAGCTTTGGCAAACAGACAGCAAATCTGTTACATACATCTGTAGCATATATACCAGTATGATTAAGTGCCAACAATTCCCCCTAAACAGCACTCTTTGGGGGGCCCACCCCCTCTAGAGTTTTTTTCTAGAGATTTCTTTATGCTCCTGGAAACCTCAGGTCCTCTCAAGCCTGCTGATATTTTCCTCTTGTACATGAATAGCAGCATTTGGGAGACTAGAGATCCACACGTAGATAATGACTTCATCCATTTACATATATAGGGGTGGAGAGACCAGATCCAGCCAGTGGGCGAGAATTTCTCCCACCACCACCCCAGACCAACCTTGGCAGGTGTGTGGGGCAGTTTGCCTGTAAAAGTTGGGAGTAGTTTGTTATAATCACTAATCAACTAATCAGAGATTACAGAGAGTCACATGAATTAAAACTGCACCTGCAAATGGACAAAGCAATGAGCCCATTTGAAGGCAAACTTCATAGTGCAGCCAATTCAAACAGGGCACATTGTCAGAGCCAATACACACAGCTCTCGCTATAGCTTGGGTGGCGAGGTGGGTTACTCCTGTCAGCAAGTTCCATGTGCAGAAGAGCACTTTAAGCTCCTGAATGTTTGTTTGTAGCCATGTCTTTATCTGCACCTCACCTGAAATCACTTAGGGGTGTTAGATGGATGTGGTTTGATGAAAATGGCCTCACGGGTCAAACTGAGAATCTGTGTTGGGCCTAATTAGGTTTGCATGCCAGAGGTTTCCCATCCCTAGTATATATCAAGATGCTATTTAGATTTCTGACTTTTCGCTGTGCTGAGATTGAGGATACGGAGGGAGGAGCCTTTCTTCCTCTGTAATTCATTTGGGCATGGAAGCATCTGGTTCTGTACAAGTTGACAATGTGCTTCCATGATGATAACAACTGCTGGTAAAGTGGGTACATGTTCCATGTAAATTGGCAGGCCCCGTTTGTCAAGGAAGATACAACTGGAGTATTTAAACCAGAATCTTCCACACACAAAAATAATTAAACTCCATTAGCTAATAGGGAGGACAGCAGCAGCTGCCAGAGTGGTTAATAAAACTAAATCCTTTCAACTAGTCTCTTTGAAGACAGAAAGTGTTTGAAGTGAAAGTCACAGGTAAGACGGGCTGATATTGTTGCATGCAGATTTAATGTTTGATTGGGGATAAGAAGGAGGGAGGGACAAAATGCTAGCAATTTGTGCCACATGAAATGTTGTCTCTCTTTCAGTGCTGGTAATGTCTGTGCTGTTGGGGGGGGGCGGAAGGGTAAGGAGGAATAGCTGCAGAGCAGTCTTAAGCATTTTTCAGCTGTGCACCCCGTTAAAATAAATAGATGCAGGATGAAACTAACTGCTGAATTTCTTTGTGTTAAAGAAACAAGATACCACTTTGGGGAGGGGGAGATGGCAAATTGTTTCCTTGGCAAGTAGGTTGTCTGAGTCATGCAACCTTTTCTGCCTGCGGGATGGTTTTGGGAACTGTTTTATTGCAGCAGCAATAAGAGGAGCTGGAGGCATAGAGTGGCACTGTGGACCTAGTCTGGCAGTGGCATCATCACTGTGTACTAGGACACGGAAGGGGTGGGATGCTGGCAGCATCTCAATGACTCAGGTGCATGGTGGGAGTGCCAGTTTGGCTCTGCCAGTGTGCCCAGACTGCCCTGACCACCCCCTCACTGTTAATCACTTGGTGGTGATGCAGCTGCCAAAAGATAAAATTTTTCTTAACTGCCCTTCATTTTTTTTATAAAAAAACCCCTCCAAGGTGATGTACAAAATTATGATTCATGTTTTCTTCCCTTGTTTCTGAAATCTAACAGATTTTGCTCTTACTTTTTTTTGTATTTAGTCACAAAGACTAGACGCTCATTTTTTTGGGGGGGGGGGGAGCCAGCTCAGGCCCATTCTTTCTTCCAGAACTGTCCTGAGGTCTGAATTAAATTGTAGTCTCTTGTCTCTTGGCCTAAAAATGAGATGTGTAATTTGGGACCCATTTGTGGGCCAATCCAGACATCTACAGATGTTCCACCCAAAAGAGCCCAATTCAGGTGTGAATACAGAAGAACCCTCTTGAAGCATGGACATTTAGGATTAATTTAATAGGTAACATGGGTGGGATTGCCAGAATGAGCATATTCTGCCCACCCCACTTGTTCTTATAGCCCACCAATTTTTTGGAGGAAAAGTGTGGAGCTTTCTGTCACATGTTTAATAACTCTGATTTTCCATGGTTCTAAAACATGCAGGGAACCTTCATGAATTCAGAAGGCTCACTGCTTCAGACAGTCATCCTCCACAAGCTGTCCATCACATGTTTTGTAAGCCTTGAATTTGCACACCTGAGGAGGGCTAAAGTCTGCCAGTTATCATGCATACTTACACGCTAGTTTCATGTTGTCTTTTTTAACATGCTCCTTCCTATCCTCTCAGCCCTGTCCTGTCATAACCTGGATAAAACCTGGAGCCCTTTGACATCATAAGTAATTGGCATACTTAAGTCCTGCTGATTTCAATGGAAATTAAGCACATATCACTTACTTCTTTTTTGCATTCCCTTGTCAGAATCTAAAAGTTCCTGCACAACAACTGCAGAAGTTAAATGAGAAAAAATGGAGTGAGAGATGCAATGTGACATCTTTGGTGTCACGGGACAGGTATTTGTCAGAGTTTGGAACAGAATATTTTACATCCTACCGCCCAGCCTGCTCTCTGGGCCATGCTGCCTGACATCTGTTACATTAAAAAAAATACCTTACCCATTATTTGGCTGCAGAATACCACGGGGGAAGCATTTCGACTCAGAACTACAGACCTCTGCAGAAATGTGCACACATTAGTTTGCATACAGAAGAAATTAATTTGTGCTGAAACATTACGCATGCAATTTATAGATAGGTGGTATGCAAAGTTTTTGAGGCATCACAAATGGCCTAGACAAGATAATGTGTGTTCCGCAAAGTATTCAGACTCAACATAAAGATGTGTGCAATATAAAAACCTGACAGCCATGCATTTACTATTATTAATATTTCATTCAGAACAGATTGCTTCAGTTGTGTATTCTGTACCCAGCGGCCTCGAGTGCTAATGGTTTTTCTTATTGTTCTGGAAGGGTCAGTAAAGTATTCCACTCATGTCTGAATATGCAACCCCTTTCTGGGGCAAAGTGTGTGAATAACACCCCCAGATCCATATGGTGATTCTTCTGTGATAGGCAAACCTACCTCATCTCTGCATTTCAATTTGCAACAGACTAGACAAAAAGGAATTGTTTTCCTTCCCATTCCAAAAAATACTCAGAAAATAAATGGTATTGTTTCTGAGCTCATTTAGAAGTCCAGGCCTCTTTATCTTCTCAGTGCCTTTTCAAGCACTTCACTGCCACTGCCCACCCCGCATTCAGCACCTTTCCACTTCCCCCATCCCTTTTCTGGAAATTGACCTGGTAGTAGCAACAGCAGCAAGGAGGATTCAGAGTCCAAAGGTGCATTCCAGGAGTCCTAGTGCTTGTAATGCTGCTGTAACATAACCCCTCTTCACTCATTACTTGTGTTTACGGCAATAGCATGCCCTGCTATTGACTTGGGAATTGGGTCATTATTTTCGAGCCCTTCATGTTGCCTTCCTTCAACAACTGTGTGTTGGAAAACCCTGCATGTGAGCTGCAGCTCACATGAAGATGCTCTACACACCTGGGGCACCTACACGACCCAGTGTCACCATCACACAAATCTCCTATACATGAGCTCATGTGCTCAAATTTCCTTTCAGAAAACCATGGCACAATTCTTCCAGGAAGCTTATGTGCCATGGGAGGAGGGCCCACCCCCAAGGCGACGCAACATTGCATGAATGGCATTAGAGTTTTCAGACTCCATTGCTGCTGTTACAACTCAGTAAATTTTAGTGGGAAAGGGGTGTGTGCTTTGGTAAGAGCTGGCTTTCCCTCCACAAGAGAGCTTAATATGAGTTGGGCCTAAAGTTTGAAGGAGCTTTCGGCCAAGCTCATTGCCATTTCGTCATCACTGAAGTAGTTCACCTCTGTCATATCTGTCTGACGTTTACCAGTGGATTGTAACAAGAAGCATTGAGTTGTATTCTTCTCTTTCTCCACTTAAACTTCCCTTCATTCTTTTTGTTCTATGGTTCTCTTTGTGCCACTAAATATATTTCTGGTGAGATGAGGAGTCAAATTGCACTCACAACACCATTGCTTAGTTCTGATATCCAAAGTTTGCTGTGCTATCATGGAGATGAAAGGTGGACCAAACTTACTGCTGGTTAGCTTAGCACCATTTTATTAATTTATTTTCCCACAAGGTTCCAGAGAGGAGGCAAAGAGCACTGGCCTTGGGCTGAGGGCTCCAGGCAGCTAGACACATCTTTGCCCCATTAAGACAGGCTTCCCCAACCTCATCATTCCCAGCATGTGCTGGTGAAGGTTGCTTAAAGGGTTCACATAAATATACAATATCACTATGTAAATATTTCAGATGCTCAACATTCTAACATTGGTTGTGTGTAGCATTATCTTACATGGCCTATTTCTTACTACTTTCCTTCAACCATCTTTGCTTGTGTTTTATCAGGTATAGATTCCTTATGCAAATCCTGACTGCTATTTTACTTATTTCCCAAATCATATTGTGTTCACACTTTTAATAGTATGAGAGCAAAAGGAAACCCAGAGGTGGAAAGCCCCGGGGCAGGGAGGGGGGAGCAGCCGGGGGGGGGGGGTTGCAAAGGGATTGCCAAGAAACAGAAGAATGCAGTTGCCCCATCCATCGAAATGATACAGTTAAGGGGAGAAAAGCTGAAGCAGTACTTTTCAATGCCAGCAGAAGATTCCCCAGTACAAATGACTCAGCCATTAAAGAAAGGAAGTAAATGTGTTACCATTACATTTTTAGTAACTGTTGAGACTTTCTAGAACTGTAGCTTCTAAAACAGGATATCAAATGGAGGGGGGGTGGGGAGAGAGAGCTTTTCCTTCTCTAAATTCTCCCTGCAAATAAAGAAAAGGCCTGTTTGTTCTCCTCATAATCACTTCAAAGCAATCCCCAACCTTGCAATAAAGTAAATTCAAAGCAATTAGAGAGCAGTTCTGAGCAGAAAGACCAAACTGTGTTTAGCGCTCCTTCCCCCCCACCCCAAACCTCTGTAAATTGGTTCCGCATACATTTTCCTTGAAAGGATGTTATTCCTCTTCTTTAAAAAAAGAAAGGAAGAAATGGAGGCAGGAGGGAGGAAGCAGGATGTGTGTGTGTGTGTCCCCCTCCCTGTTTTCTTTAAAAGAAGTAAATTTGCAACGACAAATAGAGATATGTTGTGTCTCTGGAGTGAGATATTATATTGCTGTTTGCAGGCAAACCAATTCAGCATTGCCCTGGTAAACTCTTATAAATTGTAGCAAACAATAACAGCCAGTTGGGGGGGCGGGAGCGGAGAGAAACAGAGTAATCTGCAGTGCGCTATGATAATAATAAGAGCCATACTACAATATTCTGTTACTTTGCCATCTTTACAATTCTTGCTCCCTAGAGGTCTTGGGGGATTTTTCCTTTGTTTTTCCCTCCCCCTAGCTTGCCAGACGACATTTCCATGAAATGTAAAACTGATGCTTGCCATGCCCCCACAATGCTTGTAGCTATGAGAGCAACAGAGCCCCACCAAACTGAGATGTGGTTTAATTTCATTGTGATACAAATAAATGTAACAATTAAGAATATAATTTCAGGAGATGTCAGCGGCATAATTACTTGTATGGCTTGCGGCCAATTAAGCGGTAGGTGAACCAGCTCACGTAATTGAAGCACAGAGGTTTGAAGCAAGGTGTGCGTGCTCTGGATTCTGTCAACGTTTTGCTGAACTCTGCACTTCTCATTCTGGCCACCCCAGATGTTGTTTGCAAAACAAATTTGGTCCCCAGCATAGGCAACCGTAATCTAAACAGTAGCATGCTGCAAGTGGCAGTGGTGGTAGGGACCCACAGTGGGAGACCTACCAACAGATGGACTTTCATTAAAAATTCTGTACAAGGAAGACAAATTTGTTGCTGGTTCAGGATTCCATCCCCCCTCCCCAAACTCTCATGGCTAAAGATGCTATTTTTTCACATTATTTTGGATCGTTCAAAAAGTTTATGACATTAAGCTTTACTTCTAGCTAATGTGCTTCCCACATTGCTAATTTGCTTCAGCGGGAACTTCCATGGAAAAAGAAAAAGGTGACCCTTGTGCAACATTGCCAGGGCAAATATATCACTGCATGCACATCAACACTGGGAAGCTGTAATTAGTGATGACGATTGTGTGCACGTGCTCAGTAGATACAGCATGAGACACTTAATCTCAAGGTCACGGGATTCAAATCCCTCGTCGGGCAAAAGATTCCTGCACCGCAAGGGGTTGGACTAGAGCCAGTGTGGTGTGGGAGCCAGTGTGGTGTAGTGATTAAGAGCGGTAGACTTGTAATCTGGTGAACCGGGTTTGCTTCCCCGCTCCTCCTCCCCCGCTGCTGGGTGACCTTGGGCTAGTCACACTTCTTTGAAGTCTCTCAGCCCCACTCACCTCACAGAGTGTTTGTTGTGGGGGAGGAAGGGAAAGAAGATTGTTAGCCGCTTTGAGACTCCTTCGGGTAGTGATAAAGCGGGATATCAAATCCAAACTCTTCTAGATGACCCTAGTGGTTCCTTCCAACTCTACAGTTCTGTGATTCTATGTACACATAAAATTGTTTCATGTGACAGTCTGCATCCATCTTGTACTCTACTCTGTACACTAGATGGTGGGGTGTGGTGGGGACAATGTTACACCCAAACCAAAGAGACCTTAAGTCATGACTCTCATGGAGGCCCTTAAGTGAGGCACTACAGAAGGGTTCACTCAAATGCCTTCATGTGTCGAAAGAATGTATCAAGGGGGTGTACTGAGTAGTGCTGCCCCCCTATAAATGCTATATAGTATGTTAGAGGAAGCTCTTTGTACATAGGGCTCCTTCATGCGAGGGATGGTGCTACTTGGCTCAAGATTCCCCCATCACTTGGTGGAGCTCAGCACACAAATCGGTATGCATGTATGACTACTTCTCTTAGGTGCCCAGTTTGCAGCTGTCAGTGGCAGAGTGTATGGCAAACCCACATGTATTTTAACACTTACGTAGGTGTGTCTCAGCCTCATCCTTACTTTCTATCAACTTAACCTACTTCTGTGGCAATCCTGAACACAGCTACTGGAAAATAATTTCATTGAACTCTGGGACGATTGTGCTGCACAAGGGTAGCCTGCTTCACTGCATTATGGTTCTTTATCTTTAAACTGGGTGTTGACTGGACAGCCCTTCATACAGGAGACTCCTTCAAAATAGAGGGCCATCCTTCTATAGCCTGTGAAGCAGAGAACTCCTGGAAACAGAGGACTGACAATCCTAAATTCATCAGTAGCCTAATCTACCAGGAGATAAGTGTCATAAACATCATTTTCAATGCACCTTTCTTCCACATGTGATTTTCTAATTGTGGAGATGCCCATTCCTAAGAATGCTTTATATAAATCTATTCATTTCATACTTTGAGGAGAGAGTAAATATAGGAGAACTGAATGCATGCAGAATCTGGGAGACCCAAGTATGCAGAATCTGGGAGAGTCAAGGCTCTATCCTCTACAACTTCAGTTCCCTATGTGTAAACTGGGAGTAAAAGCAAGCAACCACATAGTCTGGTCACATGCACTTATTGAGGAAACGTACTGTCCCCTAAAATAGCATGCAAGTAAAGCAAAGCACAAGTTGTAAAATGCTTTGAATATTAAATTTCTTATGTATGAATAATATGATAATAACCCTTCAATTCAGAAACATCTTGTATGTTTTAATAGTCATTTTATTCCACCCACCCCAGAACACCATCCGATAATGAGTATAGTTTTTCCTTTCAATTACATAGCAAGTGTGGATTCCACAATTTGGATGGCTTTAATTGCTTTAAGTTTCTGCAATTAATAATCTATTTCTGTCATTAGGTGAAAATGAAAAAGATTATCACGTGTGTGTGTGTGTGTGTGTGTGTGTGTGTGTGTAAGTGTAACAATAGGCTGTGATTGCTCTCAGTCGAAAATGATGAAAGTGCTGTGCTTGTGGTGCTCAAGTGGAACTGCAAGCATCCCTTTGTAGATGCTGCTGAACCAGCTAATCTCAGCCATTAGCACCTGATCACAGGCAAGTAGATCAATAGGTACCACTCTGGCGGGAAGGTAAATGGCATTTCCGTGCGCTGCTCTGGTTTGCCAGAAGTGGCTTAGTCATGCTGGCCACATGACCCGGAAGCTGTACGCTGGCTCCCTCGGCCAATAAAGCAAGATGAGCGCCACAACCCCAGAGTCGGCCATGACTGGACCTAATGGTCAGGGGTCCCTTTACCTTTAAGAGGAGAATTGTGGGCATGTTTAGAGGAGAGAGATGATGGCTTGGTGGGCTGCCATCTATGCAAGCAAAGTCCCAAGATATACTCTACATTTCAGAGATGAAAAAAATACATAGGCATGCTTGTGTAACACAACACGTCTTATATACCAATGACCACGCTTTGAGCCTCACTCTGCTCATAGTTACGTACTGTGGAAGACTCTTCACCACCTGGCTTTATCTTATGTTCACTTCCCCCTGCAGCAGCCTGTCCTACACTGACCTAAAAGCCCAGAGAGTAGTGATTATTTTGACAATCACAATTGGCCTACAAACCATAATTCAAAATATACTTCAGCAGCAGCTGTAGCTGTGTAAAATGTTGGCATGTGCACTGCGTGGGATGCCTCGGTATTCATTTTGGTTGGGACATGAACCACTGGTGAGTTATTGTACTTATTTCCACACAGTCTCTTTTCATAATCAATTAGTTGCAGCCCTGTTTGAATACCACAGAACCAAAAGTAGGTTACTGGAGTTTCAATGCTATGAACACTCACCTGGAAATAAGTCCCACTGAACTGTATTTGGCTTACTCATCTATAGAATTGCACTGCATATCTCTCATTTGGCATGTGGCCTTAAGATGATGCCTCAGAGATGGTTCCCCTGGTTCCACCTGTTCTCTCCACAGGACAGAATGGTCTCTGGCAGGACACTTAGGAGGCTACAGCGATTCCAGTTGTGATGGCAGCAATAATAGCTCTTATGGTCAGTCCAGCTCTGGAATTTTATAGTACGGATTATGTCCTATTGAATTCATATTTTAAGGGCCATGAGAGACTCTTAGATATAATTATAATTTATTTAAATGGGCTTGGTATTGTTGCTGCATGTGGTGAACATGATGTATTTTATATTATTAACACAGAGCATTAACATTGGATGGTTGTGGTGTTTTCCATTTTCCAGATACTTTACAACAATAAATGCCATTTTCTGATAGAGTACCCCTTCTTTCTATGTTGCTCTTTTTATTTCCATGAAGCAGTAGCAAGGCGGGAAAGTGGATGAGCTCAAACCAATTTTGCTTCTGATTTTCTTTTTCTTCTTGGTTTGCAGGAAGCATGTTTATAATTTTTCACAGTGATAGAGACCTACTTTGACAAATTTACCCCAGGGTCCTATGTGAAGAGAGCTCTGTGGGTAGGAGGACTCTTTAAAAACTGCTTCACTGAGGCAGTTTTCTATAGGTTTCTCACTGTCCCCAATGCCTCTATACTAGCTCTGGGCTGAAATTATTAGATGTTGCTGTGAGGGTGTATGCAAGCTTTCAAAATGTCTCAGCAGTTTGTGAAATAGGTATGGAGATGCAAAAACACAATTTCTTCCTTCTCGGCCAGGAATTCATTCCAGCAGCAACATTTCTAGCCCACTTTTAAAACCCTCATTGGATGGTACTCATCCAGGAAAAGTGCTATTCAGAATGCTGTCACGCAGGAGTCATACTTAAACATTACAGTGAAATGCCCAAAATGCAGAAATTACCAACAGCCATGAAAAAAGCTGAGAGTCATACACAATCTGATGAATGTCCTAAATGATAAAGTTATGTTAATGAATGCTGATGCTGACAACAACCATTAGTTGATTTTCCACGTTCATTTATCCTTCTTTCTGCATTTTTTTTTGTACATTCAGTAGATGTGTATGGATATGATATATTCTGCTGTCTATCATGTATGACAGTCACCTGCATATAGGTCCTGTTCTCACCTTCTACCCCTTCCCCCACATGCTACCAACACTATTGACTACCTTTCAGATTTACACAACAACTTCACACACCCATCTTGCCTTATGCTTTTCAGTCACAGAATTGGAAGGATCCACAAGGGTTATCTAGGCCAAACCCCTGCAGTGCAAGAATCTTTCGCTAAATGTGGGGCTTCAACCCATGACCCTGAGACCCTCTACCGAATGAGCAATTTGAGACAAATAGTCTTGCGTGCTATGAAAAATCATTGAGTTTCCCTCAAAAAACCACCTGTGGTGTTTTTATTCATTTATTTTAATGGCAAATCCCTTTATTAAACAAAAACTAACCTGCTATATAGTACAACTGTGACATGTGGAAGAAGCCAGAGGTTTCTTGACAGCAACATTATATTTTGAGGAGGTGGCAAAGCAGGGCCATTTTAAGGCTCTGAAATCCTCAAAAGGGAGGAAAGACAGGTCACAGGACTATTTGTTGGCCTGTGACTATTCTCCTCTTTTGCCAGATATTCAGCTACGAAGGTCTGTTGCATGAATGAAACCCTAGAATGCATGTATGAAACCCTAGAATGCAATTACCCTTCAAGATATAATGTCAAGCAGCACTAAAGAAGCAGCATTTTAAATTACTTCTAAAAGGGACTGTCTTAGCTGCCAGCATAAGAGAAGTGATTCAAAGAAAACAAAGGGGCTACTGTTTGGAGCCATAGATTGGCTGTGATCATCTCTGTTGCTTTTGGTCTCAGAAGCCCATAAGCTATGACTACAAGAAAGCATGGCTGATGATTTGTGTGTCGGGCAGAGACAACAAGCAACCATTGCAAAAAGGTGCCTTGGACTGGTGAGATTCTCCATGACTGGAGGGTTCCCTTCTATTCGAAGAAAGTTGAGTCAGGCTCTAAGCCAAGAATAACAACACTCAGAGAAGGTCCCCCCTGGGCCTGAGGTTACCCACCTCTGGTGTGGAGAGCTGCAGTCTTCACAGCTATGCTACACCAATGCTCCAAATGCACAAGGCTGTTTCTGCTGCAAGCAGCCTGCATGGTGATAGCTTGGAGAAGCAGGGAACAAGGTGGCTCAGGAAACCTTTTGTTTGATGTGTTTAAAATAACAAACCCAAAGCAGTGTTATTCATGGCTTCAAAAACTAATGCTTTAAGAAACCGCATGCCAACTTATTGTAGTGAATGCATGATTTAGTCCAGTTAATGTGCTTTTTAAAAAAAAGCCTATTTTACTGGAGAAAAGATCACTACCTATGGAAATTCTATCCAACGTTTTTCTCTTCCAGTTGACATGAAGGCACAACCGTTGCCAGTTGTACATGGCCCTTGAGGTAAGCGCACATGAATGCTTTATTCCATTCTATTTAAGTGTCCAAAGATTAGCATATTTCTCCACCTTTATAAATAATACAGTTTTCCAGCGTCTCTCTCACTCAACCAAAATGAATGACTGACTGAATCCCAAGGTATATCAAGAACATGGTTTAATATACTGTCCAGAAGAACAGATTGCGTAGCTGAGACCTTAAGTTGAGACCTGAACTGGCATCACTATCTCCTATATATAATTCAATTTACTGCCCTGGGTAAAAAAAATCCACAATAATATAGCGATAATACATTGCACTAGCCTAGTCCTCCGGGAAGTGAATCTACTCCAGTCTCCCCTAACTGGTTGATAACATATTTAAATGCCAGTCACTAATCCACTGCTGCTTCATCCTTTGAGAGCTGCTTTATTGAACACTGTAATTGCCTGGATGTTGTTTTTCATTTCTGTAGCTGTTGCTGTTAATTAAATATTCCACAAAAAGCTCCCCGTGACATTTCTTTCTGCTTTCTTGAAATCTGATACGATAGACAGTCTGTACATGTCTTCCTGCTGCTTTCTGCTGATATTCTTGTCCCACAATTCAAATTCTCAGAAAACATGCAAGAAATTCTATGCACTCAACTGGGAAAATAGGTTTGCTGCTGCTGTAGGGTGTTAAGGGGAGCTGGTGAAACCTGACACCTTTTCCGTTCCTGATTTTCACCCGTACTACCACAGCTGAGCCTGTTTATAGGAAAGCTTCCTGTCACTTAGGCATCCAATACTGGGGATCATGAAAGGACAGCACATAGCTAGGTATTTTATCTTTACTTTCAGAGAAGGGAAAAGGTGTTTGAAGATTGTATTATTTCACATGCAAAAATATCTGGCAGGCCTTTGTTACTAAGCACCATGACTGATGGAAGTGGAGAAAAGGCACCATTTTCTGCCCTGCTTCAGACAGCAAAATGTCTGTCTTTGGCCTTCCCTCTTATGAAGGAAAACTCTACATGTGTATGATCTATATGCTGAACCTGAGTTTCTGACTGCAAGTGCCGGTCTGGTGCATGCACTGAGCCTGTTATGATAACCAGCCTAATATATGGAGATGGAGACAAACCAACCAGCTTAATCCTGCTTCTTCTCTATGTTGACTGAACAGGTGGAACTGAGATGAAGTCCTAGCTCCAGAGATGAGTTTTAGCATTCAAAAGTGGCCTTCATAATCAGACTTTGTTTATCTGGGGGAAGGGGAAAGGGGAGGTATCCAGAACAGGTCTATAGATAACACTTTTATGTCTAATGTCAAATATTTCCTGCTAAACTCAGAGGCAGTTTTAGAGTGCCACAACTGGTGTGGCTGCACTGCACTGCAGGGGGCGCCACAACAATGCTGTAGAACCGAGTGAGAGAGGCAGGGGTACTCCAGCTTTTAGCATTACACAGGGCATAACTAAAATTTGGGAGCCAAAAGCCCACCACTGCTAAGCTGTTCATATATGGCATATCTCACAAACAAATGGGGAAATAAATGTTTGGGATGTAAACTCAAATCTGCAGTTGATTTCCAAAGAGCCATTGCATGCTCTCCCCCTGCTTCACCTTTCCTACCAATCTGCTTTCACCCCATAATGCCAAGTGGGGGGGAACAAAAGCTTGTTTGTTTTCTTGTAAGAGCCGTTAAACGGGTTATAAAGCACAAGAATGGATGCTGAAATGGTTGTATATATATCTATGATTGCATTGCTTTAATATAGCTTTTAACAATACTTTGAGCCATGAAGCTTTAAAAATTCTGTCCTACCTATAGATATTCACTAAAGATATCATTGTTTGCTCACTTGCTTGCTTGCAACATTGCTTGCTTGGGTTGCAACATTAAAGCACAATATTAAAGACAGTCTAAAACAACTTACAATCACAAAAATAAGGCGGGTCCTAAAAATATACATGTAGACGCAGTCCCTCCCGAATTGATAAAGCTTGCCAAATTACAGAACATAGGTCTTGGAGCTTTTGTGCTAATCCTCTTACTTATTTATTTTTAAAGAATTTTCAGGACTCCCTGGTCCTGAATGGAGTAACTGTGTTCCTGAAGGACTAGGTGTGCAGCCTGGGAGTCATTCTGGACTCACAGCTGTCCATGGAGGCGCAGGTCAATTCTCTGTCCATGGCAGCTGTTTGCCAGCTCCACCTGGTACGCAGGCTGAGACCCTACCTGTCCACGGACTGTCTCGCCAGAGTGGTGCATGCTCTAGTTATCTCCCACTTGGACTACTGCAATGCGCTCTATGTGGGGCTACCTTTGACGGTGACCCGGAAACTACAACTAATCCAGAATGCGGCAGCTAGACTGGTGACTGGGGAGGCCGCAATAACCACATAAGACCAGTCTTGAAAGACCTACATTGCCTCCCAGTATGTTTCCAAGCACAATTCAAAGTGTTGGTGTTGACCTTTAAAGCCGTAAATGGCCTTGGCCCAGTATACCTGAAGGAGCGTCTCCACACCCTTCGTTCTGCCCGGACACTGAGGTCCAGCGCCGAGGGCCTTCTGGCAGTTCCCTCATTGCGAGAAGCAAAGCTACAGGGAATCAGGCAGAGGGCCTTTTCAGTAGTGGCGCCCGCCCTGTGGATCACCCTCCCATCAGATGTCAAAGAGATAAACAACTACCTGACATTCAGAAGACATCTGAAGGCAGCCCTGTTCAGGGAAGTTTTTAATGTGTGACATTTTAGTGTGTTTTTGGTCTTTGTTGGAAGCCACCCAGAGTGGCTGGGGAAACCCAGCCAGATGGGCAGGGTACACATAATAAATTATTATTATTATTATTATTATTATTATTATTATTATTATTATTATTATTATTTAATTGTCCAATGTGTCCCCAAATTGTTTTGGAAGACCTTGTTTCATTTTAGGATGCTTCAGAAACATCTTGCTTCAACTCTGAGAAGTTCTGCATTTGCCCAAAGGGACCTGCTTCTCTAGAGGATTCGTCATCCCGCCCTTCAGGAAAGAAAAACGGGGATTGTCGAAATCGCATTGTGAGCCCCACTTACAGGGTTGGCTTTCTTCAAAGTGTGACTGGGAGAACTGCCATGCCTCAGTGACTCCCATGACACAGCTGGCAATATAGGAACCAGATCAAACTGAATACATTATCTTAAATGAGTCATATTTTCCCAGTATCAGTGCACCAGATACAAAATAATGGGGACGTTCAGAAGAAGCAAGAAGAAAGCTATGTGGACAGGCATGCAAAAGGTGTCTTTCTTATGAATTATAAACTGATTGTATGGACAAGGCCCCATGCCTGAAGAGATGAAAAAGGGAAGGAGCTATCTCACACCTTCTCTTCTTCTTGCCTCAATGCTACAAATTAAATGTGGAGCACTCTTAACCTCAGGGAGCTCTTCAAACTTCTACTCTGTCAGCATTTTTCTTTCCTGGGGAAAAGTCAAATGAGATATAAGTCTTAATTTAGATCATATCGGTGACTGTGAAGTAGAGAAAAGAACATTTTTATTTATACCCATTTCTTAATAATTGAATGCCTCATTTTATTCTGCTTTTTGAGGGGGAATTTGCTTGCTTTTTCCTGTGATGTGCTTACTTGGGTCATGGTTTTTTCTAATCTATCTGAAGAAAATCCAATGTTTTGAATTTGTAAACTACAAATATGACAAACAGAAAGCTTATTCCTCTGCATTATAGATGAAAGAGTCCAACTATAAGGCAATACATCCCGGTGATGTTATTGTGCGAGAGGAGTCTTTCTTCTTGTTGCTCAAACTGGAGTGCCACAGGCAACTCACTGTGTTTCATTCTGTAATGTGAGAAAGAGTCCTCACAGTTGTCACAAATTGCAGTTGCCTGGGGAAAAAGACTCAGGTCCATAGCTTGAAAGCAAGTTGCCTCAATGGCTAGAGGGTTGGTCTAGACTCAGGAAAACAACGAGCATTTGAGTTCCAGTTTAGTCAGAAGCTCACAGGGTGGCCTTTTTGGGGCAATGGACTCTCTTTCAGATTTGCATCTTCATATGGAGAATGGAAATAATAAAGACAGAACCACACATGGATGATAGAAAAGTAGGTGAGTGTAATCAGCAGGAGCTTTTGCTCTGATTTCAATGGAATGAATGTATTTAAAGTGCTATGAAAATAATAAGTCTTCAAAAAAAAAGTTTTAACTGCAAGGTTGCAGACTGATAATGAATTACAATGCAATCCAATGCACGCCTACTCAGAAATGAGTCACTGAGTTCAATAGGTCTTACTCCAATATAAGTGTTTATAGTCTTTGCTAGGACTCCACAGGTTTATTTTGACTCTTTTTGCTAGACTATATACAATATATAAGGGTCACTGAAAAATGAATTTTGCAAAGGCAGAGATGTTCCATAACTACCAACATCATTGGCCATTTATTGGATAGGTGAGTAAAGAGTGGTGGCCTGCTGCCTTGGAAAAAAGAGTAGGTGGGTCACATCCGTCTGTGGCACACTGTCTTCTGCCAGAGATGTGACTAATTTAAAGGAAGGAATTAATTTCTGGAAAGATGATTCATCCGTCTGTTCTAATGGAAACTGCTGGGCCAGCAAGGGCATGTGTTTCACTCTCTTGCCCTTTTCTCATCAAAAATAATGCAAAAGCTGGGCACCAAAATGCATCTATCACACAAACTTTAGGAGTCATAGGATGCTGCCTTATATTAAGTAAGAGCATTGCCCAGAATTGTTTAAGCTGACTTGTTCTCCTGGGTTTTAGACAGGGATCTTACAAGACCCTGGATTTGAGATGCCAAGAGCCAAACTGAGCACCTTCCACGCAGACCTATCCATGCAATGGAAAAAACTTTTAGAGGACACTGTTTTCTGAGATGTATGGTATCTAAATCTAACTCAGCAGAACATAGCACAACCAGGGTTGTTGTGGGGCATGCCAAACAGGTATAAAGCATAGAAGGAAAGTGTCACTCCATAGCAGGAGTTTTTGAATCCTCTACCTGTTTCTGCCCAGGTAGCCCAAAACCACTTCTCTCAGCTGTTCTATCTTCCAGCGGGACTTAGTTCCAATTCTGCAGCCCTGTTTGCAGGAAAGCACCTGAAGGACACGGGTTTCACCCTTTCACTCTTTTACTCTTTCCCCTTCAAAATGTTTCCCACCACTCCACCCACCACTTCATACCTCGTAGGTGGGGATTCAGATATCTAAACCAGGAGTCTGAAACCACCATGTCACTGGAGCCTGTAACATGGGAAACATGAGATACCTACATGCTTCCATTCACTCTGCTACCACAGCTAACATTTGAAACCAAATAAAATTAGGCACTTACACGACACCCTTCTTGAGGCAGTGCATGAAGCATTTTGCACAGATGTACAGATTTAGTAATTATAGCTGTTCTCTCTTTTTGTCCTTGTTTAGTACTTTAATCTCTGTAATTAAAGCATCTAGCTGCCACAGTGATACGCACCACAGAAATATGCACTGTATAATCTAACTAGTTATTAACACTCCAAATAATGAGTGAGGAACTAGACACAAGACCTTTGCTATACTAGAAAGGAGAGCAAAATACCCCTCAAGCACCGGATGAAGTCCAGAAGCCAAAAACTATGTGTTGAATGTCTAAAAGTCTCCCCCACCCTCCATCCACTATGATGCAAGGGTTAGTTACCAAACCAGATGGCATCTTTCATGGGAAGTTTCTAGATGATGGCTCAACGTGGGTCAGTCTGCATAGCTTTGAAAGAAAGCCAAGTTGCAGCTCAGTCAGAATGGGAAACCGCTTGAACCAGGGATGCTGGAGGAATGGTATTTCTGTGAATTCTGAGGGAAGCTCACATGATCCACACTTCCCAGGCCAATGTGCATATTGGAACATTATTCTCTAGTGGATTTTGCTCTTTCTGAATTTTGTGATGCTGTCCTCAGCTTAAAAAAAAGAGAGCTTTAAATGCTTCTGAAATGATAAAATTCAGTTTAGAAATATGTTCCCTGATATGAAGTATGGAATTAAATTCATATTGTGTTATAAAGTATGCATTTCATTGTGGATTTTCATGCAGGTTTGTTTGTTTTTTTAAGTACACCCCGGATTAATGGAGAAATAGGACAGAATGGATTTAAGTGAAACTGACATGGACTGGATATAGACTGTTCCATCCATCCATCTCTACCCTGTAAGGAATCCACGATAAAAATGCTAACACCTTGCAATTATAAAACACTATCTAGTGTTAAGTAGTGTTACATTCCAGATATGATACACTAGTGATGCTCAGACTATTTTCTGGGGAATCCTGAATTCTTTAAAAGCGTATCGGAGATTCCTCAATAAGAAGTGTTCACAGATAATTTGCCCATCACTTAATGCCTTTCTTCTTCAATGTCCAGTCACAAGGTAGTGTTGGGTATGTTCTGGGTCAAACTTGGCAAATATGATGCTGGGACCTGTTGGGATTTCAGTCCTCCCGTTGCAGGATGTGTGATTGTTTTCATCACATGTCTGTGCTGACATTCCATACTGTTGGAGTCATGAGAACGGAAGTTCAGTTACACTGTTCCATTATGTTGTACTATTGCTTTTTCCTGTTCTCTCTTAGAGAAGAAGAGAGAAGAAGAGAGAAGAAGAGAGGAGAAGAAGAAGAGTTTGGATTTGATATCCCGCCTTTCACTCCCCTTCAGGAGTCTCAAAGCGGCTAACATTCTCCTTTTCCTTCCTCCCCCACAACAAACACTCTGTGAGGTGAGTGGGGCTGAGAGACTTCAAAGAAGTGTGACTGGCCCAAGGTCACCCAGCAGCTGCATGTGGAGGAGCGGAGACACGAACCCGGCTCCCCAGATTACAAGACTACCGCTCTTAACCACTACACCACACTGTAGGGGCCATGTTCCGTTGTTCTGTCGCTTAAATTCCACACCTCAAATGCCTAGCTTCTGTTTGGACTCTGCTATCGTATTGTGTGCATATATCTTTGGATATATGTCACAGAAGTGCATCGGGAAAGAAGAGTGATGAATCATCCCGAGGGTCGCTTGTGGGGGAGAACACAGCTGCCAGGCATTTTCCAAGTTGTTTCAGAAACCCAGTGAGGTTTGATATGTACCAACAGGACCCAAAACTAGAATCTGTTATGGTCCCTCAAGAAGAAATGGGACTCTGTGGAAGATGCACAGGTGTCATTGGAAGATGCCATTGTGAAACGTTTTCCTTGAAGGTAGAAAGTTTGAAAAATTACTGTGATATCCCATTGCATATCACTGTTCACTACAGACAAAATCTAATTCTGCTGCTTGTTGAAATATCAACTGCCATGTCAAACACTAAAATCTAATATTACTGGGGGTCAAAGATGGAAATAGGATAAGTCTGTAGCTAGGTAATATTTGTTATCCAAAATGAGCAAAGGATGGTTTGTTTGGGAGGCAAATTCATGTCAGCTGTAGTTTATTTATTTGATAAAATTTATACACCACTGGATTGTGGCATTTGAAAAATGCTGACAGAGAAAGGATGATCAGCAAATATGGAGCAGTTCAAGGAAGAAGCTTCAAAGAGGCTGCAGATTTACCTAGGTGATAGAGGGGGAGGGAATACAATGCATAAAGACAGCACATCCAATGTACTGTATCTTTATTTCCTTCAATGGTCCATATGAAATATTCCAGCCAATTCCTAATGCACATACTAATCTGGCAGACTTGATTTCGTTTGCCCATTTATGGGGAATGGAAAGGATGCTGAAGTGAGAAATACATATGAAAAAAAGCATATCTGTTAAATCTGTATTATTTGGTAAGGCCTCAGGAAATAGGTAACCTGGATAGACTCTCAAGTGCTCTGAATATCAGATTGATATATTTTGGGAAATAGCTCTTCTTCCCTGTAAGCACAACTTTTCATTATTTCAATGATATTCAGGCTTCTTTCACATAAAGGTAGCTCCTTTGTTTATCCCAGGATATTCCAGCCTCCCCCACCCCTTGTGCCTTTCTCAGGAAGGCGAGAGAAGGTTCGCAGGCATTTTTCCCAATTAAAACACGACTGTGTCAGATTCCAGAGCTGTGGGGGAGGGGAATAAAGGAAGATTAGAAAGAAAATCTATTACATGTAAGAGATTTTAGCAGAGTCCCTCGGGCCCTGGGAGCAGGGCTTAAGACAGCAATGTCTGAAATTTATTCTAAATATATAGGCTTGCTAATTAGAAATCATTTGGATATTACAGAGTCTTCAGAAGCAAAGGAAGAGGAGACAATCCTTGCTTATTATTAAATCCCTTTGAGGAGCATATATATATATATATATATATATATATATATATATATGCTTTTTTGACTGCATGTTTCCCCCTTTGCAGGTACATATAGGGCATACATGGCATTATAGGGTCACAGTCTATTTAATTTATGTTTAGCTTTTTATTTAGTTTATGTTTGCTTTTAATAAAATACCTGCTCCATAGCTAAATAAACAAGTACCCTACCTATTTTATATGTTGGTGCTTTGCTTTTTCTTCTTGTTTATGGTTCCCACATAGGCATATTCAATGACAAAATTATTTCAGTAATACCTTTTTTTTTTCAGACATGGGGAGAGCTAGCCTGGTGATTAGATGCCAAGGGCATAGCTAGCAGTCCAGCCCCATGCCATACAAGTGAATAATACATGAATAGCACCAATTCCATATCCAATCTGAAAAATTTCAAAGCTTTTTTGCTATTGTTGTTTATGTTGGCATGGGGTGAACGGTCACATGGAGATATCATCAGATTATTGTGTTTCAATAAATTACCAAAGAGCAATTTGGCCATAGGAATCAGGCCTTACTTCTAAGTAAACAAAGCTAGGACCTAGCTCTTGACAGAAAAAAAACCCAAACTCGTCACATAGTTTTCTGTTTCTGCTTCAAATGCCAAAGAATGTAACTAACAATAAAGGACCCCCAATTTATCAGTTCTACATTTTTTCACTAGGGTATGATACCTGCTTAGCTAGTTGTAGACTAAATTCATTCAGTTAAGGCTGAAAGTGCTCTATATTAAATTATATTATATTCTAGACACCGACAGATATGCAATATAATAAAGATCTTCATACAGAGCAATCCTATCTATACATGTTTACTCAGAAGTAAGTTCCACTGTGTTCAATGGACCTTACTTCCTCCTGTGTGTTTAGGATTGCAATCCTAATCAAGTTGCTATCCCCACTATGATAGAATGTGATAAAGATGTGCAATGCAACCCTATGTACACCTGCTCAGAATTAATGCAATGGAAATTTCCAGGTAAATTGGCATAGAGTTATAGTCTTGGACTGCAAGTACATGCAATTGACTTCCAACAACATTCTTGGAAAACTTGAAATGCAACAGCAACAATATTTGCAGAAATAAATCCCACTTTTGGAAAGAAAAGCAAAAAGTTGCTAACAATAATCTACTGCTGATTATCCAAGGATCACAGAGCTCTTGGCATATATGCAGGAAACCCTGTGAGATGCTAAGTCTATCCAATTTCATGGCATGTGAACTGAAAAGAGGATTAAGGCTCAACAGTTTGAATTTTGGGCAACTAAATATTTTTAAGGAAGACATCAGAAAGCGACAATGGACTCTTGTCTGTGGTCACTTGCAGATGACCTGCTTATTGAGCATTCATCCTGCTTCATTGGCACAAAGTTTACATGGAGGTTAGACTACAGTTGGCTATTTAATGCTTATTGATTCTTATTTGTTTCTGGGAAGGTTGTATGACAGTATGCTAAGCCATTGTTATCCCACACTCTCCAGTGCATTTCCTTGTTGCTTCCCCTATTACAAAAAAGGGGGAAGGTGGGTGGTGAGCTTGAGCTTGTAGCACAAGAGTGCCAGGTTGATTTTAATTTCACAACTTGAATTTGCCAGTATCTAATTGAATACCTCCCAGAAACAGTGGCAGTCTGAAAGTGTCCTGTGTAGGCTACAAGCATGTACATTCACTTTTTTAAAAGAGAGAGAGAGAGAGACTGTGTTGCAACTATCAAAGGATTAAGTTGTCAATTTTAGTTCTCCCCAGTTTCTCATTTTTTCCAGTTGCAAGTTTGGTTTTCCATATTTTTATAAAAGCTTGCATTTAAAAAACAAAATAAAGTCTTGATAAAAATTAATTGGCATTTCAGGTAGAAATTCTCTTAATGCACACATTTTTGTGTTGTAGTCTTGCACATTTTTGTAAAGAAAGCTTCTCTTAAACAATTCATTTTCATGCAATTTTAAGTACCGTAATATATACATGCATATACACCTTTTACACAGTATATGCTTTTACACAGTATATCTATGTAAATGAGATAGGATCACCCTTAAACGTGTACTTAAATCAAATCCCCCCCCCCAATCCCTAGTTGCAACCCTAAAACAAGAGAGCTGGATTACACATTCCAACTTTCTTTGAATGGAAACACATTGGGAGGATCCAGGGTTTGTACAGCGTCATCCATCTCTCTAGAAGGCCAAAATGTAACTAAGTGGCATTGATGCCCAGGATAGATGTGCGTTCTATTACCTCCAAAAATTCCAAAGAAGTGACAAAAGCAAAAACCGTATCAGCGCTACAGATTACCTCAGCCAGCTCTCGCACACATGGATGCAGTTTAGGCCTTTATGCACAGCAAATAAAAGTGATAATAGACATTGGCTCCCAGCTCTATTTTGAGTTAAGGTAATTAATACATGGGAGATAATGGAACTGGGGCTAACTGAGAAGCAGAACCCAAGTCCATTGCATTACAATGGACGTTTAGGAGCTTACAGCAGAATGCTAAGCAATTTCACTTCATTCAGTAGGACTTACTCCCCTTACACTGTGTATAAATGTACACAGTATTGTTGCCTTAATAGCCTAGAAGCACTTTTAGAAATGGATGGAGCATAAATATCCTGTTAAGAGAGCACTGTTGTTTTAGTTGATGAACTAAAAAGTTAAGTGGGACGATTAGAGATGCATTTTAATTGTAGATAACTGCTATTCGGTCTTCACACTCAAGTCATCAATGCTTTTCAGTACACTTCCAACATTCATGCCTTTTGCCTTCTTTGCTATAAGTCAACTCTTGAACTATTTGTGTTGTGAACATAAGAACTGCCTTGCTAGGAGATAAGGTCCTGTCTGATGCCTTCAGAAGTGCATAAGCAGGGTCAAAGTTGCAGCTAGGTAATTTTAGACTGCTCACTCTGCTGAACTTCTATTCAAGTTCTGACCTGATAGCATTACTGAGCAGACGCTGAAGGTCATGGCCATTCTCTCTTGGATGTAGTACTCAAATGCATTCCGCCTCAGGCATCAGTGATATTGTCTGAAGAGGGAATACTGCTAGGGTGGAAGGGCAAAGATGGGCCCATAGTCCTACCCAAGGAGCTGTGTGACTCCTCTGAATCTGCACAGGTTTACAGTGGGCCATTACTTGTATATTCATGGAGACTACACCTATGAGTGGGAATGCTAAGTATGCCTAACAGACATTGCAAAATGTATCCATCATGAACTTCTGTTATCCTTTTTAAATTATCCCACCATATAACAGAAAAATGCAAAACTGATAATCTTGTGCATAGGTAGTCAGAAGTAAATCCCACTGAGTTCAGTGCAACTTACTCTTAGATAAAGGTGTATAATAGATGGGCAGCTTTTTTGGACTGAGGGCTGCATTACAAGAGTGGGCAGAGCCAGAGTCAGAAATAATACAACATTATCTTGCTTGCTTGCTTGCTTGTAACTCCACTCAACTTCCATCTTCAATTTTCTTCTTTGACTTTTCTTTTCTATGGAAGATGAGGTCCTTTTAACTGCCTTGACTGTGCAAAGAGCCAAAAACCCAATAATCCCAGCAAAAGAATGCAAATTACATTGATGCACAACAGAACTGCAAGCCCAATCCTACAAAATATGGTAACTGCAAGATGCATGGATGATTTGTGAATTTGCAGGGAGCACAAGTCTACACTCTGCTGATACATTTTCTTCTCTGCTTTGATCTTTTTGCAGAAGGACTGCAGTTGCACACTTTACACAAACATCAGAGCTCTTCTCCCTCCCAGTGACTCCCTATTGAATGCTTGATGGGTGCAAGGTGACCCATGCTGGCTGGAACTGACAGGAGTTGGAGTTCAACAACATTTGGACAGCTCTATGTTTACTATCTCTCTTCGGGCCAATGCAGGGATCAATTTGCAAAGGACTGGATGCAATTAAGACAACACAATACAATATATTCATAACTCTATATGACGTCATGTCTTATTGATGATAGGTTCATCCTAAGCAGTCAAGGCACAGAGTGCTCCCAGCCTGTGGGTCATTGCCATTCTAAAGTCACAGGAAGAAGGAGGAGCAGGTCTAAAGCAGGATCCAAAATCTGTCTCCTTGGGATCATCAAAAGTTGGCAGCAATGAAAAGGAAAACCTCAAAACTCACTGAGTCTTGCTGTGTGAGCAATAACAATTTTCCAGCCTAGTAAATGTTGAAATAATCTTCTTTCTAGTGTGTATAGATTTTTAAAAGATGACAGCTGGAACAATGTTACAACCATGGGTAGTTGACAGAACAGTTTGCTGAACACAGTGCCATGAAAGTATTTTCATTTTCTGGCTGCAGATATTTGCTTCCCTCATATATTCATGAACAACATGCATTCGTTTATTTCACTTTGCATTTAATGTTTTATGCATATTTGATTATTTTTACCTTCAGAAAAGAATCAATAATGCAGAATAGCTACCCAATTTCAGCGGAGAACAGTTAAATAGATGCTGCAATGCAATTAGCTCCACACTGCCAGGGCTGCTTTACCTACATGCACCATTCATCTGAGTGGCAAAATGGAAAATTACTACAAGGGTAAGATCTATAAGGAAAGCTATCACACGGATGATAAGTGGTGAGGATTTATGAAAAACCGTTTACAGCGCTGCAGTGCACAGATCCATAAACTTGAAACTTTGCAGTTTAGAGGCAGTATTTATACTCTCTAATTCCCTTATCAGCAACAACTATGGCATCTGTGTTGCTTAAGTATCCTTAGGGCGGGTGGAGGGAAATGTTTCCAAGCAGCATGACCGTAATCAGTCTCCATAAAGTGACCACACACATTCCTATAAGTCTCTTAGAAATATATAAAAGCACATGTTTATTTTGTACAGTCAGATGTAATGCTCCAACAGTCTCTCTATCAAGATGTTTTGCACTCGAACCAGCACAGCCATACTGACTGAGGCTAATGCAAATTATATTCCAAAACATCAGGAGGGCACCAGGTTGGGGAAGGCTGAGCTACCAAATTCTGACTTGTAAGAGGCAAGAAAATAAAATCTGAGACAAAAATAAACCCACTAATAAAATGTCTGGGGTGGTGTGTTTTTTTTAACTAAAAGCCTTGGGGCTAAAGTAGATCATGGATTCAGATAGCTCTGTTGATTAGAGCATGGTGTTGGTAATGCCAAGGTGGAAGGTTTGATCCCTGTATGAGACAGCTGAACATTCCTGCATTGTAGGAGCTTGGACAAGATGATCCTAGAGTCCTCTCCAGCTCTATGATTCTATATATTAAACATATATGGTGCCAGAACTCACCATGAATGCCTCCCTTGTTTTGTTATAATGGCAATGGTGCCCACCTGAGAGGTGCTAGAACTGAGTTCCTGTGAGATCCGGCTGAAAAAAGCCCTGTGCCTCTATCAATCGATTGATTGATTGATTGATTGATTGATTGATCGATCGATCGATCTATCACAAAGAGGCATGTGATTCCTAATCTGGATTTGGGCAGCACTGTGGAGAAAGAAGGGAAGGATGGAGTTAAAACCTTTTCCCAATGAAAATCCACTCAGAAGATATAATTTACTTGATTGCTAGATACCTTGATATCCCAACTTTTCTCCAAGGAGACTGATTGTGGTCATGCTATCTGTCAAATGGCCTCAAGGCCCACTGGCCAGATCCAGTTCCTAACCCCTGGTATATAGGAAACAAGTAGCTAAGTAGAATTTGGGCATGGAATCTCTTATTTTTTAATTAATTTCTCTTATCAAAACTAGCAGGAGCCCCTATTTGAAAAGACATGTAGTAAAAGAACTGCAGCGACTGTAATTTGCCACAGAGATGTTTGATGGATATGAAAAGCAGTTCTACCAATATTTTTGAAGCACTATATGCTTAATGAGTGAGAGGCCTTAAACCCAGAGGCACTGTGTTAATTACAAAGGGATGTTTAATGAAGAAGGTCGTAATTATCTAACCTTGTCATCTATAGAATTAACAAGCCATGATAATGAAGGGAACTCACAAAGCAAAGAAGAGACTTCCAAGTCAAATGTGCACATGCGACTTCAAAACATAAAATATACCTAACTGTGTGTGTGTGCATACACATTATAAATGCTGTTTAATTTTGTGTACGTGTAAGTAGAGCAGCAAACATAAGCTAGGGGCTGAGTTTAAGAACATCTAAAATGCCAGCTGTTCACACATTTTGATTATTACTGTTAATGCAATAATTAATGGGAGGTGAGATGGAAAGTTAATCAATTTAATCCGGGGAAACTAAGCAGAGAGCTTACAAAAAATGGAAAGACACAGATGAGAAAGACATCATATCATTTGAACATCTCTGCCTATGCACTAAATCCCATATGGCAAATGCTTCATATGCCAGTGTTAACAATTTCAAACTAAGGTGCTCCTATCCCAATGTACGCCTTAGCACAGCAGCTGCAGAGATAGATATATACTGTATATCAACTTTACTGACTTTCCTTCATGTTATAGTTTTCCTAGCCTTTGTTAAAACATCTTAGTTGGCAACAAAGTACTAGAGATACTTTAAATTCAGCACAGCATCAAAATATATAAGGCGCCATTTCAGCAGCTCATCTTCTTGAAAATATATGCAAATGTGTATGTATAACAAAGCAATTTACATGTACCCAAAGTCTCAAAGAGAGAGTATCTGCTTTGATCAAAACTTATAATGGGGGTTTATCTGTAGGACATAAAAACAATGTCTGCCTTCGAGAAAACAGCAGTGGCTTTAGATTGCTTTTTCTATAGTTGCATTAGTTTTTGTAAAGTAGCGAGGGTTGTGTAAACACTTCCATAACAATCCTTTATTTTTTCCTAGGGTTGTACACTCACTGGTAAGAAATATCTCTGTAGATTATAAAATAGCATGCAAGACCTAAGAGAGAACATAAATTTCCCTACTAGAAGACTGTCTTCAAGATATATACTGTATTTTCCGTGTATAAGATGCCCCCCTGTACAAGGCGCCCCTATTTTGGGGGACTCCAAATTAAGAAAACACCCCTTGTATAAGACAAGCTCCAATTTCAAACCAATTTTTGGGTTTAAAAAAACCCCTAGTCTTATACACAGAAAAAATACGGTATATATATATATATATATATATATATATATATATTAAAGAAAACATTTATTTTAAATTTATGCAGTATATATTTAGAAACTAAAATAAAGGGAAATGAAACTTTCCAGAGGCAGTCATTTTGTGCTGGTATCCATGCTAATGTTATCAATGTATGAAAGTTGGCACTTTATTTGTTAAAAAAAAGAAGAAATCTATAGAGTAAGATTCCAAGAGTAGGGATAACTAACTCATTGTAAAATCATATATTTTACAAACAGATAATGTTCCTGTTATAAAACTGTCATTTGTGAACCTTATCAGCTTTGTTAACAATTAAAATCAGTAATGCAGCAAATAACAGCTTTTTTTAATAAATTGAAATATCCTGTATATGTTGACAATGTAGGAAATATTTGAGGTCAAGGTGGGAGCTGGGAGATGTCAGCAATAACTCACAAGGTGAAGTTAACTCCTTATTCAAAGAAACAAAAGCAGGCCATGCCTAATATGCACACCAACTCTCTTGCCAGGACGTCTTGTCCCAATGGAGCAGCTGCGAGCACTGAAGTTTCCTGCCTTCTCACAGTTCCCTAACTCTCTTCCTCCCCTGGGTCCTTCCTAAGCAACCTGAGACTTCTTCACATTGTCTGTCTTTGCTTCACTCTCTTCATACCTCTGCAGGTTCTGGGCAACCAGAGGGGAGGGGAGCTGGTTGCAGCAGGACGGGGAGACACCCTGGCTTCTTCAGCAGCCTGCCTGATCTCTGCCTCTTGGCCCACCTCCACTTCTGCCACTGATTCTGGACTGCTCTCTTCCCCAGTATCTTCCTGCTTACTAAATCCTGTTACCTCTTCAGCTTCTGACACCTCCTCCTCCCATTCTGCTCCCTCTTCTCCCTCTGACCACTCATTGTCATCCCACCACCAATCCCCTGGCTCTGAGCCATCTCCCTTAGGGGTTCCCCAGCTGGTGCTTCCCACCACACCTCTGGATCTAGCCTGTCCATGACATGTGAGGAAACAGATGAGGGCTACACTAAAAGAAGTCCCACACAATCCTATGTATGCTTTCTCAGAAACCAATCCCTCTGTACTCACTGGGTTTTATTCCCTAGTATGAACGTGCTTAGAACTGCAGCCTTAAGAACCTCTGCACCTGTGTTTCAGATAGGCTTAGCATCCAATTTTTATCAAAATGAAGATGGGACTGTGCCACTCACCTGACCTCCCTCCAACTAAATGACTGCTGCATGTCAGAGGGGGAAGGTAGCTGTAAGGTCATTGCAGTGTGAATGCACAAGCAGGGAATTTTATATACTAAAGAAAATATATACTGTCTTTCATAACAGGGTGCTCCCATTGGTTCAACTGAATTCAGATTGGCTCTCTATATATGCAAATTTGGTGGTGGGGGAACTACTCTTCCATTTTAGACGTTGGGGTAAGGAAAACACGAGGGCAGCTTTTCTGATGTTACTGTAAACTACGTGAATTCTCTTCTTACCTCTGGGTGGTAGAACTATGAGACAGTGCAAGCAGCATTTTTAACAATAACTGGTATATCAACCTTTTTCTGGTGTCATTTAAATGTATATATCTATTTCACATGTGTGCCAGAAGAGAGCATCAGAGACAGGAGCTAATAATTGCATATGCATAACTACCTTGCCACACAGTTAATTGCAGTATGATAAAATAGAGGTAATGAATAGAAATAACTTTCATTTTAATAATGTATGCGACCGAAGCATACTACTCAATATGTATGTGTGCACATTATATCAGCTGTGCACAGCTCTCAGCTATATACTACCCATGCAAACCATTAAATGAAAGTAAAATCAAGACTTAGAAGTCCTTTTGACTTATCAGATCACTTCACCTATTGTCATTGCAGCTGTACTCATCCTGGAATTTTACTAGCAGTAAGGACAGAGATGTTGGCATATTATTTGCCGTCTTCAAGGATACACAGCGGTGCTGTCATTCTGCCCTCAATAAGGCACTCCAGAAATTCAGCTATAGCCTACTTATGGATGAATCTTCTGACAGCTTTGACACTTCCATTTTCACTTCCTCAAGTTTTGATGCTCCTTATCATTAACACGGCTCCACTCTATAATTTGTGTTAAATGACTACCATTGATGAATCTGAAGGAAATGGCTCCCAAACTTTTATTTTGACCTTATAAAGTAATCTAATTGGTACAGAGTCTACAGACACGTTTAGTTTTCTACTGGAATGGAAGCTATCATCCGAATTACAAGGCAGTGCTAAGGGATATTTTATATTCTGCATGCAAATGGTTCATATGCCCACTGTGACTTACCATAAGATACAGTGTTTTAAAAAAAGGACTTTGCACATTCATGAGTATTAAAGCTTTGGAACACAGCTGCTAGGCTGTGATGCTATTGTGATGCTGAAATACATTTAAGGAGGTCCCCAAAATTGAATTCACTGGTGGAAACACATGAATGGCAAATGCATAGAAAAGACAGAGAAACAGCTAAGGGAGTTTCAAGGCATATATCCTACCTTAGTGAGTTGTAGATCCAACAGGCCCTGTCTGAATTCAGATCCCAAGCACACAGATCAAAATCTATGCTGGCCTATAAGTCATTACTGTTAGTTATCCTTAACATTGCTATGCTCAATGATCCTGCCTACATGTGAGGGTCAGGCAGTGCTGGTGTAGGAGGAGGAAGATGCCTAGTGGATGGGAAGTAGTCCATGCCAGATTTGGGGTTGTGGCTGTTACCAGGGAAGTTCTTAGAATCAGGCCCCATTGCAGGAGCTGAAAGGAGACAGAGGTGAGCGAGTGGAATGGCCAGACCTAAGTGGCATCCTGAGACATGGCCATTATTCTGATTGCTGGAACCAGACAGCCATCTTGGAAGTCTCAAGCAGTTACTTGCTACCATGTTTCAGTTTTCAAACGCTTTGAAGGGCTACCTGTTCCAGGTGGCCTTTAGCTGAAAATGAGGCTGGAGGAGGAATATGATTTATACAGGGAATTTGGTTGTTCTGATCCAATTTAGCACTGCCAGCATCAAGCTGCCCCTTGCATTTAGTATCCACTTAAGTCTGATCTGCTTTTAAAAAAATACCTATATGCAAAATATATATTATACATACAATATGTATGAAAGAACCAAGCCTCATGCTTTACTATATTTCTCTGCTGCGCTCAGGACGTGCTAGCTCAGGTCCCACAAGCATCAAGTTGGCCGCAGGATGCTGGACTAGATGGACCACTGGCCTGATCCAGCAAGATTGTCTTATGTTCTGCAGAATAATTTTATAAGCTTTAGAATGTAAGTATTTCTGGAGAGTTATGTGCATTGTTGTATGTTATCTGTTTATGTGCTGGTTGCTTTAGGAAGCCTGGAGTGTATATGTGCATAATATTACAGTATAGTAATGCATATAATACTGCACATAATAATGACTATAATAATGCAGTAAAAACTTTGAGAACTGTTCATATTTTTAGCAGAACCAGTGGGGGTGGAAATAACTTGTTGAGATCAGTGAGTATAGCAAGTGCTGGGGGTGGGGCAGACTGTGTTCTACAATGAGATTTCCAGGAAATTCTACTCATACTTTGGCAACATGGGGTTCTGAGGGAGAGATGTCTTTTGTTCTCTCTTAACTGTTGGTCTTATGGAAACTATGCTTGTATTATGGAATAAGTGTTTTGTTACTGCTAATTTTTTAATTGCAGGTGGGGTTGGAAGTGTTCTATTCTGAGACCTGGTATTTCTTATTTAACCAAGCCACCTTGAAAAATCTATTCAGAAAGCTGGCCTAGAAATACTTTATAATAAATAGCAATCTTCTCTACCACCTTCTCAGCCCTTAGGATCTAGTTACCTAACAGACATGGATCCCCCTTAATGAACTTGTAGGGCTGCTGGAATGCAGCTGTGAGGGCCTACATTATGCTGCAGCTGCACATAATGGATTCATGAGGACAGGTAGGGAATGGGACCAGTAGATGCCTGGATAGTCAGTGGGACTTGCCTTGATCTGCTGCAGCCTCTGTGTCTGTAACCTTACAAACTGGTGATACAGCGTATCAGGGATTTTCAACAACACACTGCTCCCAGGAGCTGAATTCCACAGTGCCTGTGTCCACATCTTGATGTGCTTATTTGTGCATAACTCCTTGCCCTTTGTTCTGCATACCAATAGGATTGGTACTAACCCCAGAGCTAGCACATACAAGATGTGATTCTAAGGAGGGGGAAAGGCTAGCCACCAGACATGGCTTCTGTGTCTTAAAAAACACTGTTTACTTTCTAACCCTTTTGGACACATAAGTTCTAACAGAGTCAATTACAATTACCTTTAAAATAAGAGTAAAAATAGCAATAAAAGCATGCCTATTTGCTGCAGGGAAAATAATTCCACACCAGATTTCTGGTGATAACACAGACCCTGAGAGTGGAGGTAATGGTTTCAAATAAGAATTTTGCCTGCATTGTATAATATAGCCTTAAATTTGGTTCCAAAGAGGAATAAGAATGAAAAAAGCAAGGCCAAGTAGCAACTTGAAAATGAAATAGAACTTGGTTTGCTCAACAGCTTTAAAATGATATGGGGGGGGGGGGAATAAACATATAAAAATAGAGCAGGCATGGGCAAACTCAGCCCTCCAGATGTTTTGGGACTACAACTCCCATCATCCTTGAGCACTGGTCCTGTTAGCTAGGGATGATGGGAGTTGTAGTCCCAAAACATCTGGAGGGCCGAGTTTGCCTATGCCTGAAATAGAGGGTTGTCTCCAAAGCAGTGTCAGTGGAGTTTGGCTGGTGCAGTGGCACTTCTGTTTCCTCTCTTCCCTCTATGTGCCCCTCCAATCTTCTCCAGAAGCCCCACCCCCAGAGGTGAAGGTGTGCAGTGGGCTTCAGGGAAGAGGAGGGGAAAGTTCTGTTCCACTAGCTCACAGCCCTTGCACTAGCAGAATGGGAGCACTGGATTCCACCGATTATCTGTAGAAATTGCTGGTTTTATATTTCCTATAGTAATACTTACTGTTTCTATAGGACTTGCAAATGTCCAAAGCACTTCATATACATTATTTAATTGCAATTGTTAAATCAACCCTCTAAGGTTGTTGTGAGCATCGTTACAACTCCCCAGACTAAAGATGTGGGAAGGAGGGTGAGGCTGAGAGAGAGTGGCTTGCATAATGCCACCTTGTGAATTAATGTCAGAAACAAAACTTGAACCACAAATGTCCAGATCCTTAGCTCAGTCTTTTATGCTGTTGGGAATGCTGTGGTGGTAGTACTAAGAGCAGAAGATGAGCCTGGTGGATCAGGCCAATGGCTAGAGTCCTGCATCCTGTTCTCACAGTGGCCAACCAGATGTCTGTGAGAAGGCCAAAAGAAGGATCTGAGGACAACAGCAGTCTCCTTGCTTGTGGTTCCCAGCAGCTGGTATTCAGAAGCATCATAGAAAGCCTCTGGCACTGATTGCATTAAAATCAGAGGGGTAGAAAAATCCCTAGCTACCATTGTATTGGCTACTCAGATAATACAGAGGAGGCAGGATGGGTCTAGGGAAGGAAAACAGAAACATTGGACAGAAGTGAGCTGGGACCTGAAAGCACCCAGGCAGAAAAGAGCAAGGAGCCTAAGAGAAGCAATAAATCTCAGGTGGGAGACTGATGAGGGTTATGGTGATGATGCTTTTGTTTGTGTAAAATATTTTGATTTTTAGTATGCAGTGGTGCTGTTCGATATTCATCTCATACTGACATAATGATTTCCTTCTTGTTATTTCAACTTCTACTGCGGGGAAATGAGACCACGTCATAGTGACTTGAGCAATGTCACCTCTCCTAATGACTTAGCTGAGCTTTCAGCTGCAGCCCTCTGGTCCCAAATTTAATGCTCCATATTTTGGAACAGAACAGCTGTGTGCCAAGAAAGCTTCCCATTGACTTCAGCGCAGCTGTAGACTCATCCCCGTGTGTCGACTTCCAAGTATAAATTCAGCTACGCCTTAAACTCATTTATGATACCACTTCATCATCCACTAAGCTTTTCCATGTTCCAATAACTCTCTTTCCTTGGCTCCTAACATTTTCAGAGTAATCAAAGAGACAATTCATTCAAGGCATTAATATTTGCTCACTACAAAGAGGAACTTGCAGGATCATAATTCACCTGGCTTCCACGTGGCTGAGTGTGTTCAGTATGATACTGTTGGTTACTCATGCATGGACTTGGGTGTAATAATACAAAACCGACTGTGCTTGGGTAAGCAAAACTTCATCAAAATAAGATTTCTTCCTGACTGCTATTGGTTTTCAGACATTTACAAATGAGAGGGCATACCTGAATTTGTTTCCTATAGAAGAAGCTCAACTGTGTTTGCATTCTCTGCTTTATTAAAGAAAAGAAAAATCTCTAGTGCAACAATATAGCTTGTCTCTCAGTATAAATTACTGGCTAATGTGTATCTTCAGCTGAAGATGCACAAGCAGACAACGTGTCACATCAACATGCACAAACTGTTGCATGCATAAATCAGCCTGTATTTTTGCCCACCAAACCTCTTGAGCACTACAGAATTTTGGAATGGTAACAAGTCCTACGAATCACTGGCATTTTCAATACACAACCATGCTGACAGCTATGGCTATTTTAAGGCAGGATGAATAGGGCAGCCTAGTGACTAAGAGGTCTAGGAGAATGAGAAATTGCCTTTGTGAAGCCTATGCCTTTCATTCTATAAACCAAAGGCATAGGCTAGGATAAGAAATTTGATTCTAGTAGAGGCAGCATTAATGAAGCAGAATTAAGGGTCCTGCCAGCAACAGGAGTGCTACTCTCTCTGACACCCGCTTCCTCCTCCTGCTTGTTGTCCCTATCAAAAACTGATTTGGGAGATTGGATAATCCTGTGAAGAAGCATTGTGGGATACAGGGTTTATCAATGAAAATTTCATCCCCCACCTTTGACTGGTAAATTGTTCTCCTGGATCTCAGTCCCATCAGCAGCCAGGAGGCTCCCTTCCATTCATGAAACCCTAGTTATGATCCAAGCCATAGTCTCCAAGCTTGAACTTGGCAACTCTGTTCCTCTAAAACAACTAAATCGTAAATTAACGCCTCTATTCTTTTGGCAAGACATTCAGACACATCAAGGCTTAACCATTCTGATGATCCTTATCTATTTGGTGAGGGTGCTTTAGTCATGTGACATCTTACACTACACTACATGAATGTGAAGTGAAATATTGTGTATCACATGACTGTATATGGCTGTTGATTGAATCATCAGTGGTTAAGAAGAAAACTGACCCTGAAAGCCTGTCTAGTACATTCAAATGAATTATTTGTATAAAAGAGGAAACCAAAAATCTAAACAAAAACAAATAAGTGATGCAACATGGCTTTTACACATGCATTTTAGTTCTACTTATGCTAAAATGGCGGTGGACTCTTCATGTCCCGTTTTCTAGAGTAGGCAGTTTTGCTAACTGCCTTATTTCACAGTTCTGCAGTAGGGTCTTCATGCAAGCCCTTGAGCGTACAGTTCTGCAAGAGAGAGAAAAGCAGTGACTTCCTAGCTGTGAAGAGGCCTATGGTGCAGCTCTCCAACCTCCAGGGATGCAAAAAATACGACATTCCCTAGTGTTTTTCTTTCTGCATCACTGAGAAATGTGCAGTCCGCAATAATTTAAGAGTGAATTTTCAATTAGATACATTATTTATGGGGTACCTAGGAAAGATATAATTTCTTGCTACCTTGTGGGAGAACTCCATTTGAAACACATGCGCTATGGGGCTGCAGGGCCCAATCTTGTCGCAAAGCCAGTGATAAATAATCAGCTGCACATAGAAAATGAATGCACAGCTACGGCAGTATTAATATTCATTAGAGTTTCGTGGAAAAGCCCTTGTGAATATTAGGGAGATGGTTAGCTAGCAATGCTGTTTAGGATGCAGGTTCAATAATCTGATGTCTGAAATAGAGTATGGCAGACCACAGGAATGGGTTAGAGGCAAAGACCTGACTTTCCCATTATTTCACTCCCCAAGCAGCAGCGATGTCAAAGCTAATCTAAAGGTTACTTTCCTGCCAAAAGGAATGTGAAAATGACAACCTCAGTTCTAAAAAAAACGGGCAGTTCTGAGCCATCTCTGGAAGAAGCTATCCAACTGTTAGACAAACACCTGAGATTAGCTTTCATGGTAGCTCACCTAGTTTCATTCTCAAAGTAACATTGGTTTCTATAGTGGGACATCTGGTCCCACAGTGGGAAAGTGATGGATTCTAACCATGGGACGCCAGTAGTTTGAGGAAAATTGCCAGCACGGAGTCCTGTTTCACTTTCCATTGTTGTTATTTTGAAGGGACTTGTAGGAAATTAAGTGCCGGGCATTTTGCCATCCAGAACCGTGTTTGACGTGAAAAATTGTTCCTTGTCACCTATCGCTCTGTGCAATTAATCATCACTTGGAAAAGATAGGGCACTAGTTCCTTTCAAAGTGACACAAATGCATAACTATTTAAAGCCCACTGGACAAATTGGCGCCCTGGTCTAATATGGCCTTCTCTTCCAATTCATACCCAGGAACAAAATCAACACATAGTGAACAGCTAATCTGTCATCCATGAAGAAGTCACATGGGGCTTAGCAGTGACTAAAGTGATACACAGTGACGATACCTTCACCAAATTGTTGTTGTTGTTGTTGTTACCTGTTAGTCGCTTGTTACACAACAAGTTTTCCAGGCAACTGACAACATATTTAAATGTAAAAGCAAAAAATGCATGAACACATGATAATAAAAAACAAATGTACATGTAACACATTTTCACAAAACACATGCAAATCATTAAAAACAATGCAAAAAAGCAGGACAACTAACTGCAAACAACATCATTGTAGTCTATCAAAAGCCTGGGGAGAAGGAGGTAAATTATTACCTAGCACCGAAAAGATTTAAGCACCAGACAGAGCTCACTAGCAGACTAGTTCTATTAAGAGAGCTATTCTTGGCCAGGACTAACAACAGTTAAAAAAAAAACAAAAAACACCTAGAAAAACCCAATTAGTGTGCTGAAAATATTTAGATTATATAATTATATTTTTATCCCGTTTTGTTAAAGAGCAAAAGAGCAACATTCTAAATGTCATGGCAGTATTAAAAAGAAACATGAAAAAGTGAAAGTTATTTTGAATAAGCTTAGAAAATAGAAGTGGAGCTGAATCTGTACAGTTCTTATTTCTTGATTTCTTCTGGCTTCCATGCTGTCTAACTGAACAGAGGGCACGATCAAGGTTTGAGGAGACCTTTTGCACAAGATGCTCTTGTTGGCCTCTTCCCCCTGTCCCTACTTCTGCCCCTTAGCTCTAGTGAGCTTACCTGGTGGTTAGGTCATTGGGTCCATCTAGCTTAGCATTTTCTCTGGGGTTTTAGACTGGAATCTTTCCCAATGCTACCTGGAGATGCCAGGCATTGAACCTGGGGTCTTCTGCATCAAAGCATTGGGCTGCCACTGAGTGACATAGCTCCTCTTTTGTGTAATGTGGAACTGCTCTGGGGCATTATGGGAATTTCTTTTTTAAAAAAAAGCAGGATCTGTCATGTTAATTTCCCCAAATGCCCTAGAATTATAGTACTTCAGAGCATTTTAGGAAATTTGAATAGCAGGTCTAAGCCACCCTTTGCTCAACAGAGCAAGGACCCATACCCATGGACAGGGCCCCGCCAGGTCACTGGTGTCCTCACAGGGTACACCCTCACTCTTCACTTTTCACTTATCTTCAAATCCAAATGGAGAAAGTGGATTGTTGTTTAGTCGTGTCCGACTCTTCGTGACCCCATGGACCAGAGCACGCCAGGCACTCCTGCCTTCCACTGCCTCCCGCAGTTTGGTCAAACTCATGTTCATAGCTTCGAGAACACTGTCCAACCATCTCGTCCTCTGTCATCCCCTTCTCCTTGTGCTCTCAATCTTTCCCAACATCAGAGTCTTTTCCAGGGAGTCTTCTCTTCTCATGAGGTGGCCAAAGTATTGGAGCCTCAGCTTCACGATCTGTCCTTCCAGTGAGCACTCCCGGCTGATTTCATTAAGGGAGACATTTTCTCCCTCTCTTCTTCTTATTGGAACTCAGGGATATCCAGTCAATCCAAATGTTGAAAGATTTAGGGCAAACAAGAGGACATATTTCTCCACACAGTGATTAATTAAACTATGGAATTTGTTCCTACAAGATGTAATGATAGCCGCCAACTTGGACAAATTCATGTTCGGATAAGGCTATCAAGGGATATGAGCCACACTAGCTATGTTGAAGGGAGTAGTGCTTCAAAATAGCTGGAAAACACAGGAAGGGAGAGTGCTCTTGTGGTCAGGTGCTGCTTGCGTGTTTGGGTGGCCTCTGTGTTTACAGGATGCTGGACTAGATGGTCTGATTGACCAGGTTCTTCTTATGTTCTTATGTTTTAAAAGTTTTATTGGTTTTATCTTTCTTTATTATGATGGATTTAATGCTTTTGTTTGTTTGTTTGTTTGTTTCTAATTGGTTTGTGTATTTTAGTCAAGCCATATATATATGAGAGAATTTGTACATGATTTGGAAAATTGCCGTACCCTGCAAGTGGGGTTTATAAATTTTATAATTAAATAAATCTGCTTGTCCATTTTGAGAACAGGATCTAGATGAGTGTGGTCCAGCAGGGCTCTTTTAATATATAATTTTAGTGTCATTTACTCAGCTCCTGAACTACCTATGTCCTCCCCACACTTCTTTTCCCACCAAGATCCCAGAAGAATAAGCCAAAAGTGTCATTTGCAACACAACACATGTCTACTCAAAATTTAGTCCTACTGTGTTCAAAGGTGCATCAGCCATGCAGATAAGTGTGTACAGGATTGCCAAGTTACCTTACTCACTCAAAATGACATTGGGAAGCACCGATAAATGGACATGCCCACAACATACAAGAGTCAGCATCAGTGAATATAGTACTATTCTCTCCGTATGCAAGGATTTTTATTCATGGAACTGCTCTCTCATGCACTACAGTTAGCAATGCTCCTTATGTATTAGCAGTAGGTTATAACTGCTGCAAATAATTATTGCATTCCCTGGGGCAAATCATGTGCATGTTCTGCACAGGAATTAACAGCACCAGTATTATACCACTAGCACCCCAAGTATTGACAAAAAGTGTCCATATGTGTAAGGTCTCTGAGACACTGTTCCACTGGTCCACATCAATCATCAGTTTGGCACCAAGTTCTCTGTAAATGCTCCAGTGCACTTTGCCAGCCTGAAGGATACATAAAAGAAACAGCAAAGTTTCTGGAAAGAAGCCGCTAAAGCTGTTAGCTAAAATTGATTATGTTTGATGTAAGAGGGGGAAGGCGGCAAAACGCATTTCGTTTGTTTATACAGCAAAAATTCTCGCCATCCTGTGATCAGTACTCAGTTTATAAAAACACAAATCCTCTAATCTGTTATAAATGGGAGACAAAGGCCCTCACTAATCCAGGTGTTAAAACAGATTGCATTGCTGCCAATTAGATTGGACTCTATGACACAAGGTATATAAGGAGATGGGAGCTGTACCTCGGGTAATAAACCTCCACCCAGCTGTCAACACTAGAAGCAAACAAAAAAAAACCCTTCTGTGATCTGTTAGAAAGTGCTAAGAAGCTTGTCATGGTGTTAGTAGATGACTTTGCAACCGGTGGATTGGAATAACAGCTTGAATGGTTTCCAAAATAAAGAATTCAGTGGCTTAATAGTGTTCTAGGTTGGTTTTTTTAATTAAAAAAAATGCACATTTCTTTTTGATAATATATTCATAGCACACTGATTTAAGGTTTGATTATTTAAAGGCATTAATAAACCACAGTAAAAACAGGATTATAAATACCAAAAGAAACAGTGGGGAGACAATGTCCATTTGGGAAATGAGAGTAGCACTTTTCAATCAGTCAGCAGTGTAGACTAGAATGAACACAAACATGGCGGGGAGAAGCAACACTGCAGTGGTAGGCTCTACTTAAATCCAGACGTGTAAATCCACTCTACAGGAATCAAACCCTATAGAGGTACAAATGGGGTGTATGGGGTTTTAGGGGAGGGGTAGTACTTCTGGTGCAGGACACAATGTGATCCTTCTGGGGTAGTTTGTCCACCTTTGGCCCCTACCCTGCACTCAGCTCTCACCTGTGGCTCCTAGAAGCTGTCAGTATGTGACAGCGGCCGCACCCTGGGACATGACTTTAACTGGCTGGCTAAACCAGGTGAGGGTAGCCGAGGGGACACAAACCCTTGGTGACGTAAGGACTTCCCCTGCATGCAAAATAGGCTCTGGTGGATTGCACAGACAAGACCAACTGTGGGCCCAACAGTCAAGAAGGCAGTTTCTGCATGCCCCATAGGGGGAAGTGAGGGGCAGATGGGGCTCATCAACCTGAGAAAGTAGGCCATCTAGGACTTCACCCCTGGAGGTGCACTCCATTGTCTCTCAGGACAGATGGATGGCAACAACAGGTACAAAATGCAAATGTGCAGAGTTGTCCCTGCAACTGTAAACTCTTATTTTAGGAAGGGTTTGTGATGGTATGTGTATAGGGCCTACACACATACAGCTGCTATGTGCCAATGCTCCATTCCCACAGTAGGCTGAATACACAAGTTGGTGAAGGGTCAGGCCTGCAAACCTGCTCTGACTTTCCACCACCACCACCACCTCCATCCTGCTTGTTCAGTTATCAGAAGAGCCCTTTAATAACCTCTCAGCAATAGATCACTTTCAGCCGTGAATGTGTACACATTCATAGGAATAGCCATATATCAGATATAATGCAGTCAGGTTAAGCACTTTTTTTTTTGCACAACTGAGCTCAGTTGTTGAGAGGCTGCAATCAAAATCACAATGCTGGGGGGTGATCCTGGCAACAGTCTTCCAGCACTGAGTTCTGTGTTCCACCTGCTGAACATGAGAGTGGGCAGAAGTACCACCAGCAGGATTCCCACTGGTGATAAGCTATGGGAATCTAGAAAATGGAGCATTCAGGGGAGAGGCTCAGTCATCCTGGGATCCACTGACACCAACATCCATCAGCAAAATTTATTTAGTAAGTAAAAAGTACTATGGGTGACTTTCTATGAAAAACTGAAAGCACTCTTCCTGGTGGCTTTTTCTTTGCCAACATCCTTGGCAAATTAAATCTTTCATTCTGTGTTTATCACACTTCTTTTATCTTTATTTATGGAGACTTCTGGAAATGGAAGGAGCCAAAACTTCACTTTGGTAAGAACAGAGATCATGAAATTTTAGAAGAGTCAGTTTAGGCAGGGAGTAGGGGGATGAATGCTTTCAGCTTCTACTGTAAATTCTAGGCTATAAATTACTTCAAACTCTTTTTCAGTAATCTGTCTGTGCTATATTAAAGGTTTATATTTTAAAACCAGACAAAATGGAAGAAATGTCAAGATCCCCACATAAACAAACAAGCCCAAGAAACTACCCTAGAAATTTAATGAAAAAGTCTAAAGGACTCTGTCTTTATTTATGTATCCTGGCACTGCGGAGACACCAAGAATTACTACATAGCAGCATTGGGAAGAGATCAAGAAATTGGATACTGAAGGTATTAACTTTATCCTGCTTCATGCACATTCTGTGATACCTTGTGTCACAATGACCACAATTCAGCAGAGAACTTCAGCATACAGTGGTACCTCTGGTTACAAACTTAATTCATTCCGGAGGTCCGTTCTTAACCTGAAACCGTTCTTAACCTGAGGTACCACTTTAGCTAATGGGGCCCCCTGCTGCCGCCACACCGCTGCCGTGCAATTTCTGTTCTCATCCTGAGGTAAAGTTCTTAACTTGAGGTACTACTTTTGGGTTAGCGGAGTCTGTAACCTGAAGTCTTTGTAACCCGGGGTGTTTGTAACCCGAGGTACCACTGTACATGAAATCTGAAAGCCCTATTAATACTCAGGAATCACACTTTTAATTTATATTCCTGTGATGTGGGAGCTAATGAATGGACAACAAAAGTTGTACTGTGAGCCCTTAAGGTTGCAAGAAGACTTATACTTCAAGGCTTGAAAGATAAGCACCCACCATCTGCTACTCAGTGGTCTTTAAGATCTCACTGTCCTTTCTATGTTTAAACGTATACCTTATAATCATCAATCTCTTTCACATACTTATTTGGGTATACAGATTGCTTGTATTAGTATATGTGTGTAAGTAGGGATTGATGAATTAAAATAAAAAGCATAGATACAAGGCAAATCTTGGGACCTGTGCACACCTCTACTGTGTATATGAGACTTAATAGGTTCTATGCACATAAAAAGCTCTGTGTGCAGGCTATGATCACGTGGCATCTCCTCACATTTTATCTAGGAAGCTGGCTGTTCAGAATGGACCTCTATACATTGAATTTATGCATAGGCCCCATTCAAATGTTACATCCTCATGTGAAGGGCAGATGCAAAGATGTAAAACAGTCTTCCTTTCACTTTTCATTCATGTTATCCATTCTCTTCTAGAGATTTGTTTGGGGAAGTTCTACACAACCCCGCATTGTCCAAGTTTTCTATGCAGCTTGGTTATTTAACAATCTAGGCATCATAATCCATCCCAAAGAAGTATAGCACAGAAGGATACATAAATTTGCACTGGCTGTGCTGATACACTCTGAATAAAATACAGAAACAATAAGTAGATCTTTGCCATGAGACAACACTGTGTCAAGCCTCCTCATGGTAGAAAAAGGTCATCGACCCTAAGCTTTTTTTCTTTTAAAAAAAAAGGAATAATGAAATGAATCAGTTCGGTTTGCTAATCCTATCCATCGCTTTCTGTTTCCACTGTCAGAATGGCTTCCATCAAAGCTATTCTTTCTTTTAAAATAAATCAATTGATTTTAACTGGAGTTCACCAGTTCAAACTGTTTTCATATTCATTGGTGAATTAGCTCAATAGGTTTTGAGCATGACATTTGCAGACTCTTCACATTTTTATTGGCAACATTTCTGCAGCTAAAAGAAGAGGTATGAGGAAGATTCCATGGAGATAATGCATCTCTTTCCAGAGTAAAACAGAGACTGACAAATGGCAAGTTCAATTAAGTGAGCCTGACAACAACCATGGTATTACCAAATCTCAACTCCTTTCCTTTTCTTCCCTCCACCCAATATCTCTCATGCAGAAGAGTGAAAAGTGAAAAGAAATGAGAACCGTTCCAAATGTCACATTTTGTACTCACTGATTGACCTTTTAAAGGGATTATATGAGCACCTACGCATGGAAATGGTTTATGGGTATTGTTCTTCCATGTAGTTTCTCTGGGGATGAATCTCCCGAACAGGAGACAAATCTATGACCCAGGTCACAGCTGTGTTCAGGAAATGTAGTAGCCTTTCATAATGTTTCTACATATAAAGCACCTTATACACACTCAAATGTGCATAGATGGGAGCAAAAACACAGCAGCTGCTACCTGCTGTCCTCATGTTCACATGCACATCTGTGACATTCCCATGTGTGTAAAACTTGCACACAATAAGGGAACTATGTGCAATCTAGGACAATCACAGTCCCATTCATTGTATAGCTTCATAGGGAATAAAAGAGATATCCATTCAGTTTGCATTTTAATGTGAACCTATCAAATTTGCACTTCCTGAACCATTGTATGAGTCAAAATGCAGCTATTCTTCAAAATCCACTCTTCCCTGAATTTTGCACTGCAATTCTCCAAGCTAAAATGTATATAAAAATGTACATTAGAGGAAAGTGCTCACAAATGTGAAGTGGTGAAAATAATGAACAATAATTCAATGTATTGGGGGAAATTGCTTGCACAAATTTAAATACTAATTGTGTGTGTTAGGAAAAATGTACACACATTTTAATGGACTTGCTTTAAAAACAAAAAAAGGCAAGCTGACACAGAAATGAGGTGAACTGAAAAATGAGAACATGTAAGGAACTGAAATGGACAGATACTTTCATCCCTAATATACAGGCCTAGGTGTGGACATGCATATGCCAGTTCCAGAGAAACATTCATGTGGCAAGGCAGAGTTGGACATGTGTGCTGCTGTACTGATGCTATGACCTCTGGAAGGAAAAGGTGAATGAAAATCTCATTGGCTTGGCCTTGAGTATAGCTACACCAGTTCTCCTGTGTCCTTTCCTATTAACATAAGTGCTCCTTACTTTGGACAAGAATAAACTTCAGGTGGTATGAAAAATATTTACCAGATCTCTAACCTCATATCAGAGTGCTCATTTCAAAATGTTCCAACATAGTTATGGTCACATACAAAGATGAGTCCTCATGTTCAAGGAAATCACAGTGGATCTGAATCTATGGAGTGCTAGGACATGTCTCTATATCTATATAATGCCTACTCTTATCCTCTAGTTTCACCCAGGACTGCTGTGTTTTTCAAAGCTCTATCCATAAGAATACAGATCTCTCTCTCTCTCTCTCTCTCTCTCTCTCTCTCTCTCTCTCTCTCTGTGTGTGTGTGTGTGTGTGTCTGTCTGTCTGTCTGTCTCTTGTTACCTCTTATTTCTTCAGTGTTCTTAAGAATTCTGGCTGTGAAATTATTTGGCTAGCCAGTTATTGCTATGTCTCAGTGTTCCTTAGCTGCAAAATGGAACCAAAGTCCTCCACCTGGTATACATGCAGTATGCGTGTGTGATATGTATTTTGACTTCCCGTGTAGTGTAGGATGTGCCTCAGTGCCTTTGCATATGGACCCATCTGCTTACATGTAGATTTAGTTTTGCTTTATCCTTGAGGCACATTGTACTGGTCTACCTTTGTCTACCAGGCCATAACGCTGGGCCCACTTACTGGTTTCTGTCCCTAGTGCCTCATTCTGATGCACAGAAACACCCCCATTTTCATCTGCGAAATATCAAAGGGCATGGCATTTGCGTATGTGAGCCAGCTCTTACTGTAGATAGCCTTGAGTTAAGCAACTTGTTTCAGATTATTTTCCTATCTCTACCAAGTGCCAGTTCACTTCCCACTCCAAAAAAACAGAGAGAACACAAGCCTGGGGTCAGAATATTTCTTCCTTCTCATTTCTGTTGACCGCTGAAGCCTATAGTATGGTCTTCCTAATTAGTTTCAAAACTTAAAATAAAAATAAAAATAGCGGGGAGATAGAGGGAAATGCATTATGCTGCTCAGAATCCCCTGCTTCGGTTTCTAAGAAACATCAAGAAGTTTTGCAAAAAGGTTTCTGTAGGACAAAGCTGCCCCAGGGCAGCTGTGACACATTATCAGGCTGTTTATTCAGTTGTTCTAGCACACTTGAGATGCTACACAAGCATGGGGTGACATGTCTGCTACCTATGAAAAACAAAGAACCTTCTCTATTCTAGCTGTCACCTATCTCTTGATAAGGGGAAAAATAGCACCTTGTAGCATTACAGTTCTTCTCAAAAGGCAAGAGGTTTCAAGTAAGTGTTTGCAGGCACACCAGCTCTATTTAAACATTCATCTTGGTGGCATGGTGTCTATATATTTCCTTGCTTCTTATTTTGTCTTTTACTGTAGAAATATGGTAGATCTGTGACACAGCTGACCTTGGTAAAACAACTAAAATCTCCACTGCCCCCACATGAACAGAAACAGCCTCTGTTTTATTAAGCTGAAAAAATGGGCAGAACATTAGTCGATATTTACTTTCTGCGTGGGTGAGAACTGTGGCAGTAATGACCACGATAGACCCAAAATGCCAGTAAAAGATAAATATAGATGAATTGCTAACTGATGGACAAGTGGGAACTGCTAGATTGTCGTGCTTGGAATGAGACTGGGTGGGATGCATCATTTGATGGAGGGATGGAGCACATCCGGTCAGGGGTGCCTGTGAGAAAACAGCAGGATTGATAGGGTGTTGAAAGCCCCTCCCTAACTAGGACCAGCACATCAAGCATATGCTCTTCTCCTGAGGTCTGGTCCCACCTATGCAACTATAGGTCATGATGTCCATTACGACCAAGCCATGCCTCTACAGAAGCTGCCACAAGCTAAAAGTGCTTGATGTATTGCTGGTTTGGGGAGGGAAAGGGTGGGAGGCAAAAGACACAGCCCAAACATTTAAGCAATCTTACACCAGCAAGCAGGGACCAATCTTTTGTTAGGACAATCAACTACTTTCAAGTCTTGTCCCATATTTTCTGATGTTTGGCCATGGAAAGCAGGAATGTTTGTTGTAAGGAAACACATTAGATTTTCAGTTTGGTGCACAAGCCAAATGAGCAACAAATTCTGCCTGTCTCTCTCCACAACTTAGAAAGCTCGTTTGCATATTGCCAGGTTTTTTTATCCTATTCCTTAAACTGCTAACATTTTCAAAATTCAGTATGAACTATCAAAGTTGTAAGATTAAAGTTATCTTGGTACGCAGACAGTTTTGGGCCAGTGGAATATATACAGCTGGCAGCAAAGCTCGAGTCTGATGATATCACCTGCCCCCCCCTTCCCAATGCTGGCTCTGTAAAGAACATAAAGGTAAAGGTACCCCTGCCCGTACGGGCCAGTCGTGACCGACTCTGGGGTTGCGCACCCATCTCGCTTAAGAGGCCGGGGGCCAGCGCTGTCCGAAGACACTTCCGGGTCATGTGGCCAGTGTGACGAAGATGCTCTGGCGAGCCTGCACCAGTGCAGCACACGGAAACGCCGTTTACCTTCCCGCTATAAAGCGGTACCTATTTATCTACTTGCACTTAAGGGTGCTTTCAAACTGCTAGGTGGGCAGGAGCTGGGACCGAACGATGGGAGCTCACCCCGCCGCAGGGATTCGAACCGCTGACCATACGATCGGCAAGTCCTAGGCGCTGAGGTTTTACCCACAGCGCCACCTGCGTCCCCGCGTAAAGAGCATACAGGTATGTATTTGCACTTAGGGTGGGAGTGTCACCCAGTGATATCTTTTTGGGAGATGGGAGTTCCTTAGACTATGGCCACCCTGCCCATGAGCCAAACTGAGGTGACTGTATCAAGATCCTGCTGTAGGATCCAGCAGGAATGGCAAGGTTGTGGTGCCAAGGCTGTGGTGCCATGTGCTCTTACAGAGTAGGGGGAGACCATCAACAAGGCATGCTTTTTGCCAAGAGGCTGCTATGTGGTGATGTCATACAGGACCTTCACCACCTTCACTGGTTCTGTTTTAAATGAGAGGTAGAGCTGATGAACACTCAGCCAAGACCTCCTGATGATCTCTCCCAGCGGTTTCATATAGATGTTAAAATACTTGGGGGAGAGGACAGAGCCCTGAAGCTTTCCACAAGTGAGTACCCAGGGCTCTGAACACTTATCCCCTGACACCACTTTCTGGACGTAGCCCAGGAGAAAGGAGCAGAATCACTGCATAACACTGTTCCCAACTCACAGCCCCACATATGCTCCAGAAGTACACCATGGTCGATGGTATCAAAAGCTGCTGAGAAATCCAGCAGAACCAGGAAACCGCCTTCTCCTCTGCCCATAGCCTGCCACAGATCATTGACTAGTGCAACCAGGGAAATTTGAATCCCATTGTCAAATCTGGTCCATAGCTATTTCTGAAAAATGAGCTCAAAAAATAAGGTGTATTAGAGGCCAAACAAGTTCCTTAGACTATGGCCACCCTGCCCATGAGCCAAACTGAGGTGACTGTATCAAGATCCTGCTGTAGGATCCAGCAGGCCAAACAAGTCACCTGGCATATATTAATGATGATAACAATGTTCAAACACCTCCTGTGAAATATGTTATTAGAAATGCTTAGAAACTTAATAAATAGGGTTGCCATACATCTGGAATTTCCTGGACATATCCAGAATAAAATCTGGACGCAGTGTAGCTTTTGCCTTGGCCAAAAAAAACCAGCTCAACAACTTTTCTGTCTGGATTTTCACTGTTTGAAATATGGCAACCCTATTATAAGACTTTGAGGAGACCATTCTGATATTTATAAATAAATCTAATCTGTAAAAAGATGTTACTATCCCCCAACACTAGCAGTTATTTTTTCCAAGAGACGATGAACAAAACAATTCATATTTGTTTGTGCATATGCAAGTTTAACATTAATTGTAATTCAATTGACAATTGTGAGAAAATTGGTGAAGTACCCATTGTATTACTGTAGTTAGAGTTTATGCAATGCAGGAAGAGAAGTCCCAATGCTAACAATTGGCCTACTGACACAGTAAAAAGCAAAATCTTGTTACCAGGAAGAAATAGGCAAGATCAATGCAAATAAGTTCACTGAACATTGAAATGGTATTAAGTGAAATAAAACCGGGGTGGGTGGGGGTGGGATAACCTTAGCAGGTTTTCATATAAGATTACAGAAGTGACCAGAATATTCTTAATCAAACTTAAAAAAAAAAAGTTAGCTTTCAATGCCATCCTGCATTAAGCAGTTTTATCATGTGCATTATTGCCTATTTTTAACAGTAAATCTTATTGGAAACTCTCATTAGACAGATGCTTGGATTGAAAATAGACATATTTGATTCAGCGATTCCTTGTTTCCAAAAATCATGCTTGCAATGGAAAACATTATATTAAAGCCTCTAAGGAGGCCATTTAGTTTCTAAACATTTAGATGCCATTTGGTGCTTTAAGGTCACTTATGCAATTCCCGTTAGAACAGTTATTTTGTATGGCATCTGGAACCAAACATTAAAAAACATCTGAGGTTGTTCCTGCATCAAAGATCCTCTTGATATCAATAAATCAAATAACAGTCAGATCCTATGCTGAATTGTTTTCCCAAACAGATTTGCTGAAGGTTAAAAGTGTGTGGTATACAGTTAAATCACCGGCTAAAGTGTTGGTAAGAGCAGTGAGCAATTGTCTTCCAGTGTACTGTTGCTGTTGTTGTTTTTATTCATCAGGTTATTAATTTGTTTCTATTGCTCTTGAGTGCTGCATTAAAAAACATGCATATTGTCCTGGAACTGACTGCGATGAAGGGCAGTTCTTCTCTTTTTTTAGTTCATTCAATATATACCACCTAGAAGTTGCTAAAGCCTACATTGAGCTGTGCTCTCCCTCTTTCTCCTCCCCACACATAATATTTGGGCGTTACAGACATAGAACTGGTCAAGCAAATGAACTACCAAGATTGTAGGTCTTGCACATGCACAAGGTGATCAGTATGTTGGTCTCTGGACAAGCCTGGAGCTCACATATCCTAAAACATGAATCAGGCATACCCTCCAACATTTCTCAGATGAAAATAAGGGTGTCTTATTCTATAATAATACTAAGAATACTAAGAATAATATTCTGCTTTATACCCCCACCAATCTGACTGGGTTGCTCCAGCCACTCTGGGCATCTTCCAACAAATAATAATAATAATAAATATTAAACATTAAACAACTTCCCTATACATGGCTGCCTTCAGATGGCTTGGGGGTCAGATAACTCAACACTCTTCAACACTTCTCCAGTGAAAATAGGAACATCCTAAGGGAAATTCTGGGATCAAATCAGAAACTGGGACTTTATTACAGAAACTTCTGAAAATCCAGGACTGTCCCTGGAAAATAGGGACATTGGAGGGTCTGATCAGGTTATGCCACATATTGTTCTCTCTGGTATGAACCTGAGTGTCAGGCATTTGCCCCATGGTTTCAGGTCAAGCCAAGCTGGCAAAACAGAGTCATTGTGGACATCAGCTGAGAGGGACCAATGGTCTGATTCAGCAAAAGCCAACTTTGTATGTTCCTATATATAATAATTAATAATAGTTTTATTATTGTTCAAAGATCATCTGAGGGGTTGCCCCCAGCCATTCTGGGTGGCTTATTTAAGTATAATAAACCAATTTCTTCTATAGGACTTTGCTGTCATCTGAGTTTCAGCAAAAGGCTACAGTGGGGAAAGGCCTACTTGGTGGAGGGACACCAACTGGATGCTATTTCCATAGAGGCTCACCTGGCTGATATTATATCAGATCCAATAAAATACCTCCCTGTTCCCCACCCCCAGGTGCTTTACCCTTCTGTGAATTGCTTTTATATTGTTTGGGGTTTGTTTGCTTTTCATCCCATTGACTGTATTTATAATGCAGTATTTTAATGTGCTTTTTGTTTTGTTTTAAAGACAAGTAGTTTAATGTCTTACAAAGACAGTGATTTAGTGTCTTTGTTTTAAATTACTTACAGTAAGTTTAACTTTCTGTAAGCTGCACAAGGGACCTGTGGAAGCTTGGAGTAAATAGCAGACAAGCTTCACCCTCTCCCCTGGAGACAAATGTAGATCCTTACTCAATGTATAGTTGAAGCTCCTCTTAGTCCTTTGCAACAAATGGGAAACTGCATTGGTACAACCACTTTATATTGGATAATGGCCAAGCACTGCAGCTAGTGAGTCCTCAGAGTCCTTCCCAAAAGAGGGCCTGAAAAGATATTATTTTCAAGGACTGCGTTTTTCAGTGTATCCAGCCTAGGAGCTTATCATTAAAATGAAGAAGTATGGCCAAATATGACCAGCTCCGACATAGCTGGCATCTCCTGGGACTGTTTACTGTGAATGGTGGACTCAGCAGTACTCCTCATAGAAACTCTCATTAAGTGCAAAGCAGCCTTAGGGAAGGGCCGTAGCTCAGTGGCAGAGCATCTGCTTCCATGCAGAGCATCCCTGGTTGAATTCCTGGCATCTCTAGCCACGGCTGGGAATGTCCCTTCCCTGGAAGCTGGGAGAGCCATTGGTCTATAGGCAGTGCAGTCAGTACTGAGCTAGACAGACCAATGGTCTGACTTGCTAAATGGCAGAGAATTTAGAAAGTAAGGTAGCCAGGTATCCCGCTTTACAGAGCACAGCCCTCTGTCTTAAGGGCTGTTCAGTCTTAGTCCTGTTTAAAGATTAAGACAAATAAGAAGAAAGAGCCTTGAAGTTGCCTATCCATTTATCACCCCGACAGCTGGTGGAGCTGGCATAGTAACCTGGTGACAGTCCTTCCCACTGTAGTGAGATTCCCCCCACCTCATTTAAATTATAGTAATTATATCTCAGTATGTGTGTGTGTAAGCATACGCAAATCTTCTTTTGTCCTTTTTGGAGGCAATGCGTAAGTGGCCACTCTATTAGGGACAGCGTCTTTGCATCCTATGTGCAGGCTTTTAAGCATAAAAATAGTATCAGCCAGGGTCCGCTGAGGATGAATGGAATCACAGCAGGTGTGGAATTTAACTCTGCTGCTGAGAGAAGAAGTGGAATATCTCCTCCAGATGCAAATACTTGCTTCAGAAAAACTGATTTTTCTTCAGGGCAGGAGCAAGGCAGGAAAGCTGTAGTTAAAGCATATTTAAGGCATATGCCTTCCCCCCAAAGAATCCTGGGAACTTTAGTTTACCACTCAGAGCTACAGTTCCCAGCACATTTAACAAACTACAGTTCCCATAATTCTTTGGGGAAGCCAAGAGTTTTAAATATATGGTGTAAATGTGTAAAACTAAGCAAATTAGGCTTCCATTCAATACCGTTCAATGAGTTTTATTGAACTCATCTAGGCTTGCTTCTGAGCAGACATGTATAGGATTGTGCTGTTAGTTAATTGAGACTATTGTCATATGAAGTGGTATAATTATACAGCAGGAAGATGAAAGGGAAAGGAAAGCTGTCAAGATTTGTTAAGTGACACTGAAAAGTGCTTGATATCTGTAGACAGAAGTGCATATATGAGAGTATATAAGCATTCAGCCACTGGATAAGTCCTCTATTTTGGGAAACTTTTAAAATACATTTCTATCCTTCCTTTATGTCTTAAACAAACAAAAAGCCTCCAAGGTGGCTGATAATGCTCAGTTAAAAACATTTCTTTATATTGAAATACATCAAGAGCTGTCAAACATCTAGTATAAAATGTACAGCAATTTTTTTGCTCCATGTTTTCTAGGGAAAGGTCTGGGGTTTTGAGGTCCTTGTCTGAGCAGTTCTCTTTTTTGTCCCAGTGCTTTCCCTGGAAAACCTTGTATTTTACTGCTTAATTGGAGCAACCAGTAATCAGGTATTCTGTGGATTACCATTTGCTCTGATTCAGTGGTAAAAAGCTGGTTTTGCTGGAGAAAGCACTGGGAGGAGGAAAAAAACTGCTCGAACACAGACCTGGAAAGTCTAGACCTCTGCCTGGAAAGCATGGTGTAAAGGTACACGAGCCCTAAATTACAAACACAAACCAAGTGGGTGGCCCAAAGAATCCTAAAGATTCTAGAGGTCCAAAATTCATATAAATGGAAATTCTGTTTCTGCAGGTTCACATTAGTCATGTGAAGAACAAGTGGTGCACAGTCAGAATTCCCCCTGGACAACTCCCACTGAAATGAATGGAAGCTGTGCAGGGGACTGCAGAGTGAGTTCTCATGATAAGAAGATTTGGATAATTTTGCAAAGTCCTGTTAGCTATGTAAGAGATGAGACAAACACCAAATTTTATTTACTGGAAAGTCAATTCTTGCCATAGATCATATAGTTAATTAGCATTGTTTGCATGTCCATGTTCCTGTGTGTAGCAGGATAAACAGTGGGGAGAAGAATCAATGCTGAACCAATGGGCACTACATCATGTCCTTAGTACTGACAGTACAGATTAAGAGCTGTGAATAAGCAGCAATTTACAATGGACAGTAACAGGTGTATTGCGCAAAATCAAGAAAGGAGCAGGAGGAGAGGAGAGCAGTAACTAAAAATCCACACAGCTCAGAAGGAGTATGGGCAAAAGTATGACCAGCTTTCATCCATGGGTGTTAGATGACCCTAAGCAGCATGAGTAACAATCACCACATTGACATGAAATCCAGTCCCCTTGCTACATTTCAGATTATAATTTGTGTTGCACACCTCATTGCCATGAAGTGTTTGTTATCAAAGTGCTGATATACAAGTGGAAAGCATTCTGCCTAATGAGGATGTGTATATTTGCTAGGATCCCCAGGAGGTTCCCCTAAATGAGGTGCTCACTTCAATGAAACTATTATGGTAATTAATACAAGCACTAAATAGAGCCTGCTACTGAAAGAAAAATAAACAGAACTCAGGGAGACGCAGACATGATGGGAGAATTTTCCCCCTGCAAATAATGGAGGAATGCAAAGTACGTTCAGGGGCAGATGCATCAAAACAAAACAGGAGGGAAATGGGTGAGAGAAACAAATAAATGGTGCACTTTTCTGTTCAGACAAATCAAAGCAGAGCAAACGTTGGAAGCATCTCTCTCTCTCTCTCTCTCTCTCTCTCTCGTGTGTGTGTGTGTGTGTGTGTGTGTAAGTAAACATGAGGCAAGTTTTCAGCTGTCTTTTGCAAAAAAGTATGTAGGAATTATATGATGCTGCCTTTGACAATGAATATTCCTAGTCTTACCAGGGGACCTTGCGGAGCTTAGCAGGACCTACATTGGATTGCTCTTCATATCTCCCCCCCCCCTCTCTCTCTCACACACACACACACACTAACCTGGCTGTACTACTCCAGAAAAAAATGGAAGGAAGGAGACCACCAGAAGCAAGAGCAGGGCAAAAAGTGAAGGGGAAGGAAGAGAAAACAGGAACAAAGCAAAAAGGAAAGGGACAGCAGAAGGAAAAGAAATGGATTGAGATGGGGAAAGAGGGGGGAAAGAGGTAAACAGGCAGAAAGAAATGGAAAGGGGGGAAATAAAGTCCTGGCTGAAAAAAATGGAAAGGGGAGGCAAACAAAACAAAGATTTTCTATTACTGCACTTAGAGGGTACAAGAGTGTAACAAGTGGAATACTGCTGGCCAAGGAAAAGTACCCTACAGACTTCTCTGTTGTTGGCCAACGACTTCTTGGCAGGGGAAGATGGGAAAGACTGTTGTCACCATACCCACAATGTGTCACCTGAGCAAACTGGCTTACTTTTGCCTGCTCGTGGTACCAGCCATCTTTGTTCTTAAACTGAGGGAAATGGTTGGATTGGTGCAAGTTACAGAACCCAAGTCTCATAAGAAATCTACACACACATTTGCAAGGTGCAACACACCAAAACAGCACAAGCCTTTCTTTTGTTTAATGCCCATGTTAGCCTCTTTAAAAACCGACTCAGTGCTTATTATAGCTTACCCTGCTGTGAAATAAGGTTCTCTTCCCATTAATTTTATTAGCCATTCTTGGACTTTGTCAAACAGTAGCTTTTTATTACAGCTTTGTCAATAAATTGTAGTTTCAAAATTATATACAGCATTATTATACCTTCTTTTCCCTGGCATTATTTTAAAATAATGAACCAACAGCAACTATTGAAAAAAAACAATTCAGTATTACTAAGGTACTTCACTTTATCACAGCATGAACAATCCTTTTTAAAGAGATGAACTGCCCCCCTCCCTTTTACAAAGTAGTAAAGAAAATGCACTCGTTATCCAAGGTGATAAGGATTTCAAATGCACTAGAGTTGTGATATTCCACCCCTTCTAATGCTGGAGCAAGGGGCTCTAATCCGCATGTTATCAAAATTCCTTGTTATTTATGGAAATCACTTAGTAGGTTGTAAAAAAAGGTAATGTTCTCCATTTCCCATTCCAAATAATTCCCTTCAGACTTTCTTTTTAGGAAGGAATTGGAGATTAGATTTTCTTAGGCACTTTTGCATTTGATGTGCATTTGAACTATCAAAGGCTAAAATAAATTGAGAAAATTATATATTAGAAGTATTCTAAGCCTGCAATTCTTTGCATACTTTCCAAAGAGTAAACCCTATTGAACACAGTGTGCCTCACTTCTGATTAAACAGGTATAAGATTCTACTCTTAATCTAAAAGTAACCCTTAACTGACTTGGAAAAGTTGCAATATTCATAATCACCTGTCCTTTCCTTTCACTTTTTTCAAATTAACCACAGGGGGTTTTTATGAATGATAGCAAAATGCACCTATTTTATGAATGAGTACCCTACTTTACATATATTACCATGTTACTTGAAGAGTTGAAACAACAAATGGCACACTGCTTAGGAATTCTGAAATCTTGGGAGCAATTTACCAACCAATTTACCAACCTATAGACAATTCTCTCAGAGGTTAATTGGGACCTGTATCAGAGGCACCACATCCGTATGTAAAACATTTACTAAGAGAGAAGACAAATTTACTTGCAGAAGAGGCAATATGTTCAGAAAACTATGGAAACTGTTTATACAGAATGTGTGAGGGGACAGCAGCTTTGTGTGACATGTGGCGTATGTCTCTGTGAAAAGGGAAAAAAGTGACATACTCAGGCTCTTCAGCCAAAGCATGGCAGATTGGAATATTGCTTTCAGCTGAACACCAGACAAGGTGCCACAGATTGTTCAACCAAATGAGCCTATGGAATATTACTATTATCTGACATAGATTGGGTGAACACGGCAAAGCCAACAATATATGCTGCAAACTTTGTTTTCAAATGGCTGCAGACCTCCTTTTCAAATATTCTTGTACCCTTTCGGATCAGAACTTGACTGCCTGGTAAGAAATTAGGGGTTTAATTTGGCACTCCATGCCAAAGATAAAGACTACTCATTCTAAATTAGCTGAATGGGAAATACTAAAAAAAAAGGGGGGGGAATCAGGAACAGACAGTTCTACAACAGAAGCTAGAGTTTTAAAAGTTGTCAATTCTTCCTACAGATTGTACCAAAGTAAAAACAGCACAAGGTCACCTCTTCAGTTCTTCACTATTCAAGAGAGACATAACAACAACATGCATCAGGAAGATGGCATCACATGGCAGGACAGGGTTTCAAACAAATATGTGCTTTCCCAAACCCACATTGCCAGCATGTCCACACTCCTGTCTCAGCGACGTCTTCGCCGGCTTGGCCATGTGCACAGAATGGAACTGATTTACAAAGATGTCTGCAAATGTGACATGAAGCCTGGCAACATCAACCCTGCCCTGTGGAAATCTCTTGCAGATGACCACAGTGACCAGAGACAGGCAGTCAGGTCATGCACCCATAACAGTGGCCAGAGGAGGAATGACTGCTGGGAGGAGCACAGAGAGAAGAAGCACCATGGTGCAGCAGCAGCACAACTAGATGCCTCCATCTGCCCCAGCTGCAACAAAACATGTCTCTCCTGTATCCCTGTAATTCTCCAATGGTTTGACTTCACCCCCAAAGGTGCATTCCTCCATTGTCTCTCGAGACAAGACAGATACCAACAACTATTCTGCAACAGGTCACTGACACAATAGTGAATTAGTGGTATATTCATATTGGCTGTCAGCACATCAGTCTGCTTTTTATTAGTTGTGTTGCAATATTTCCCCAATTGCCATCATGTGGTTATAGAGCAACAAAATAGGGACATTAGGCCCCCCCACACACACACATTTATGGTGTAAAAATGTACAGGATTTCAGCAGGACATTACTGGATACACATCAACTGGGAATGAAGTAGACTGTCTGCCTTGAAAACTTTGCAGGTGCAAACAGTACAGAAATCCGGAACACTTAGAACTGCCCTGATCCCATCATGAGCGCAAATCATCATGGATAGGCAATCCAATGAATCTCTGGGGAGTTTTATGAACTTGCCTCCTTACATGAAGCACTTCATTCCTGAACAAATGCCGGTGGCTCTTCCCCCATATCCATTATCCATTTTTTGTCCATTTATATATAGTGATATGAGTTAGTGTAGGGTTGCTTACAAGTACTAAAAATAATAGAGTGAGGAAGAATCATGTATTTAATTCTTTTACAAGTGTTAGCATATGCCTCTGAAAGGAGCGAGGGACATAGGGGAATAGGGAGAGAGCACATATTAGACTCACAGGCGGACGTGGCTCTGAGCTACATTCTTTATGGCAGGAGAGAAACAATGAGGGATTCAAATCTCACTTGCACTGCCCATGTTTCCTTTCATCAGCTTTGGTTTCCTTTTTCAATTCATTATTGTCTCTCAGAATCATCAACATGCTATCGTTCTTTCAGGCTGCCTGACAAGTGTCAGAAGGAACAGTCCATCCAGCTTGTTAGCAGTCTGAAGTGGGTATTCATTAGGCGGCTTATGATAGCTTTGCTTGCAGCCTTCCATTCCCCCCCCCCCCCCAGCATCTTTAACCATCCTATGGACCTAACTTAAATTGGCCCTGCTTGCTGAGCTACAGAGCGAATGAACAGTGGAGAGGGAGAAGGTCTGTGTCATCTGCGTAAAGGGACTACAAGAAAGGTGTTGTTAAGTAAATGGGAAGCAGAAGCAGCCTGTGAAAGAATGGTTTTGATATGCATTATTGTATCTGCCATTTTTTTAATAAAAAAAAATCATTTCTTGCAACCTGGTTAACAATTTTTTGCTTCCCTTTTCAATTTCCACTGGCAAAAACTGCACCAATGCCATGCCCTTTTCTGTAACTCCCTCCTCAGAGGGACCCATGAAAGCCCAACATTAGTATTCTGGAAGCCATTTCTATTTAAACAACACTTTGGAGAATTTTAGTGGCTGTTTCTGTGTTTTATTGTACCAGTTTAATTGTTTTGGTGAGTTTAAATTAGATTGTATGTTATTTTTATCCTGTTAGCCATCTTGGTGGGGGGATTTTCATTCTTCATTTGTAAAACAAATATAAATAGTAGAAATAAACACACACAATAAAAGGTCATTTCTCTCACCCCACTTCCCTTAAACATTCTCTTTCCCCAATTTAACTGGATAATGGCTATAGTTTAGTATAGCTGATTGCCTAAATATTCCTATTCACGTGAGGGTAGCAAAGACTCATGAGGCCATTTTCTAAATCAAACTTATCCAGCCTTTGACTTTATTCTCTTTTCCAATCCAATATAAATAGTTTCACTCTGGACCCAGTGCATAACTGGAAATGTACAAACAGGAGCCGGATGAGAAAGCATACCTCCTGTATATCAGCAAACTAAAAGAACAAACACACTTGGCATTTTTACCACAGCATGGGATGGGCCTGAAAGCGCAGCATGAAATCAGAGCATGGGGAGTGAAAATCTCAAAATGCCTACATTTTGGGTCACTGAAAGTCCATATATCTGTGGGGAAAATAATCTACACACAACATGAAAAGCCTTTGGAAAACCTTTATGCACTCTCTCTAGACAGATTGGAAAAAGCTGTCACCACACAGCATATTTTTCAAAGCTTTTCCTTTCCATGAAGCACTGAGGTGAGTTTTTATCTAATGTGTCTATTTACAGTAGCAAGACATTCTGTCCGTTAGAAGCTAAATAAAGGATGAACTTGAAACACAGGGGAGAAATTCCCCCGTCAAATGCAGTTTGCTGGGCAGTAGATTTCTGGTAAGTAGGTCACAAAAGTAGAATCTAGTGAGACCTTTGTTTTCAGAACCAACAAGATGAATTAAAAGTTGGGTAGATGTCTCTCTTCATATTAGGAAATCCCCAGTTAAAAACACAACAGCTTCTTCAGGGGCAGGCTGTGTCACTGAAACTTGCTCCTTATCAGAATTTTGTTTTGCTTCTTTTCTCCCTCAGGATGAATTGCTGACAATTTCTCGTGCTTCTCTGCTTACATCATGTCCAGACACTCCTTCTAGGTTATTACAAATGCAACACTCTTGGTAGTGTGAAGATACTGACTTTGGCTTAGAGCTGCTTCAGTTATGTGGCCATGTGAACCGTGATTCTCTCCCCAGCAATCCCTCTCAGCACCAATTTTTACCTCAGGGCATGCTTATATTAATGTTGGATTATGATGTCTTATCCCCATGTGATTGTTCAAAATAAGATGGAGGAAGTGTTCAGCCTAGTGCCTTACCTGGTAGTACCCTCAGACATAATACACTGGCTTTCCTCAGGTTATTTCATTCTTCTTCCCATATTCCAGAAGGAACATTGTGCATGGACTGGGAAGTAACAAGAGGACCTCTTACTATTTTTCTTTCAAATATGGGTGGCCTACCAAGACATACTGTTGATGCAACAAACTTGAAGCATGTAATCTCTGTGGACCCTGCCTTGTGTTTCCTGTCTATCCACACCTGCTTTTATGACCTACTAACTGTAGCTTAATTCAGAATACCTCAGATTTGATTTGGCTACCGCAAAGTGCCTTGGAATGTGATGTTTGGTTTTTCTTTTAACTAATGTTGAGTTGAGTGTTTAATAGTACTAGTACTATACTCAAGAACTGCATATTTAAAATGAAAGCTAAGTATGACTGGGGAATGCGGGGAGCACAATAATATCCAAAAATGTTCTGCGTAACTTTGCAGACTCGGGAATATGTCATGCCCAACAGAGGTTGTCCATCTTACTCACCCCATGGTCACATTTACAACACAAACGGTTGTATACAACACCCCCCCACACACACACACACAACTAAGCATATTGCAACCTGTTATGTTGGCTACAAGAATATGCTTATTTCACACTCAATTTCAGCATGGGATGGTGAGATCCTGTGGATGCCACTGAAGGCCTCTGCAGGCATATATGTACCCATGGTCCCACAGTGGCAACCCCTATATAGCAACCCCTATATAGCTTGAAGAGCTTTATTCTAACTCAGTTTCCATTAGTTATACGAGACACAGAATCCATTTATAGCTGGTGGTTAGATTGCTTTCTCAAATAACTTATCAGTTTTCAAAAGCTCTTTCCTGAGCCATAACATTACAAATGAGTGATGATGCAAGCATCTTATTGCATTAGCCCCTTGGAATTGTAATTTCCAACACTGTCCACTTGGAAGGAAATTCAACCGCTGCAAAACCAAGGATGTGAGAGCAAGAGAGTGTTTTAGATCTGGATGGGGAACAGGAACTAGGTAAAGCATTTGCAAAGAAACAACCAAAAGAAATGAGCAGTGTACACAAACAAAAGGCAACGTACATAGTTGGGTGGTCTGGTCATGTAGTTCACAGCAAACAACTAGAGCAAAAACTTAATATTAAATAACCTTGTTGTTCTACAACGCATCTGTCCTTGTATATTTCATATAGTTTCACAGTAGTCGACAACATTTTCAGTGAAACTAAGGATTTCAACATTAACAACAACAAAAATGTGTCTACGCCTACAAAGCAGCTGGTCTTTGGTGCCTGGCCTGCTGAAAGCTGACAGTGTATGCACACAGCATTTCACAAAGTAATGTTTCAGTATCCAAGCCAGAGAAGAAACTTTGAGTAGAAATGCAGCTCATTCCATGACACAGTCCAAGATAATGAGTAAGAAAAACTTGGTATTTCAAACCAATTTATTAAAGAATTCAGCGATATCACTTGCTTCAATGACCCACCTGCCACCCCACTCACCAGTAAGTATCAGCAGTTATTCTAGGCGCGTTGATCTTTCTGCTATGCCACCATGTTATTTTCAGTATAAGAGTCATACAAACAAACATTTAATCTGTTTATCTTTTCTGGCACAAATACTTTCAGAAATACATTTTGTAATGTGCTGCCTTAGAAAGGAGTTTTGTTATATGAGTGTATGTTAATAATAACACATCAGGGTATGGAAGAAGTGAACGCTATGGGGAAGGGCCATAGCTCAGTGTTAAGAGTGCATGCTTTCCGTGGAAAATGTCTCACATTCAACTCCTAAGATTTCCAGGTAGAGTGGTGGGAGACTCCTGTCTGAAATCCTACTGACGAAAGCTACTGCCAGTCAGCTAGATGGGCCAATGGTATCTCCCTATGTCCTCTACAGGAGAAACAGTACTGTACTTGCACCATCAGACATTCCAGTTTCCCTTCTTGTCTTACTGATCCCTTGGTTGAACATCTAACCACCTACACAGAAAGGAAGTGGTATATTATAACTGGTTTTTATTACATAATATAAGCACTTAACATAAACTAGGTTCAGTTCATGGGCATTGTCCCCTAAGTGAAGTGTCACTAAATATGGCATAGGCAGTTAGGGATTTCCTGTCATTTGTCTACTAGTTAATTCAATTTATTTAAATGCAGAAAAGTTAGGAACAGAGGAAGCTGCCTTATACCTGATCAGACTATTCGTCATCCAACCTAGTACAGTACTGTCTATTGAGAGCTGACTGGCAGCAACAGTCTAGGGTTTCAGGCAGAGGCTCTTCACATCGTCTGCTACATGACCCATTAAGCCTGAGGTACCAAGGAGTCAACCAGGGACAGTATGCATGCAAAACATAGGCTCTGCCACTGAGCCGTGGCCCCTCTTTGTAGTTCATCACATTTGGTGCCTACAGATGGAAGTTAGTCTGTTGGACCACGAGAAATATGTTCAGAACAAACGCCAGTGCTATCAAAAATAGTACTGTTTTTACTACCTATATAATATTAAAAGTGCAGATAGATACATATACTCTCCTCTAAGCCTGAGAAAGACAGAACTGAAATTGCTGCCCATTTAATTCTTCAAATGTGGTTTCTATTATTCAGATGGATCAAGCAGGGACCCAAAACAGAATGTTGCAGACTGTTTTGACTTATGTCTGTAGTTAGGGTGGCCATGTCTTCTACTTTACAGAGAAGAGTCTTTCAGCCCTGCACAGTCTTTCATGGGGGTGGGGTGGAGAGAACTCCCTCCGTAGAAGCATGAGTACAGCATGCTTTGCACAGTGTTCAGGTGCTACATTAAAAATAAAGTGCCACATTTTGGAAGGCTAATTTTGATAGGTAGGCTGTTTTGCAAATTTCAGGGTCTCTCCAGGAATGAAGAAACCTCTTGCTTTAGGTTTTTATGCTCCCATTTTGCTTTTTAAACTGATTGGCATAGAAGCACCAAATTTACTATTAGCAGGAATGATGTGAAGTATCTATGGAACATTTAGTCTGTACTGCTGACAGCATGTCAGTTTCTAGCTGCACTTTCTTGAAATAATGGAGAAGAATTGCAGAAGAACTAATTTGGCAAGATATTTAAATAGATGATTTAGAGAATCAGGATTTAACAACAAACTCAGATTTGACATGGTACTGGATTCTTCTTTTCACCAAGCTGGCTACCCAAATATTTGCCTTTTCTTTGTAGTGAAGACCCAGCAGTAGGCCATACCTGCTGATCTGCTCCTAATGTCCCCACAGAGCGCTCTCAATAGCTTGGATCATTGTCAGATTTTAAGTGACTACATGGCAGTGAGCAAAACAGTTTCTATGGCTTTGTATCTCATCTACAGTATTGTGAAAGATACTATAGTATATTTTGTGAAGAGAAATAAGGTTTTTTTGTTTTTATTTAAGTGTTCCATTTGCTAGAAGATCCATGTAAATGTCAAAAATACATTGAGGGACCTTTAGCTTTGTACTATTTCTATAGCATACTCCCTTGAAGGACTGAATTTAATCCATTATCTAATAGGTTAGCTATGGTTTCTGCTCCCTGCTTCAGTTTTAAATATTTGTTGGACAGAAAGCAGAGCGCCAAGAAAAGGCATCATTCTCATTGTTGCTACCACCACGCTTGATTAGGTCGATCTGTGCAGAAAATGTGTGACACAGGGACAAATGTAAGAAAGGCATATGGTATTCAGAACTTATGATATCTGAATAATGTAGCCACACATGAATTTGGAGGGTTTAGCAAGCCACATATTTAAAATCATTCTGTAAGAACTACTAAAACAGAATGAACAGCTATTCAGTCACAAAGCATCAGCTTTAATCAGCCTGCAATGGAAATACATGGGTGGCATATTATTAAGTGGGCAGCCCGGCTCTGAAGAGTCTATTATTAATGCTCCCTGATATTTCTCTACTGAGGCCTGTGAAGGCAGCCACTGTCACTCTACACACTCAGTATCAGTGCTTCAGAAAAGGGAGTGGGCTGGAAAAGCAGCACAGAAGAGACCAGTTTGTTTCCCATGTACCATCTTGTTTCCAGAAAGCTAGAGCAATCTGTCTGTAAAGCCAACAGAAACTTAAAGTCATTTTGCAATTCCTTGAGGTCTCGGTGTGATGCAATGTGTGGCTGTTTGAGACTGCTTTTCCCCCTGTAATCAGATGAGCTCCTGACTGAAGCCCTCTTCATGTGTACACTAAATACATGGAGTTGAGTGCCGGACTGTGTCTAATGGGCCCACTACCTGTGTACAGTTGTACCTGCATACGTACCCTGTTGTCCAACGACTTCCCTTTTGTCTCCATGCTTCCATATTGTCCATTTATTGCTGCTAGCAGATAAGGCTGACAGGGCTTGATTGTGGGTCAGGATCAGCTTCTACCACCCTCCATGGAAATGGAAAAGAGAGTGTCCCTGAAAGTCTCCGGCTACAGAACACAAAACCAATGTCCCCCCTGCATGCTACTGTAATCAATACAACACCATGTCTCTCCCCATCCCTTCCATTTGGGGATAGCCTTCAGTAACTCAATATTCTGCAACTATGGTAATTTTGCTTCTTATTATACTTTAATAGACTTCTTATCTGGATTAAGTCCCCCAATGTTGACTCTGATTTTCCTTTAAGCAACTCTGTCCAGACAATCCACTATCTAGACTAGCTACCGATCCTGTAAACTTGGAAGAAGTGCTAGTTTCTGAGCCAGCTCTACCAGCAGGCAGCAGATCTTGTCCTGCCCTTCCATACATTTAATATATGAAGAAGGTTGGCATGGACACTTGAATCCTGTCAGCTCTGTGTCAGGAAGAGATAGGCACCAGTGTTCTTGGCATGCAGGACTGAGATTAAAGGGGAACTATTTTGCCCCAGTTCCACTTTCCTTAACTTCATGTTTCCGCCAGCTTGTTTCCTCACTATGTGTTTATGTGTTGTATTAGGTAATAAAATATAAAGGAAAGTCTTTATCAATGGCATGCGCTAGGAGCACTTACAACATAAAAGGAGGTACAAAACAATATTCCATAGCACAGAGGAGTCTCTTATGCAGACAGAGTTCGAGAACAATTTATCTTTTTTTTTGCCGATTCACTGACTTGAAAAGCTGCCAAAAATGAATGAGACCTTAGATTGTCTTGTGTATAAGTTAGAGACACACAAGATAATGCAGACCTTTAGCTCTTGACACTTTGACTTTAAACATCACTTCGCTGAAAGAAAGAAAAAATGCTCCAGGGTTTATCTATAATCCCATGCAACTGATCCTTCCTTTGTGTGTTCAGCCTTTCACATATAAAGTGAATCCTGCAATGCATCACCAGCAGGGTCTTTGCACCTTTCAGTACTGCAAATGCTAAAGAAAAGGAAAAAATAGCTGGGTTTTCTGAATTAGCTATTTCAAAGGCACCAATGTCTATATTATCAAAGAACTAAAAGCATCTGTTTCTTTTCTTCTAGAGCAGGGATGGGGGATATGTCCATCCCCCCCCCCATGAGAGGACCACCCTCCCCAACACCCCTCCTAACCCCACCATTCTTTCCTGGTCCAAAAAGTGGAAGAGCACAATCTAAGGACCAGGAGAAGTTAGCAGATGATGTCTCCTTGGAAGATGTATAGGCCCCACTGTGCCCCATGCCTATGTTTTCCCCTCAAATTACAGGAGATGCTTATAGTGTTATTACACTGGTAATATCTCTCTGTCTGAAATTAAGTCCAATGATTTCACCCTTGATGAAAAATGACGTTGGATCTTGGGAGTTTTTTTTCCTCCAGCCTCCATTTTCTGAGATTGAAGGAGATGCTCACAGCATAGTGATGCTGCTGTAGTTTATGGTAGGGGGGAATGTGGCAAGGAAAAGGCCTACTGGACCCCTCTGACTGTCACCTCCTACCCTGTTCTGACCCCCAAGCTAAGCTTTCCCCCACTGACTGGATCAAGGGAAAGGGAAGTTATCTGATCCCTTTGAACATTTGGTTGAATAACAGTTCTGAAGTCACAAGTGGTTTCAACACTCAAGCGGGCTGCTTGGTTCCTTTTCAGGATGAACAGGTTTTTCCTCACTCATCCTTAGGAAAGAGCCCAACCCACTCTCAAATTCTAGGTCGAAGGTATCAGAAATCAATCACTTTACCTGTTGCCTTAAAAGAAAACTTTATTCTTACTTTTCCTTCTCTCACAGATGTAAGGAATCACAAAATCACCGGAAGGGTGGATTATTGCATTCAATGTATAGTCAAGGTTCACTCGCCTTAACGGTGCCAGCTGCACTTCTGAATAGAGAGGTTTAGCTCACTTGTCTGGAAAGAGCTGGACAGATGGACAGATACTATATGGCAAAAGGAAAGGACGAAAGAGTTTAACTTCCAGCTGCTCAGTACAGAAGCATTTCCTTTTCATCAAACTCTTACAGCTATTAGTGTTCCGCCTGGGTAAGCAAGAAATAAAATTGAATAAACTTGAAGAGACTTAAGGCATCCCTGCTTGATTTTAAAGATACTTCATTTTAAAATACTAGGAGGACAAAACTCTACTTTCTCTGTAGCCAGTTATGTTGCATTGCCATTCTTTTTTCCTGTTCTCACATTCCCTTCTAATTTATTTTTAAACTTCTTTAAGAAAAAACAGTTCTTTTCACCTTTGTCTCAATGATCATCTTATTATTTAGGAAACAACAATTTGAGGATGTGTGTTTTGATATTATAGAAAGAGTCTGTGCTGCCATGGAAACAAGAAAGCCAAAACTAAGCCTTAAAAAAAGGGGGGGGAAATATCCACATTCCGTTTAAAAACATTAGAAGCCATATGCCATGTGTACTATATTTTTCTCCTATTTCAACAAGGAAAAGCATAATCCATACATTTTAAATGAATTTATAACAGACCCTAAGTCATTCAGGATTTTTTGTTTTATTTTAAGCCAAAGAGGTGTGAAAATTTCAGTTTTTAAATCAGGACAATTTACATATTGTATAGACACGAAGTGGGACTTTCCACCATGAGGACACTCTACAGCAGTGGCAGCTACCCTATGGCCCTCCGGGTGTTGTTGGACTACAGAAATCTTCAGCTCCAATCAGCATGGCCAGTGGTCAGGGTTAAAGGGAACTGTGGTCCAACAACCTCTGAAAAGCCACAGTATCTCTGTCTCTGATCTATCAGGAGGTGTAACCATTCACATTCCCTTTCCCACTCCCCCTACATAACAATGTTACCTTTTACTGTACCAGAATTGTCTTGAATTGTGGTGCCTGGAAGTCTAGTGCAGTGCCACACAGAATGTCATACTGTTATCCCTTATCTATCTATCTATCTATCTATCTATCTATCTATCTATCTATCATCTATCCATCCATCCATTCATCCACATACATACATACCCAGTCTTTCAGCCCTAACAAAGGTCCACAAGGCACAAGTACACAAAAAAGTAAGCATTAAAACCAATTTTTAACAATCAGCAAGATATAAAAACAACAGCAATAACCTAGGTTACAAACAGAGCAGGAAATATCATAAAACTAGGGAGAGCAGAATCAAACCGTCACACATTGGAAACAATTAAAAAGCTGTGTTTTTCTGAAAGTGAGCAGTGATGGAGCCAGTCTAACAGAGTTAGAACAGCAATACTGTATTTGGACTTCAAATTAGCAGCCCTCGATTTCTGGAAAGTGTAATATAAAGCCCACGAAAGACATGTCAGCTCTAAACATCACAACAGTCGTGCACTGAAGCCTGAGTATCCTATATGGCAGCTGAGAAATAAAGAAGATACAAAACTGACTGCTACAGTCAGGTGTGAAAAAGCACACTGCCTCCGCAGTCAGCTCCTATTGAGAGTCTTCTGATAATTTAGAGAAAAGATGCCTCTGGCACACACTCAGACTTGTTTTGTTTTGCATGTTTTCGGTTATTCTGTCATATTGCCTTTCCAGGACGCCACTCTACTGCTGCTGCTGCCCTTCTGTTGCCTTCTGTAGTTGCCTGGAAATATACTCCATATTTCCATGAGAACAAATCCACAGCATTCCATTTTGTTACTTTGCAGACAATGATGGATCTGACTTTTGCATTTATTTTTGGCCAACGACATAATGGGCAGCAGGAGGATCTTAGGGTCAAGATCACTGAAAGTACGGGAGGATTTGTTCAATAAGTCCTTCCTAATTAAACAGGCCTCATTTTCCTAAGAGCTGGCCATCTTCCATCTCTTGTCAAGAACTCTACCGCTTCACTACCCTATGTACAAACATGAGCGCACACGCAGACACTTTAAGCAAAAAGGAAGTCTAAAAGTCATGACCTCAACAGCTGTTGCAAGAAACTTAGCATTCATGAATCATAATTAGGCACCAAAGGTGCCCAGCAAGAGAGAACCTGCAAAGCATACACAGCTGGTATCCATAAGACTCATGTTCCACAACTCTTCGGTAGATCACACAATTAGCATGTGAAAGGTCTTCAAGTTCAATCCATGGAATCTCTAGGTAGAGCTAGAAAAGACTCCTCTCTGAAAGCCCTGCCAGGAGGTGATGCTGATTCATATGAACCAATGGTCTGATTCAGCACAGTTTCCTCTGTTCCTTCCTAGAGAGCCTATCATAATTTGTTGTTGTTGTTGTTGTTGTTTAGTCGTTTAGTTGTGTCCGACTCTTCGTGACCCCATGGACCAGAGCACGCCAGGCACTCCTGTCTTCCACTGCCTCCCGCAGTTTGGTCAAACTCATGCTGGTAGCTTTGAGAACACTATCCAACCATCTCGTCCTCTGTTCTCCCCTTCTCCTTGTGCCCTCCATCTTTCCCAACATCAGGCTGGCCTAAACCAACCATACTGCTCCTCTACCTTAAACAGTAGACTTCCAGGCTGCATCCAGATGGGTGGCTCCTAGTGCTAATAATCATTGCTTTTTCACTGTGTAGGCTACACATGGAATTGCAATTAACACTGTGCACTATTTGGGATACTGCACTCTCTTTCTGCATGTTCATCTTGCTATTTTCCATCCCAACGGACGTAACATAACCGCTATGCATGACAAAGTTTGAATTCACCTGAAAAGCCTTTTGACCACATGAAAGCCATTAGACTGGAAAACAGGTTTTAAAATATTTCTTACAAAAAGAATGCTAATGTTATGCCCGCTGAAAGCTATAGTGGTTATGTGCTGGGCAGGTTCACCTTTTAAAATATTCGCCTTTTAAAATGCTGTGCAAGTAGTGCTTAGTGTATCCATACCAGTCAAGATTGTGCTGCCCTTGTGTTGTTGTTTTTTTGGGGAAATCAACCTTTCTGCAATTTGAGAAAAAATACAGAAAAATCACAGGGAAAATGACAATGGCTGACAATGCCCACATATAAATATAATGTGGATGCCCATAAAGTGTGTGTGAATGAAGCATGGCAATTCCTAGTGTGGAAGCAGTTGTACTAGGAAAATGGCACAATCTAATTAATGCACAATATCTATGCATTCAATGTACTTTACAATCCGTGCTCATTTGTTCCATACTTGTGTAGCCCATCTTTGTCCCTTCAAAGATGGATGTCAAATAGAGTTTGCTATTGCTCCAATGCTTTTTGTGTATTTGAGCTGCCAGATGAACCACATCTTTTCCTAATCTTGTTCTTATGCTCCCTGAAATCAAGTAGTCAGTTTGACCCTTCTTGATCACCTGCATGTGGGAAGTTTCAATAGGCCAGAAAAAGCTCAAGTGCCCAGTTCACCCAGCATATAAAAAAGTGGCATCAGATCTTATTTCTTCTGTCTACTTTCAAAGAGCAGTGTAGTAGTCAACTCATCATTCCTTGGGTGTGGCTAAGCATCACTTCCTTAGAGACCCTCAGAGAGACGGACATGGACAGTCTCAGTCTCTCTCTGTGTGTGTGTGTGTATGGCCACTGCAATGAGGTTGTGAATTTGCAAGGACCAGCTAGATATGTAGAAAAGTTATTCATATAGCAACAGCAATGATATCCCCTCATTTTCTACTCACAATAGTGGTATTAACAGTAAATCTGGATACTTTTTTGGATAATATGGAAGCTCCTCTATTTTTAGATTGAAATTCAAAATCCACTAACTTTGCTTTGAACTTTTAAATAAGTGGTGCCATGCAGGGGCTTAGCTAGCTGCTCCGGCACCTGGAGCAGTGGGGGCGAGGTGAGCCACCCACAGGGGTACTGTGGCGATCCACACACGGGGCGCTGCACGGGGGTGCTGCGGGAATCCGCTGATGGGGGCGATGCAGCGATCCATGCACGGGGCACCACCGGGGATGCCATGGCAATCCATGCATGGGGGTGTGCCACAGGGGCGCTGCGGCAATCCACCCAAGGGGCACCGCGGCAAGCTGCCCACAGAGTTCGCCTTGTAGCTAGAAGCCCCACGCTGCCGTTTTGGGCAGCACAGGGCCCCGAGCCACTGTGTCATTCCCAGAAGAGACACGTGGCTTGGGCATGCTGTAGGCCAGGCAAGTACTGACCCTCGTGGTGTGCCATTTTGTCACCCCCCCCATCAAGGATGCCACCCGGGGAGAGTCACACCCCCCTACAAACCTTCCTACGCCCCTGGTGCCATGGGCTGGGAAAATCCTGATGGTTACTTTCTCTAACCCATTATACAAAAGCAGCACCTTTTTTTTACTCTTTCGATCCCCCTTCAAATGAGCAAAAAATAATTATAATCCTGTGCCGCAACTAAGAGAAACAGCACCAAATATGTATATTACCATTTGGCTTCCTAACTTTCTGCTTAATGTTGCAAGAGCCTTTTCCTTCTAATACGAAATTCAACTTGTACCTTTTGAAAGGCTTCATATATGCAACCATTCACCATAGAAGCCAAAGGTTTTATTATTATTATTATTAAAAGTATCATGGGATAAAACTCAATTACCATCTATGACAGTGTCTTACATTCTCACTGCACCACTCAAACTAGTCAATTACCCCCAAAGAGTTGGAAGTGATTTCAGTCACTGCCTCAGAGTCTCTGCGCTAATTAATGTCATTTTGCAGAATCTTATGAAAGAAAGAAAAAGAGGAAGAACCATTTCCCTTTTCTCTTGTTGCTCTGCGGTAGAACCACACTGACAGAGAAACTGAGAGACAACACAGGGAAATAGACTCAAGTATAATAATATAGTCATTAGATCCACACAGCAAAATGTGATTAAAAGGTATAATTAGTACAGTGGTACCTCTGGTTAAGAACTTAATTCATTCTGGAGGTCCGTTCTTAACCTGAAACTGTTCTTAACCTGAGATACCACTTTAGCTAATGGTGCCTCCTGCTGCTGCCGCATCGCCATCGTGCGATTTCTGTTCTCATCCTGAAGCAAAGTTCTTAACCTGAGGTACTATTTCTGGGTTAGTGGAGTCTGTAACCTGAAGCGCATGTAACCCAAGGTACCACTGTACCTTTAGACTGATAGTGTTGCACAGAAGCCAAACTCTAGCCCTGTGCAGGTGTAACTCACAATTTAAAGAGGGGAAGTGGAAATGTGCACTACTCTGCCCCACTCCCTTCACACCTAGATTTTGTGCATTTAGTGTGATGGTCTGAACACACTTGCAATCCTTCCCACAACTGGGAAACTTGATTGTGCACATTCAGTTGAATAGAATCAGAATTTCCCTTCAGACCTTTGCACTGAAAATGTGAAGGTCAGGAGTAGAGAAGATGGGAATGTTGGGGCAGGGCTGGTACATACAGGACCACGTCCCTCCCTCCACAATTTATTTGAGAGTGAATAAATCTAGCACCTGAACAGGATGAACTATCTTCCATAGAAGCTGCATTCCAAAATACTGGAGGGCACCCGGTCGGGGAAAGCTGAACAAAACATACTATAGCAAGAGATGAGCACCTCTTCAGACAGTGCTGCCCACCATAAGCCGTGTGTGCTTTTGTCTTCTTCCTTATATCTGAGATCTAGGGGCTACCGTGACTTCATTTATTTGCTATGGTTTTCTTTTTTAAAGCTATTCTTCATTTCTACAGAATAATAACCTGTGCACCAGAAAACAAGGGCCACATTACCTATAAATGTCCAGCTAAAGCACTAATACATCCTTTTCTGTCAGAGACATATTTCTCCACGTTTAGCTCATTTTCTCCTTAAACCCTGCAAATAAAACACTTTGAAAGCCAAAGTGGAAAAAAAATGCTCCAGAATGAGAACAATGGTGGGAAATAACCAGCATAATATATTTCATGAGCCAATGCAAGAATTACTAAAGGGACAGAACAGTGATATATGTACTACATGTTCTGAATTCAGGACTAAAGGAGGCTGTATGTAGCCAAACATAAAAATACACACTGTTTTAAGAATATATTTTTCCCCTGCTGTGCTATTGGGAACCTCAGACAATGGTTTCAAAAGAGTAAATATGTTTGCTCAAACTTTAAAACAGATTGAAGAGAGATGAGATGGAATATGAAATAAATTGTAAGACATCACCATTATGGAATCTGTGACAGACAGTGCTGACAAACTAGTCAGAGCACAAGGAACCCCTGTCAGCACTGCTTTAGAGCCTTTGACCAAGTTTCATAGAGCTGATTTAAACATTATTAAACACCTAATGATAGGTGTGAATAATGGTGTGTCAGGAGGGTCTACTCACATGAGCAGTGCAGTGTCAGAGAAGGTGTTCACGTGCAGTAGATTGAAGCAGATATTGCTGTTACTGGATATCTCATTGCATTGCAGGATTAGACCAAAGGTCCATTTAGTGCAGCTTGCTTCCTTCCATAGTGGTCCAAAATCAGTGTCCAGGAAACCCAAAAGCAGGGAATGGAGGTGACAGGCCTTTCTGTGCTTGAATTTTGTTTGCTGGTGAATGGGGCATACTGTCTCTGAACACTGAGATTCCACAAGTGGGGCTTGCAGCAAAATGTTGCTGTGTGAGCTACTGCTGCTCAGGACTCTACTCATTTCATTCCAGCTACCACCCATTTTCCATCCTTCCTGTCCATCAGTATTCTGTGCCCACAGAGCACACTGTATGGGGGTCTCTCCCCTGCCCTCTCCCAATAGTTTGCTTTATATTTGTGGGGAAATTAATATTTAATACCCTTGATGACCATTCAACAAATGATGTGCATGCAAGCAATCATGAATGGTTCTGATTGGATCCATGCATGCACATTTGTTGTCTTACTTCACAGGAATACATCGTGCAAATTGGGCATTAAATGGGCTATAAATGAAATATTTAAAAGCCCAAGATTTTCAAAAGTTGAACAAATGCAAGGGATGTGCCTGCTCACTCAAGGTGCTGTTTTTAATGGAAGTGGCATTATCTGCTCTTTCACTGCATTGACTTTTATACTATTCTAATGTGTAATTGTGGTTTCAAGGGTGCTTATGGTATTTATGAAGGTTTATTTATTTATAAGAGCATTACTGTCGTATCATAAAATATGTTAAAACATAAGACACAATTAAAAAATTAAAAACCAGGATAATTATAAAGCAATTAGCTAATCAAAAATAAAAAAATTGCAAAGCCCTGTGTAGACATAAAAGAAATCTTGAAAGGACATTTGAAAGGCAAAAGCAAGGGTGTCTGATGGATTTCTGCTGGAAAAGCACTCCACAGCATGGGACCAATGACATTAGATGCTTGGTGACATTAAATGCCTGACTTCCAGTTGAGGCCAGTTGGGCCTCTGTAACAACGAACGTCCCTTCTCTAGATGTTATCAGTGATCCAACTGAGATATAAGATTTCATGGTTCCAAGTTGTTCAGGGCTTCATAAAGCGGCACGTGATGTCCCCCATGACATGGCCTGCAGGTGTTTTATATGCACTTTTATTTAGAAGAGCAATTATTAAACCCATGAGGTTGGTTCAGCTACAGAATTCTGTAGTTACCGCCCTCTGGATACTAGTTTAGCTGTCTTAGATGCGCTTCATATCTGCAAAGTGTACATTTAACACAGCAGCAGCAGCACAGAGAAAATGGTGGTGTGGTTCTAAACAGTGTGGTTCAGGGGGAGAGGAACTGTAGGTACAGCATTAAGAGTGGTAAAAAGGTAAAGGTAAAGGACCCCTGACAGTTAAGTCCAGTCACAGACTACTCTGGGGTTGCGGTGCTTATCTCACTTTACTGGCCGAGGGAGCCGACGTTTGTCCGCAGATAGTTTTTCTGGGTCATATGGCCAGCATGACTTCTGGTGAAACCAGAGCAGCGCACGGAAACATCGTTTACTTTCCTGCCAGAGCAGTAACCTATTTATCTACTTGGACTTTGATGTGCTTTCAAACTGTTAGGTTGGCAGGAGCTGGGGCCGAGCAACAGGAGCTCACCCTGTCACGGGGATTCCAGCCACCGACCTTCCGATCGGCAAGCCCTAGGCTCTGTGGTTTAGACCACAGAGCCACCCACATCCCTATTAAGAGTGGTATATATAGCCAAATCTCATACCAAAACATTTAAACAATAGGACCCAAATCATGGATCTATGTCAATATGCAAGATCAGCGTGAATATGTAGATTAATTTGTAAAAAAGATTATGCATTGAGGTTGGGCATTGGGCTGGATTATCTTTGATTGCATTTCAAAGCAGAATTCCCTCATTTTGACCTCCAGGTCCTCGTTCATATATTTTAATGTACGTTTTCACATGAAATCATTTAGTTATCCTGGAAGAAGCAGCCAACTTTGATCATGAATATGATTTGCTGTTCTGCCATAACAATGTGATTATACATTTCAGGGGCTGCTTTCCCCCTAATCGCTGGAAGCAGACAGTTCCCCTGGCTGAAGAAATTACTGGAGTAGCCTTCAATAGTCAGCCTGGGTGGTATAGCATAGAGAGCTTACACAGATCAAGAAAACAAACAACACAGGGAAATATTGAAAGATGTTGATGTGTGTGCAGGAGACAAGGAGAAAGAATGGAAGGAGTTAGACTAAATCGCTATTTACCACAAATCTCTTCTCTTTTTTTGCCAGGCTTTGACTGATAAATATCAGCTTAATCCTAACACCGGAAGCTTCAATTACAGGATTAACGTCAGCCAATATAGAGCATAGGAAAAAGTGAAACGGCTGTCCTTGTGGAGGTGCTATATCAGCTCCTTGCTGCCAGTTTATAGTAGCATCAAGACAAATTAACTGCCTCCCTTCAGGAAAACAGAAGAATGCGCTTTTGCTGTTAAAGGGAAAATAACTTCCCAAGCAATAAACACACAAAATTAAATGGTGTGCAGTGTTTTGAAAAGAGCAAGAATACAAGTTTACTGTGAACTATTTCAATGTGTGCCAGTTTGGTTGCTAGCAGAAAGGCACCTCTGTCTGGCAAGAACTGATGGCATTGACTTGGGTGCTTATCATGCAACATGGCTAACCCTTTTGGGAAGCCAGTTACAGGCATATAGCTATGGATGGAGAAGAAATCCAATTCGGTCCATATTTTAATACAAAGCACAGCTGTTCTTCAAAATCCACACTTGTCTGAATTTTGTGGTGCAATTCTCCATCCAAATCGTGTGTGCAAAAAAAGGCATCTATTAAGTAAAATAATTCACAAGACCCTTTATCCCCTTTATCCCTTGCTTCCAATCCTATCTGCTTTTTTTAAAAAGGAGAAAAGACCTTTTGGAACTCTGTTAGAAATTTGCTTTATTGTCTCTTGCAGATACTATGAAATGAAAACTTTAGTGTAATTTTCTTTCAAATCCTGAGGTTAGAAAGTTGTCACTTATTTTGAAAATGATTTTGTTTTACATCTCACTTCTTGCAGCCAAAGTGCCTGCGATCTCACTAAAACTCAGCCTGATTGATAAGATTATAATTTTGTTTATATTGTGCTAAAAGGCACCACATTGAGTACCACACAAAGGAAATGGCAACTGATGGTGTGACACATAAGGCAGATTTAAACTTGAGGTTTCCTTTCTATCTCATTTGCACTTCTAATATTTCTATTTTGGCAGCTCCTGAATGCCAAAGCCCAATGCATTGTATTATTTCACTTAGTTGTGTTGCAGCAAAACTTCAAATGGTCTATCCAGCATCAATACAAATATGCAATGGTGGAAAATAATATTCTTTTAAAATCAGTACTAGGAACATAAAGCACCTTCTATATGCAGCAAAACAAAGTCAGGGATTAAAGTTCTCTTCTTCTTAGAAAGCATTTCTACCTGAAGATCCATAATAAATCCACAGAATTTATGGAGGAGAGAGAGAGAGAGAGAGAGAGAGAGAGAGAGAGAGAGAGAGAGAGAGAGAGACCTGTCAGGCAATAAAGGAGAGGTAGCCATTGTGGTGTTCTCCAAGTTTTTTTGGAGTCCAACTCCCATCAATTTCAGCCAGCATGGCCAATGTTGGCAACCATAGTCCACACATCGGTTACACCACTAACAGAGTGTAGAATGGGCATATCATTCTTTCTAGAGTACTGAAAGGATCTGAGGGAGTATGGTTAGTAACAACAAACAGGGACAGAAATCACAAAATGGGACAAATAACACATATGCAGGATTTCATTTCAAAAATTCACCTATTTGGAGAAGAGGTGACTTCTTGTGACAGATAAGTGCATAATTATGCATGCATACAGAGGCACCAGCTTCTTCAGCTGGGGGGGGGCAATATGACATCGCGAGGAGCCTGGCCCTCTCAAAAAATACATCAGGCCCCTAGCAGTCGGCACCTGTGCTTGAATACCATGTAAACTATTTTGCTTGCGATGTTTAAAATCTGGAAACAAAGCAAGAATGCTGCTGTTGAACCAGCCCAACAGATACATGTGAAATATGCCATTGATGTGTCCATGTAGAAGGGAGCATGTTCAGCCTCATAAGGTAGATTAAAGCCTCTTTTATCTACAACAATATAGACCTAAAAGGATAATTACAGATCATTGCTTTCAATGGCTATGTGCCACTGCTGAGGTTTTACAGTCCGGAAGGTTGCACAAGCACTGACCACCTGCCTTTCAAGCTAGTACTTCACTCAAAGATTTTCAAAACAGATAAAAGCTGTATGCTGCTTGTGGTGGGTTTTAATCCACAGCTGCCACAGCTTTCTCTCTCTCCTGCTGGTGGATGTTAATTCTAAACAAGAAGAAAAACAACCATAGAAATATGAAGTTCATGGTCCATTTCCAAAGTGCTATATGTGGCATAAATGCACAGATTCCATTACGCTAGCTAGCCTGAAACCACTGTGTGCAGCCACCCACACCAACCCACTTTTGTGTGAGCTAACTGAAGTCTGAGCTGGCCAGCATGACAGAAAAAGTCCATTTTGCTGGGTGACATGACAAATTATGAAATTTAAAAAGCCACAGACAGGGACTGGTCTCAGTGTAATGGGAAAAAAGCATACACTCTACCAGTGGGTTGTGGGGAGGGGGGGTTCTATTTTTAGAGCATTATATATTTCATTCCCTTCTTCCTTGCAGCCATACATCAATTTGCTAAGTGGGAGGAAAAAGCATCACAATTTAGGCTCAGGAAGCCTCAATTCATGCAGTAGTGACCCAGAAGATAGCTGCTGCTGTGAATGGACTCCTTAAGCACAGCCAGAGGCTGAAGCTACAGAGCCTGTGACCATCAAAGAAATAATACAAGCAAGACACACTGCTCTTTTACATTTCTAGATATAAAACAGAGATATGAATGGGGAAGAAATTCAGCTGTCTTTGCATTTTAATGAGGAACTACCTAATTTGCACTTCTCAAACCAAGACATGAACTGAAACACAGCTATCCTTTGAAATTTGCACTTCTCTGAATGATGCAGCTCTCCAAATGTATAAAATGCATTATATTAGGGGAAATATGCATAGAAATGCAAATATCAGAGAAAATAACAGACAAAAACTACATTATATTAGAGGGAACTGTTTGCAAAAATGGATTTATTAGGGAAATTTTTCATGAGAATGTTTTTTATAAAAAAATTAAAATGTGCAAATTGCTGTGGAAATGTGGAGAACTGAGCTTATGACTGGAAAACTATGGAATCAAAATTGATAGATTCATCCATCCCCAATCAAAGACAACTTTTGTTAGTCAGGAAAGTTAGCTACTCAACATGACATTGGTGTTTTTATAGTTGGAAATGGTATAAAGGACTAGGAACTGCACATGGTAGTATTATTTGCTCATTTAAGGCTTCAGAGACAGATGCTGCCTTTCTTTAAAGGTCACTGCTTTAGGAATATATCTGTGATGCTCATTTAAGAGTACATTTGCAATTTACTAGAGATAGGTTTCATTTAATTCCATTGGTTAAAGAATCAAGCCAGGCAATACTGAAAGAAGGAAATTCTTATGTTTTTATTCTCCCATTTAAGCATTCCTCGCAGTTGCTCAAATGAGACATGCCAGAATAAAACCTGTCTGCAGACACTGACTGGTTCCATATCATACTAAAAAGAAGGAGACAGATTTAAAATTCCCAGCAGCAATCTGTGCAGCAGCAAAATGAATATTATATTTAAATATTTCCAGGTCCATTTTGGAAAGCAAGCCAGGAAGATACTGGAATCAGCAATTTTCTGTATGTCAGCAAAGCATGCCACAGCCTCGTGGCTGGAAATGTAGCTGTTCATAATCCTCGCTTGCTTTTGCACTGAAAAATAATAATGGCACATAATAATGGCACTTTTAGTCTTTGAGTTGGGCTACTTTGCTTTCTATCACACACTAGCCTGAATGTGTGGCATTTTTAGCATAAGCCAAACATTAAATGATGATGATGATGATTTACATTTCAGGCTGTTAGTAGCCTATAAGAAACTTCACTCCCAAACCCTCTCATTATGTCTTCCAGGTTGCACATCATCAGCAAGGTGGACAAGTCTGCCAAATAAAAAGGCACCAACATCAAGCAAAGCAGATGTTTGCCCTCTGGGAGTCAAGGAAGCACGGGACAAGGAAGAGACTGAGAGTGCAATCCTATGCAAGCTATTTCAGATCTAAGCCCTATTGTGTAAACCCATTTGACTTCTGTGAGGATTACTTCTGAGGAGGCAGGTGCAGGAGTGCACTGTAAAAACAGATAAATTGTTTTTTCACTAGAATGATATACTTTTGAACTGGGCTTGATGAAATAAGTAAACCAATTCACATTCAGCATACCAGCAGTGTAGAACCTCCAGCCTGAAAGTTAAATGTGGTTCTTTGGACCTCTGTACCTAACCCCCAGGACTCCCCCAGGCTGCCATCCATATCTCCAGACCATGCTTCTCCCTAGCCTTGCCCTTGGCTAACTTTACCCAGCTGGGATGTTCCCTTAATCTGTGACAATGCCTCCAGCTTGCTGGTATGAGTGGGTGGGAGGACTTTTGCATGGCAAAAGCACAGCCAGGAGTCGCATCCATTATTCCATTGACTGTTGGTTCTGGGCCTGTACACATTTATTTGCCTTTCATCCCACCCATCACACACCTGCTAAACTGAAAGGGATTCCCCACTTTTGCTGTAATGTTTTCACACTTTGACCCCCCCCCCAGGATGCTATCTTATATACTCTTACTTGGGAGTAAGCCGAATGTGCCGAATGTTGCACTTGGACAATTTCATTTTGAAATCTGCACTCGCTTCTGCAGATTGGAAAGTATGTTGGTCAAGACTGCTATATTAGAGGTAAATGAGTGGTAGAAAGCATAAGAACAACTGGAATTAAGGCTGATACCAGAAATCCTGCTATCTGACCCCTGATGCAAAATTCCTTCTAAGGTCTAAATCTTTGAAATATCAGTCAGTAGTGCATGAGACTCTTAATCTCAGTGTTGTGGGTTTGAGCCCCACATTAGGCAAAGAATTCCTGCCTTGCAGAAGGTTGGACTAGTCTCATGCTCTACCAACTGATCTATCCCATAAACATAAAGAACAGGGGCCTTGAAGTCACACACCAACTGTTAGTATCTGGATAGCAGACTGAGCAGACACACAGGACATGTGGTCGCAGTCTTCCCAACTATAGTAAGATGTACTGTATTTCCATTTAACTTACAATAGTAATTATTTCCACATTTATATCTAGGCACAAATTACCGAAGGCAAATTTCATGCGAATCTGTGCCCTCTCTTTGGTGGGGCGTGACATAAGAGGCACTCTGTGCCCACTGTCGATCCTACTGCTATGTTCATAAAAGAGAAATCCCTTAGATCACCCCAAGACTATGCCAGGACAAAAAGTGGCAAGTGATAACAAGACATCTGTTTCACTTGCTCTTCAAAATGGTAAATTGAATTTCCTAGAGGCTGAGAAAGAGAAGGAAGCAATGTAGAGTTGCAATAACATGTCAAGGTGGATAAATAAGGACTGCTGGCATCAGACCAGGCAGATGTGCCATCTGTATAGTTGGCCTTACAAATTCAGTGACACTTGCTAGAAGGTTCATTACAAACAACAAGAAAAACAAAGTAATATTTGACTAGAGTGAAACTATCTCGGTCTTTATTTCTTTTTTCAGATAACATCAGTGCAATTAGGTTTGGCTCAATTAAGCCTGTTGGGAAGCAGTACGATAGATAGTTGGAGAGAGTCTGTTGCTGATAAAGCCAAGGTTGCAGGTTTGATCCCTGTATGGGACAGCTGCATATTCCTGCATTGCAGGGAGTTGCTCCAACTCTATGTTTTTTAGGTCTTCCTGGAGAGAAGTAAGGTGGCATCCCATCCTACTCTAAGTTTTTAGCTCAGTCTCAATGTTAGGTGATGGGCAATTTTTAAGCATGCTTTATGAAAATGACCCTAATATATGGTTGGTTTTTATACACACACACCCCTGCTATCTGATTACAAGTCAGCAAAATTCAGTTCTTAAAGATAAAGCACATCCCATGGAAGACGCAAGCCCACTATCCCGTAATCATGCCACAGACGTAATACAATGTAAAAAGCTACAGAAATAACACATGTCTGACTGGCTGGCTGCACTTGTTGCCCAAGATGCGCAACACATTTAATCAAGCTAATCACTACTAGCCAGGCCAATAGATTTTGGAGAATTAGAGGGCAAACTATCTGAAAGGTAATTGCACACAAATATGCACAGAAGGACCCTGCTATTTGTTGGCACAGTCAAATAGAGGCATGTGAATGCAAAGCAGCGACAAAAAGGAGTAGTCACAGTAGTTGTGGCCATTTCCATGTACCACATGGCATGGCAGGAACAGTCGGCAGATGGCTTGCCACAAAAACAGACAATTTCCCCAGTGAAAAATCCCCATGCAAGCCCATTCTTCTCCTGAATGGGGCAGGCACTCACAAAGCGATGTCCTAGAAGCCAGTTGGCATTCCCATTTGGATGCAAATGTCACCAGGAACTTTGGACACGCAGAACTGTGATTGCATCTGGGGTGTGTTTGGCAGGAGGAGGAAGTGGAAGTAGATGGGGAGAACTTACATAGGGCTTCATGAAAAATAAAAATAAAAAGAGGTAGGGAAGAAAGGAAGAGATGGTTTGTTAAAAGCATACATGTATTGGGAAAAGAAAACAGCACCATAAGAAGGCATGGAATGTTCAGTGTACCAACAGGCAAGATTTGGAGGTTTAAATAGCAGGAAACAACATAGACCAGATAATGTCATTGTAGAGGTCAGACATGCATTAGTTTGTAAATGACATTTGAAAAGGCCAGATGTCATTTTCCAAATAAGAACAGCACAGCTTTTATGAAAGCCCAGGTGTCAACCTGCAGAATATGCTGCAATGAATCCCCTGGTGGGCCAGTGACGAACTGAAAAACTAGGCACAGACCAAACTTTGTGGAGGCCCCTGTGAATTCAGTAATGGAATGTCCTCAGGGCCTTTCCTGGCATAGCATGGTGCCACCATAGGGCAGAAGACAGACTCCCAGAATTGCTGGGTTGGCTCTGCCAGTGCAGCAATGTCTTCTCAACCTCATTTCTATCCCTGCCCCACCTTATCTGGTAAACAGTAGTGATGCTGCTACCAGAGAAGCCGAATCTGGAGTGGTGCCCTCCCCAGCTGGCCACTCCTGAATGTCCTCAATCAGGAAAGAAGTTAAAACAAGCAAATTCTCATTTATTTATTCTTTTGCAAAATATTGTGCTAAAATGAAAGGCAACACATTGTTCCTAACAGATTCCCCCACCTCCAGAAATTGCTATTCTGAGCAAGGTTGGCAATGCTCTTTTACATGTTCTGGTTAAAGGAACATGAGGACATTACGAGTGCCGTTTCTCCACAATTTTCACTGTACCACACCCACTTAACCAAAACGGAAGGAGTCAAAACTGCTTGAAACCTTTGAGATTTTGGAGTGTGCTATGTTGGAATGGGTGGAACTGAAGCACTATGGGAACCAAAATGCTTCCCAGGTGCTCTAGGCACTACCCTTGGCATTAACCAATGGGGCAGAGTTGTTGAACCACTGGAAACACAGGAAAACCTAAGTGGGAAGATGTCTAGCAATCTTTCTCATACACATTAAAATGTGAACTGAATTTCTTATTCACCCCAGTACCAAGTGCTACAATAATGGGCAGAGAAATAATATTAAACAGAAATGGAACAAAGAATAGATATATATTTTTCCCCTCTTACTCCTTCCACATCCAGTTCTTACTCAGCTTCTGCCTAGTATAACAATGAATCTGGAAATTGCTATCAGATGAGACGAGCTCATTTTAAGGACTGTGCTTGTTAATCAGTTCAGATGTTCCTTTGACAGACCATCACAGCAGTCAGGTGCAATGGAATTTTCCCATAATCCAATTTGATGCTCATTCTGACTGGTTAGGCAGCCATCATGCCCCATAAAGTCACCATGTATAGCTGACAGGTATTGGGGCGAATGTTTCAGAAGATATTGCAAAGACCATACTCCCTCACAGCAGGAGATATTTTGTGCATTGACATTTAGAGGCAAGTCAAAGCTGTCCTTTGTAGTTATGAGTAAGTTGTTTACTAAAAACCATATGCCTTGGTTTTCCTGCCATGCCATCCAAATTTACTGTTGTTGCTTTATTTACCGATCAAATTCTGGGTGAATATAATTTAGAGAAGACTTGGGGACTTTGTGAACAAAAAAATAAAGCCTTGTTGAAATATGTAGCTTTGTGTACTGATAATTTATTTTATGTTTGTGTGTGGGTTTTAGAGGAAGGAAGAGAGGAAGAAAAGGGCAATGATTTAAAAGCCAGCGGTTTTATCTAGAAGGTTGAAATTTGTAATCTGAAAAGAAATGAGATGCACTACTTAAACACACACACACACACATTTTGGCCTACAGTAGTAGATCATCCATAGAAGGAAGCTTGGTAACCAATGTGTGCCCTTCTGAACCATAGCACCATGGAACAGGGTGAAATATGCACACAAAAATGGGAGACCTTCTTGGTGAAATGTAAGGGGATGCTCTGGAAGCCTTTTCAGAACTGCTGTGAGTCTCTCCAGATTTCTCATATTTAGATCATGGCATGCCAAGACAGAGGACTGAGTTTGTGGCCACAAAACTGGAAGGACAGGGGGCCATAGTCTGGGTGCTTCTCTGCCTCCATTCATGTAACTAATCTGTGCACTGGTACAGTTTGTGAATCAGCCCCCAGTGCCTATGGTTCACTTAGAAGCAATTCAATGTGTTTTTGCAGTGGCTAAGCCCTCTAGGCCATATCAGTTTAATGCAGGGATGGTTAATCTGTTCTTCTTCTTTGGCCAAAGGGTCACATTTACCCCCTCTGCCACCGCACTTTCTCCTACACAACCACTCCTTATTGACCAACTGGACACCTAGCCTTCATGGAGAAATGTGATCCTGAATACATAGACAATGCCTTGTATGGTATGACAGGGAAGGTGAAGACAGAACTAGGACCAAAGGACACTTATAAGGTCTGCATAAGTGAGCTTGCTATGACTGTTATATCGTCACTTTTAGGCAGCAATAGAGTCATTGTGAATCACTTGCAGTCTCTGGCATTCATTAGGCAACCTACCTTCCTGTGGCCAGAAGGGCCAGAAAAATGTAGGGTTAATCACCCCTCATTTTAAACAAGAGACTTTTAAAGTATTACCTACATGTGCAAAGCAATACATAGGAGAGGCATTCATGAGGAATGCATGTCTTTCTTTGGACTAATCCCACTCTCTGCCTAAGACTCTGCAGGAATAGTGGGGGAATATTTGTTTCTCAAAGGAAAGACATACAAAAGTCAAGCTTTTTAAAAAAACCTGTGATATGTCAATTTAATCCAACCTCCACTTAGTATTCTCCCCCCGCCTGCCCCCCACTGGTCTTATCTGCAAGAACATTGTTCAGTTATGCTTCTTTAGATAATGTGCTGTCCAAAACTAGTAAAAAACAATTGTTATGTTTTCTTTGTCCCTTACTGCTAAGTGCTAAAGGAGGCAAAGCATTCTTGCAATAGTTTTCACACAATTATTTTCAATGCCACTGTCTGTGCTTGGGAGCTTGGGCCAGTTATCTTCCCTCCCACCCCAAAAGGGGAGGGCACGTACCAACAGAAGGGCAGGGTAACAAAATATCAAGACGAAACACCAAACATAAATGCTGCTGGTCTGTGAGAAAATATTCAACTGTGTATGGATAATAAATTCTAAGCAGTGTAAATCATGGCTCCAAACCTTGATTATTTTAGTAACTACTGCACAGTTCTTGAAGTTTTCTTTACAGCAGGTATTAATTTAAGTTATGAGGTAACAGCAGGAGCCGGGATAAAATTAATGGCAAACTTGAAGCAAATAGTATTTTAATAGAATTCTAATAAATCTACATTTTAAAATAGACCTCACTCAACATCAAGACGAGGACACTGAAAAAATGAATATTTAGGTCAGGAATTGACTCCAATGCTTCATCTGCATCATAGTACCATGGTAACCATAGATAACAGCAAAAGAAAGAGACCCATTGAGAATCATGTGCTGAAGTGTGTGTTTTTTGAAACAAAGACTTACTGCAGTGTAATTAAAAGTATCACTTGCTTTAAACCTAGTATCAGAATGAGCGGCAGGCAACTGTCTGAGAGGAGTCAGGAGCTATGCCAAAAGAATGGGGAAAAGCCCAGAGTCTGGACAAACCACACCCAGTAGGGTTCAGAGGAATGTCCCATCCCAAACAGAAGCAACTGGGAAGGGTCCAGTGGCTGGCCTGGGTAGGTGAGGCCAGGCCAGAACCTCATAATATGTTCCTGCCCAGGAAGACATTCTGGAGTACCAGCATCTGGCTGGCACACAGAGCTCTAGTTAGCCCTAGTGCCTTCTGCCACCTAGTGAATAATCATAGTTCACAAATGTAGAAATATGCATGCTGCAGTGTCTTCATTATCCCCTCCCCCCCTTCAGACTCTCACACTTCAGGGAAATATGTTTTTCACTGTATAGAATGTCACCTGAGTAACAAGGCGGATCAAACTGGAGTAGGAAGATGAGGTAGCATGCCACCATTTTGCCCACAAAGGTGATGCAATTCAAGCTTAGTAAAGATCTGAGCTATAACAGAACTGTATTGTTTTTTATTATATGTGGTAGGCCTAAAATGTGGGCAAGTGGCGGCAAAAAGGGAATTGAGAACATAAGAGGAAGCTGCTAGGTCAGGCCAAAAGTCCATCTAGTGAGAGCATCCCACTCTCACAGTAGACAACCAGAGGCCCATGGGAATCCCACAACAGAACTTAAGCACCCTCCCCACCTGCAACGGACAGCAACTGGTATTCGGAGGCATACTACTAACAGAAGTAGGAAAAAAGGTCTAGGAAGAAATGCAAAACCATTGTTGTGACAGTTGGCATACTGATTTTACACCGTATCTAACTGCCTTTACATTGTAATGCAGCCTGCAATGAAGTAGTCAAGGAAGGGCAGCTATGATTAGCGGAAGGGAGTTTTTTATACAGCAAATGTGTACTACAGATAGGTAAACAAGATTAGAGCGATAGAGAGGTGATGTGTCTGTGTATATGTATGGATATTTCTGGCCATCCAATCCAACTGGGTGATCAGCTACTGGAATCCTACATTCCACTTGGAAATGCCTCTCCTTACTTACATTGTAAATGCCATCTCTTGACTGAACCATGAACAGGCACCAGTTCCAAGGTGAAAACTTTACATACTGCTGCTGGCATGTTTCGTGCTTCAGACCACCCTCCCCCACCCTTTGATTGTCCAGAAAAAAAGCCATTGCATATTGGCTATCTGCAACATTGGCCATGCCTGCCATCATGCCATTGATTTGTGATCCACAGCATGCAGCACCATATCACTTGTCTCATTTTCTTGGTCACAGTCTGCCTGACATGCCTACTGGCTGTTGAGTACAGACTTGTGATTATGGCTCTTAAGAAGTCAAACTGCATATCTATTGTGCAGTGTTGTTTGTTTGCTTGTTTTGAGAAAAAGGAGTGGGGAAGGAGTGCTGCATTAACAATAACATATAAAAAGAAAGCATTAGCATCACTGAAAACAAGAGGGAACACATACTTTGCTAATGTGCTATTGTCTCAATATTGATTCCAATGTCATTTCTTTATAGAAAGTAACAGCAGCTAAAAAATATATCAATGCACTATATATAGCAAAAGAGAAAGAGGATATCAAGGGATGGAGAGAGAGAGAGAGAGAGAGAGAGAGAGAGAGAGAGAGAGAGAGAGAGAGAGAGAGAGAGAGAGACTCATCTTCAGTATCATCATTCCATTTAAAAGAAAATTTTACTTCCAGGCTTTTGCACCGGGCTTGAACATAATTCAAGAGAGCTATTCACATCTCAGATGGCAGATAACCATATTTGAAGAGACCGAGTCCATTGCTAAAACCGAGTGTTTAAACACTTCTGAGCAAAAGGGTGCTCTATGGCATTCAAATTCTGTTTCATGTTGTCCCTGCAAGGCTGGAATAGACAGGGAATTTAAGTGACATTTAATTCACACCTTCAAGCCATTTAATCAGACCCAGCAGCCGGACCAAGTGCTGTCAGAAGCAATGGAAGATGGGAATGAAAGGAACAGTAGCAGCTGGGAATGCTCTGCTTAAGGAAAGGGGATGGGCTGCCCAGATGTTGTTCGCTGAAGAGCAGCGGAAGTGACATGATGAGAGAAGGCCTTTAACACAATCTAGCTTGCAGATGATGCAAGCAGAGTGGGCTGAAAAACAGAAGACATAAAGGGGATAAGGAAGTGGGTCTTCTAAGCCCACTGTGCATTTCACTTCCAAGCAAGAAGAGCATGAAACCTGCACTCAGATTGGGCATTTAGGGGGGGGGGATCACTGCAAATCATGTCCTCCATCAGGGAGAACACGTGTTGCAGTGATATCACCTAAACTGCTTCCATGTTGTTGGGGCGGGACCGTTTGGATAGCCACAACCCCTCATTGGTTGCCCCTCGGTTGCCAGGGCAGAATTTTGGCCCTTTTGCTTGGCTATTGGCTACTGAGGGGCTATTTAAGTTGCTGCACGTTGCGAGGAGCTTTCTCTTTCTCACGATGTGCATTGGATCTCACTCCCTATATTTAGGGCTGCTCTCCTGGCCTTGCTATGCCTGTCTAGGGGTTGTCTGTTTTGGAGCAGGGGCCCGGTAGGAATTTTGCCATTTGGCTGACTGGCTGTTGCCATTTGGTTTTTGCCTACCGTGTAGTAAATCGTCACAACTTTGTAAGGTTGGCGGTTAGGCATTGGTTCAATGTTTTGTGGAGGGGAAGTGGCTGGCTGTGTCTGCCCCTCCATTGCTGCTGCTAGGGAATTCAGTTAAAGCAAGGGTGGCCAACTCCCAAGAGTCTGCAATCTACTCACAGAGTTAAAAGCTGGCAGTGATCTACCCTTTCTTTTAAGGGGGGTTAGGTTAAGTTGTTGAGCTTTTTTTAGGGAGGAGGAGGAAGGCTCAGCTTCTTTGGGGGGAGCTGGTGATCTACCAGTGATCTGCCACAGCCAGCCAGTGATCTACCTGTTGGACATGCATGCGTTAAAAGAATCCAGGGGCTCGCCTTGCTTTTGTCCGAACCCCGTCAAGGGGCTAGGGCCACGCCAGAGTCCATGGGAGCAACTGGGGTGAGCTGGGAGGCCTGCTGTGTCTTTATTTTGGGGAGTGGTTTTGGGGGTCTTCACACACCACACAAATATATCTTGCATTGTGCACTCACACAGAGAAGCTGATTGGTCCTAATTTCCAAGCATTATGCATATTCCATGCATTTAGCAGGAAAATACATATACCACACATGAAAGAACGCATCCTACCATTTCCCCTACATCAAAGTAGGAAGAAGCATTAGCATATGAAATAGCCTGAAGAAGTTAGCCTTAAAGGAGTGTGTGCTTCTGTACAAATAGGAAGAATCTGAGTATTCTACCCAGCTAGCAGCAGGAATCTTTTTCACTGTGCTCCGCAAGAGAGGACCTCCTGCAGGTACCATCTCATCAGGAGGCCTGCTCTACACAATGCAGGAAACAAGCCATTGGTACTCCGGGCCATTACATAGCCAGTGCCATCTCAATTGTCTTTTCTTTATCACCTTCTGAAGACCTTCCTTTTTTAAAACAATCCTTTTAAGTGGGGAACTTTATCCCAGTCTGTATGGGATTTGAATATATACAAACTTGTTTTAAAGCAATAAAAAAGAGAGCAAAATTTGGTTTCTCACCTTGGCTATAGTGAACAGAAACAGCAGAACCAAATACCGGTAGTTGGACTGATACTGATTTTCACACTTGCATCATTTCCTTAATGAGAAGAGGCACTGCTATTTTACATCAGGGTGTGGAACCTGCAGAACTGTAGAAGTTGGACTTCCAACTCACAGCCAGCATTGCAATGAATGGAGATGCAGTCCAACAATATTGGGAAGGCCAAAGGTTTGCCATTGCTGTTTTAAATCAAGAGAAAACAGCTCGCTAGAGTGGGCTAGCATGCTTGTAACATGAGGAAGTATTAAAATTCCAAAGTTTACATATGCAAATGTTGCCATTTTCAATTTCATTTTTTGCTAGTAAAGTTGCTTTTATTCTATCCATTCATGCAGCCTTTCAGAAAGCAGGGCTCCTAAGGCAGTTTACAATTAAAGGAAACCGCAAAATTAAAAATCATTCACAATTATACTAATCCCAACCTTAAAAAATGTTTAAAAGCTTAACCTAATAGTAGCAATAGCGGGAAGATCAATACAGAGTCAAAATGACCTTCCCTCCCACACATACTATGGATGAGAGACTCTGTCAATTTCAGCTTCTCTCAACTTCTCATTTTTCCAATCTTAAGTTTAGCTCTCCACATTTCGACATCAGCTTGCATTTTTTAAAAAAAGTCATCATGAAAATTCATCATCATTTTGGTGCACATGCTTTATGTATAGTTTTTTGGGAATTTCCCTTGACATAATGCATTTTTGTATGTTAGGATACCAATACTTTCATTTTAATACACACTTTACCCTAGTGTGTGCATTTTTTGTACACATTACTTGACTGGAGAACTGCTTTGCACAATTCAGATAAATGTGAATTTCAATGGATGGCTATGTTTCACCTTGCATAATTTCAGAAAGTGTGAATTAGGGAAAATTCACCTTTAAATGTGAACTGAATCAATTTCCCCATCTCTATCCCTGACCCAAACTCGGCAAGAATAGTTTTCTTAATCTAACTGGTGAAGGCACAGCAGCAAAAGGTAAATTTTCATTCTGAAAATGAGAGAAAAGAGAATTGGGGAGTATTTAAGTCATACTCAGAGCAGACTCAATGAAATAAATGGGCCAATAGTTTGACTCCACCCACAAAGGCACACTCCTCCACTGTTTCCCGAGACAGACAGATGCCAATAAGTCCACTGATTTCAACAGCTTTATCCTAAGTATGGCATTGTAGTTGCAAATCATCCTGTGTCTCTTCCCCTCTTGTTATAACACATTGCAAAGAAGAAGAAATGGTATTTTACCAGCTTAATACAGTGGTACCTCAGGTTACAAACACCTTGGGTTACAAACACTTCGGGTTACAGACTCTGCTAACCCGGAAGTAGTACATCGGGTTACTTTACCTCAGGATGAGAACAGAAATTGCACAGCGGCAGCACAGCAGCAGCGGGAGGCTCCATTAGCTAAAGTGGTACCTCAGGTTAAGAACAGTTTCAGGTTCAGAACGGACCTCCGGAACGAATTAAGTACATAACCAGAGGTACCACTGTAGATACATTTGAGATACTTTGAATTGTTGCTAATACAAAAAAGGCCCTATCTCAGCACATTGAGCTGGTTTACCTAACACGGTAAGCCAAAATATGGCTTGCAGAGATTGCACAAACATGTGGACGCCCAGAGAGGAGCTCACAACTGCATTACTCCTCCCCATTCCAAACTAAACCAAGGTTTGACTTAATGTGCCTTCCAAGTGGAGACTCGTGATTATGCTGTCTCCTCACTAACCATGAGCTGCAACCGAAGATCCGTCTTTGAAACAACGTGGAACCCTGGGTCAAAATAGGCCCCTTAAAAAAAGAACAGACCTCTCAACAATACTGATATTCAGGCAACACCGTGGAGAGAGATATTCAACACGTCACAGGGAATGTGAGATTCCAGCATTGCAGAGGGTTGGACTAAATGTCCCTTGGGATCCCTACAATTCTGTGAGTCTATGATTCGATCCTCTTGAAGAGCTGATTACATACAATTGAGCTCTCTCCTACTACTGTGATTTGTTGAACTTCTTATATTTTCAGATTGTGTTGTTATTTTAACATTAATAAGAGCTAATAAAAATGCAGTGTCATTTATTTCTATTGTGTCCTCCCAAAGCATCCCAGGGCAGAAACTGAAGTGTCCACATGAAGTTGCTTATCCATATGGATGGATACGTATACTGATTTCACTGAGACCATTTCTTTCTCTGGTGCTCTTGAGCTGTGCAGTAAAATGATCATAGTGAGTGGCAGCACAAAAGCAGTTTGCTGGGTGGGAAGGATAGCCAGTCACCACACAGTTTGGGTTTTGCAGCTCCTTCTTTCTTTGTGAATGGAATCTGACTTGAGGCATCAAAGGGTGCTCCAAAGGCTATAATTCCATCAAGTCAGAAAGGCTTCAAAATCAAGAGTTAGAAAACAAATCCCCATGGGTAGCTTTCACATTACACAATGTGGGAGTTAACAGTAATAATTTAGAGCACTTAGTACATTCTATATGTTTTCAACATGTTGCATAAACATTAATCTTCTCACCACCCTTGTAAAGTAAGATTATTATCCCAATCTTGAAACATGGGAATGAAGTACTTAACCATGGTAAATATGTTCCTAACATTTCCTATATAATTTCTGTTTTGCGCGATGCCATCATGGAAGTAATCATGTGCTTGGGGAGACACACTTCCAGATGTTTGCAAAACAAACAAAAAAAGGCAAATAGGTTTGAAAGAGTATTTCTATCTGTTTCTCTTTATTTCTAGCACAGGCTTATTTCTGATGCTGTGACAGTGTCAGTGCTAATCGGGATTCTTGTCTCCAGAGAGACTGCAGAGGATCTCTCTGCAGCATTTGTAAATTAAACTCAGGTTAGTAATAGCTATACTTCCTCAGTGCTTTGCAAGGAAGTTTGAAATTATAGACCTTTTCCACAGAACTACATAAATATGTAGTTTGGGACTCATAAGGACATAAGAAGAGCCTTCTGGATCAGACCAATGGCCCATCTAGCCCAGGATCCTGTTCCCACAGTGGCCAACCAGCAAGCAGGATTTGAGCAGAAGATCATTCTCCCCTCCTGTGGTTTCCAGCACCTGGTATTCAGAAGCATTGCTGCCTCCAGCTGTGAAGGCAGAGCACAGCCATCATGGCTAGTAGCCACTGCCAGCCCTCTCCTCCATGAATTGATCGAATCCTCTTTTAAACTCATCCACGTTGGTGGCCATCACTTCTTCCTGTGGGGGCAAGTCTAACATATGCTACATGAAGAACTTTCATTTATCTGCCTTGAATCCTTTAACATTCAGTTTCATTGGGTGTCCACGAGTTCCAGCGTTGTGAGAGAGAGGGAGAAAAACTATCCTCTATCCTCTTTCTCCATGCCATGCATAATAGTGTTAACTTCTATCACGTCATTTTACTCGTTTTTTCTCTAAACAAAAAAGTACCAAATGCTGCAACCTTTCTTCACAGGGGAGTCACTTGATCATTTGGCTTCCTTCTTCTGAACCTTTTCCAACTCCACAATATCCTTTTGCTGGTGAGGTGGCCAGAACTGTGTACAGCACTCCAAATGCAGTCACACACCAGATTTGTAGAATAGCATTATGATACTGGAAATTATATTTTCAGTTCCTCTCCTAATGATCCCTAGCATTGAATTTGCACTTTTCATGGCTGCTGCACACTGGGTCAAAATCTTCATTGAGCTATCTATTAAGACCCTGAGGTCTTGTTCCTGGTCCATCACCTCTAGTTCAGACCCCATGAGGGTATAAGTGAAATTAATATTTTTCTGCCCCAACGTGCCTCAGTTTAAACTTGTTTTCATTGAATTTCAGTAGCCATTTTATTGCACATTCAATCAGTTTGGAAAGGTCCTTTTGGAGCTCATAGTGATCCCTTTTGGTTTTAACGACCCTGAACAATTTAGTGTCATCAGCAAACGATCTCACTGATCACTCCTAACTCTAGGTTGTTTATGAACAAGTTAAAAAGCACAAGTCCTGATACTGATCCTTGGGAGACTCCACTTTCTACTTCTCTCCATTCAGAGAACTGTCCATTTATTCAGATACAGGGCAGTAATTTCGTGGCACTCAGCAGGGCCCCATCTGCACCTTACATTTAAAGTAGCCTCATAACACTTTCAAAGGATCTTGGGTACTGTAGTTTTAAAGGGTGCTGAGAGTTGGTAGGAAACCCCAATTCCCCTTACAGAGTTGTAATTCTCACAGTGGTTTAACAGTCAATCCCACACTGAATGTTGGCCTCTGCTCCACAGGATGCATGCCAGCAATGAATGCTGCCCCAAGGGGGCAATGCACACACACACACACACACACACACACACACACACACACACACACAGGAACACACTTTAAAAATATGATACGAGGGTGGGGTTGGTGCAATTATGATTTTGCACATTCCACAATATTATTCCAACATTATTGTTGAGGTTTGTTGTAAGCGACTTCGGACGCAGCTCACTGTGCAAAAGCATGTAAATAAACTAATTTATACTTTAGTTATGCTTTCAAGTTTCTTCTTAGCAAGGACAGAAACCTGGGAGCACCATTAACTTAAAAACAAGCATAGGGAAAAGAGAGAACTGCAACCTTCCTGATGGCTTGCAGCCCTCATTAAGGCTTCAAGAACAGTCACTTTGTCCGCAGTGAAATAGAAAACCTATCTTCATTGAACCAGGCTCCTTCTCCCCCACCCCTTAAGCACAGTCTGTTCTCCTCTGCACATTTGGGTGGCCAGATGGAGAGGGGGGGAGTTAAGAGGACAGGGCTTGCCATACATGCTACCCCCCTCTCTTCTGCAGTACAGTACTATTAAAAGGTGCAGTATTGCTGCCCACTCTTTTTAATCCAGCCACTGCACTGCCCTACCTCCCTGCCCAGGCATTTCTATGAGCTTTTAGCTGGTGTGACACAATTGGTGGGGGTCTTACATTCTGGCAGAGGCCTTAGTGCCGGGAGAGGGAGATTAGTATCAAGGATGCTTTGTTTACAGCTGATACAACAGCATGTCTCTTCAAGGAGAAAATAATTTATCTCATCTGTAGCTTTTCAGATGCCCAGATTCAGTGTTCTGGGCTTCTAAGGCCTTTTGTTTTCTTTTTCTTAAGGGTTTTTAACTGTTTCCAAAGAAGCTGCTCTATAAACATAGTTTTTGAGGTCAGGGCAGATCCTCTCTTTCTTGGTAGTGGAAACACTACAGCGAAGCCTGCTGCAGCATCTTCCCATTATTCAAGTACAGAACTTGCCCTAAGATATGTGTTAATAGTGTACATCTGTTTGCTCCACTAAACAGATAAAGAGCACCCATTTAGTTTGCAATGATCTTTTCCTTTGTTTATTCATCACTCTGTTTCTTTGCTCAGTCTTTGTAAATTACTTAGATCAGGTGCTCCACCAAAGCTGAAACGCTCATCAAGTCACTTGCAAAATGGTATGTTAATGCCATAGAGAGTTTATACATGAAACATCAAATCTAAGAATAGCAGAGTTAAAAGTTATTACGAATGCAGAGGTTTGCAATTTCATCACTTATCCTGAAGGAACAGTCCGCCTTTCACAGTTGTACTTATGGCATGGATTTTGACACAGCCTTTCCCTGATTCAAGGTCATCCAATAATAGGTACTATCTTCTTTTCTAACAGTGAACTCAGGTAGAAAGTACTGACGGCTATGTCACCAAGATGGGTTGCACAGAGAACCCAGTGGAAGGTATCTGCATGCTTCAAAGAATGCATACATACACACAGGGGAGGGGAATACCAAAACAACACTACACATGCTCAGTGGAAAACCCTGAGCAAGAACATTCCAGCTAGGAGAGATGATCCAAGTGTAACATTTTATTGCAGGTCCCAGTTGTCACATCTAATCTATTTGGCATCTCTCATTCACCAGAAGGACACCTAGGCTGGTATCCTACATTAAGATGCCTCATTATGTTAGCCTGTGTCAAGAAAAATGAGCTTCATTTCACACTGATAATTTGTGTACAAAAGCATTATACATGTGTGGAACTGGTGGAAGTAATTCTAACCACAAGTAATCTCAGTGGCCCGGTGAAGGAAGAAAAGGAGCTTGTATGACAAGCAACACCTGATGAAACTCCCTCTGTTTTGTTTTTCATCTGTCTATCCAAGACTGTGGCTATGGGAAAGACCTTACAGGGTGTTAATGCTGTGAGTCCTCCATTGTAGGTTCTGGTTGTATATGTTCATAAAGTCACCACTATCTGCGCTGTCCCTCATTCTGAGAAAACAAAACCCCAGGTGAGTGCCTGGAAGCTCACACTGCTCATAGATTGGGGCAACATGCAACATCCAGAAACCCTTTAAATGTGTGATGATACTTGGCTACTTAGCCAGTTTTCCATCATCTCCGCTGAATTGTTGCATTTGAGCTTCTCTTTATAAGCTCAGATTCAATGCACATCAATCATAATTTTGAAATTTGCATAATTTAAATAATTATATGCCAAGGAGTCATGCTTACCTTTACCCAACTTTAGAATTTAGACTCCATGGGATGCCTCTGGCTTCCAGACCATATATAACATAAGTCAGGCTCTTCCCCAACCTAGTGCCCTCCAGATGTGTCGGACTGCACCTCCCAAGCCTTTCTTGCAGTCCAAAACATCTGGAGGGCACAAGTTTGGGGAAGGCTGATTTAAACACTCCTGAAATGAGCAGAAGTAGTCCTCACTATTTAAAACACAATCCCGCAATTTCTACCTAGATGAGAATACAATCTATTACAAGCAAATGAAGCCACCAGGTACTGAGTATCTTGCAGTCCATGAATTATGAGACTCCAGCATTTCCTCCTTCCAGTTTCTGACACCTGGAAGTTTCTGCTTGATTCAGAATAATTCAATGCATCACATAATTCTTCACCACGTCTGTGACCTACTGCACTCTCTGGTTTACGGAAAGCAACGCAGAATCAAGTATAATGGGTTCTTAGGGGCAGGGGAAGCCAACTCCTTTCTAGGGAGAAAAATATTAATTAGCCACAAAGCTAGCAATTTGTATTCCAGTCTTTTAGCCACCATAATATAAACCAAGTATAATAGAAACTCCAAGAGCTTTAACTATAGCCATGGCACCACTGGGTAACTCTTTAATAAGTTTTTAATCTGCTGGAGAAAAGCTGCATCTCATTTCTAAGTAAGCTGTTTTAATTTGAAAGGGGAGGTGGGAAATCATGCAGAACTTCATCTGTTGTTTTTAAAAAGCTTCAAACAGCTAAAGATACATTTTATTCAAAGTCACAAATAAGAGTATATAAGGCAGGAAAGTCACTAGGTATGAGACACTTTAGACTAATTTCATTTGCCATAAATCAGACTTGGAAGCACAGCTGGGTGATATTAAGAGCTGTTTTCTCTCCTTTGCCTATATAAGAAACAGGACAAACTTAATAAAAACGGAGCTTTAATCTCAATTGCTTCAAATTTCACGTTGCTTGAGGTATATTCCAGTAGAGGATATCTTTGGAAAATAAGGTTTTTAAAAGTAAAAATTTGAGCAATAGATACTGCACCAGCAGTCCAATTTTAAGATGGAGTCATCAATAAAGCATCTAGGGCATAATCCCATGTAGAATTATTTGTTGGTTTCGCTAGACCTCAGGGAGGGTTACAACAATTTTAGATTCAATATTAAAATGAGTTAGAACAAACTACAGCCACAGGAATTGGGTGGGTCATGAAAACGCATATCTCAGGTGTCAAAAAGCTAGGGTAAAGAGGTGGATCTTCAGCATATATTATAAACTACCGTATGTAATAAAGGTGCCAGACACACCTTTGTGAGGAAGGAGATGCCACAGAGAATACTGCAGAGTGGTACCTCCAGGGCCACCACTACCCCAAATATCTGAGCACAGTAGAATTACCAAGAGAGCCCTCTCTGCTCATCTTAACACCCAAGAAGGTCTATAGGAAAAGAGGCAGTCTTTCAGGTATTTAGGGCCTAAGGCCTTTAGGTGTTGAAACATTAAGGTAAGCACCTTGAACTGGGTCTGGAAATAAACTGTCAACCAATGCAAATTTTAAAATACTTACTCTAATTCAGACAAAGATATAATACATCTCATCATAGTGGGGAAGACTGTGACCAGGTGAGATGTGTTCCTGCTCAGTCAAATAACCAGGTAGTACCTGTTGTTGGGCAGCTTCAAAGCCCCTGCTCTCTCTTTTTATGGTTCTTTATCATGAAATCAAGGTCAAACTAGGCAGCCCTATTTTTTGCTGCAATCTAATGCTCTTCAGAACAGAGACATCACCTTGCCAACAAGAACTGTATAATTAAAGCTTTGGTTTTCCCAGTAGTGATGTATGGAAGTGAGAGCTGGACCATAAAGAAGGCTGATCGCCAAAGAATTGATGCTTTTGAATTATGGTGCTGGAGGAGACTCTTCAGAGTCCCATGGACGGCAAGAAGATCAAACCTATCCATTCTTAAGAAAATCAGCCCTGAGTGCTCACGGGAAGGACAGATCTTGAAGCTGAGACTCCAATACTTTGGCCACCTCATGAGAAGAGAAGACTCCCTGGAAAAGACCCTGATGTTTGGAAAGATGGAGGGCACAAGGAGAAGGGGACGACAGAGGATGAGATGGTTGGATAGTGTTCTCGAAGCTACCAGCATGAGTTTGACCAAACTGCGGGAGGCAGTGGAAGACAGGAGTGCCTGGCGTGCTTTGGTCCATGGGGTCACAAAGAGTCGGACACGACTAAATGACTAAACAACAACAATGCTCTTCAGGTGTGAAGCCCCAAACAGACACACCCTTAGTCAAGACTACTGGTCTATCAACCTGTAGCTGTCATTGGATTCTTCTTCAGTATGTAACTAAAGAGAAAACAGTACCCCAAAGTGGCAAATCACAGCTAGAAATGAATGCTTGATCACTTGCAATAATCAGAAGAGGACTCCAAACCTTGGAAATCCCAGACTTAAATAGCTCCTGGGAAATTTAAGATGGACGTTGCTCTATGGTGGTTCACCTCCTAAAGAACTTCCCAGGAGCACCATCTAGGGTTTTTCAAACTAATCTATGGCAGACTTTCCTGAAGCAGTTCTCAATGCAAAATCCCTTGCTGTGGAGTCAGGGCATCCCTAGGGGAAGAGCCAATCATGGTAGACAGATGATGTTAACTTACTATGTGTGATCAGCAGATATACTGCTCAGTGTTTGCAAACAGATCTGCAAAAGCATCGCTGGAAATACAAAATGTTTCCAAGTCCTTCAAATGTCATGATTGTTTCAGAAGATAAACTATTCTGAATGAGAACATGGAGGCAGTTTTGATCTGTGACATCTTATAACTGATAGTTCTACCTGCAAGATTCACCTGTAAAAAATAAATAAATCTTGAGCACTGCAATAGCACTACCATTTCCAAAACATAAAGGAACTGCAGATAAACTTCCTCACCATCAGGTCATGAATATGAGAATAAATGCATCTTGGTAGTTAATAATAATATCAAAATGCAATTACAGCTTGATTATTTAAATAGCAAGGGGGGGGGATAATGGTTTTCAACAGCCAACAACCTGAAAACAAACATAAGAACTGTTAAGCTGAAAGAAAAACTTGACTTGAGGGTCGGAGTTGTTTCAAAGAGCTTTCAGCATGGATCGTGTTGCCAAGGAAACGACATCATACCCATTGCTAGGGAAACAGTGACGTTTGTGTTTAGAGCAGGGGTCTCACTTGGACTTGGTTCTGAGAAAAGTTTGGCATAGGAAGGCAGGTTAAGCATGGAGAACGGCAACTAACTTGGACTTCTACATATCTAACTTGGCATAAGACTGGACTTTCAGCATACTGGCATGCAAATGTAGCTACATAAAATTTATTTTACCAGCCCTGGAAATATATGCACACGAAGTTTTGCACACGAAGCTTAAGAGTTTCACATCTATTTCTCCATGCTAAGTATGGTGTTAACAAATTGTTCTCATGCTACTACAATCTTCCTTCCATTGTTTGATGCTTCTTAAACCTGGGATGTATACATTACAATATTGAAGCAAAGGTCGGTCATTCTTTTTCTCAATTCAGCTCGAAGCTGGATTGGGGACAAGCACATCAAAATGCAGTATTTTTTAAGAAACAATGGACTGTGATACGAACTGTGGCTAACATTGTGTGCACACTGCTTCTCAAACTATTGTTGGGAGTGTACTGGTCGCAGAGTAAACAGGAGTGTGTACACAGCCCTTGTCACAGCACTGTTTTCCTTTTGGGAGAAAACAGAGGCAAAGTAGGTGTTGGCCCATTCACATATAGCTCCAGCACAAAGGTCAGCACTGTATGTGCAGGGCATTTAAACACAATGGGATATGGGTGGAAACATGAAGCTTAAGATTTTAATCATGGCCTAAATAATGTATAAATTGAGTCCTAGTTATCCAGTCCTATTGGCCTTTTATACACTGCAACAGGAATAGGGGGATGCTGTCATGAACACTCTGCAACAGATCTCTGCCTAACATACAAGTCCAGAGCTTCATACCCTCGAATGTTTCTTCGATGAAAATAGAGACATCCCATCCCACAATGTTATTTTTACTATTTATACCCCACACATCTTATTGGCTTGCTCCAGCACTCTGGGCAGGTTCCAGCATATATAAAAACATAATAAAATATTAAACATAAAAAACCTTCCCTCTACAGGATTGCCTTCAGATGACTTGGGGGTCAGTTAACTCCATACCCTCCAACATTTCTCCAGTGAAAATAGGGACATCCTAAGGAAAAGTGGAACATTCCGAGATCAAATCAGAAACTGGGACGCCTTCTCTAAATCAAGGACATCCCTGGAAAATAGGGACACTTGGAGGGTCTGGATCTTTGAGCACTGATAAGAGGAACCCCATTTGGGGATTTCATACAACACACACAGTCCCTCAATTTACTTGTGCTTTGTTCTGCTTTGTTCCAAAGGAATAGCGTTGACAAATGAATACATGCCACTCAGCTATTTCCCCCGCAAAGATCTTGAATATCCTTAAAAGAGGGGGAGGAATATCCGTCACCAGAAAATAGCTCTTAAAAGGAATGTGTTTCCTAAATGATCCTTGAATAGCAGATTAGCAAACACACACTGCACCCTTCTTCTGAGTTTTCCATTATGTTGTGAAGCATCATGTCAGGCTGGATCAGCTACGACTGACTATTTTATCTGACAATAAATGTAAATATTTTTAAATGTGGGTTTTCTACCCACCCACAAAGCAATGGCAGAAATACAGAATAGTCAACCCATCTACATTTCTCAGACTAGCGACAGGGTCTTTGAAGAGATTAACTGCAGACTAATCCTAAATACAATTCACCCTCCTTTCCCTATGATCACTCATCAATTTGAAATATCATACTCACTCAATACACTGCTTTTCCAACATATGCCAAAATGAAGGTTCCAAAATATGGGACATTGCAATCATATGATACTACTGCAGGCACACATCCATGTAAAATGAGGAAGAACTGACTTACTGCTGCAAGGTTGAAAACCTGCCTGGATACTCAGGGCAGCACCAGGCCAGATTGGTGTGGTGGGAGAAGAGATGTGGATGTTGGTGTAATCCATCCATCCATCAGGAACCCAGAGATGGGAGTGGACTGCAACCCCACCCATGCCCCTATCTCCTATGAGGACCTGTTCTGCTGCCTAAACCAAAGCCATTACAAAAGCCACGTCCCCAACACTGTTTCACCCAGACACATCCTGACACAATCATACCACTGACACGTACAGGACCCCACTGCACCCTATTCATGCATTGCAGGGATTGGACTAGATGACCCTTGGGATCCCTTCCAACTCTACAATTCTATGATTCCCAAATTTTGCACCCCCAGTCACACTAATACACACTACCTAGAACCCATTATTCACTCTCAGATTTACAACAGGTATGGCTTTCCAGCTAAACAAAAGTTGCAAAGACATTAGGAATAGCAGTTAACGAAGAAGAAGAAGAAGAAGAAGAAGAAGAAGAAGAAGAAGAAGAAGATGATCAGCCATGCTACCTCACCTAGCATAAGCACACTTCTTTCCTGTCTTTCACCCAGTAAGGCAGGTTCTATTAACAGATGCTCAGCCTAGGGCAGAAACCACTTCCTCTCTCCCACTGCAGCCAACCGGTCAGTGGACAAAATACTAATTAACCCTAGATTATAATAACCAAAGCCTGGAGGAAATGCTACAAACTTGGCACAAAAGCCCACTTCAGTCCTGTCTCTCACCATATGCCCCAGGATAGTCTGATACACTAAAACAACACAAAGACTCGTGGCCCCTTAAATACTAACAAATTTAGTATGGCATAAGGTTTTGTGGCTCCTGCCAACCTAGCAGTTCGAAAGCACATCAAAGTGCAATTAGATAAATAGGTACCGCTCTGGCGGGAAGGTAAACAACGTTTCCGTGTGCTGCTCTGGTTTGCCAGAAGCGGCTTAGTCAAGCTGGCCACATGACCCGGAAGCTGGCCAATAAAGCGAGATGAGTGCCGCAACCCCAGAGTCGGCCACGACTGGACATCAGGGGTCCCTTTACCTTTACTTAAGGTTTTGTGGACCATGCTTCTTCATCAGATGCGCCAAAGATGCTTCTCAGATCCTTCAGAAGTTCTTCAAATCTAAAAGCTAAAACTACTTTATAATCTCTTCACTATTACAACTTTCATTCAGTATAGCAGATTTAATAGTAGCCCTAGATTTGGGGTTATTTACTGTGGATCTCTACACTGCACACAAAGACTATTTTACATTTACAGTTCACAAAAGAGCCAATTATACTTTTTACCATGGTAAAATAAGTGTGCACAAAATAATTTTTATCAGTGCATGAACATTAGCTTTTTGAAGAAGAGGGAAAGGTATGAATCAATGTCTGTCACTCAGAAAGATATGTTCAGCTTGTCCTTCTAAGAAAATGTCAGCCACTCATGTTGCAACACTATTCCTAAGGGATGGTATCTGGAAGGGGGGAAAAGTAAAAGCCTTGGAGATCAGCCAGTTACTTATTATGGAGAGAGAAAATCTTTCCATAAATTTCAGTATTGCCTTTTGAAGGGGTGGTAGACAGAATGGTCTAAGAGAGGAAAGCTGCATCGTCACTTGATCTGTGCTACTTTTTATTTATGCAGCGTGCCTGCACTTTTTGCTAAATAAAAAGGGGGCTGGGAAGAAAGAAATACATTTAGTATTCCAATTGCTATTTTTACACGCCTCCTTTGCGCCTGTAATACATATGAGGAATAAGCATTGGAATTTAGGGGCAATTCTTTTCTGACATTATGCTGTAGGTGGCGTCTAGAACACTTCACATTTTAATCATTAACAGAAAAATGACACTAGGCAGACCTTGTAAACTGCTGCTGAGTCAAATATTTTCCTGAGTGCAAAGGCTCCGCATTTCTCTGATATTAATTGCAAAGTTCCTAAATGTGTTTATTTATAAGGCAGTACCCTGAACCCCAATCCCTAAATTCAGGACATGGTAACATTTAAACCTACAGAGAGATTTATGACATATGCCAATATTCCAAACCCTTGAAAGCTTAACCTTGGCTACCAAAAGGCAGTCTGAACAAAATAAATTAACTATTTTTATTATTGAAGGCTGCAATCCTATATACTCACCTGGGAATAAAACTAAAAGGGGCTTACTTCTGAAGACATGTGTAGGGTTGCACTATAACAATATTGGGGGGGGGGGTTTAAAGGAAAATGCTTAAATTTAGTCTCATGTAAGTGCAGTGCAAACTTTGCACACACAACAGTGTTATGCCAAAAAGGAAATTAGTTATAACCCATTTATGGTTTTGTTTGTTTTTGAATGCTTTGGATACTGCTGTTTCTTTTATGGTTTTGTTGTGATTTTCATTGCTTATTTATCATTCTTGTACTGTCATTTTACTATGCTGTGATCCAACTCAGCTACCAATTCAGATAAGAAGGCAGAATCCAAGTTCTAAAAATAAATAGTCAAGAGGGAATTCTGCGCTGATCTGAGAGGCTTTGCTGGGCCACAGGCAAGGAAGGAGCATCAAAGGCATTTACTAAACTAAATTACCACCTGAGGGAATCTTCATCAGTTGCTGCCTCTCAATATCCACAAAAAATGGGAGCAGCCAGAGAGCCAAGTGGAGAAAAGGTCCTCAATCATCTGCCGTGGGGAAAGTATTCAGGGAGAGGGTTGACCTCCGAGGAGAAAGGAAGAGGCTGTCATGTATTACCTGAGGGTCTTACAAGGTATCAGACCAAGCTTAGGATTCATGAGACTTTCTCTGATATTAGGGTCGGGGCACATAAATGCCAGCTTCTGTCTACCTCCAATGTTGCTGGTTGTGCCAGCTCTGGAAGCACAGTGGCCAACCCATATGAGGGAATAGGATGCAGCACCCGGAACTCTAGCTACTGCTCTTTACAAGGGCTGGGGAGTATTTCTGTTAGCCCAGATTGGTCGGGCATGTTGCTTCACTTTCCTTTTGAAATGGTCATTGGGTTATTTGCATGTTTTGTTACTTTTCAGCACAGCTTTTGCAAATGGACCAGTATGGGTGTGGGAAACACCAGCATCAATATGGAAAGGGCTGCCTCTGTTCCGGTACTGCAGGATATGACTGTTGGGTCCTGTAGGCCATACACAAGGCTGACAAGACACTGAGTGGAAAGGCTCTTTGTGATAGTGCATCTATGATACAACCAGTAGGAGCTCCAGTTACCTCAGATGGGATACCTCAAGTGGGAATCAGATGGTCGCATCTCGGAGGCATGCAGTTAAAAGGAAAGCAGTATGGTCAGAGTTAGGGTGCAGCTGGCGGATGGGCTGGGGGACATTACATAAAAGGCCCTGATAACAAACAAACAAAAAGATAAGGCTTAGGAAGAAATGGGTGCATTCTATACTAGATTTGAGATTGTGCATGAGCTGTGAATGACACACTCTTTCTACCAAGTGGAAACTGCCACCGCACACCTACACACTCACCCCTCAATCAAGAATGGGGAAACTGTGGCTCTCCAGGTGTTGTTTGACTCGAACTCCCATTAGCCCACTCAACATCTGGAGGGCACAGATTCATTGTCCCTGCTCTAGAATGATGTTGTCAATACAATGGTGTAACATAACTCCCTTTGGGCACTGAGCAGGTGGGAGCTGGCTACTAGGAAGAAGCCACCTACCTCAACCCGGGAAGCTGGAAGAGAGAAAGAAAAAGACTACTACCAGCATTGCTACCCAGTAAGCCCCTGCTCCTGTGAATTGTGCAGAATTTTACATTTACACACACCTCATTTGCAAGAGGGGTTCAAGACCCCCTTTGTCCACTTCCAACCCCACCATTCACATCACAGTGTGTCTTGGATTGGCTTTCATTATAAGAAACAGCTCCAGCTGCCACAGTCACTGCTTCGTATTACAGATGACCCTACAGTCTGATGGGCGCCTTTGGCGTCTGATACAAGGCTGGAAGCACACTGACTGAGCGGCAATGGAGCAACAACTTTCTTGGGCTTCAAATGAAGCCAGCTGTTTCCATTCCTGCAAAAGATGCTGCTTATCATATGCCTGTGAGGCTACAGAAGGAACAGGAGGGTTTTCAAGACCGCAAAGGCAATTAGAGGATGGGAAAAAGAAGACACCAGACTGATGGGCTCTGTTGAGATCTTAATTTACCAGAGGGGTTGTCCTCCTTTCCCTAGTAAATTAACAGAAAGCATTATGACCAATGACTGCAGTTTCCAAATATATGCCTCAGACCTGAGACAATGTAGTGCACACAGTGCAGAAAATGTGAACACATATCACATATATGGATAGTTTGGGGAGAACTATTATTCTATTCTCCAAAGTGAATTCTAGAGCAGGATAAAGCTGCTGTGCTTTGTGCAAGCCTTGCTGAAATCCAGACTATCTATCTAATATGGAAGCACCTAAAAATTTACAGAAGGTGGATACTTGCAGTTCATTGCTCCTCAGCATCAAGCACCCTAAAAATCTTTAAGGTGATCTTCTGATCTGGACAGCATTTTATTAATTTCCTCTGATAATGGTTTAAAATGCTTAAGTTAACGTATTTTAATGTATTTTAATGTAATTTTAATGCAAGTCACTTAGAGACCTTTAGGTGACAAGCGACTAACAAGTGTAATTAATAACAATGATGATGATGATGATGATTCATATATATATCCCACAGCCTTTTAGGTGCACAACATCTAATAAAAGACAACATCAGTGCAGCAATCATCCAATTAAAACAGCATTACATGCCTTTAAAATTGAACACTAGCAGCTAAAATGGCAGCAATTAGTAAAAACAACAGCAATTAATCCAAAGCTGAACCAAAGATGTTTTAAGTTGCTTGTTAAAAGTTTTGAAAGATGGGGTCACTTAAATTTCCTGGGACACAGAATTCCACAAGTGTGGGGTCTTGTTTCGAATCCACTTTTGGAAGAAGTACCAGAAGCTCCTGCCATATTTTAGCCAGTGGCGTAGCGTGGGGGGTGCAGGGGGGCCAGCCGCACCGGTCGCAACATCGGGGGGGGCGCTCGCACTCTCAGCTCTCTGCCCCTACCTGGCTCACTCACTCTCTCTTACTGCAGTGCTGGCTGTGCGAATCCGATCCAAGCCACCGGGTCGCCGCCCACTGTGGAGGGGGTGGGTGCCAGGCGTGTGGTGCGGAGAGAGAGTGAGGAACTATCTGGGGGAGGGACAGTGCAGCGGCCGCCCAGTGCAGCGCTGAGCGCGGGAGAGAACCACACCAGACCAGACCAGGCAGCAGCAAGAAGAAGCTGGCAGCGGCGGCAGGTTAGGGGTTAGGGGGCACAAATTACTTGCCTTGCCCCGGGTGCTGACAACCCATGCTACGCCACTGATTTTAGCTACAATTGTTTCTTTTCTTAAAACAAGCTGTCATTCTTTAAATGCAAGCTCACATCGTCATGACACAAATTAAAAAGCCAATCTTAAACCCAGACACACCCCTAGTTGGGATGGTGGACCCACTGACCCCATCCTGGCTACAGGGCTGTGGGGCTACCATTGAAAAGGCTTTCCCCTTTCATTTTTGTCAAAAGCCACTGTTTACAAATGTTGGTAAGAGTCTGATGGATTAAGAGTGTTTTTAATAAGATAGTAGCTTCCCTGCGGGATTGCTCAGTCAGTAGAACATTAGACTCTTAATCTCAGGGTTGTGGGTTTGAGTCCCAGGTTGGACAAAGAGATTCCTGCATTCCTATGATGGCCCCCTGTCCACTATGTAGCAGCCAGAGGTCAAGGTGAAGTCATATGGAAAGTAGACACTAGAACTTCTTACTACAGAGACTTGCAAGTGATATAAAGCAGGTCCTGCATCAATACCTGGGACCTCAGGCAGCTTCCAGGGGCCAAGATACATTTGCAAGAATGAGATCATGAGTTCTATATCCTGGAGAAAACATCAGGGGGTCTGAAGGGCTTCTGGAGAGTTCCAAAGATTCATTGGCATTGCCTGCCTCTGTTGTCAGTCCAAAACACATCACCAAATTTGCACCCCAATATTTGTATGTCATGAAGTTGCAACACTAGAGCAATCCTTTTATGTGCTGATATTCCAAGCCAATAATTTATTGAATATGAGAACTATACAAATGATTGGAACAGGATTGCTGGTTTTCTGCCTCTCAGCTGTACTCCTAGTGTCATTAAACCACTAGAAGATAGGTAGCCGTGTTGGTCTGCCATAGTCAAAATAAAAAAATTTCTTCCAGTAGCACCTTAAAGACCAACTAAGTTAGTTCTTGGTATGAGCTTTCGTGTGCATGCACACTTCTTCAGTATCTGAAGAAGTGTGCATGCACACGAAAGCTCATACCAAGAACTAACTTAGTTGGTCTTTAAGGTGCTACTGGAAGAAATTTTTTTATTTTGACTATGGCAGACCAACACGGCTACCTATCTACTACTGGAACCATGGAAGGCACCACATTGAGCCGCATGAAATGGAAGTCCATCAACCTCACCAAGAAACTTGCACAGGTACAGACTGATATCTTCTTTCTTACTAAATGCAAGAACCTGGACATTATACCCAAGGGTCTTAGAATTAAGAACCCTCTACAATCCACGTATCCCACTGAATATGCAAGAAAACTATGCAACACTTTCTCTATTGGTATCTGAAGAAGTGTGCATGCACACGAAAGCTCATACCAAGAACTAACTTAGTTGGTCTTTAAGGTGCTACTGGAAGAATTTTTTTTATTTAAACCACTAGAATTATTACAAGATCAGAAGCAAGTTTGGGGAATCAAACCTTCACTTGCAGCGCAAACTCAGGAAATAACCTGACCCTCAAATATTCAAATTAGAGACACTTACCTTGGAAATGGCTTCATGGGCTCCAAAGATTGATTGTGATGAATGTCAGGTTCTATTTAAATGCTTTTTCTGTTCTGCAAACTGCCAGACGTTTATTCTCCATGCTTCCTTGCTAGCTCTAGTCAGAAGAAAATATCTCAGCAACTGGTTTTGCAGTGTGAATGAATCCTAAAGAAATCCCCTTTATTTGTCAGTGTGAAGCGGAGCACACAAGATCAGATAAGGGATATTAAATAGCCGTCTGAGTCAGACAGAAAAGCACAACTCTAATAGAAGTCCCAGATGCTGCCATTGGTAATATACTATACTTATAGAACACTAACATCAAGACACCAGGACGGTGCCATGACCTATATTTCTCACAAACCAATTTTCTTCTTTGTAGGCTATGTGGAGAGTCCAACTGCTTTTCAAGTTCCATTTCTGTCAGCTACAGCTTCTCCTTATCACACATGTACCTTTTGCTTTTCCTTCCTTCCAATCTCTCCTTCCCTGCATTCAAAGCATGAATGATCTTCAGTTTGTGCCATTTGGTTTAAGCACCATGATCTATGGAAGCTACAATGAATTGCAGTTGCCATCTACCAGGACCATCCTCGTGTCTTCACATCTTTGATGTTAAGAAAAATATTACCTGAGATTAGAGGCAAGAGACATTCTGTGTTTTGAGGGACTGCAACTGATCCAACACTGATGGTGTATCAGATTGCTTAATGCCACCTTGCAGCTGGAGTCAGCCTGTCCTGTGTTTGTGGCACATTTATGATCGTAGCAAAAGGTGAGGAATAACCAACTGGTCAGTCAATCACAGAATAATTCATGGTGCTATGGGTAACCCATAATGTGATCAGTTGGCAATCTTCAAGTGGCTTGCTCAGAAGTGCAAATGAGATGAAAAAGAAGGATCAGCAAGTGGGACTGACAGAAAAGACAAATGACTGAGCACTAGAGAAGGCTGGTTGTGGACTGGACAGAAATATGTTTTCCTGCGTAACATTTTTAAGCACAGTAAAGCTGTGTCCCAGGAATTTTGGTGAGTGAACTGATAAAATTACAAATAGGTCATAGCTTTGAAGAACTGGTTGGAAGGGATGTTATCTATGCTATTTGAACCAGAATGGGATATCCAGACATTACTGAATTACAACCCCCATCACTCCTGACCATTGACCATGCTGGCTGGGGCTGATGGAAAACCAACTGCACCTGGGAGTGAGCACAGATACATATCACAAATTTAAACTATGACTTAAACTTGCACATACTGGATCACTGGCAAATTCCTGGATGACATGCAGCACAATCCTAGACACATTTACAACTGGACTCATAGAATCATAGAATCATAGAGTTGGAAGGGGCCATGAGGGTCATCTAGTCCAGCCCCTACAATGCAGGAATCTTTTGCCCAACATGAGGCTCAAACCCATGATCCTATGATTAAGAGTTTCATGCTCTACTGACTGAGCTATCCCATCTTTAGTAAGTGCATTTTGGAGGCCAAGACTTCATTAGCCCCTCCCCATTGTTTTCTATCCTTTGTACTAAGGCTCATGTCTGGAGCAATAAGGCGCACTGTGGTTTTGCCCCCATGTCTTCAGAAGGCTGAACAAGAGCCAAGGCTAACAAAGGAAACCATTTTGCAGAGGGGCAAAATGCAAAGTGTGCTTGAACACCACTTTAACATAGTTTTCCACAAAGTATCCTGGAAATTGTAGCTTGCTAAGGGTGCTGGGTTTTCCCAGGAGGAAGCGGTGGGGCAAGTGGAAGTGTGGACGAGCCCAGTGTTAGAAACTGAGATATGAAAGCTAGGAGCTAAATGGCACCTTAAACCTAGGTTAAGGGCGCAACAACGGAATGTCTAGGCGTGCATTTTAAATAACAAGAATACAAAGCTGAAAATGAATGAACTGCAGCTAAAATATTATGTTCATTTTTCACATAGTCTACTCCTTCCCCTTTCCACCCCTAATATTCTTAAGAGGATCTCTTCTCCAGTCTTCAGAGAGTAGCCATAAGTGGGGAGGCAGAAAAAGTTCTTCCTTTCCTTCCACTCTGCAGTTTTAATCTGAAATCTTAGGTGCAGTACTGCATGCAGAACTCAGAAACTGCTTGCGCTAAAGAAATTCCCTGTCTCAGAATGTGCCTAGAACAATGGGAGTTTCAAACACTGGACAATCCCTTTGTAATTTCATGGAATATTTGGCATTTTGTAGACACATGTCAGCAAACCAGGCATGGGTGAAGTGGTGTGTATTGTATGTTATGCAGCAGCTCTGTTGCATCGAAAACAACAAAAAGTCTTGTGCAGTATGTTAGTGGTACAGGCACTCATTATGACACTTAGCTTAGCTATATCCCCAAGAAGAAGAATCCATAGCTATGCCTTGAAAGAGAGTCTGTTCCATGCACACAGCAGTAGCACCTAACATAATGCCCATTTTATTAAGATCTGCTTGACTGTAATTGTATGCAGTTTTCTTAAAGTACTTAAGATTGCTTAATTCTGATTGCATGGATTCAGCTTGTAAAGCACATTGAGCAAAAGATCTTTAGGCACCTAAAATGCAGTGGGGCACGCCTCTCTGTGTGTAAACCTAGGAGGGGGGATAAAATGTGGTATCATGGAAGGGGACATTCAGCTGGTTTTGTTGCAGATTACACTTGTAGAAACTGATGGTCAAAATATTCCTGAAGAACACTGAGTTTGGCTGCATCCAGTATGTGCATTAAAAGAGAAAACAGGGGTGTTCGGGTTCAATAATTTCTGTTCAACCCTGCTTGGTGTTACATGGGTTTGAAATTTCCCTGTTGGCAGCTGATCAATTGAACCGAAGAAATTAAAATGGTAAAACATGATATTGGCATTCTCTAGTGTCCTATAACTCAGGAAATGGTTTGCCTTAACCAACTTGCTCAGGCCTTGAATGATAGCAATGCAGCTATTGCATTGTTCTGCCAGTTTAAATCTATCCCAGAGTAACCATGACTGAAAGCTGTATCACCTGTGAAATGAATTTGGCTTTCATAATTCCTAAGTGGAAGCCTGCATGATACTCACTGGAACAAACCACTTTGGTTACACATGAAGAGGCAAGGCATGGGAAGAACACTCCAAATACTTCAGAAAGTAATAACATAAAGGAGAGGTCAATAGGGCTGAGCCAAAATGGGTATGGGTGTTTCATAAGGATTTTCTCTCCAGGCAGCAAAAGGCAATTAACTTGTTTCATGGATACCTGCTTTCACAAAGTGCTGAACATTTTGAGCCAACACATATTTAAGAGGCTTGCAAAACACACATGCATACAAACATACATACATATAAACACACCAGACATTCAGGCAATGGTGAGCTCACTTCACTGCAATCTTCTCTGTCGTCCCAGTTCCAGCAGCAATTTTTGTTTGAAAAAATGACCTGCTTCATAATGCCAGTTCTAGGTCTTACTGACAAATTTTGTCAGTAATCAATGTGAAATTTTTGAACTTATAAGACAAAATATATAACTTGTCCCCAAGATCAGACCATAGTGGAAGACTGGAAAATGTTCAATCTAACACCAATTATTCAAAAGGGATCCATTCGGATCCTGGAAACTACAGGCCAGTTTTGTTCTGGGAAAACTCATGAAATGCATTGTTAAAGATAGAATTATCCAGCACATAGAAGAACAACCCTTGCTGAAGCAGAACCAGCATGGCTTCTGCAAGAGCAAGCCCTGGCTTTTAGGGTTCTTTGAGAATGTAGACAAGTACATAGACAGAAGTGACTGGGTTGGAATTGTGTACAATGTATATTGTTATTGTTATTATGCACTCAAAAAAAATGTTTCGAAGTTACTTACAACATATTTAAAATACCAACCAATTCACCAACCATTTAAAAACCAGATACATAGAATAAGCATATAGTTTAAAAATAAAAATAATAAATCTAAACGTCTGTTTAGGTCTACATCTGATAAATGTTTACTTAGCTTTTGATAAAATATTTCACCAAAGGCTCCTAAGTAAGATTAAAAGTCATGAACTAAGAGGGTAGATCCTCTTATGGATCAGTAACCAGTTAAGGAATCAGAGAGTTCATATTCTGCAGTGGAGGGACATAGAAAGTAGAGTCCCCCTAGGACCGGTACTAGGAATTGTGCTTTTTAATTTGTTCATAAAAGTTCGAGACTTAAGGTTGAGGCAGTGAGGTAGCCAAGTTTGCTCATGATACCAAATTGTCCGTGGTATTTAAAACAAAAATAGATTCTGAAGAGCTCCAATGGTCAGGAAAATGGAAAATGCAATTCAATCTGATGCACACTACAACAACGACAACAAAATTCCACATACACGTTCATGGATCTGAACTGGCAGCAACTAGCCAGAAATAGGGCTTTGGTGTTGTAGCGGACAGCTGAATCAGAATGTTGACCCTGTGTGTAGCAGCTATGGAAAAGGTAGATTCCATGTTAGGATAATTGGGAGAGGGTGTGAAAGTAAAACTGCCAATATCTCAATGCCATTAAACAAATCTATGGTATATGACAGCACTGGGACTGCACTTAGCTCATCTACTCCAGCATCTTGTTCTCACAGTGGTCATGCAGCAGGACTCTTCTTGGGTATTTTAATTGTAACTGATGCTCACATTTGTGATAATTAAATGCCAAGAAGGCTTAATACTGCTGTTTATTGGTGTTTTAGTATGGTGGTACTATTTCAATGCACTGGCTTCTTTGAACTTTTGTTTTGTTGTATGCATTGTTCTTGTAAGCTCTGTTGATTTCCCTTAAATTGAAAATAGGGACATAAATAATAAAGTAGCTATGTTTTTAGAAGCTTCCCCCAGAGCCGCTTTTGTGTGCTGAAAAGATGTTATCTTTGGAAAACATTCAGCTCTGTCCTAAAATGAGGATATTTCAGAATGCAGTACTAACACGGTGTGTAAAGTCAGGTCCACCGTCTTAAGCATATAGGACATGAAGGAACCTGCAAGAGTTTTAACAATATGCGGGGTGATCCCAACATCACCAAACTGTTGTAATCAGGGGTGGGCAGGGCTGAGATCAACTGGGAGATAGCTGAGTTATCTGACTCCCAATTGATACAACAATAAAATGCTGCTTCTTGAATTGAAGAATGCTAACCAGTGGTGGGTTTTTATGTGAAAGGTCTGTGAACACAGTTGTTTTGCTATTGAAAAATAATCCCTAGTTAAGAATCTGCTAATGGGGGCCCTGCTATTTTAATTCTGTGGGTTTTTTGTACTTGGCTACATCTTGGGGTTCTAGTAAGTAACAAAGCAGATCCTACAAGCCTCAAGTCTACACCTGGAATAGTCCATATTCACCTCAAACAAAATGCCTGTTGATACAGCTTTGATTGTGCTTGGGTTGTGCTAGAAGGTGGGGTCATTAAGTACCCAAACATGCTGCACCAAAAGGTTGCTCGGAAATAAATCCCACTATGATCAATAAGGCTTACTCCCAGGTTGGTGTGTATAGGATTGCAGTCTTAATATATTTAGCAAAATTAATGATTCTAGAAAGCCATGCCACACAAGAGAAAACAAAACAAATAATACCCACAGGATCAATGCGATAAGTGGGAAAGTTCACTCTGGCACATGATAAAGCCATTAATTTTGATATGAGCCTCACTTTTCCTGGATATTGAAGTCACAATAAAAAAAAAAGTCACAACACTTAAGATTACCATGGAACAACCTATAAATGCCTCTGAAAATCCCCTTGGCCTCAAGAAAAAAAAGCTTTTCCCTCCACCATACTTCTTATTGTACAAGAGGGAAATTAATTCCAGGGCAAAGAGACATTTTAGTTTGTCCCATGATAGTCTGGACCAGGTCTTTCCATGCAGGTTCAGGTGGAACACGCTGCTCATTGAGGTCATACCAGCACGAACACTAAAAAGCCTTTCTGTTTCTCTAGGTTTTCCCAGAAATCCAAGTTTACTTCATAGAATCATAGAGTCAGAAGGGACCCCATTGGACATCTAGTCCAGCCCCCTGCAATGCAGGAATTTGTGAGCAGTTCTGGGATTTTTATTTTATTTTTTAGAATTGTGCTATTTGTTTAATTTGCTTTTATTCTTACTGTATGGTATTATTTTAATGTTTCAGTGGTTAATAAATCCCTCGCATGATAAATAAATCTGTCCCTCCCCATTGAAGTAGTTATCTTGTGAGTGAGAATGGGGGGGGAAAGTACAGAAGAGTCTTACAGTGGTACCTCGGGTTAAGTACTTAATTTGTTCTGGAGGTCCATTCTTAACCTAAACTGTTCTTAACCTGAAGCACCACTTTAGCTAATGGGGCCTCCCGCTGCCGCCGTGCCGCCGGAGCACAATTTCTGTTCTCATCCTGAAGCAAAGTTCTTAACCCGAGGTACTATTTCTGGGTTAGCAGAGTCTGTAACCTGAAGCGTATGTAACCTAAAGCGTATGTAACCTGAGGTACCACTGTATTTACACACACACACACACACACACACACACACACACACACGAACATCAATTTCACCTCAAACAAAATGCCTGTTGATACAGCTTTGATTCCAACAGCCTTTAAAACATGGACTCCCAAAAGTTATAAATTATCAGGCATCAGTCACTCCTACATGCTATCTGTCGATATATTGTTCCTCAGTCATCAGAGGAGCTTCTAACTCTCCTCATCTGAGTTGTTAATATTTTGATGTAATTCTGCTTCTCTTTAACTTGCTTTTTTTGCATTTTCTTTTCACAAATTGTCTTCATAGGGCCAAAAGTTGGTATAAAAACATTTTAATAAATAAAGGTTGAGTGTCTGAGATTGTTCTGCTGTTCTCACAACACAATAAGGTCATTTGAAGTTCCATCTTGCTGCAGAATGAGCTTCCCTTGTGCCTGGAGCAAGCTATTCAGTTTTCATGCGAGTGGGAAGGAAGCCAAGTCAGCAAAGAAATTACTGAGCCAAGCATAGCAAAAGGAGATAGCAGTTCACACAGCACACATAAACTATGGCCACCAATTTAGATGGTTTAACGGGGAGGGCATTAGTCAAATTCATAGAGAATAAGGCTATCAGTGGCTACTAGCAATATACTACCCTCAGGGTCAGAATGTTAGCCTCTGGGTCACAACAGCAGGAGAGGGCTTTTGCTTATGAGTTCCTCATAAGCAACTGCTTGGCTCTGATGAAAATGAAGAAGAAACCAAAACTCATAGGCTACTGCTGTGAAGGGCTCACTCCTGTCCAATGGAAGAGTGTACCAGTGCTTTAACGAGGATGCTGATGGTTGGCTTCTGGAAGCCTTCACTGTATAATATACTGTATTTTTCCGTATATAAGACTAGGTTTTTTCCCTTAAAAATAATGTCTAGAATTTGGGGATGTCTTATACACAGGGGCCATCTGCCCCCATCTTCTTAAATCTGAGTCTCCCAAAATAGGGGGTCGTCTTATACATGGGGGTGTCTTATAGGCGGAAAAATGCGGTACTTTTAAAAGCCTTGCCTGCTAATGAACTCTTTAGCCTAAGTTTCTGATCTAACCTCTGTAATTAAAATTAGGATAAGCTGAGTAGCTATAATTAGATTAACAAGTTGTTGTGTGCCTTGGTTTTAAAAAAACAACAACCCAGGGTTAGTCACAATATCTTTCTTTGGTTAATACCAAGAAAATGTTATATTTCCAAAGTGAACAGAGGTTGTGTCTCCCCTATGCACACACTTTCCTCACACTGTTCAGCAGTGAGAATCCAAATGCAGCTCTCTCCCACTCTCCACTGCTTTTTCAGCATTCCTCAAACATAATCTGCTTCAGCAGCTGGCAAAAAAACTTTAAAAATATTTATTTGTAACAAAATTCACTCTGTTTTTTGCTGACTTCACCATCCTCTTGCAAACACTCTCACTGAGGCAGTAAATTTGCATTCTGAATATCCCAAATAAGTATTCCCTCGAAAAGACGTATTAAGATACAAGTGCACAAACTAAAAAGCATTAGGACACAACCGCCACTTAAGAATCAGAATGATTGGCATGAAGTATCTAGAATAGCTTGAATAGGTTCCTAACCTTTTCACTTTCCCTTCTCTTGTCCCTTTTCTGTTTGTTCTGATTAGCTTTGCCTTGGGTGTCTAGTAGAGATAGCACCAAGAAAATTGCATCATTACTAAATGTTCTCCTGCCATGGAGTGGTGCCAGAAGACTCACCTCCTTCAAAATGAGAACAAGTTCACTGCATTCTATTCATCAACCAACAAAGGCTATTTGAAGGGCAACCATAACCCTAAGCCAGCCCAATAAAATAATGAACACATGTCTCCAATGTATGGCATTTGGTTCTAGACCACTGGAAAAGGCCGAAACCTCATGGAAATTTAAACAGTTGTACCAGACTAATTGGTTTAATTAGACATTTGAAGGATTGGCTGACCAGCTGGGAAACAGGTGGAGAAGGCTTGAAACAGAACAATATAGCCCCTATTTCCTAAACAATGACACCAGTCATCATCAGTTTCTTTGCCATTTTCTTTGGTGCTACCTCATCACTCTCTCTATACTTCCTCTCTCCCTCAATATCTTTTTCTATTCACTCAACCATCACAATCACCTTGCAATTTTCCAGTCATTAACAGAGGCAGAACTCACTGCTCACCATGTGTCCTGATCCCACAACCAGCAATGATGAAGACATTAAGTCAGAGGCTGCAAAGTCACTGGCTAAGGAGCCAGACTCTGAACCAAATGCAGGTGACAAGGGGCACTAAACCCAAGGCTGGCAGGCAGGAGCCCCATGGATAAGATCCCACAGCACTAGGGTCCATAGCAGCAGCAGGGTGAAACTCATGGCACCCTTTCCTTAGACCTGAGTGCTGGTCTACCTACATCACTGGCTGAATTGTGTGAGGAGGGTATCAGACAGGAAGCAAGAGAACATAGATGTCCTCATTCATTCTCAGAGTGTGATCTGAGGTGAGTTAACAAGTGACTGGCCCAATGTCACCCAATGAGATTCCTGGTCTCCCAGGCCCTAGTCTAATCATTACACCACAAAAGTAAATATATGTGCATGACTATTGATATCAAACAGATGTCTGCAGCAACTCTAAAACGTTGGGCTCCAAAGTAAAATTTCTAAGGGCATGCTTATTTTCTCCTTTACCAACAATTATGAATGCAGTTACACGCCTAGTCCATTTGATTTTTTCCCCCCTTTTGCCCTTTTTTAAGTTATTGCAATAACTGAATATAAGAAAATTTTACATTTCCACTTGCTACAGCATTAAAGCTTCATCTGCCTACAAATGCATTAGTACTAAATTATTGCTTTATTGTATCCAACTGAAGTCAAACTACAAACCAAGTTGCCTGGTATATGGTTAGCTTTCAGGATAAATACAGTGGAACAAGACACACAAACTAAACTTTGAGATCACTTGCTTTAACATTTGGAAAAAAGAATGGAATGATATATTCACCCACATTCTGGACATCTGTTAGTAGATCCTAATTTATTTACTGCCTCACCCTGTGCTACTAACAAGATACCCTTAAGTGACCAAAAAAGGAATTGAATAAATACACTCATGATTTCCTATTGGAGTGCAATCTATTATCTGAAGTATACTGTAGCTACTTGGTTCCACTGAAATCAATAGAAAATTCCAAGGAAATGTGGTCAGGATTAGGGTGTTCACTATTCTCTGCATACGAGGCTTATTTGGAAACTCTGGATTTAACTGCTTTCTTATGGATCCTAAATCCCATTGACTATTTTAAAGCTGCACATAAAATCTGCTTTCTAATGAGGATATGAAATCACATATGCAGATAGATAAACAGCCCATGGTAAGCACAACTCTTTACTGAGATCAAGCAATTCTTTACCGGCAACAAGTAAAATGTTAACACTGGTCATCAAACAAGCAGCAGGGGGAGGATTTGTGTCATGTAAAATGATGCACAGATCATCTCTCATTCTTAAACACAGCATCTTCTCTCAGTTTGAAACAAGTTTTTCTTGTCAAGATATCCCTGCATTACACAAATGTAAGTCAGTCAATGCACAAATATCAAAGACAGTTAACCCAGAACCACTGTTATTATACACTTGAAATTATATATTACCCATGCCCATAAATTGTGTGCATGCAAAAACCTCATCTAGAATCCCCTTTATGCCATAATGTTAAAGTAATTATCTGTTTATATATGTATATCAGTGCAGCTTATTCTGGTGTAAAAACTAAAAGACATGGCATATGAGAGCAATAGTCCTCTCCCATTGTTGTGCCCCAGTGACTGGTATTCAAAGGTAGGGATGTTATAGAATTCTAACAAAATCAAAAATGGGAAAGGAAATTGCCAATGTTTACTTATTTAACCCATGATCGTGCTGGAGGAGACTCTTGAGAGTCCCATGGACTGCAAGAAGATCAAACCTATCCATTCTTAAGGAAATAAGCCCTGGGTGCTCACTGGAAGGACAGATGCTGAAGCTGAGGCTCCAATACTTTGGCCACCTCATGAGAAGAGAAGACTCCCTGGAAAAGACCCTGGTGTTGGGCACAAGGAGAAGGGGATGACAGAGGAGGAGATGGTTGGACAATGTTCTTGAAGCTACGAACATGAGTTTGACCAAACTGCGGGAGGCAGTGAAAGACAGAAGTGCCTGGCGTGCTCTGGTCCATGGGGTCACGAAGAGTTGGACACGACTCAATGACTAAACAACAATCAATCCAGTGAATACAATCAGTATTTGCTGTAGTTGTTTCTTTCAGCCTGCAATATGTAATTGATTACATTCCACCACCACAACCCAATTTCCATTGTGTTTCCTTTGCATCAAAATTAATTGGGTGGAATAATAAAATTACAACATAATTTAGGCTATTTTTTTGCAAGTTATGAAAGCTACATAAGTTATGTAATTTTGTCATAGTGGACAGAGGGACAAATAACACAGTTTTTGGTGGAAGTTGAGCTGCAGTGTAATGGAAACAGCACTGCATTGTGAAGAATACAGGGTGGAACAGAAAATGATGCCTTCTTACATCCCAAAACATAATGCTACTGCTAGATGTGGCTATCCTCCACAACTGATTCCTGTCTAGCTAGTAGCCACACAGGACACTAGGACTATCCCAGTAACCACAGTCAGTATACATAAGTTACTTGCAGTCAAGTTGGGGAGGGGGTTGCCAGTTTCAAGTTGTGAGGCAGCACCACCATGAAATCACATCCCCAGCCTCCGTTGGGTGCCATGTTAGAAATAAAATGGGAACTTTCACACGTGAGGCATATATTGATTTGATGACCTCTCACTCCACATGCCAGCAATGAGGAACTTGTGGCATTCCAGGCATTGTTTTGATAATCTATTAATCTCCTTCTACACAAGGTACTATACTATAATAAACAGCAAAAAAAACCACCCACAAAAACCCCAGCCATTAAATTTTGAATTAAAATAAAGCAATGCAGAATAGACACTCGAATTATTTGACTCCCATCCTTCCTGGCCATCAGCTATGCTTGCTGGGGCTGATGGGAATTAGAGTCCACCAACATGTGGAAGTCTGCAGGCTGCCTATTCCTTTCATTTGTTATTGTCTGGTTGTTGTACATGTGGAAGAAAAAGTGGAGGAGTGGCATTGGCAACAGAAATAAATATGTGGCCAGTGCACAGTTCACATTTGCTGTACAAACCCAATTGATGCTGAAGCCACTCTAAGCCTCATGTGTGAATTTCCAACTCCACAGCAGCAAAAGCCAACCTCAGGAGCTGCTCACAGGACCACATCAGCAAATTGTGGCCATGGGCAGAAGTCCTGCATATATTGCTGTAAAATGTGCATCCCAAAAGATGGCTATGGCTTTAGATACACTGCCATAAATGCTCCAATACAGCAAATAAAAAAAATAACAACTCAGTCTTCTACATAGCCATGAAACAAAAAGGAAATGAAATATAAAATATGTAAAGCAATGTGAGTGGTTGGATTTCCTTTCAGATAAGTAGGGCAGGATGTGGAAAGCCCTGAGCACACACTGAAGCATGCCATGTATGTGTCAAGAGAGCCACAGACCCTTAGGGTGAAATGCACACTGATCAAAGTAATCTACTCTGAAGGAAAGCAAAGCACTCATTTAATCCTTAATTCAATCTCTCACATAAAATGCTAAACCCATTTCTGACTATTAGTTCCCCATGCTAATCTTCCAACAATTTTTTCCCTTGAAGACGTAAAAAAAAAAACCAACCCAAAAAACCCGTAGCTAAAAATATTAATCAATATTTAACCCAGCCAGGGCACCAACTTGGATTATTCCATTATTTTCCCCACAATTCCTTTCGGCAACAATTGAATTACGTTCACTTCATTTTCTTTCATAACAAAAGAATTTAGCTCTTGTGATACGACTTTGGATTTAGCTATTCTACCATGGTGAAGATTTGTTAGGATAAGCATTCCTTATGATAAGCATTCCCCATATTCACAATTCCCACAGCCTGTCCCTTACAAACAAAAGTACTTATATGATTGCCCCATAAGGTATCAAAAGAATCCTTGCCTTTTAAACAGCTTAGAAACCATTATTCAACTTTAAAAGGACACCAAGCCTGTCTAATCACATCTGCAACACAAAAGTAGACAGTTTGCACCACACATGTCCCATGTCTAAATTGGGTACTTTGTCCCATTCCACAGTGGAATGATTCAGGGCCACACTCAATGAGTTGTTTAGGTTGGCTGGTGTTGGTTTTTTGTTTACAAAATTGCTACTGCAGGATTTGGGGGGATGACCCAGATTTAGAGCACAGCATGGGGAGGAAGAGTTAATCCTTTGCTATTGGGGGCTGCTAATCCAGGACAAAACCTCCTCTTAGTGCAAGTGCAACTTCTCCTGTGACCAATTGGGTTTGTATGTATAGAATCTGGATCAGAATCATAGCAGAGGCAAAGAGTTAAATCTCTTTTCTTTCCTCACTCCCCCTATTGTGGTCTTCATCTGGACCAGGTGCTTCTGCAGCTACTAATTCATAAACAAAGCTAAGCATGCAAAGACCAAAGCGTCATGGCTAGTTTGCTCCTCAAAATATATCCTGTATCAATGAAGTTACATGGACATATACTTTAGATCACCTCGATGGACCAATGGTCTCATTAGAAGGCTGTGTCCTTTATTCCTATATCCTTTCCTACATTTCCTCTCAAATTCTGTTCTATCCAGTTAGCACTGTGCATCTCCCACCCTGACGCCCACTTCAGATGTTATCTAAGTGGCCTGGTTGTCCTTGGTGCAAGGAGATGTTTTGGTACCATTCCACATATCAACCGCACCACTTAATCCTCCCTTTTTCTCAGTCTATTTTCTGAGCCTCTTCAATGGCAAAATGCAATATCCAAAATGGTTCCTGCTGCACATTTTGAGCATGAATGGTAGCCATTATGTGTACTTTGTACATGGGTGGGACCTACAGAAAGCCTGGCTGACACTTTCAGTATTCTTCATCATTTGAAAACTATGGTAAGCAAGACACATGGCCTGCCTTAGCTGTCAAGCAGGAATTCATGTTGTATGTGGTCAAAACTCTGGAGCTTGATTGGTGGCCTTCTTCAAATTGGCAGGGAAGGGGATGTCTGCTCCACAAGAGTTAGCAACACAAGAAATTTCCTCCTATCTGGTTACACTGCCCCTTCAATACAGTATATTTTTTAGTTATTGCTTTTAAAAAAATATTTCAGAGCCAAGAGGAACAAAGCAGATGCAATTTGTCCATGCACAGTAAACCAATCTGCCAAGCAAACCTTTTTAGTCTCGTAGTTAGTGCTAAACCTAGATTTGAAACTATGGGCAAGCTTAGAAACAGTACTTTTTAGCCAGCTATACCTAGCAGCTAGAATGCTGACTGGGAGTGGCCGCCGAGACCACATAACACTGGTCTTGAAAGATCTACATTGGCTCCCAGTACGTTTCCAAGCACAATTCAAAGTGTTGGTGCTGACCTTTAAAGCCCTAAATGGCCTCGGTCCAGTATACCTGAAGGAGTGTCTCCACTCCCCAGCATTCTGCCCGGACACTGTGATCCAGCACCAAGGGCCTTCTGGCAGTTCCCTCACTGCGAGAAGCCAAGTTACAGGGAACCAGGCAGAGGGCCTTTTTGGTAGTGGCACCCGCCCTGTGGAACACCCTCCCACCAGATCTCAAAGAGAAGAACAACTTCCAGACTTTTAGAAGACATCTAAAGGCAGCCCTGTTTAGGAAACCTTTTAATGTTTAACAGGCCACTGTATTTTAATACTTTGTTGGAAGCCACCCAGCATGGCTGGGAAAACCCAGCCAGATGGGCAGGGTATAAACAAATTAATAATAATGATGATGATGATGATGATGATGATGATGATGATGATGATGAAAATGCAAAATCAAACATTACTATAGATCCCCAGACACAAAAACCCATGCACAATTCAAAATTGTCCTAATAACGCCAATATAACTCTGCCTGACTACCAGGTCAAAGGTAGTGTTACATTGGCTCATTCGCTTGCCCGTTCCTTTCTGTCCAGAATTTCGAACTCTGCTTGGCAGAAGCTCTCCACAGTGTCCAGCACAGGTCATCTTTCCCATCATTGTCTGACATTTTTTAAGCAGAGATACTTCAACTTGGGACCTTCTGCACCCAAGGCATGTTTCACACAACTGAACTTTGACAGGTCTTAGATCACCTTTTCCAGTGATATTAATTCTTTGCAAAAGGTATATCCAAAGGGTTGGTGTGGACTTATCTTTGCAATCAACACTGTGCCCAAAATTTCCATGTCAAGTGTAATGCAGAATTAGCCCTGCTTCCTGGTATCTGCAAGATGGATATCGTCCCCAACCTTCTGAAATCATGACATGCATCTGTTTTTGAATACTGTAATGCATTTGAAAAACACTGTAACAGTATTTTCTTTTTTTTTCAAAGACTGAAGACTAGAATTCAGAACTGCAAAACAAGTCACTTCATCTGTGCTAGTCATCAATAGGAATCGCCTGGTGTATATAGTTAAAGGTCTGGAGCTCAAAGACTAGCCTTAAGCATCAAACCATCAAAGGGTTAAGGGGTTGACATGTGAATAGAGAAGAGCTTTGCATTTGGAATCTGTTCCTTTGCCTCTCAAGAATGAAATTGTGGATTTGGTGTCAGACAACTGTCATATATATTGCTGCCTCTTCACTGACTGAATTGAATTTGATGTCTCAATGCAATCATGTACAATTTAAAAATAAGAGGATATTTCAGAACAAGCCTTAATATCTTAGAAATTGCCAGCTCAGTAATCCTTCAGGAATATCTTCTTCCTTTCATCCCGACTTTCCCTTTGTACTTATTGTTATTTAGTCCTTTTTCATATATTCGGGGGAGATATGGTAGCAAACTGTTCAGCTAAGAGTAATGTTCAGCGTGCACCCACTCTCCTCATCAAAGGACTACAGAAACGAGACCTCCACTCAAATAAATATACACAAATCAAGGAGGATGCTATCCTTAGGATTCATTTGAAAAACCAGATGACCTGTTGCCAAAATTATGTATAGGTATTTGAAGTATGCTAGACAGGTTACATTTACGTTTGCCCCTGGTAAATGTAAGAAACTTTAAAGAAACAAAAACCATCAATTTAGCCTAGATTGTTTAAATCCATTGCTATTATTTTCTAGAGAATTACTTAAGTCTACTGAAGATGAGGCATGAGGGGACTATTTGCTCCAAGGACCTTTTTAATATGGCTGTATTGTAATGCTGCAGTGCCAGAACCTCTGTAGCAATAAAGAGGAATTCCTCTCTGAACACAACTTAGGAACCACCATTCTATGTGTCCTCTTTTAATAATGCATTTATTTAACAATATTGGTAAAAATAATGGTTCTCATCAGATGTAACACTTTAGCCTCATCTCCTTTGGTGCTGCAGGATTTTAAACACACACACAAGCACACATACACCCATAAAGCAACCACACACACAAAATTACAAACAGAATATATAAACGAGTAAGATACTCGGTGACCAACAGTCCCTTTGGCCTCTTTCCCTATTTTTTGCTTCAGAAAGTACTGGTAAAATATGTTTTACTGCTGCTATTGAAGATGTGAAACCCTTGGGGTATATCTATAGTTGATGCACTTTGATGCTTGTTAGAAAAGCCACTGAACAGAATATATGTACTAAGGCAGAGCTTTAATATCTGGGTGTATACTGTAGTACATTGCCAGTCAAATCCCCACACGCCCATACCTAATTATTTTCTTACAAGGTTATGCCTAATTGGCCACTAGCCTAATTGATTAATCATCTGCATTTTGGAGAGACATCGAGAAGCAGTGTGAAGGGCAGGAAAATATTTATTCAGGTACAAATGTTAAAACCAATCAGAGACGTCTAGTAACACACACACACACACACACACACACAAAAGAGAGAGAGAGAGAGAGAAGCTTGACAGGGGAAGGGGGACCTAACAGTGTAAAATCAGGAAGTCAATAACTCCGTGCATTTTCTGTACCATTTTCAGAAAGGTGACCAGAATGTTAAGTAAGTTGCTTTGGGTCAGACATGCAGGAGTTAAAGGATCCCGAGCTTGTATGGGGGAAAGATCCCACCAGACACACTCTGGATTCACATCTCCACATTTGCATAATAAAATGTACCTTTCCCTGTGATTTAGCCCTTGTGGCAAAGGCAAAGGATAAATGCCATGCTGTCAGACTCCAGTCCCTTCCCTGGAATCTCTGCCTTTGCGTAGAACTTACTCCAGTCACATACAGCTAGGCTGACAACGGCAGGTTTTGGACAGTCTTGAGAGTGAAAAGGCAAAAAACATGAACTTCAACTGAAATTAAGGGCTATCTATGCAATCCCACAACACCCTTCCAGCCCCACCTCTGCAAAAAAAAGGAGAAAAGTTAATAGGAATCCTCGACCAATTCTCAATGCCACTTGTACCCCGCAGGATACTGCATGCCTGGTACATATTGCAAAGCCTCTTTGAGGCATTTCTGCATTTTTTCATCCCATCACCAGCAGCGTAGATGAGCCCCGATCATTTCCAAATTGCTAATCATAACCATCCTAAAGGGATTGTATCAAGAAAAGGCAGAAGAGGCTAATTTAAAAAGAGGGTTGTACAGGTACATGAACCAAGGATGCCAAACAGCAACATGACATTTAATCAAAACCACAAACTCGACAAAAATCATCTTTCCCCCTCAGCCCTTTACTTATTTCATCTTCAAAGCAATCAGAGGAATATAACTTCTCTCCTACCTTCAGACAGGGTTGCTTCCTCATCTGCCCCCCTACACATCCTCTTGTTGCAGGGGGGAAATGCTCCCCCTGGTCTTCTGTTCCTAAAACAATATGGACAGTTCTTTATTTTCTTCTGGGAGATAACCCCTGTGTGTATGTATATATATCAGTCAGTCTGCATGCAGTAGAATCCGTAGATCCTGAAAGCAGAAGCACTCAGAAACGGGTATCCTAGTGAGAAAATCCTCAGCAGTTTCAGTTCAGTGAGAGCATCTCCTTCTCAGCAGCAGAAGCAACAGCAGCAAAGGCAGTGCTTCTGGTACTCTGCAGGCCACATCGTTCATACCTTATACATCACTACCACATTCCTTCTAATAGGAGAGCACAATACAGCGTCTCATCGCCGGCTGCCCCTGAGCTTTCGCTGTGCAGTTGCATTTCTGCATCTGAACTGTTCTTAATCATTCCTGCAGTCTCCATCTCATCAGCAGGCTATTTGTGTCTCAGCAGGAGTAGCAAAACAAGCATGTCATCACCTGGAGGTTAGGCTCACCCTGCTCATTAGGTCTGCCTCTAAAAAAGAGAGAGAAAGAAATCTTTGTGCATGGGAAAAGAGCAAACAGGCTCAGTGAAATCCATTCTCCACACAGGGGCAAATTCTGCACACACATTATTCCCACAGTGCCGGTTGATAAAGGAATGTCAGAAGAAGGGCTTAAAAGATCTGTTTTGAAAAACTCCAGATCTTTGTGGCAGGCTTCTCATATGGGGGGGGGGGGTAGAAGAGCTCTCTAGACACACAAAAAATATGTTTATTGGTGCACAGAAATCTGTTTATTGAAACCAATGTATTGCAATATCTTCTGTGCGGCACTCTGTGGTCTAGATGTACTGCTTGTACATAAATAACTGGGTTGCAGGGATATGAGTTGAATTAACCCCATGGAGGCTTCAAACCTTCGTGCCTGCTATGCTCCTGATCAGAAACACACAATAACACACACACACACACACACACACACACACACACTGCCTGTGATTTCTAGCAAGACAAAATCTCCATTTGGCACCAGTGGACACTTTCCTCCCATCCTGAATTGCAGGTGTGAAGGACCCTGGATCTGATTGGGACTGTGATGGGATCAACAGGTTAGCCCACAAACAGGCTACAGTCCCAATCTAGCTTGAACCTGACACCCACAGCTGTCAGCTATTTGTCAACAACAACAACAACAACAACAACAACAACAACAACAGGGGGTGGGCGGGACTACATGAAGCATGTCATGCACAGCCAAGTCTCAGGCTTTGAGGCCAAAGATGAAGGAACTAGAAACATCACACAATCAGAACTGTGCAAGGGGAAAGGATGTGTGGATATGTTTCTAGCTGCCTTTGCCCTTTCTCTAGAGGACGAAGGTCTGCAGTGAAGAAATTGCTATACTAATCATATGGGGTTCTAAATCGCAAAAGAAGCCAACAGCAGACTGCACACTGTAGACCTCCTTGTCCAACATATATAGCTTTGTGGGAACAGGCAGCCAGAATGCAAAGGAGGAGACATGACAGAGGGGGTAAGCACACCTCCATTTTCACCCTTACTGCATAAGGACAAGAAAGACTGAATAAGGCCTAAGAAGGAAATACAGTGGTACCTCAGGTTAAGTACTTAATTCGTTCCGGAGGTCCGTTCTTAACCAGAAACTGTTCTTAACCTGAAGAACCACTTTAGCTAATGGAGCCTCCTGCTGCTGCCGCGCTGGCGGAGCACGATTTCTGTTCTTATCCTGGAGCAAAGTTCTTAATCTGAAGCATTATTTCTGGGTTAGCAGAGTCTGTAACCTGAAGCGTATGTAACCTGAAGCATATGTAACCCGAGGTACCACTGTATTCAAAACACTCCTGAAGGAGTTATTTGACATATATTTGAGTCAATACACTCATTTCTGAGCACTTGGAAGTTTAACCTCCCCCCTTTTCCTGGATTTTGTGACATTTCCCCCTCTCCCTCTCCCCTGCCCTCCCCCTCTGTGCATCTGTTTACCAACTCTATTGTGTAAAGCAGATATAAGCAAACTTGTGACTCTCCATATGTTGCTGGACTTCCATCAGCCCCAGCCAGCATGGCCGGTGGTCAGGGATATATGAGAGTTGTAGTTCTGCAACATCCTGAGGGCCTCAGGCTCCCCACCACTGGTGTATAAGCTGGGTTATAAATCTCAGTAAAAATATGCTTTTAGCAGTCAGAGCCAAACAGAGGTGAGGTTCAGTCACTGAATTTCATTCTGGGATATTTGATTCCTGTCACCTCTTGCCACTTCCCTTTGTGCCTAAGTAGCATATCTGTGGACCGAGAACTCCCAGAAGTGCAAGCTGGATTTAGAAGAGGCAGAGGAACCAGAGACCAAATTGCAAACATGCGCTGGATTATGGAGAAAGCTAGAGAGTTCCAGAAAGACATCTACTTCTGCTTCATTGACTATGCAAAAGCCTTTGACTGTGTCGACCACAGCAAACTATGGCAAGTTCTTAAAGAAATGGGAGTGCCCGATCACCTCACCTGTCTCCTGAGAAATCTCTATGTGGGACAAGAAGCTACAGTTAGAACTGGATATGGAACAACTGATTGGTTCAAAATTGGGAAAGGAGTACAACAAGGCTATATTTTGTCTCCCTGCTTATTTAACTTATATGCAGAATTCATCATGCGAAAGGCTGGGCTGGATGAATCCCAAGCCGGAATTAAGATTGCTGGAAGAAATATCAACAACCTCAGATATGCAGATGACACAACCTTGATGGCAGAAAGTGAGGAGGAATTAAAGAACCTTTTATTGAGGGTGAAAGAGGAGAGCGCAAAATATGGTCTGAAGCTCAATATCAAAAAAACGAAGATCATGGCCACTGGTCCCATCACCTCCTGGCAAATAGAAGGAGAAGAAATGGAGGCAGTGAGAGATTTTACTTTCTTGGGCTCCATGATCACTGCAGATGGTGACAGCAGCCACAAAATTAAGAGACGCCTGCTTCTTGGGAGGAAAGCAATGACAAACCTAGACAGCATCTTAAAAAGTAGAGACATCACCTTGCCAACAAAGGTCCGTATAGTAAAAGCTATGGTTTTCCCAGTAGTGATGTATGGAAGTGAGACCTGGACCATAAAGAAGGCTGATCGCCGAAGAATTGATGCTTTTGAATTATGGTGCTGGAGGAGACTCTTGAGAGTCCCATGGACTGCAAGAAGAACAAACCGATCCATTCTTAAGGAAATCAGCCCTGAGTGCTCACTGGAAGGACAGATCGTGAAGCTGAGGCTCCAATACTTTGGCCACCTCATGGGAAGAGAAGACTCCCTGGAAAAGACCCTGATGTTGGGAAAGATGGAGGGCACAAGGAGAAGGGGATGACAGAGGACGAGATGGTTGGATAGTGTCTTCGAAGCTACAAACATGAGTCTGACCAAACTGCGGGAGGCAGTGGAAGACAGAAGTGCCTGGCGTGCTCTGGTCCATGGAGTCACGAAGAGTCAGACACGACTAAACAACTAAACAACAAAGCATATCTGACTGAAAAACCAGAGAGAGAAATGAGTCACTTTGAATCACATGGTCTCTCCATTACAATCATATAATGATAATGCCTTATTTAGCTAGAGCTCAACACTGCTGTTAACTGAGAGAACCTAGTGGGGTGGGGAAGAGGTGCTAACTTGAATAAAATATTGGGGGGGTGGCCCCACATAATTGATAACAAGATGCAGCACACACATACACACAATTTGAATGGCAGTGCCCATCAACTGGCAGGGTTGTCGCAAGGGACCTCAGCCCTTAGGGATTGGCTCCTGTGGTGGTGGGGAGGGGAGGGGAGGGGAACAGAACAAGCAAGGCTGACCCAATGCATTTGAGGGTCTGAGGCAGAACAGAAACATGCTTCCCCTCCCCCACCCAGTCAAGTTACATAGTATCAGGCTAGTAAAGTTGCTTTAGCAACTGAGCCAGAAAATTTCACAACTTCCTCTCTGCTGTTTGGCAGTAACAGTACAATAATAAACACAACAAGTGATCTTTTTTTGCCCTTTTGTGACACACAAAATGAACTGCCAGCCTCAGGACTCTGCCTCATAGGAAACAAGAAACAGAGTAACAGCAAAATAGAAGGATGTGTTTCCCTCAGTGCTTCCTTCTTCAGACAGGAAATTGCTGTAGGAAAAGGAAATGTCTTTTGAGCCCATACAAACAAAATTTCTGCCACACATTCTACCCAGTTCTGAGAGGAACTCCTTTCCATTGTGCCTTAGCATTTGCTCTCTCTTATTTCTGTCGTATTAGAACGACTGGAAAACTTACAGCTCCTCTTAGCCATTCTCCCCTCCGCAGACCCTGTTGTTTTACCCTTTACTCATTTGAGTAGCCAACAACTGAGCACAATGGACACATATACCATAAATCAAAGTGTCATACTGGAATGTTCCTGTTATGCATGCGGGCATTGTAGGCCGAAGCCAGGCTGTATGCATGACACTGCAGGCCTAGGCCTTGATGCCTCCTGGAGCTCAGGAGCTTTATCTGCATAACAAAAGACAGAGAGGATTCTCAAACCTCTAATGACATTTGCTGGTAGCTGGCAGGCAGCCATTCCCTGCTGCAATAGGGCCAGTGTTATGATTCGCTAGTCATGGCATAAAGTGACCTATCACAGGCAGGCAGGCATATTGCCCTGGGCCGGCTTAAGGTGTATATATATACTGGGCTGAGTTCCCCAGTTTGCCATTCTTGTTCCTAATATTCCAATAAATCATTTTTGAGCTAAATCTTGGTCTTGAGTCGTGCCTGAACCCACCCACATTTTAGTTCAATCACATGAGACTTTTAGCATGTGCAGAGGAGGCACTGACTCTCAATTCCATGCTCTGTCAAAAACCTTGGATCCCAAACACATGCTATCATTTGACTATCTGGACACATTGCATTGTTGGAAAAATGACACCCGCTATGTTCCACCCTTCCCTCAAGCTAGATGCATAGCCCAGAAGTCAATTTGTGTGCCTTTTAATAGCAAGGACACATGAAACCTGACCTCTCCTACTCCCCACCCACATGCTCACACACTGTAGTGGGACCTCTTCAGTTTATCAGTTTGCCTCTAGAACAAAGGTCTTACACTCCTGCATTGCCATTAGTCCAGGTGATGATAATGGAGGAAAGGGTGCCTTTAGCGAATATTCTCTCCTCCACTGATGTACATAATAGAATTTTACAAACATGTACTATGGGGCTGAGGAAGATATTGGGCCAGCTACAGGCTTGAGGGAACCTTCAACAGAGTGCCTTCTGAGAAGCACTTACAGAAATGCAGTTATCAGTCTATAGCTGATAGCAAGCTTTATGGGAAATTAAAATGGCATCTCCTAGAAACTACTATGAGCATATATAGATAAATAGCCCACAAGATGAGTCTCTTTTTTGGCCAATGGAGTGAGATATTTGGCTATACTACTTACACTTTTGAAGGGAAAAAATACTAGGCCATATGCAGCAGAGCACACAGAGGGATGAAATATGAGACTCCAGCAAGATTGGATGTCGTGTTGAGGTGGACCTCTGGAGCAGAACTCACAAGAGAGACAAAGCAGAACTGAGAAAGAAAGGGCATATAAACCTAGCATAGGAAAGTCAGTCTGGATATAGGACAAAATTAAGTAGAATGTCATAAACTGGCAGGACGATAGGGAGGCAGAAGAGGATCCCAGCCAGGACTGGGATACACTGAGGCAAGCTGGGGGTGGGGAAGGAGAGATTGGTGTAGGAAGTACTCACGACTTGATGGAGGAGGATGTGGGGATGGGGCAAGTCAGTGCACAGGAACTAAAGAAGCAGGACCCATTGCCAGAGGGGCCCCTGTCTCCATAAACACAGCAAGCTCTGAGGTGTAGGAAGCAGCAGGAGGGGCATTCTAGGAGGCTAAGGCTGGCAAGGGACTACAGGCCAGCCCACTAGCTGGCCAGGTGGGGCTCGTTAGCTCGGGGAGGAGAGGTATGATTCCTCAGCTGGAGCAGGCTCAGAACAGGTGATGGTAATATGCCTCATCAAGCCCAGCATCAGCAGAACTGAGGTGCTGTGTTTGCTCAACTGCCCATGTTGGTTGGCCCATGCCTTGAATATTCCAGGGTGCTCTTGGGGACTGTGTGTGTGCAGGACTGACTTCTTGGATCAGCTGCAGAGGTAGGAACCTGGCCTCACTGGACTTTAGATTTTGGACCTGTTAGCCTGCCAGACTGTGTGGTAGCATCTGCTATGTGATCATGAGATTCCAGTGGGACTTGCTGCCAGGTACCCTGTGGTTCAGGACATAGAATGGGAGGTAGGAACTTTGACAGAAGCTCTGGGGGTCTTCTAGGGAGGCACCCAATTGGGGTCATAATCCAACTATTATCCATAAAGTCCAAGGCCTATTCCAGTATTTTTAGCCAGGCCAATAGATTATTGAATAGGAGAAAGGGACCAGGGTGGACTTCTCCTTTCTCTGCTCTGCAGCTTTGACCATTCAACACAATAGGCACCAATGTGCCAACTGGATAACTTCAGTTCAAGTAGCATATTACATGTCCCAGGGCAGACTAACCATAATAGCCATAGCTGACCAAGAAACTATGGAATATCTGTGCTATGCTTTTGGGCCTGCATTCCATTTCGTGGTAGATTTCATGTAGAAAATGCTGCTCAAATCTCTGTGCAATCTCATATTTGCCATGGCCTTCAAATTGTGCTGTTAAAATGGAGAAACTCTGATAAAAGAATAATGCAATGTGTGGAATGTTTGATTAAAAAGAGGCAATGGAACTTTTTTCAATGTGTATTCAGTGTGATGAAGAACAGAAGGAGTAGAAGTTGAATTCTGTAAATAAATTTAACACAGTAAATAAAAATTATCTTGCAAATACAATTTGCTATTGTTTTTCTTTTCTGTTTAACTTGCAAAGACCCATGTTAGTGTGGTATGGAAGAGAACTTAAGGCTTGGGTCGAAACAAAATAAAAAAATTCCTTCCAGTAGCACCTTACAGACCACCAGAACGAGGGTGGGCAGGGGCCCCAGTCCCCAACCCAGAGCTCCCTGGCCTCATACCACCCACCCCATCTGTCATGGACTGGCTGGATGCAGAGGTGGCAAGCACCAGCTGGGGAACCCCCAGGGGAAGAAGGCTCAGAGCCGGGGGACTAGTGTTGGGGTGAGGATGAGTAATCAGAGGGAAAAGAGGTGGCATTCTGAACCCTGCAACATGAAGCCCCTGGAACCCCTCAAGTCTTGAACTGTTCAGAAATTTGGGTGATGTGCAACATTATGTAACTTCATATTGTAAGCTCCCTTGAGCATGGTTTTAATCAGGCATAGGCAAACTCGGATCTCCAGGTGTTTTGGGAATACAATTCCCATCATTCCTGACCGCTGGTCCTGTTAGCTAGGGATCATGGGAGTTGTAGGCCAAAAACATCTGGAGGGCTGCAGGTTGGGGATGCCTGGTTTTAACTATGGAAAGGTGGGAAACAAAAAATGATGCATGTATGTAAATGTTTAAAATAAATACAGTAAAGCCCCAAGGAACCTAAAAGCTTGTTTTTACTAACCAATGACTATGCATTCTGTCACACTAATTAGAATTAGAACATTAACTTTATCTAAGCATAGACTAGAGTTATTTTGGTTATTCTTTTAAGCTCTACCTGGTTGTGGAGGCCAGAAAGTAGAAGAGACGTACCTTTCATCTAGTGCAATGTTGCTTTAGATGTTTTTTTGCAGTGTGACCTGTGTTATCTGACACTGGATTTCTGCTCTTAAGGAACAAAGGATAAATAAAGCTGTCAAGTGCCTTATTGATTACATGTGATTAAGGTATACTTTGCTGCCCTTCTTGTCTTTTGTCTTTTCCATTCGGTTTCTTTTTGGTGCTTTTGGTTTGAATAGGGCAGTGACGACTTTGCCCATGAGATAGCATATCATGCTATCACATTTTTGGAAGATTTCTGTAAGTCTGTATTGCTAGAGTCAGGTGGACTTCCAATCCATCGCTTACTACTTCATTTTTAGAAAGAAAATAAACCAACAGTATATATATATATATATATATATATATATATATATATATATGCAGGTTTTGGTGTCTTCGGGTGTCTTCCCGTGTAAGAGTTGGGGTGTCTAGGCGACGTTTCGACGAGGTCTCACTCGTCATCTTCAGGCTGGTGCTTTCGGCTTCTTGTTACTGGAACAGAAACGTCGAAACGTCGAAACGTCGCCTAGACAACTCTTACACGGGAAGACACCCGAAGACACCAAAACCTGCATTCCTGTACCCGTGAAAATCTACGAAAGCATATATATATATATATATATATATATATATATATATATATATATATGGAAGTAACATGTTTTCTCCATTATCTCCAATCTGTTTCTTAAACCTGTTGAGCCACCCAAGACCAAAGCAGTCTACCTACCCAGCACTAAAGAATTTGCTGTAAGTTACAAGATCATACAGTAAAGTTTACTAAAGTGTGTGTACATATACAGTGGTGCCTCACAAGACGAAAATAATTCGTTCCGCGAGTTTTTTCATCTTGCGATGTTTTTCATCTTGCGAAGCACGGTCCGTCGCAACTGCGCCTCTTCAAGCGGCTTTAAGAAAAAAGCGCAAGACGTTTTCGTCTTGCGAAGCAAGCCCATAGGGAAATTCGTCTAGCGAAGCAACGCAAAACCGAAAAAGTTTTTCATCTTGCGAGGCATTCATCTTGCGGGGCACCACTGTACACACTGACATTCTGTTGGTTCATACAGAAGAGTGAACATCTATTTAATTGTTAGATCAGCACCTGCCATTTTAAAAAGATACCAAGAGAAGTGAAGAATGGTGATGATCAAAGTGTGACTCCTGAATCAGATTTAGTTTCCTGTAAATTTTAAGCACTGAAGTACTGGGTGTGTAGATGAGAGAGAGAGATACCTCACTATGCCTAGCTCTCTTGCTGTTTGCTCCACCCAGTCCTCGCTGTGTGAAATGTGAGTGCATGAGATAGTTCATATTGCAGGCCTGAAGACCACACACAAGGGAGCTCAAAGCAACCTCCTAATCTTGCTGCACCTCTGTAACCTCTAACAGTGCCTCTCTGAGCCTGTTGGGAGCTGCCCAGTGTCACAAACAGCTGGGCAGACAAAGGGGAGAAGCCTCAAGAGGAGATGCTGCTGCTGCAGCAGAGCTGCAGTGCATGGCTGCGGTGATGAACTGATTACACTCCTCGCAAAGCAGGCCAACTCTGAAATGGAAATAAGCGAGAGGCGTCTTGCCTCATCCAGCAGCTAGGGTCAGCATCACTTCTAGACAATGAAATGTGAGAGATGCATACTGACTGTTTTCTGCAAGTATTATACTGCTCTCCTCTGAAGCCCATTTCATTGCTTCTGCGAAAAGGTGGTGGCTGTTAAGAGAACATTCAAGTATTTTGTCTATAAACTTCACATATCAGCATCCTTCCCCTTCCCTATCTCAGGTGCCCATCTGCAAAGGTGCTTTCATGCCTATGTTTTCAAATGTCAGTAGCTTATGCCCAAGTTCAGCAGTGAAATGCTTTACATCTCCACTTTCCTCACTGCCACTTCTACAGTAAACAAATCTGGTCTTCCTTGATTTGTCTCCCGGCAAAGAATGAAAGTGCTTGTTCACTGTTCCATATTCGCTTGCTTAGATTAAAGCAGTGTGGCTGACACCATTTTCGATAAGGACACACTACCCAGCTACTTCTGACAAGGGGCAGAAGTAGTGACATTCTACTTCCAAGCCATTCACAATGATTTTCCAGCCAGCCTAAGGGACATAGCAGTAAACAAACTGCTGGATCTTACAGCAGAAAGTGAACTCTCAATTACCCCTGGTCAAGAGTAAACCTATAGCACTGAGAGCACATTTAGTATTAGTTCAAACAATAATTCAGTACACACATCACACTTTTAAAGCACATTCAAAGCACGCACGCACATGACAGTTTCCTAGAAACTTGTTAAAGATGCTGGGAATTGTAGCTCTGTTAGAAGTAAACTACAGTTCCCAGGCTTCTTGGGGGAGAGGAGAAATGTGCTATGAATGTGCTTTAAAGGTATACATGTATGTAGGCAAAGGATCAGTGGCAAAGGGTCAGTATGAATGTACCCTTTATTTTCTGAATACAAATCCACCTTATGGATATTTCAGATGAAATGGGCCAGTGATGTTGTGTATTGTTTACAGAATTCTTATTTAGACAAAATGAGATACACATTTCTATCCTTTTAGTTGGGTACCTTGTAATGCCATCAGCGCTATTAAGTCACATATTACAGCATGCTTCATTTATCATCAGTCACTGAAAGCATAATTTATTATTAATGGTGCTTCACATTGGTTGATCATCCACAGAAATATAGACCTGAAAAACTATTGTAACTTAAAAAAAACCAACCTTTAAGTAAACCCATATAAAAAGTAATCCCATATAAAAGGGTGTTCTCCAAACCAATGAATCAGCTCCTTACATGACTCAGGATCTCAATATATTAAGGACTGCTTCTCCCCATACAAACTGGCCCAGACCCTGCGCTTGCCCTCCTCCTCTATGTGCCCACTCCCCAAGAGGTTGGGAGGGTGACAACACAAGAACAGGCCTTTTCCGTGGTGGTTTCCTGCCTGTGGAATGCTCTTTCCAGAGAAGCTTGCCTGGCACTCTCGTTACATGTCTTTAGACACCAGGCAAAAACATTCATCTTTATCCAAGCCTTCAGCCATGTGGGTGGGACTGTTGTTATGATTATTTAATGTTCTTAATTATGTTCTTAATGTTGTACACAGCCCTGAGAACTCTGGATGAAGGTTGGTATATAAATTGAATAAATAATAATACCAACATTTATTAATATAGTTATTGTTATTATTTATAGCTGAACTTCCTCCCACTCAGACCATGACAGAGACATTTACTTGAGAGTAAGAAAGAATTTTTTGTTGACAGAGAGAATAATTACAGGCTCAGCAACAGCTAATGACTCACAAAAGCATCTCTATTGGGGCTAGGTGACAGGAAAGGAAAGGCTAGTCAGTTTGGGAGCTGCAGCCCAAGTTTAAAAAGTCCAAGATCAGTGCAAGAACTCCATGGAAGCAATGGAGATGTCCCAATAGGTTGGCATGCCCACTTACCAAGCTTTTTAAGTTAGAGGAAGGTGCGCTTATTCACAAGAGTCTTGTGCCTGGAGAGATTTCCAAACCTGCAGACGTGCACTGCATCAGGGAAGACTGTGTCTATTCCCACTGCCAGGAATTCTGCCAGGTCCTCGGTGAGCAGGCTGTCTCCTCCTCTTCTGACTGCAGTTCCTCCAACCTTAGTGGTGGGCTGAGGCCCTCCCTCGATTCCATGGCTGCACTCCTCTTCCCAAGAGGGAAGAAAGAAAAGAGGAGACATGCATCCTCAGCTGGGGCAGCCATCTCCTAGAAGGGGAGAGCCTCTGTTCTCCAGCCTCAGCCCCCTGCCATGTCATCCTCCTCCTGCTCCTCTTCCTCCATCCCAACCAGCCACTCTGCTGCTGAGCCCAGTGATGTTTGGGACTCATAACAATAGTCCCTTCATGATCACTAGTCAAAAATAAAGAATTATCAGTATATACTTGTAGACTGCCATGTTGAGTGGTATAAACATATGCAAAACAAAACAGCATCAAAAGTCAGAGAAACCTCCAAGGGAGGTGAACTTCAATGCCAGACATAGAGTAAACAAATGGAATTATTTACAGTATAACATTATCATGTGAAATGATATTTTATTCATTATTTAATCACACACTGAGCCTGCCCCATTGATTGTACTAGGAGGTGTAGCCATTTTGTTTTGCCTTTAATCTGCAGTGTACATATGCAAATACTTTGGGCTTATTTAAAATTATTTGTATAGAGCCAGAATGTTAGCTGTCTCCACAGGACATTTTACCCAACACACCTTTACACTTTACAGAAGGGCAAGGATTTATAGGTTGCAAATATCATTTTGTAATGAAATGATCTAGCAGGCATGGGTGCGTTCCATCTGAATGTCCTCTTAATAGCAGGCAGGATTCCCTCCCACTTCCTTAGCTATACTGTACACAAATAAATCCATTTAAATAAGCTCAGTCCGTTCAGTGGCACGGCATACATTAATTCCTGCACAAACATTTACTGACCAGATCCGAGCTCAATGAGAAATGGAACAAAAAGCAAATAGCAAATTCACCAGCAAGGGTACTATAAAAACTTGCCACAAAAATAACCACAAAGAACCATTTAAATATCCAACCACTTGTATAACCATTCTGCTTATGTTGCAAGTTTTGTAAACAATAGCAAGATAGGCAGCGAGAAGGAAGACTTTGGCCAGCAGGAAACATTTTTGCATGTGGAAGAACTCATATTGCCATGCCAAAAAAATGCATGGATAGAGCATGCATGTCAGAAAGGCATTGCAGTTAAACGTTCTGATCCTGACAACTTCACACATCAGCTTGCCAGCAAGTGTGTCTTCCTTTCTATATCCTCATTTTTGTACAGGAGATGTTGACAGAAAACAATAATAAAGTAAGAACTTCCATCAGTGCCAGACCTATTGTTGTTGCATTAAGGGAGGCATCCAAAGCCCTGACTAGGAACAGTGGGATGGAGTGGAGTCACCACTGCACCTGAAGCCCTACTGCATGTGCCAGCCAGGAAGGAAGAGTTGGTGGTCATTTGATTCCCTTTCTGGCTGCATCAGCTGCATGCTGATATAGTAGACGGCCTCAAATTAGGTCCAGCACCAGTAAATAGACCAATCTTGGATCCGTATGATCCAATGGCAGCCTTCCTCCACCCTCATCCTTCCCCTGTAATGCCCCGTTTTCAGTCCTGATGATGGCTATTGCCTGTGGGAGCACCATCAGTGGTTGTGTACACTTTCAGCAACTACAGCAAGGGCCATCACCAGTGTTTAGTCCCACTGCAGAGGAGCCCAGAGGGACTCAGAGGAGGGACATCTCTGCTTCTATCCTCCCCACAACAGTGCAGATAAGGGTTTAGGATTGCTCTGCACCAGTGAATGGTAAGTGGGTATGGGTAGTCCATACTGAAGTCTTTGCTCAGTCATGATGTCAATTTAGGCTAATTGGTTGCTTTGGAATATGCTGTTTGTTTATAGGCTAATCGTTCAGGCATAATTCAGGAAAAGCTACTCATGGCTGTGTCCCATTGAAATCAACGGAATGCTAAATCAAACATGACTGCAAGCTCATCAGGACTCCAGTATTTTATGTGTGATGGACTAGTCTGACTGAGCTGCACCTCTTGACTTGGGAGTTTTGACAGGACTTGCTTTCATGTGGTTTCTTGTCACTCAAACTGAATGGCACTGATAAGACTCAAACCCTAAGACAAATATGGTCTGTAAAATGTCATTGGAGGTCTATCACAAATCTGGAATGCTAAGTCAGGCTTTGCCACCTGGTAATTCCAAACCTACTGTTACTCTGTTCCCATGTTAAGAGAGTAGGATTGTCACAAACATTTACCTTTCTTGGAAGTGGCAAAGATGAAGGATGTTTCAGCCTAATTAATTAAGGTGGGGGGGGTGGGGGGGGAAAGTCCTAAAGAAATTGTAATGCATTGAAATCCTGGGAAGTTAAGGACTAGTGAGACCTTGCAGAACTTCATAACAGGTGCTCAGAAAACATGCAGGATTTCTCTCTAAGTCCCAGGCTAGTTGACCACACAGTCATTTTCTCCAACTGGTGGTGAGGCCTTTGGGGTAAAGGAACACTTCTAAGGAAATATATGGGGTATGGTGTTTCCTGTGCTATTCTTCGGCACATTTCCATCTGTAGAGAGGCATGCCAGGTGTAGCAGTTTTGTTGCTGATTCCTATCTCTATTTCTGCTGATGGCATATTTTGCTGTAACATCCCCACTGGAACAATTACATGCATGATCTCCTTCCCACTCTACTCTATTGCCCTCCTCTAATAAAAATGTTTGTAAATATTCATTGTCTCAGAATGAACAAAGATTTTCAGTTGGCACTTGTGAAGAGTAAGCGTTGCCCCCCCCCCCAGGTTTTGTTTTCCATTGGATGAGCAGATCATCTTTAATACCTCTAAGTAACAGTCTACAAGTTATATTCAAAAAGCCATATTTTTGCACGTTATGGGAAAGTAAATCCTCAGCAGATAATATTCTAACCCTCTTTGATCCCATGTCACCATCTTTGCCTGTAGGAAAATGAAAACAATATTAGCTTCATTTACTGTAGATGCTTCTTCCCGTGACCATTTAGATTTGCCTAATTACTTGCTCCTCCCTTCCTTCTTCCTGGGCAGGTGGAGCAACATCTGTGAACATAAGATGGATGCTGTCAGTAACAAATGACTCCTTGTGATCAGTTCACATTTTCCTTAGTGCTCCTTGCACAGATCAGAACTGAATACAAAGTAAGAGAAACATTAATTAGTGCCCATCCAACAGCAACTTGACAGGGCTATGATTTAGCTATAAATACGTCTGTTGAATTGCAATTCAATATTTGAGTTCCTTACTTTTCTTTCATTGTACCAAATTGATTGGGGAGAATAATAAAGTCTCGTCGAAGGATGCGGAGAGCAGGGGGAATAATGAAGCCTCTTTTCCTGTCACTCCTACATTTTAAAAAAAGAAAAGAAATCTCTTGACTGTGACTGTCATGACATCATCTACTGACATACAAATTGCTTAGTGATTTAAAAAGAAAGACATATTTGTAAACAAGCCACCTACTTGATACTTCGATTCATAAAGATAAGACATAGCCTATTCATTTTCCTTGAAAAAAATCTAAATAAACCTTTTCCCTATGTCAGCTCTCCTGTAATGTTAGAATATTAGAACAATCCTTATACAGTATATATGCATGAATGTGGGTAGATACTACCATGAAGATACATGACACTTTGCACAGGTTTAAAAGCAAAAAAACCAAAACCCAAAACCCAACAACAATAAAAATGAACAATTTCCTACTCAAGGAACTTGGGAAACTTGTCTTCTGTTGAAAACCCTATAGCTTGGTTAAGCCTTTAGCAACAGATTCACCCTAGTTTCTAGTAAACAACAAATAAGTGTTGTGCAAAGAAGAGAGGGAGAGTGGTTTCCGTCTTCCATACCAGGGCTGACCAGTTGATGAGATGAGATAAGGCAGTTGCCACAGGTGGCAGACCCAGCCTCCTCCATGCCTGCCCATGGCCTCCTCATCTATGCTTGCCTGACACCTTAGCCTCCTCCAAACTGCCCATTACCACCTTTAGTGTTGGGGGAGGCTGTGGGGGCAGAGGCAGGGATGGGCTGTGGAACAACAGGAGTCGACAGCCAGTGGTGGAGGAAGCTGCTCGGGTACCTGGGGTGGCACGCCCAGACACAGGGCGAGCTGCCCAGAGGGGTGGGGTGCACTGCAGGGCCTCCAGGGTCTGCCTGCTTGCCTCCCACTCAGTCACCCTACGGCTAGGGGAGAGGCAGTGGGCGGAACGTTTGGGCAGCGCAGAGCCTGCGTGCACCCAAGCCACCATGTCTCTCCCAGGAGAGATGCGTGGCTCGGGTGCGCTGCAGGCCCTGCCGTGAGTGCCACCCGGCATTTTGTCACCCCCCTCAATGGTGACACCCAGGGCGGATCACACCCACCACACACCCCTTCCTTCGCCCCTGTCAACACCATAGGGGGCAACATTTTTTGTTTTGCCTGAAGTGGCTAAACATCCTGGGCTGGCCCTATTCTGCACTATTGAAAGCAAGGAGACAAACAAACGTAACATTTAAGTGTAGTAGAAGTGCTTTCGAACATACATCCACAAGATGCTAATGCATTCATTTTCAGAGCAGAGAATGTCACTTCGTTTTTTAAAATGTATAGACCGTTTTTTCAAACAAAATGCTTTCCAAAGCATTTTACAGAAATAGACACCAAGAAATAAAGCATAATAAACTTTTAAAACCAATAGAAGCCTCCTGATGCTGCTGGCATGGAGCAGACACTGTCACCGTCTTTAAGTCTCTTTTACTTAAGGGCCAGAATGAGGGACAACCTTGATTCAAAACCTTCCTTAGCATGGCTACATCTTTATGAAATATACATTAAATTGAGCTCCTACTGTTCATTCAAGCACATAAGTTCATCTCTGACTTCACTGCTGATTATGCCTGCTGCTTAAATGTTTTCTGCCCGCTTTGAAGCCACATAGAACCCCATTTTGCACCACTTTGGGCTTCCAGGCTGCAAGTAGGCAACTAGAGTGAGAACACTTGTGCAGCAGCAAAGCTCATTAAGTTTTTGTCAGTTTTGTCACTTGAGAAAAAGTGCTTTAGACCTTTGGTTTGCTTGAAACTTCATAGATCTCAGATTACTTTCTTCTGCTTAGAAGAGATTGTGGGGCTGCACAAGATAGCTTCCTATTGTAACTGCAGTAAAGGAATTTCCCTCTGTTTGACAGGCAAGATGTTGTTTTACACTTGGAAAGAAACACAACACAGTAACATGAGAAGCTCTGTATTTCCCCTATTTCTTGTGCACATGCAACCTTATCTGTAAGTTAAAACTTTGTTAACTCTCTTGGCTAACAACACATGATGCTAATTGCGTCACTTGCTATGTTTTGTTTTCTATTCAGTTACAGCCATGACCACAACAATGTTCACTGGAAACACAGTGCATCAGAAGGGGAGGTTACACACAAACACACACAGAAGTTGAGATCAAAACTCTTATTTGACACACTGTATTTAGGCCTAGGGGAGAAAACAGTCCTATAGGGGGCAATATACATTGTGATCATGATGAAAGGAAAGGTTAAACTTATTTTCCTAATGAACATTGCCCCTTATGCCTGTAATTAAGGTGGAGGGGCACAATACCACATTTGCAACATGTTGAAATGGCATTTGTAAATGCATTCAATTAGAATGAATTATGGATAATGGGCTTGATGTGAAGAATAATGGGCACATCTCATCCTGAGTGGAACAGGACATTTTAGATGTTGCTGCACGCAGATTTTACACTGTTGCACCTTAAAATGATTTTCCAGTACGTCACACCCTGTATGGTGAATATTGTCAAGCTGAAAGAAAGTTCACCAGGATAAACATGTGTTCACAACAGATAATGTTTTATTAGAAGCAACCAAAAAGCAACTCAGGGAGTTGTCCTTGTGTCTAGCTGTTTCCAGGCATACGATGTAAATTCTTAAACTGCCTTTTGGAATCTGCCACCTTTAAACTTCAAACACATTTATTAATATTTTAAAGTCCAATGAAGCTTAACTTTGAAATTCTGTGAGATCAAAATGGCTGGTGATGAAGGGGTACTTTGCTCTATATTTATATATCTTTTCTTTTATCTTTTGGAGTTTATGGTAGCTACTGATTTTCCCTGCATCTTTTATATAAATTAAAAATGGTTTGACAAAGATAATCATTCACTTTTTCAGTCAAAGCTTGCCTGAATATATGCAAAATACCTGGGATTGGATAATAAATGTTTGTCCAATTCTAACAATGGCCCATTGCATAATCAAAAGACACTACTAGAATATCCATGTTGGATATTCTTATCTAGCGTCCATGCTTTCAATGCAACAATCTTTGTCTATAGAGATGGTAACAGATATCTCCATCTGGGGGTCCCAATACATTTTCAGGAGAGTTACACTTTAGAAGGCAAAATGAACCTGGTGTCTCATTTTTAGGGTCCCTAGCTTTGTTTTTCAGTTATATGACAATGAGAAAAGATAACAATAGCAGAATATCATCATTGTGATGCTCTTCACAGTGCCATTTAGAATTCTTAGAGTGGATGGGAGTGATCCAACAGACATTGTGTGCTTGGACTGGATAAAGCACAAAAAGCAGAAAGTAGAAATAAATCAACAGTTCTCAAGGTTGAGGCATGTAAGAAGTGGGATCTATACAAGGACTGGGGCTTTTAAACTTGTTCATAAATAATCTAGAGTTAGAGATAAACAGTGAGATGATCAAGTTTGTTGAAGACCCCGCAAATTCTTCAGCATGGTAAAAACCAAGAAGAATCACAAGGAGCTCCAAAAGGTTCTTTCCAAAGTGAGGGAATGGCAATTATTCTTTGAAAATTATTTAGTGACTGCAGTTAGTGCAGAACACAGTTTCAAGAATAATGTAAACCAGATAATGGGACCATAGACCACCTATTCTGGCCCAGGGGCACTGGCTGCTCATATAGTTACAGGCCCAATTCAAAAATTTGGTGTTAACTTATAAAGCCTTACACTGAGCCTCTTGGGCTTGCTGATCAGGAGGTCGGCAGTTCGAATCTGCATGACGGGGTGAGCTCCCGTTGCTCTGTCCCAGCTTCTGCCAACCTAGCAGTTCAAAAACACACCAGTGCAAGTAAATAAGCAGGTACCATTGTGGTGGGAAGGTAAACGGCATTTCCGTGTGCTCTGGTTCCGTCACTGTGTTCTGCTGAAACAGAAGAAGTTTAGTCACATAACCCAGAAAGCTGACTGTGAATGAATGGCAGCTCCCTCAGCCCGAAGTGAGATGAGCGCCTCACCCCATAGCCACCTGTGACTGGACTTAACCATCCAGGCATCATTTACCTTTTACCTTTACCTACCTGACAGAACGTCTCTCCCACCTTCAACCTCCCCAATGGTGTTTCAATTTTTGGTGTACTTTATATTTTCTGTAAGTCGCCCCGGGCCTTTATTGAAAAAGGCGACTAAGAAATTTAATAAGGAATGATAAATGTTCACACACAAAACCTGCTGACTCCTACTGGAAGCATTAAAAGGAAACACACACAGTGTCTGAAACTTTCAGTGAAAATTCATTTCTTCGTGCCAAGCAAGCAGCAACGAGAATTCTCTTGGGGGAGCTAAACCAATCCGACTGCAAGCACTTTGTTTCTGGCTCCATCACGCCTAATGTCCATAAAAGATCAAGGTTTGCCTTCAGAAGAAAAGCACATTCAGATTCTGTCCTTGTTACTATGGCAGCTTCACAAAACCAGTTGCACATGGAACATTGTGCTGAATTGTTCTCTTTACTCAAATCGTATTTGGAATAAGGTTAAGAATCAACAGTTATAGGGGCAATTAAGCTGTCAATTAGTGGAGTTTCTTTTCTTTTGCAGAGCATTAAAAGGGGGGGGGGAGAGAGAGAAGAGAACTGTTTAAGTTTCCTCCGAGTCTCAACTGTGTGAACACTAAATTATGTGCAGTCTATAAAGACCTTTTAGAACAAAGACTCGAAGCGGCCCTTATAAATAATTTAAATGATTTAGATAATTAGATTAGAATGCAATATACTTGTTATCTTTTTTCAATAATTTCAGACATGACTGCATGCTGTAATGCTGCAGTTAATGTCATTTCTTTTTAAAAGCTGGAATGGAGCTGTAGTCAAAGCATTGCTAGCAGTGAGGTGATGAAACGCCTGTAGTAACAAAGTTATCTGAATTTCTCAGTTGTCCAAATATAGCATTCAGATCTCCTTGCCCAGCCTTCCCACTGTGAGCCACCATAGCAACAGAATGGGGTAGGGGTTTCGGACACCACCACCCAGACACAAACATTGAAGGAATGTGTGAGGGATGTCTTAGGGGTATTCAGGCTAACCCTATTTCCTCCATATCCAGCAGCCATACCCCACCTCACTGCATCAACACATTCAGCATACAAAGTAAGAGGCTCTATTGTACTCCCAAAGTATGCATGCAGCGTTCATAAGAAGACCCCTGCCAGATAACACCAAATGCCAATTTTTTTCAGCATCCCATTTCCCCCAGTTGCCAACCAGGTGGCTATGAGAATCCCACAACCAGAAAATGTGAGGGCAATCCCTCTCTTCTGTTTTTCCCCAGCAGAAAGTATTATTCAGGGGCATACTGAGGACTAGATGAGGTATATTGGGAAGGTTCTGCTTTGGGGTGATTAAGTTGTTTTCCCATACCTGTTGCTATGCAATTCTCCTAGCTTCACATAGGGTCAACTGCCTTCCATCTCCTAGTCTATCATCAATTCCTTTCAACACCAAGACTTCCAACCATGACAGCGTGCTAAGATGTGTGGCTCTTTTGTACTGCTAGCATCCATCCACGAATTACCCAGATCATTTTATTTGTGACCCTAAGCCAGAGTGAAGCTTACATTTCCAGAGATGAAGGATGATAGAGGCAATCTGCTGCACCACATAGTCACTCTCTGAGGGAGAAAAATGCACAAAAACCATTTGGAAAGTCACCACATGCAAAGTGATTTAGACACATTCCTGAGTCAGAACAGGAATCCTTTGTACGCAGTAGCTGGCTGGGTGCTCCCTTCTGGAAAACCTCCAGAGAAGCTTGCAGTAATACAGCTGGGATGTTCCAAATACATGGATAAGCCATCCAACATCCATTTGCGAGAGGTGCTAATGCAGCGTTACACTGTTCTGAGGTAATCAAATGTCAGCCTGGCAAAAGCTCTGATGTGATCATTAAAAGATGGGCAATGTTCCACAAGTACTCCCAGGATCTCTATCCCTTGGAACTGGGAATAAGTGCATATCGGTTGGAAAGAAAAGAGCAAAGAAACTTGCATTTTTAAATCTCTCTGGTCCCCATGGTATTTAGGAAGGAAGAGTTGGATTCAGCCTTGTTTACACACACCTCATAACGGTTTTGATCAGAAGGTTTGTACATTCAAGGTCACTTCGCAAATGAGTTCCTAGGCATTGTTTTAAATTGCTTATGCTGTTTCAGTGGTTTACTTAGATGGTTAGGCTGGTATAGGAAGCATTAAGAAGCATTTCAGCTCTAAAAACATTAGATATTGGCTTTATTTTGATGTGTCTGTGATAATGATTGTAAGCGGCCTCGAGAAAACTTATGTTTTGAAAGGTGACATTTAGAAATAAATAAAATGCTGTTACAAGAAACACAAAAGATAATGTCAACCATAAATGGCCTGCTTCTGATCCCTACAAATTCTGTATTGATACTTTTTTGTAATTGATTCATGAGCTGGATAATGTCATGATTTTAATTGGTGGGTTTACGCTGTATTTTAATGTGTTTTTATATACCACCCTGAGAACTTTTGTTGAAGGACAGTCTGAAAATATTAATGATGAAGATAATAACAATAATTAAACAAGTTATCATAAATTGTTGCACACATAGGCAAAATAAGCACTTGCCCAGACATAACCTTGAATATATTAGTCTAGGGAAAATATACATGTGAATCATTTCTGATAATATTGGTTGCATAGAGGCAAAACAGATAAATGAAGAAACATTAGTGTAGTAACTTAAAGTAATAACTACCTAAAATGGAACCATCAGTTTCAATGGGACCATCCATTCATTTCAGCAGAGGGATAACCAGGAGCTGCCCTCTACTTATGTGGTATAGATTTACCGGTAACATTTTCAGTTGCTTATGGGTTTTTTTTTTAAAAAAAAATTATTAAAGTTTTTCTTGGTTTAAAAAGTACAGGCATTGTCTCTTTTCTCAGGTTGAAAAGTCTTTTCTATATATCAGTTACATAAGATGTGAGATATTAGTGTTGTATACAGAAGAAGGTCGGGGAAGGAGAAGAGGGAAGGCAAGGAGGGGGAGAAGTGGTAAACATATTCTTAGTGTGTATGTGGGGGTTTTATATCAGCATCATTTGGGTAGGTTCTCTTTCTGTTTGTCTATTATATTCCCTTGGTAGTGAGAGAGGTTGAGTGGGGGACCCCCAGAGTGGGTTGGTTGTTTTTAGTTGGTTGACGTGAGATTGAGTGGGGGGTTTTTTTTTGGGGGGGGGGGAGTTCCAGTTCCTTATGTGACAAGGAAACAGTTGATTATTTGTCCAAAGATGGAAATGACTAATGGAGCTCTTTATTCCATCAGCATCTTCCATGAGGCAAAATGACTTTTACTCTGCTATATCCAGAATAAGAGACACGCACTATCATGAGCCATTTCTCATAGCTTACGTTAATGCTTTCATATAGCTTAGCATTTGCACTTAATCAGCTGTGTAGCTGGACTAGATACTAAGAGCTCCCTTATACTAAGCACATAGGTGCAAATTGATTTCCCCTTAGTCACTGCCACCCGTGGAAAATTGTTACCAATTTTTGTTCATAATCAACACATACCACATAGGAGAAATCCCTTCTCCTTTTGAAAAATTTGAAGAACAATGACAATTCCCTGCCAATTAGCTCAAGGTAAGAAGAAAGACCTCAGGAAAGCAAGAGACAGGTGCTATTATGGTAGATACACTTCCAGTTAATATTTGTCAGGTATTGGACAATCTGTTCTGCAACTCGACTTTACCAGCGAGCATCGCTCAGCTACAGTAGCTCAAATGGGAATGGTAATAAGTGCTAAATGAAACCTGACACCACATCATCAGACAATAGCACTTCCCTTAGCATGTTTCCATTATGTTTCAAACCCTGATGACCTATTCTGCAAGAAGGTCAGAGCCTAGACAAAAGATGGCAAGGCAGAGCCTCAGGAACTATTATTTTCCAGTAAGGCTTCTTTGAAAATTATTGAGAGTTGCTGATGGAGTGACAGAAGGTGCTGGCTGGACCAAAGGTGGCCACATAGCCAGCAAATCTCACTTGAGCAATAGCATCAACAAGGGCACAGGAGCACGAAAAGTGAAAATTAGAAAGAAAGCAAGAAAGAGAGCATCTAAATCAACAATGCCTTGCAAAAGAGAGTTCAACAATAAATAGATTGAGGCGAAGAGAAGACACCTAACACAACAACAGACATTTCCCCCTTCCCTCATAAATCCAGGTGCTAAAATCTAAAAGAGCCCATGGTATGAGCCACTTCTTGGTGACTCAGGAAGGAAAAAACTGATATATAGAAGCTTTGCAGCTCCCAAGAAGATGGTAGAAGATGCAGGTAGACCTTTTGAAAAATGGTGAGGGCTGGTTTTATGGTTGATATAAGTTCCAAATTGTAAGTGTCAAGGAACAGTGACACCCAGTACAGTGACACCCAGTAACCTGTCATCAATTTTCAGGAGTCGTATTTCTAAATTTCTGCAAGGTGCTCTTCTCTTGCTCAGACTGATTTAAGCAAGGCCTGTAGCTGCTGGGATCTGTTATGCCCTGCTGTAAACAAAGAGAAAAGGAATTAGCAGTTCACTGCAGCATCCAACAATCTGTTCCAAGGAAAGATCTGTTGAAACTCAACTAATGCCTCCCACTGCTCCACTGAGATGACCCACCATAGCAGTTAAAGGCTTAAATCCACATCTAAAAACTGTGTGAATAAGGGAAGACTGCATACTGCAGAGTTTTCCACAGCTTCCAGCCTATAATCTTGCCTTCAAAAATATTATCCGTAGAGCAACAGAAGACTCAGAAATACAACACGTTAAACCCCCCAGATGGCAAGCAATAGTTAACAGCCACAAGAAAGAAAAAACTTACCTTAGAGAAAAGGTAAAGCTTACATAACCATAGTTAAACCCACAAAATGAAATAGAAGTGACTAGCTAGCCATACATATGAAAATGGAACAATATTGAGCAAATCCCAGGTTGGTATTTTGGCATTTACCGTATTTTTCCGTGTATAAGACTAGGTTTTTTTTACCAAAAAATTCGGTTTAAAATCGGGGCTCGTCTTATACACGGGTAGTGCTGAGGCATGTTTTCTTAATTTGGAGTCCCCCAAAATAGGGGGCGTCTTATACATGGGAGTGTCTTATAGACGGAAAATACAGTACATTCACAGAAATAAGGTGTGTGTTTTTCTACAATGAAAGCAACAACATTATCTACACCCAAGTAGTCACAACCATCCTTGAGCATGCACACATAGACTTAATAGTTTATACTTGTATGTTTAGCATTCACGAATAAACATCTCTGTACCAGATTTTCAGCAATAAGCATCTTTATGTCTCATTTACAAGACCTTTTCCCAATCACAGACCAGGGATCCTGTAATGTACCGGAAAACAGGCACAAACACACAAAACTGCACACTTAAGAACTTGGTTAACTATATATTTAAATTGTTCCCTTTCATCATTGCCACCAATGGCCAGGTTTGCTCATTTGTAGAGCAAGGCGTCTTTTCAGACTTTTTAGAGAATTGATTCAGTTCAAAATTGGTCATTTATTCTCTGTCTTCTGGGTTGATACTTTTATGATGTTCCAGTGATTCCATTGTATACCACCATTATATATATATATTTAATGATCTGGAGTACCATAAATAATAAACATATTGTGTGGTATATCCAAAGTACAAACAAATAGCACAGCTTCCTTTCAAAAGAAAAAACTAGATTCAGAATTATTAGATGCTTTGGGAGACAGGCTTTCAGGCGTTAATGTGTGTGTGCCCATGTGCTAATTCATGCTGCGTAGTCCAGCTACAAACAAGACACACACACACAAACAAATTGTTCAATTAAGGTCAAAAAGGAAAGAGCCTGAAATGGCTCCATGGCAAAGCGCCCAAAAAATCTGGCACACACATCATTTTGTAGGATGCCTTTTTTATTATCAGACATTTTGGTGCCTGAAGTAGAAAATCCAAATCGCAATCCCATGGTGCTAAATTTGATAGATAGCTGCATTCCTTAACACTCTGGCACAACTAGGAATGCCTCATAACTGAAAACAGTTGCTTATTTTATTGGTTTCAAGTTGTAATGCAAATAAAACAACACTTACAGCCATAGACCTGCTTCTGTCATGTGCCAGAAGGTTTGTCAAGAGTCAATGTGGCCCTCAGTCCATGCACCCATAGTTTGTACCCTCCCTCTAGCTGCTCATAAGAATATTCCCTCTCCCTTCCCATAATCCTCCACACACCCCACTCTGTTTTAGAGGATGGGGAGCAGGGATTGTAGGAAATTGTCCCCTTTCATTCCATCTTCAGATCTTTTCCATCAGCAGAGCAACACCAACTGGATTCCACCCTATACTTTGTATTATTTTTCACCTTCCTCACAACTGAGGAATTACCTCTTCTCTTTCTACTGTATTTCCTTCATCTGGTTTTGTAAACAGCTGAATTCCTTAACACTCTGTAATGAGTAGGAATATCTCGTAGCTGAAAACAGTAATTTATTTTATTGATTTCATGTGGTAATGCAGTGTTTGTAAAATTGTTCTTTGCTTATACACAGCACTACAGGCTATTTTTGAGGGAACAAAGGCAGAGCCCTTCCAGTGAGTCAGAGTATCTTGATTAAATTATAAGGAGTTTCCTCTCAGGTTCCAGTAATAGAAGAACTAACTTCTCACAAGAGGGCACTCCTGCTAAAAAGAATTGTTCTTCTTCTGCTTCACTGGGCAAATTGAAGTGGCTACCTGAGGCAGCAGAGGCATCAATAAGATGTTGGAGGACAGAGCCACAGGGCTTGGCCTGCATCTCATAAAGTCACATCTACACAATTTATTTAAAACTGTTTTATGCCACTTTAATAGTAATGGCTCCCCCCCAAATAATAATAATAATAATAATAATAATAATAATAATAATCATGGATCTGTAATTTGTTAAGGGTGCTAGGAGAGCTACAAAGTGGTATAGGCTGCTTTAACTGTATGGTGTGGGTGTGAGCTGCTCATAGGTTTGGTATAAGGCACTGGGTTGTATCCAAAGTAGTGCTAAGCGACTCATTCCACCAACAAAAGGATTTCTGCTTGTGCAATGGAACTTTCCTCCCTCTCCACCTCTGTGTCTCCTCTAAATCTATTCTTATGGGTTCCCCCAGCTCTCTGTAGCAGACTTCATGAGGATGCAGGGTAAACAGGGGGAGGAGAAAGGATGGGAAGTACCATTGTGCAAGTGTAAATTCATGAATTAATGGAATAAATGCATGGAGTACATTCCATTGTCCCCTCACCACCACTGAAGCAGCATTCCAGTCTGGCCAGCACCTTTACATGGAATGAGAGAGGCTGCCATTTTTTCTAACACTTCAGGCAGCAATCTGTCTTGAGCTGGCTTTATATAGCAGAGCCACTCTGTGCTCCTTCCCCCATACAGCAAGATAACAAGCTATTATTTGAAGGTGGAGAAATGTGCAGTCATGGGAGTGATGCAAAAGCGATTCTATAAATATTTGAAAATTTTTATTCTCCACAACTGTTACTTTTTGCCATCCCTGAATTTTTTTTAAAGTAAGAAATGAACCTGCGTTGGCATTGTTCCAGTATAGTACATGTAGGAGGGAGTAAATAAATACAAGAAAAACATAAAACGGAGTGGGGCCTGAAACACACACTACTATTCTGAGTATTATAAACAGGGACATGTTTCTATGAATGTGGAGAACAGGGAGAAATCATATTTAATATCTATGTGGACTGCCTGCCATCCATCTGCTTTGGCAGGTGCATTATTTCTAGTTCCAGGGCTCATCGTGATGAATTCTGGTTCTTGTTTTCCTTTTGTTGTTGCTCCTGGGACACACACACACCCTGCAAAAGAAATTTGCTGTACCCAACCAACTAGCATTCCTAATGCAAAAAAGGCTTGAGTTGGAACACTCCATCCTGAATTCAAACCTTTTACTTTTCATTCAACTCAGTTGGAAAACACAACAACAAACAAGTCTTCAAGGTATTTTAGAACAGATTTCTTAAACAATGTTGGCTTCTCCAATCTGGTAAAGGAAATCCAATTTGTACAGTGGTGCCCCGCAAGACAAATGCCTCACAAGACGAAAAACCCGCTAGACGAAAGGGTTTACCGTTTTTCAATGCGCTTCGCAAGACGAAAACGTCTTGCGAGTCTTGCGATTTTTTTCGCTTCCCCCCTTTTTCTAAGCCACTAAGCCGCTAATAGCCTTTTAGCCGCTAAGCCATTAAGCCTTTAATAGCCGCTAAACCGCTAATAGCGCTAATCCGCTAAGCTGCTAATAGGGTTGCTTCGCAAGACGAAAAAACCGCTAGACGAAGATACTCGCAGAACGGATGATTTTCGTCTTGTGAGGCACCACTGTATTTGGATTGCTAAAAGCATGGCTCATATCTGGAAAAGTATTTAATGTCTGTAGCAGCCATATACCTGGGGTCCTCAACACCCATGGGCACCATAGCACCTCCAGAAAACCCTCTTGGCATCTGCAAAAACCTCCTGCCACTCCTAATTTCTTCTGGGAGACTGCCTTCTTTTGTTATTTCACCAGTTTCTTTTCTGAAGCAGGTCTATTGTGGTGCCCATGACAGCTTCTTGGATTTCCAGATCTACCCCAGCACCAAAACCATTGGGAACCCTACTGTAAACAATACCTTTCAGTGCAAATCTGTGGGGCTGCACATGTTTCTAATCACCACCAGCACTCCCCAAAAATGGGCTGTGTGTGCATTTATAAGGCTGTAAACTGGCTGAATAATTTCTAGATCTATAGCCCTGTTAGCTGCCTACCAAGTAGGTCCCCCCCCCCACAAAAACTAACTTTAGTGATTGGCCATGGAATAAATCATCACTTGAGCAGCAGCAACATAATTGGATTGGAATAAAAAGGATGTGCAAGAGGAACATATGGGTTGTAAACATCAATTTACTATTGATGTTGTAATCTTGAATAAAGCACAAGTGACAGAAGTCCCACTGAGTTCAATGGGACTTAGTCCCAGGTAAGTGTGCATAGGAGGATTGCAGTATAACTTCCTGCTGTGAAAGATATATTGTGCCTAATATGTGTTCCAAATGTTAATTCCTTGCCATGTTTTCGAGAGCTTGGTATATTAAAAGGATAGAATCTTGCTACATCCTATTCCTCAAAACAGATTACACCTCCATACACCCTTCCTGTTAAAATCATTGCAAATCAGTTTTTCAGCAAGTGATACAGTGCATCATTTTAGTGCCGGTGGGCTGACCCACATGTCCTATAACAGATCTGAAGTGGTTTTCAGGCACGGAATGATCTTTGATCATTCTTCCGCTTATCTTAAATTGGCTGCAAGACACCAATTTAACAAAGGAGAAATAATATAGCAGAAAACCAAGAGCAGCATGAAACGTCAACCGCAACCATCTGCTTTTCAACTTTCTTCAGAATGCTTTTAATTCTATTTGCTATTAGATGAGCATATGTGGCAGGGGGACAGGGAACCTGCAGCTCAACGGATGTTGCTGGGCTACATCTTCCATCATTCCTGACCACTAGCCATGCTGGCTGCAGCTGATGGAAATATTAGTCAGGTCATTGAATGCCACCCTTTCCCCATCATTCTAAAAATACAGCTCATTGCACAGATATAAAATGCTAGAAATTAATTTTCAAAAGGTTATTCTCATGTACATTTTGGATACTTTCTTTGTTTAACTTAATTTTGAATCCTTACAAACCAATCAACAGAACAGTAAGCAGAATACACAACCAATCTGAGGTCCTAAGCAACTTCCTTGTGTTTATAGACATTGAATAATAAACAGCAAATACATAAACAAATTTTCCAATGTCTATTATACAGCGTTTTCTGGTGGTTTTCCTGAATGGGCAGCCCTTACAGTTTGGGAGGGGTTAAAACAAGATTCACTTCTTCTCCCCAACTGTTTTGTGGACAATTGCATGAAGACACAATACATGAGAAAGGTGTTCCTAGCCAAATTACAGATAAATAGCTCTGAAATCACTTCAAAGGTCCCTGTTTCAGTTTGGAGTGCTTCACAGAGTCTGCTTGGCTTGGATATGCCTGGAGTCAGTCTGGAGCAGCCTGGAACAGGCTTCCATAAAATTTGAGGGACCGTTACTTTCCAGAGAAAATGTATTCTGTGTTGAATGGTTTTATTGCTTTATTGTTCAGCGTCCAGCCACACTTCCCCCTGCGAGCCTCTGCAGGTCGTAAAGCAATTAGCAGTTAGCAAAGTTGCACAGCGGTCGTGTGTCGAAAGAGCAGTGAATGAGTCCCAAACGTTTCTTCTGCCCTAATATCTCTTTATTGGCACAAAAATAGCGTATTTACAAACTCCAACTTCCATCTGAGTTAAGCTGCATCTTCTCTCTTTGCTTGCAGCGACGTAACAAACTGCTTTCGATTTCCGCTCAGTACACAGCATTCCAAGCTGCTTTCGTCATGTCCTGACTTACTTCCCTTGTAAGCGCCTCCTCTCAGGCTCGAGGCACAGAAGGTTAACCTTTCACTACACCCAACATTCTGTTATACATGCTGGGAGCTGGGGAAGTGCAGACAGAGACCTCTGTCATGACCTCAGAAGCTGGATATTCATACTACCCAAAGCAACAAAATGAGGAGGAAACTTAGGTTGGTCCACTCATGGGGAGACTATACTCTTGACACCTCCTGCTAGGTTCTCAGAGCCTGAGAACAAAGCTGTCCCACCTGGCGTGGTGTGATGGCCTGGGATCCGGATTCAGATGCTGAACCTGAGGAATCCCAGCCTACACAGGATCCCCCGCCTCCAGAACCAGCTGAGCTGGGGTTGGGGCATGAGCCTGAAGGGTCCTCACCTGTGCTGGATCCTCAGGTGCAGGCACCAGCTGCGTCTGCTCTGGCTCCTGAGGCGATGGAGGACCCATTGCCCGCAGGTGCTCCACTCTCAGCCTCGTCAGAGGAAGCTGGGGTTGCCTCTGGGTCTGATAACCCTCCAGCCTCTCCTGAGCTGCAGAGGCTCAGGGCAGAGACAGGGACGCGGACTTAGAAAAAATATTGGGGGGGCCCGGGAAAGCTCATGAATAATAAATAAGCTCATGAATATGCAAATAAAGTGGCTCCGGCCCTAAATAGGGCAAGCCACGCCCCCCAGCCAGCCGATTGGCTGGCTGGGAGGTGTGGCCAGTCGGGATTCCCCTGTTCTCGCGGGATTTCCGGCCGGGGCTCTCCGATTAGGGAGCGCGGCTGGCTGGCTGGCGAAGGAGCAGTGGGGAGGAGGCGGGGGACGGCGGCGGCGCTCTGCTGGAAGGGCGCCCGCCCGAGATTATTGGGGGGGCTGAGCCCCCCCAAAAAAATTTTTGAGGGGGCTCGAGCCCCCTCAAGCCCCATGGAGTCGGCACCTATGGGCAGAGAGGTGGAGGGAACTAAGTTCCCGCAGGAGGAGTGCTCGCCTCCAGGCCAGGAGAAGCAAGTCACCTGAGGATCGGGGCCGCCCTATGCCTCGGGCAGATAAAAGCCAGCCAGCCCCAGTCCCAAGTTGCAGGAGCAATGTTGGTGGTTGTCAGTTCCTGCCTGAACCCTGCCCTGCACCCAGCTTTGACTTTTACGGACTACCTTCATATTGCTTCATCGACCACGAACTGGACTTAGACCTTGCCTCTTGTTTAACCCCCGGGACCAGCACACTCAGGCTCAGAGGACAAGTCCTGAAATAGCTTCCCCATCCTTTCCCCAGCATAGAAGTTTACACTGGCAGAATCAAAGGGCCCTTTAAATAAACTTGGCCATTTCTGCAAACAGGTGGGGCCAATTGCTGGATAGACCATGCAAACCCTACATAAGGCCTCAGGTGTTCCTAGCTCTCGGCAGTGACATTAAGAAGAATTTAATGTAGCTTTGTCAGCACACACTTGCCTGATAGAATAATATCTCCTAAAGCTCAGCCAGCAGGGACAGCTAGGAGCTGCCCAAGGTCTTGACCTGCTTAGAGAGACTGTACTTTGATTGGACTTGACCTGTTCATTGCTTCCACATTCCCTGCAAGTCCTGAGCCCCAGCAGAACAGCATAGCCTCTTTGAGCTCACCACAGAAAGATGACAAATTGTGATAACATCCCATATCCTACAGCCATAACAACACCTTCGTTTTCCCATTCTGATTAAAATGTATGCTTAGACCAAGTTGTGGATTTCAACAGGCTCTCACATATATTAAGACTGCTAGTGAGCAAACAAGGTAGGACTTAACATGGTGAAGAAAATCCGAAGCTTAATCTGCTCTGTGTGGGTGTATATAGTGTAATGGTGCCCACTAATGCTGCTGTCAGTTTATTTCTCTGCTCTAACTGCCCACACTTCTAAAGAAGCTAGATTTATTTATATTTTGGGATGCATCTTGGCCTGCCTCCAAAAGCACATTTTGCAGATGAAATCCCATCAAATCTGTTCACACTCCTGTTAGTCAGTGACAAAGATGAATGCTTATTTTGGGGCTGCGTTGGATGCTCTTTTCTTCACTTTTACACAGGAAATTTGTTTAGTCATCCACCATCGTGTCAGGGCTCCAGTCACTGTATATTAAAAATATACACAGATCAATTCAGCTTCCTTAAAAAAAAAGCATGTTTATTTTCTTTAGTACTAAATTCTTCTCATCTCAGCTAAAAAAATATGGCCAACTTCCAATGGTGTCTGCTTGCTTGTGCAACAGGGCTTTCAATTTCTCTTCTTCCCCATCCAAGTCCCTCACCCCAAAATCTCCTCCAAAGGGCCCCTCAACCCCCTGGATCAGATTTGGGGGGGGGGTAAGCAGGGGGCTGTAAGAAGGGGGAGAAATAGAAATCTTGTTGTATAATCAGCTGCTTGTTCATGCTACATTGGATCTTATCCTATAAACTGTATAAAATGGGCAAAAAAGGAGAGGCTTAGTTCTCTGGAGGGGCTGCTATAGGTCTGTCCACAAGAGCCCACCTCCTCCTTCTGTAGGTTGGTGTTAGAATATGAGAAAGTTGACACTTGTGTATCTCAGCCTCATTTCATTCATTCATAGCCTGCTTTTCTACCACCAGGGTAAACCACCAGGTAAACAAAAACAAAAATCACCACCCACTCCTAAGGTGAAAATTGGCCTCCTATACGCAGCCTTCTAGTATAAATCATGACTTGGAATCTGTAAAATGAAGTATGCAAACATTTCATGCATCAGATTGGTGGTCACATGAGGACAAAACCCTCCCAAGAGTAGACAAAGGCAATTTGGGGGCAATTTGGACACAGTTTCTATTACATGTTCTATTGATGTTACAAACATTAGTAAATTCCATTAGAAAGCATCAGTAAATCCCTCTGCAGCAGCCTTTCACTGATGCAAAAATAAAAATAAAAATTACTCCTGAAAGAAGCAAAATGCTCATCAGAGCATGAGATAGCTATCTCTTACAGCAGCTTCCTCCATTGCTATGTTTTCTATCAGAGGACAGACATCCTTCATGTGAAGTGACAGTACGGTCATCATAACTCAGCAACTGGAATTGCTCCAGCTTCTAGTCACTCTCCCACTTCCCACCCAATTGTCAATCAACAATGCAAACCACAGCGTGGGTAATCTGTGCTGTCAATCATGGCCAAGAGAATCCGGAAGCAAGAGGCAGTCCCTTCTGAGTTGAGACTGCTGCACGGTATATATCTTTAGCTGACACAGGGAGAACTAGATTTCTGCGATAGAAATATGCAGATTCCTGGGCAATCAAAAAATTCTTCAGGGCTGAATTTAAATATTAGGAAAGTAAAGACTTTGACACATTAGATGTTTCATGGATAAAGTATTGCAGAATATGTACTCTGTCCTTTTCAAAGACAGGGTGTTGATGGTAGTGGGTGAGGTGCGAAGATAGATGTCCCACAATAGTGGAGGCTGTTCATAAATGATCAAATGCATAATGCTTTAGTTACCTTATATTGGGTTTGTCGGGGGGGAAACTGAGCTGTCATCTATGCCATTGCAAAATTAGTTTATTGGTATTATTAGAACTTATAACATGTTTATTTTTTAATTTTTTGCAGCACGCAAGCATTTAAATTATTTAGAAAAAAAATAATCTTTTTTTGTCCTCTCCTTTCCTTAAAATTCACTTTTGATATACAGTTAGTATTTTGAATACATTTTGTATTGTGTGTTTTAAACAAGAAACAAATTCACAGTAACTCTTGCTCTGCAGAAATGCAAACAATCCTTTGACTGCAGTGATTTGAACTCAAAATGTTTTGGCAGAAATTCAGCTTTTCCATGAACTTGTAAAATAACCCGCACTTGCTTTCACAAAAGAGTAGAAAAATTAAGCCAGCTTTAATGATGCTACTTATAAACCATAACCGGGATATTGTGAGGCTTAACGTCTGTAAAGTACTTTGCCATCTTCATCCAGAAGGTACTATAAAGTCTGAAACTCTATGAATAATAATAGAACAATGGCATTTGAAACATGAAGCAACCAACCAAATATCATGAACGTCCTACAGAGAATGTAAAATTCATTGTGGCATCTATACTGAAACTGGGTGTGAAAAAGACAGCCATCCATCACAGTGACACCTGAAGGAGCTAAAGAAACTTTTTACTATGTCTCTATAATGAAATACCTTGATGGTTCAAGATCCTGTCTGAAGAAGTATAAAAACAGTCTTGGAAGAGGTACAGGCAGTGTCAAATAGCATTGAAAAGAAGCGGAATAAGTGACTTACAGCCCTCTTGCTAAGATTTCTACATCCTCAACTCTCCTCTGTTATGGGGTGGGTATCCTAGATCCAAGAGCAGAGAACAGGAGTGGCTGCAAGCCCTGTCCTCTGGCAGAAGAGACACTGAATTTGGGGGGTGCAAAAAGTCAAAAGTGTAAAATCATGCACTTGGAAACCAAAGAAGCTTTTAAATGCTTGGTGTTCTGTTACGTTTTTTGTATATTCTATTGAAAGCTGCCCAGAGTGGCTAGTCAGATGGGTGTGGTACAAAGAAAAGATCGTGATGGTGGTGGTGGTGGTGATGAAGAAGAAGAAGAAGAAGAAGAAGAAGGAGGAGGAGGAGGAGGAGGAGGAGGAGGAGGAGGAGGAGGAGGAGGAGGAGAAGGAGAAGAAGGAGAAGAAGGAGAAGAAGAAGAAGAAAATGTTGTCAGATGATAACTTGCTGCCTGAAATCAACAAAGAAGAGCAGGAGATCTTATGATCTTGGTCAATCACTTGGTGTCTATAACTTGGTGTCTATAACGTACACATTATCAAGTGCTCACCCCAGACTCCATTCCAATGTTTGGAACACCTGGTCACACCAGAGTCCCAGTCATGCATACGTCTATGTGTAAGTAGCTACTAACATGTTGGCTTCTTCACTGTAGTGGCGTGGATGCCCAAAGGTGGTGCTAGCAGCATGCCCAAAGTATGTTCCTACTTCTGAGCAATTGTGTAATGGGGGTAATTATAATTACACAATGATGAGGGCTAAGGCTGGGTCATTTTGCAGAATCAGGCTTTTTTTTGCAAGTGTTAATATGCAACTGATTTAAAACGCTTTGTTATGCTAATTCATTCATGCAGACATGTTACATTCTTTCAGTATTCTATTTTATTGAGTTCCCTTAAAAAGAGAGAACATATCCTCAATTAACAGCATTTTTTTTTAATAAAAAGGTTTGTCTGATTCTGATTTTTCTTTTGTCCTTTGTTTCCTTAAACTTGCATTCCAGGCAGCAAATCTTATCAAGGCTCACACAGTGCTCAGATTAAAGAATCATTTATGACATAGATCATGTAGTGACCTAGATTTCAAGTCTGCACACCTGCAGTGTGCTCGGGGAAATGTTACAGCTACTACACAGATTTCACATTGGGTGGGTGGAGATTATGTGATACTGCTGGACGTAGCATGAACATTGTAAGGGTGTTGTAAAATACTGCATGCAAAACATCTTTCCAGGATTTAGTCTCTAGAAATAAGGTGCAAATGACTTCAGTTTATTTCGCAGTAGGGAAGACAGAGAGCTGCCTTAAACTAACTCAGACAATTTTGCCCAGTGGTGTTTGCTCTTGGGGGCAGGGGTGTTTCCTGAATCCCAGGAAGAGGGTTTCCTTGTTCTCCTACCTGAAAAAGGGGCAATCAAAATGATCAATGGGTGGAAGAAGCATCTTTATGAGGGAAAGTTACAATATTTCAGTATGGGGGGGTTGGTTTTTCAAAAAGGCAAGAGATGGGAAACATGATAGAGGTATATTAAATGATGGGTGGTTTAGAGACCTCTTGTATTCTGAGAGAGGTAGAAAAACTCCACCTAGCTCACCTTTGGTTGACACTGGATTAGTGCATCACTCTGTTGGTGCCAATTTTCCCCTTGCAGCCACTAAATTTGTGGGTGGGCAAAAATGCAACACCCCAAAAATGTTGTGTTCCAAGGGTAAGAAGAGGCTGAACTGGCCAGGTGACAACATTGGGCTTGATCCAGGCCCAGTTACTGCACCAGCTCCAGGTTGCCCTTTTCCACATGCATATTCCATTCGGCCCTGCCAGACAGTGGCCCGAGGATTGTACTCTAAAACCTCAATGTTGTAGACAAGCAGCAATGCAGGTGTTTCCCCAGTTTCTCTTGGATTTTTAAAATGGTTGAATTTGGACCTTAAAAATGCAGCTAAATGTGTTCCACACCAGAGGGAATTGTAAGCAAGCAAACACATTTTTATATATTGTACAAAATAAAAATGCACAGAAACAATATAGTAGCCTGGGAACTAATGGAAAAACAAAAAATTCCAATACCATAGTAAGAAGTTGTTTGGGGAGAAATCAGAATGAATTTATTGAAAAGGAGTAGTGTTTTCCCAAGATGTTTCTGATAAACCCAAATCTGAGCAATGTGTGTTGCCTATTATTATATGGGATTTGCAAGAACAAAAGATCTAGTGACTAAAAAAGGTTAGTTTCAGTGCAGATTGTCAGAGACAGAGATTTATGAGGGCAAGATGGGGAAAAGACTGAAAGGTTTAGTAGAAATATTTCATAAGAAAGAGGAGTTTTTGTTCTTATTCATTGACTCAATTATAGAAATGAATTCTCAGTGGAAACTTTGTCAAGCCTCAACCAGTGTGGCAGCACTATATTAAAATGTATTATTGGCATTCCAGTTGAGAGGCAAGTGAAGCAAATATATATATATATATATATAAAGAGAGAGAGAGAGAGAGAGTGAGTCATACCTTGGGTTACAGACGCTTCAGGTTGCGTTTTTTCAGGTTATGGACCGCAGAAACCTGGTAGTACCTGGATGGGTTACTTCCGGGTTTCGGCGGTCGTGCAATGCGCAGAAGCACTAAATCGCGCTTTGTGTATGCACAGAAGCACCGAATCACAACCCACGGATGCACAGATGCGCCGCTGTGGGTTGCAGACGCTGCGGGTTGCGAACGTGCATCCCACACGGATCGCATCCGCAACCCGAGCGTCCACTGTATAGGCAAAAAGAAGGGTTTAAAACTCACACATGACATACACACTCTACAGCTACTCTCAAAGCAACAGATAAGTTTGTAAACTCTTATTTTGAGTTGATACTTTGCTTTTTACCTTTAATTGCTTTTTTAAAAATCCAGATGATGTAAGGCCCTATTATATTCGTTTTCTTTTGGTCAATTATTATTATTTTACCCCCCCTTTAAATGGTTAGTTAATGCGGTAATGATATAATAAAAACAAGAAAATTTGATTTGACAAGAACATGATTTAAAACAGCAAGAAAATATATGCATCTTCTATAAAAGCAGCATCAAATACATAAATAACAACAGCTCAAAACAGGGGTGGCAAATTTCTTGCCCAAAATTCTTGTGGCACCTAAGACATTTTTAAGCCTGCTTTTAAGTTTGGCTCAGATCCATTAGATCTGCCCCAGCCACTCTGTGTGGCTTCCAACAATATAACATGGTAAAACATCAAACATTAAAAAAAAGCTTGCCAATACAGGACTGCCTTCAGATGTCTTCTAAAAGTTTTGTAGTTCTTTATCCCCTTGACATCTGAAGGGAGGCCATTCCATGAGGAGGGTTGCCCCTGCCAAAAAGTGTAGAGAACTTGTGTAGGTAGTTATACGAATTCATGCAAAGGAATCATTGTGTTAGCTGATGTGAAAGAGAAATGCAAAAGGGCACCGTTTCTTCTTCAGCCCAGATTGTACCGCACATATGTAGCAAATGGCTCCTCAGAAGCATTGTGAGAACAATGACATGAAGACTGGAGAAGAACGCCCACCATGGCGAGGTGCCCACTTCATTCCTGAGGGGCACACAAGTACTGCACAACTGCATCATTTTGGCTCTCAAGGTAAATATGCACTGAGCATAGGCAAGGGCCTGCATCAGGATGAGTTCCATACTTGAGGTGCATAGGCTAGAGGGCTCTGAATTGTGCTCATAGATTACCTATTCACTACATGCACAGTCAAATGCAGCCCAAGAGAGAAAGTGGAGTGCTTGGCTATGTCCTTCATCCAGAGAGAACACCATCTGTGCATGTACCTCCACAAACACATTATATCAAGAAACAAGGTGATTTGTGATGAACTGTGCACATAATCTCCACCTTCTCCCTTGCCCATAAGTTTTTGAGCTATTTCATTTCAAGGTCATATGATCTTATGCCTCAATTTATAAAATAACTAAATAGGAGTGAATTCAAATGCTTTGAAAAAGCACTTGTTCTTTTCCATGTACTGAATGAAGTCCCAATTTAGCTCTTACCTGCAGGTGGTGTTTTTCTCCTCCAAAAGCATATCCCACCCCACCCTGAATCACTAGCCAGAGGAAGGAGGAGGACATAGGGGAAGGGACTTTGCCTCATCACTTTCCCTTCTCAGGTGGTGACAACGTCTAATATGAACAAGCCCTTGGAGAAATTCACAAATGTATTCTTTAGTGTTCAAGGTAATTGCTTGGTTTTGTTGCTGGAGAGCTGTTATACGTTAACGTGCTCTGCTGGCTGGGGTTCTCATCCCACAAATTAAAACACTCATTTACAACCAAGCAGCATTTGTAACGGAATAAGATTGGAATGTTCCTCAAGTGCAATGGAGTTAAGCAGTCTAAGGGATTCCTGAGACAGGATTCTGATTATGCAAGGAAGAAAGAAATCCGATGCTTTCTTGATTTCTTATTGCCCTTTCTAATTTCTCCCCATAAAATGCATTGTCTGTTAAAGGCTGTGGTAATGTCTGTATCTCTGGCATAAGAAAAGAGGGTTCCAAGGGAGCTGGTTTTACTGTGAGTAGTTTTGAATTGGGAGACTCCTTGCTATTTAATGATAATGAAAGGTAATTATTTCACACATGGCAGTGAAAGAAATTCTTCAGTTGCTTTATAAGACAGCGATGATGTATGGCCGTATTCACACTAACGCAACTAGGACACAACTTCATGTACACTTAGGCTGCATATACACCACACTTCCAATGCACACCGAAAGCACATTGTTTTCCCTCAAATAATCCTGAGAACTGTTGTTTACAAAGCTACAATTCCCAGCATCCTTATCAAACTACAGCTCCCAGAATGCTTTGGAGGAAAATAATGTGCTTTAAATGTATGGTGTGTACATCAGCTCTGTTGTCCTCAACCTTTTCTCGGACATACTTGTACAGCAAGATGGTATGGCACCCTGCCCATCTGCATCCAAAATTTGTGTTGCTATACTACCTGCTCTGCATTAACCTATCCATATTTTGGTGCTCGCAAAAGGATGTAATATATTGATCCTCATTACTTGTACATATCATGGTCTTATTTCTGAGAACAGATGTATGGCATGTGTCAGTCAGTGGTGCTCAGGCAGTTTCTCCTTCCTGCCCTTGTGGAAACAGCTTAGAACTCCACACGTTGCACCAGCTAGCAAGTACAGAGGTGTTCCTTTGTAGATGCAGCTGCTGCTGTCACTACTTAGAGTATATCTCAGCTGCCTGGGTGTCCATGGCCTGCCAACCTCACCGACACCAGAAAAAGACACTGGTATCATAATGAGAGGGTACAGTAATTGGCACAGCTACAGGAGGAGGAAGAGGAAGCAGGACAGGCTAATACAACATCAGCTGCACTGTCCTCAGATCCAAGATGGCAGATGAAGAGGGGGAAAGAGCAGACAGTGTTGAGCTTACCCTTATTTTGTACTACAGGCTGATCCAGCAATCATTATTGACATAGTGGAGAAATTTCCCGGAGCTTTCCAAGCTCAGTTCCTTCTACCAGGAACTGCACATGCTGAGATCGAAACAATGATGTACCGGTAACTGCATCACAGTGGTGAAGGCAACTTCAAAGATAGATGAGCTCTAATCAAGGGACAAATGGTACTAAAGACAAACCCCATAGGTCTACCCAAGAGAAACATATTGAGAGCTATTGTTCTAGCAGTTTTCAGGCAAGTACACCCAGCTCCACCTTTTCCTATTTTAGGCAACTACAGACAGATCCTCAATTTCCTGTTCATTAGGTAAGCTACCAGATACACTTAGTGCCACCTTTACATCCTGACAAAGCCTCTACTTCCTAGTATAGTTATGATCCTGGAGCCTTTTTACGGTCAAGCAAGCACTCCACCACTCATTCTGTATCTCCCACCAGATCCAGCTTTGTCTTAGCTCCTGGGGCCAGAGGTGAAATTGACACGCCTATATTTATGGTACAATATATCAGTGTTTCCCAACCACTGTTCCGCAGCACACTAGTGTGCCGCGAGATGTTGCCTGGTGTGCCGCGGGAAAAATTAAAAAATTCGAAAGATTTTTTTTTTAAAGTCACATTTTCGATTGGGGCGCCGTCACTAGATGACCCCTGGGGTTCCCTCCCTCCCTTCCGCTCTGTGCCTCCCTCCTCCTCCTCCGGGGAGGCCCTTCCTGGCTCTCGGCCAAGGCTTGGCGGCTGCCACTCACTCACTCGCTCGCCCACCCGTCCCTCCATCCCTGCACCCAGCCTCTCCCCCTCCGTCCCCGGCGCGGGGGCTGCCGGGATCCGTAGTCCCCTCGCCCTTGGGCTCCGCACCCGCGCGGGGTGCGCGAACTACGTTTCCCAGCGTGGCCTGGCGGGCCGGGTGTTTTGTTTGAAGCGCTCTTCTCCCGGCCATGGAATGAGCGCAGCGGCAGCGGCCGGGCAGGCAGGGGCTTTTCCGCGCAGACCCCGCGCAGCCTGCCTGCGCCCCCACAGAGATCGGGCGGCAGGATGGAGCCCAGGGATCCCCGCGGAGGCGGAGCGGCGGAGGCGGAGGCTGCCCCCCAGATAGGGCTGCGTCGGGGGGGGTTTATTTTTGCAATGCTGCATCCGCGCCGGAGGGGATGCATCGGACCGCGGGGAGACCCCTTGGCGGGCGTGCAAGGCAATGCATGCGTGCAGGCGTTGCATGGAGTGCAGTGCAATGCAATGGCAACGCGGTGCCCTGCATGCATGCATGCAACTTCCACCGGCGCTCCGGACTTGGCAGGTGAGGGGGGTCCCCAGTGGGTGGCAGAGAGAGCCGGGAGGGCGAAGGGGAGCCGGGGGGGAGCAGCACTGCTCCCCGAGCCGAGCCCGGGGGGAAACTTCGGCGTCATTGCGCCGGGTGTTGGAAGCGGAGGCTGGCGGGGGCCCCTCACCTGCAAAACCTGGTCGCCTCTCATATATTTCGTGCATTGCATTCATCGCCCGCTTTCTCCTCCAAGGAGCTCCCGGGGGCCCGCGTGGTTCTCCCCGTGTTATCCTCGCAACAACAGCCCTGTGAGGTGGGTCAGGCGAGTGGCCCAAGGGAGCACCCAGGGATTGTCCTGGCCAGGTGGGGTGATTTGAACCCTGCTCTCTGCCCGGTCTTCGTCCTCATTTAGCCCCCACATGTGCATGACTGTGCATGACTGAGGTTTCCCCCCCTCGTCTTGGCTATGGTGTGAGTCTGTGCTGTTAATTAATGGGGTTCTGCCTTCGGAGAAGATGAGCCAGCCCTCAAGGAGGTGATTATGTAATTTGCTAGCAATTCATGTCCCTCCCAGCGTGACGCTGCGCGCTGACGTCACGGGGCTGTAATGGTGGTGTGCCTCGAGATTTTTTTCATGAAACAAGTGTACCTTTGCCCAAAAAAGGTTGGGAAACACTGCAATATATGAGCTTGTGCTGGGTGACTGGGTAAGTCAGCCTGCTTAATGAGTTCTTCAGGTGTGCTGGGGCTTTTTTTCAGGTTCCCAAGCCCTGTCCTCAAGTGAGATTCCTGCGGAGTCTAAATCAGACTTGTTCCTAACAAGAACATTCTGGAAATGTGTTGCATCCTTAAGTCACTGTCATGGCTGTCAGGTAACTCGACCCATAACTGCAAAGATCCATAGGCGCCGACTCCATGGGGCCTGAGGGGGCCCAAGCCCCCTCAAAAATTCGTTTGGGGGGCTCCGCCCCCCCAATAATCTCGGGCGCCCCTCCAGCAGAGCGCCACCGCCGCCCCTCCCCCAGCCCAAAATGCACAGGGTCGGGCTGCATGCCTCCTGCCCTCCCTCCCGAGCAAAAGCTCCACCCAATTTCCTTTGGAGCTGATTAATAGGCGCAGCACGCTCTCCCCTATTCGCTCACGAGGAGGCGGCGCCACTTTATCTGCATATTCATGAGCTTATTAATTATTCATGAGCTTTCGCGGGCTCCCCCAATATTTTTTATAAGTCGGCGCCCCTGCAAAGATCTCCCTCCATAGGCAGAAGCTGCCCAGCTCTAGGCAGCCTCCTTGCCTGAGAAGGGACAGCAGAGAGCCACTGGATGTGGGGGCTGCCAGCAGACCCAGTCAGTGCCTTCAAAGTCCTGCATTCTCAAAGATATCTGAGATCCACTGAAAGTGCAGATCATGTCAGCCAGCCAGATGCACACTTTTAAAGCCCCTCCTCCTCAGGTAGAAGACTGCCCAGAACAGAAAAACATTCCATTATCTATGATTTAACTTCTTTATTTTCCTCATTCAAATGAGCTTACAGGCCAAGAGGTTGCTAGCTGAGAACTCTAGGGTCAGTTCCTTCTCAGTGCATGCTTGGGCCCTAAACTTTTCACTCATTACTTTTCCCCCTACTCAGCATGGAATAGGTTGGTAGAAGGATAAACTTTCACAACAGAGTGAGGGGCTTGGGAATCAATACGTAACCTTCATGGTCACATTCTCTCCTCCATCCAATTGGCACATAGTCCTGCCTTGATTCCATATATTACATTCTCTCCTAGGATGGCCATGTGTCCTACTGCACAGGAAAAAGTCCTCTATTGGAAGTTCTCTCTGGTCCAAGTCTGGTTCAAAGAAACCCAAGAAAGGCGGGGAGGGGCCTTGAAGTTGACAGTCAATAGTTAGCACCTGACAATCAAGCATACACAGGTCACCTGTTAAGATGTATTGTATTTCCATTTAAGTTAAGGCAATCTTTTCTACATTTATATCTATACTTATAAATCAACACAAGCAGATGGGATACAAATCTGTGCTCTCCTTTTTACTCTCTTTCGGCAACATCGCCCTGATCTTTCCCTTTCCCTAACACGATCCTTAACAGAGCACAGGAAACACAAGAAAGAAATGCTATCTTCTCTAGATACAGAGCCATTTTGTCTGCACCAGGCATCAAAAATTATAACTCCCTGAGGTGCATTTGTTAGGGCAGACATTGGAAGTGTCTTCGGCATACAAACACGGACAAGACTGGAATGTGGCTGGTGTGCAAAAATAGCAAAGGGTATAATTAGCAAGACTTGAGCTGAATTAGATTTTCGCTACACTTCTGCTTTCAGCTGATTGAATTAATGGAGATGATGTTTCACAAAGTTTGCATAGAAAGAAGTGGCACTGTGGAGAAAATCAAGTGGGGGCTCTGGGGATGGGAAAAAGCACAGGAAATATCTAATAACCCCCCAGCCCACTCCCACTGCCAAGCAATATAAGGCCTTGCTAACATTTGGAAGCATGGATTTTAGAACACTAACTTTGAACATGACTTGTTGGTCGAAAGTCAGTTTTCCAGATTTTCTAGTTATCACATTTACACATACATCCCACACACCGTATGAAGTTTATGTAATTCTATGTTAGTAGTATCCAGCCATCTACCCTTTGCCAAGATGGCTTTAAATATCCATCCATGGCTAGACACTGCTATGGTCTAAGGACTAATGTAATAAAAGTTGTTCACACAGCTAGGCTGAAGTCAGTCATTCAGTGCAAGAGCATAGAAAAATACAATGTTAAGACTTCAGTAATCTAGTCAATGCTTTTTGAATTATGGTGCTGCAGGAGACTCTTGAGAGTCCCATGGACTGCAAGAAGATCAAACCTATCCATTCTGAAGGAAATCAGCCCTGAGTGCTCACTGGAAGGACAGATGCTGAAGCTGAGGCTCCAATACTTTGGCCACCTCATGAGAAAAGAAGACTCCCTGGAAAAGACATTGATGTTGGGAAAGATGGAGGGCACAAGGAAAAGGGGACGACAGAGGACGAGATGGTTGGATAGTGTTCTCGAAGCTACTAGCATGAGTTTGACCAAACTATGGGAGGCAGTGGAAGACAGGAGTGCCTGGTGTGCTCTGGTCCATGGGGTCACGAAGAGTCGGATACAACTAAACGACTAAACAACAACAACAAATCTAGTTAAGTCCTTAACCCACAGTATCAAACAGACACTTGATCCAAAGGGTATATATGTACTTGATCAATAGGTACCATATTAAGTTTTCTATTTGTCTCTCATTGTTTCACCAACTCCTACAATCGTTCTTCCTGCGTCGTATTTACAGAAGATTTTCTTGGCCCTGAGATTTTAGGGTAACAAATGTTGTGATGGTCCAGGAGAAACAGCTGGACAAATGCCAGGGTGAAAGGCAGGCCAGGATGTTTGTTTTGATGAACACCAAAATTAAAACAAGAGAGAGTCTTGTGGCATTTAGAAACTAAAACATTTCTCGTGGCATAAGCTTTTGGCTTGTTTTTCTTGCAGTACACTAACATGGAAACCTCTCTGGAAATCAGGGCAGTTCAGTACTACTCAGAGACAAGCCCCAAAGTGCTCAATGGGGCTTGCTCCCATAGTTTCAGACTATGTTCAGTTATGCTCCCGGGGCATCTATAGGTCTCGTTATTGTGAGATATCTAAACACATACATACAAATGATCCAACAATATGCAACTCTTTCTTTTCTATTTACAGCTTGTGACTCATCAGGAGTAAGTCCCATTGTGTTCAACGAAGCTTATACTACTGGAGTATATCCAAGGGTGGCTTTTTAATATCCTGACTTTGCCATACCAAAAATCTCCTTTCTTTCCTTTAATGAACCCTGAAATGGCATTTCTGCATAGAACACAAAACAAGCCCCAGGGCAGACTATCACTCATGTTTTAAAGGCATCATTCAACCACGCATGACTACATAGGTATTTTGCTCAATATTAATTACCTGGAAGGGACGGGGGGGGGGGAGAGACCAAAACTGTACACAACCCCAAAGCTTTATGCAAGTCTATCAGATTTTGTCCAGTGCAGGCTCCTTAGAATGTAAAGAGCAGAATCCTTACAATTACAATTTCTCTCACAGCATCTTCCTCACCTCAGTTTATGTGACCAGCATCAAATGAAACCTTTGTGTTAAGTATTTACCGTATTTTTCGCTCTATAACACGCAGATTTTTTCTCCTAAAAAGGAAGGGGAAATGTCTGTGCGTGTTATGGAGCGAATGTGTGGTCCCTGGAGCCGAAAAATAAAGCAAAAATCAAACCGCGCTTCAGGGAGAAGGGAAGCCTGAAGAGAGCAAGTGGCAGCTTTCCTGCATTCTGCCTCAGGGTCTTACTGCCCGCCCTCTCTGTTTCCTTGCTGTGTTTGCTCAAACGGAACAAAGAGCAGGGAAAGCCCCTCCCCTCCAGGCAAGTAGAGAGGGAAAGCAGAGCGTCCGAACAAAGAGCAGGGAAAGCCCCTCCCCTCCAGGCAAGTAGAGAGGGAAAGCAGAGCGTCCGAACAAAGAGCAGGGAAAGCCCCTCCCCTCCAGGCAAGTAGAGAGGGAAAGCAGAGCGTCCGTCCTTCTATCCTGTCCCTGCTCCGGAGGAACAATGTTTGTGAAGGGAAGAGAGACTACAGGTTCGGCTTAAAATTCTGATTTGACTTCCTGCTTTTTGTTTTTGGAGACACACAGCATTCAAATATGCTTTCTTCCATTTAAAGAGGGAGAGAGAGAGAGAGCACACGCTGGCTGGCTTGTGTGGGTGGGTGGGGGGAAACTTTTGCCTTCCTTTCCTCACGTTATAGCCCTCTCCTGCATTCTTAGCCTTCTGTGTTTTTCCTTCCCTCCCCACTTAAAATGTGGTTACAAAGCATGGATCCACATGGATCCTCAGGATCTTTGCATTGGGTCACCCCAAATTCACCATCAGAGCACACAGCATGCCCATGGCTACAGCCTGCCCCCCCCAAAAAAATCACGCACCCACTGTTGCCTGGGGCTGCAATGGTGCAAAAACGTGGTTACAAAGCATGGATCCACATGGATCCTCAGGATCTTTGCATTGGGTCAGCCAAAATTCACCATCAGAGCACATAGCATGTCCATGACTACAGCCTGTCCCCCCAAAAAAAAATCACGCACCCACTGTTGCCTGGGGCTGCAATGGTGCAAAAACGTGGTTACAAAGCATGGATCCACAGGGATTCTCAGGATTTTTGCATTGGGTCACCCCAAATTCACCATCAGATCACATGTCTGTGGCCACAGCATGAAGCACAAAAATGATACGTCCACTGTTTCATTCAGAATATTTTTCCCCTTGTTTTCCTCCTCTAAAAACGATGTGCGTGTTATGGTCAGGTGCGTGTTATAGAGCGAAAAATACGGTAATTGAAGCAGAACTAGGACCAGTAAATCCAGCAGCTCACTCACCCATTAGACTTATACCCTTGCTTTCTTTTTTTTAAAAAAATGAAACGAAAAAGAAATTGAGATGCTGCAAACATCCTGCACTAGAAGAATCTCCTTTTGTGAGATGTCAGCAGGAGACAATATATTCCGCTTGATAATTATGTACTTCTGCACAATCACGTAGCATTATATACAAAATCATCACACTGCAGAGATGAAAACAGCCTGAAATGCTAATTAGTTCCAAAATTAACAGTGATTTGATTTAATGTTGAATAAAGGTTTGCAGCGTTAATTTAGCTCAAAATGGTCACATGCTGGCGTTTTAAATAACTCCGCATGTCTTGTTCTGGATGCACAGAACTGCCATCTATTTTAAAAAAGCAACAGAACATGCTCTGTTTGACTGAGCACCCAAACTCAAGGGCTAAGTCATCCAGCAACACACACCCAGTGCCCCTTTAGAAGTATGGCTGGGAAACGCTGCAATGCCCCAGTCACCCTTAGGAAATATAGGCCATACTGGCATTATGCAAAGTGGCAGAGGGAATAAACAATGAGGTAAGTCTGGTTATTAATTCAAGGCAGAGAAGCTGCCAGTTTGCAGATGTAGCACTATGAAGAGCACATTTCCAAGCTTTAGCCATAGTGGGCCCAGCAGATACACAGCCCCAACTGGAACACTGGTTCAGTCCTATTTAAGTGCATGTGTGTGTTTATATATACACACATATACATATAAATACACAGACACCTTTTAATATGCAATGTGATTCCACTAAAGAATAAAACATTGGTTCCAGAATACAAGTTTCAATGAATCAGCTTCTGATTCTAAAAATAACAATTCATTTCAATTTATACATTTCTGATGCTAACAGTTCATAGACACTAATATATACATAAGCACTTAGGTGGCGATAGGCATATAGAATTTCCTGTTAGCCTTCAGGAAATTACTCGTTTCCTGTTCGTCTGAAACCTCAGCTAGAAACATGGCAGTCTAGAAACATGTTAAGTGAATCAAACCAATTCACATCTCCTGGATTAATACATGTATCAAAATGCAATTATCGTTTGGATTTTGCACTTCCTTGAATTTTACAACACAGTTCTCAGCTCAAAAAAGTGCCAAAATGTATAAAATGCATATATTAGGGGGGAAATGCATTTATAAATATGTATAATTTTTTATATAATATGCAATTTCTATGCAGATTTCTGTAATGCAGCAACAGGATGAAAGGACTTATTAATGAACAGATGCAGAATTGTCATGGACCGGGCATTGACTGAACTGTACATCCCTTGTCTTACCCAGTGGAGATGGGCTTGGGGAAGGCAACTATACTAGGGGGAAAGATATACTGATTTGAAAAACCATATTCAGCCCTATATAAGCTACAGAGTCGGAGAAATATTTTTTTCTCTGTGTCATTCTGGGATTTGGGCAGTAGAACTATATGAGTATCTCCCATGTGTGGTGTTATACACAAAATATAATCTGTTCATACTCATGAATATGGCCTAATGAACAATTCCTGGAAATTCCAGCCAGGTATTCCAGTTAAACAAATCCAATAACCATATTTTTATTGCTTTTAAACAAAATACTAAAAATGTGTTGCACTTGTTTTTACTCTTCTGTAGGACAGAGCTCTAGTCTTAGTGCAGATTCTAACAGCGCAATCCTATACATACCTACTCAAAAGTAAGTCCCATTGAGTTCAACAGGGCTTCCTCCCAGTCAAGCGAGTACAGTATATGATTGCAACCTTAGGTAAGTACATTCAGACAGCTAACCAGCCCCTTGTTAAAAATGTCATCTTGAACATTGGATTAATGGCACAGCTGCAGAAATTCAAAAACTGAAATATTGTAAATAATATTTCCAGACATTGTTATAAAAACAAAAACACCATGTCAAGATATAATGGTTAGTGTTTTAATGGCAATGTTGAGGAGATTTCACCCCTCCCATACCCAAGAATCTCCTGACCATCTCCTGATGGTCTCTGCTGACTCCACAGAGAGCAGGAGGCGTGTCCTGCCTATCTACTTATTCTGCCCAGCAACATATCTGTGTGTGAGAGAGAGAGTCAGTCAGTCAGTGTATCAGAGAGAGTGAGAGTGTTAGAGATCCTAGAGATAAGATTGCTGCTAAGAGCAGCTGCAGACTCTCAGTGTAGCATTGATTTATGCTTAGAATATTCAGCTCTGTATATAGTTTTGTATCATAGTTGTAGTTATAGAATAAAAGGAAGATATTCTACAGAGCTGCTCTCCGAGTGGTTTATACTCTGCAAGACTCTGCAAAACTCTGCTGCGCAACGACTGTATTGTTGAGACAGTGAATCCGGTGCTCTCAGCTTTAAGCTGTGAGTCCACAGCACTGTGACCTGTTCCTGTGAGAAAGGAGGTCTCTGGCGGTGCTACCCAGCTCGCCTAGCCCAGTCGGGGTTGAGGTGCATGAGTCCAGTTGGTGCACTGGCTCTAGGGCGATGCTGACAAATGTATCTTTCTTATTTATTTATTTATTTATTTATTTAAAAACTAGCTACAAAAAATATGTCTTTTCCCCTCTATTTATGTTAATTTGACATTTATTAATGTGCACAGAAATAAACCTATATTTGGCTCAATGCAGCAAATGTTGAAATTATGACAACAGAATTTAATGATAAATTGATATTTGCTGAGGTGAAAAACGAAATGCAAAACCGGTCTGTCATTTCCACTAGTCATCGTTGAGATTAAACAATCCTGCAGTTTTCTGGTTCAGTGAGTGTGGAGAAGGTTATACACACACACACACACACACACACACACACACACACACGACAAGAAGCAGCCTGTGTCTGGCAAGCTCAAACCACTCCATTTCCTGCAGCTTCAGCATTCCAAGAGCACTTGGACTGTGCTACACTTATTTTATTGTATAGTTCAGATGCACTTGGTCCAACCTCATCTGCATTTGCTTGGCTCGGTAAACCATTCAGTTCAATTATAGCATATTATGCATGAGGTAATTGTTTAACTTTATGAATTAACTTCCAGGAGGATATTAGGGGGAATGAGACACAGAGCAGAAAATTATCACTGGGGAAACTTCAGGTGACACTTTTGGGACCAGCCAGCAGCCAATTCAGGTCATCAAGTGCAGGAATATTCGTAACCCGGCAGAAGAAAAACGTTCTGAAACAGTTGGAACATGTCCACTTAACAACACCCCTCTTAACATCCCTAGAAAAACAGGAGGTGTGTGAGTGGGTAGCATCTTCTTGTACCCTCAACCCCAGCGAGAGAGGCAACGTATTGGAACACAAGACCAAATTGCAGTCATCTCCTCTATTTCTCTTATGGACAAATGGGACAGACAAATGGCAAGCAAGTTCCCTACATTCACTGCATATGTGGGTAGGACTTGAAGCACCTGAATTACATCTAGCACAATAAGAGTTTACTTAATTTTCTTAGACACCTGATCTCCTCAGGCCTATGCCTGTCTTTGGGACAGGCTTTTACTGCAACAAGATATCTGTAGGATATAGTATATATCATTTCTGTCTCTTTAAGGCCAGCTGTACTGGATCAACAGGTGAGGGTTGGGTTGTCAGGGTTGGGCCAGATGGCAAGCAGATGCTTCCACCAGCAGGATTAGACAAGCTATCTCATTTAGAAATATTGGTTGGCACCCAAACAACAAGTTAGACTTGGCCACGGTTGGCAGCTTTAAGATCTTATTGGTTCTTTGTGTCACATGATCTCTGCTGGCCTTTGATTTGATCCCTGGCATCTAAAAAAGCAGGGTCTCAGGTAGCACCTGAGATGAAAGTCCTCTGCCTGAGACACTGGAAAGCTGTTAGAAGAGACAAGAAAAGACAACATGAAGCCCTCCAGATATCAATGGACTGTAACCTTCATAATCCTTGACCACTGCTCAAGCTGTCTGGGGGTGATGAGAATTTGGAGTCCAATAACATCTGGAGTATGTTGAATCGACTACCCCTGAGGCAGACAGTCTGATAAGGCAGCCTCCTGTGGTCCTATTCACATCAAACAATTGATTAGAACTTTTGGTCCTCCAGATGTTGCTGAACTACAGCTCCCATCATTCCTGGTCACTGACCATGCTTGCTGGGTCTGATGGGACTTGTCATTCAGCAACCACTGGCCAAAGGTTCTCCACACCTGATTAGATTATCACCTTGGTTCTACTCTGTAACCACCATGGCTTGCTTGCTTGCTTGCTTGCTTGCTTGCTTGCTTGCTTGCTTTATTGATTGATTGATTGATTGATTGATTGATTGATTGATTGATTGATTGAATGAATTTATATACTGCCCTATACGTGGAGGTCTCAGGGTGGTTCACAAAACAAAAACCATGGTTCCATCATGGTAGGATAGCTAAATAATAACTAATCTGTATCCAATGATTTGTACATGTGTCATCTCTTTGTTCCTTCTTGACAAACCCTGTTGTTTCCCTTTACCTTTAGCCTGTCTGTCTAATATGAATTTCAAGTCTCTTCTGAGACTGTAGCGCTTTGGGGTCCTGCACAGCAGCTGGCACATATCTGACACCCAACCTGCACAGGTAAGAAGCATAGATGACCCGTTATCACAAACAGGGATGTATTGTTGCAACCTACAATTTTCCGTAGGTTGGATGTGATTGTGTGCTGTACAGAATTATAGATGCCTCCCAACTAATAAGAATAAATCACTGCATCTCTTCTCAGTAAATGCTCGGAAGAAATCACTCTTCCTCAGACATATGCCATGAGGTGCCAGTTATCATAGGCAGGCAAGTGAGGAGGAGAAGATCTGACATCTTAATGGGTTTGCCCTTCAGACCCTTGTAGGGAAGAAGGAGAGAGAAAAGTGGAAGGAAAGCCGTTTATCCTCCAGAGAAAGACCCCTGATTTGGATTTAGCTTGTGAGCCCGGGGTAAGTGGAATACATTAAGCAATTTTATTTGAATTATGGGTGGGTGGCAATCTGTGTTAGTGCACTCTGCTTAAGAGAAGCAACACTGAACAAGGAAGGAGCTTTCAATTTCCATGGAAGAGACCATACTCAAGTCCGATGAGGGGTTCAATTATGGGACGACGAACAAGAAAGAGATTGTCTTGACTGAGGCTGCCACCTTCCGAGAATACTAGAACTTTAAGTTTTGCTGGTTCCAGAAGTTAAAAAATGCACACACACTCAGTTATGTCTACAGCAGGGGTGGCTAAGATGGTGTTCTTCAGATGTTGTAGGATGCCAGCTTCCATCAGCCCCAGAAAGGATGGCTAATGGTCTGAAATTATGGGAGCTGTATCTGATAACATCTGGATGGCACATTGGCTACCCCTAGAAATGGGCCCTGACCAAAGCTCTGCTTGTACATAACAACTAGAAGACCCAAAAAGGGGTGCACACCCTTATTCACATCAAAATATGCATTCAGCAAGTATAGTGATGCCAACTTATGGTGGCAATGCATAGGTTTCAGCTGCAGCTGCTACATGAAGATATTCCTTGCCAGAGATTCTAACCACCTCATTCCAGATGGGATTTATTATATGCAACATAGTCTTTAGGGCGAAAGAGAAAGAATAAAATTCTTTTATTCAACTGTGAAATTACATGTGGATTAGATCTGAACTGATCTGTCAGCGGATTCGAGGCGTCATGTGAATTGCTCTTATTGCTTAAGCTATCTGACGCTTGCATATATGAAATCTGTCCTAAGAGTAAAGAGAAGGGCACTTTTTAAAGCGGGTTAAAAAATCATAATGCCAGATTATTTCTGTGTCTCCCAGGTAGCTGTGGAATTCAGGGGGAAAACAACAAAACACGTATTGGCAGAGACAGTTATTTCCCTCCCCACCCCCCACCCCCATGACTCACCGAGTATAATCCATTGCAGAGTTTAGGAGTACATTGGGGCCCCTTTAGAAAGGATGATTATGACAATGATTACCAAGAGGTCCCTGAGAAGTGTAAAAAAAATCATGCTGATTAGCTTCCAGCAGTGCCATCCAGCCTTTGCAAAAGAGCCTGAAGTGAAATGAGAGGGATTGTCCATTGCTGTGTGTTAAGGGGAAGAATTCAAATTGAGCATCACGCTGGGCAAGCACATCGAAAACAAATACCTGTGACAAAGGCTCCCTGCAGAGTGGCTGCATACATCAGATGCAGTGCTTCCCTGTACACAAACTCTGTGATGGAGTTAAGGTCCATTTTGAAACTGGTTTTAATTGTGAGTATCAATGTGTTTGTTTTGCAACAATGGCAGCAGACTCCGCTGTTGGAGCAGCTGCAGAGAGCAAAATGCCAAAGGAAATAACAATTTAGCCTGTGATCCTTTAGGTTGGAGCCCTTGTGCCGAGACAGATGCAGGATTTTTTCTGTTTGAAGAGCAAGCAAAAACATACTGCTGTGGTCTTATTAATTAAACTCAGAAATATCAGCAAAGCCAGTTTGGTCACGTGACCTTCAGCTGTTCCCATAAGTTTCTGCTATTGAGGCAACTGAGAGAGACAACCCTCTTCTCAGTCAGTTGGAGGAGTTGATTTCTTCCCTCTGAATCCTGGCATTGCACCGAGGAGCTCAGGAAGGTGCTTTGTGCAAGACACAGAAGCCCTGTACAGGCATTATTGCTCCTGTGCTCATCTGGACAGGAACAGGAAGTCATCCAGACACCCCGGTTTCTAGTCTTCACATGGAGCATTACCATTTGTAATGGTGGAGCCTTCAAGCACACAGCTGTACGCATGAAGCCTCTATAGCGACAGTCATGCTGTTCACATGAAGACAAGAAGGTGGCACTGTTTGGTACATCCACACTCCCATGTTGATGAGCATAGGAGCACAAATGTATGGTTTGGGCTAGTGGCAGACCTGACTTTGCTACCAAGTGTACACTCAACATGGAGCTTCAGCCAGTTATAATCCCCTGAAAAGTGTTTACTTTACAAATGTGCCTTTGTGGCGTCTGTACTTTACAGCTTTAGTGTACACTTCAAACATCCTTTGTAAGCAAGAATTGTCCTGAAAGGCAGTTAAAACTGAACAGATTGGTATGAAAAGAGGTAGCGGCCTGTGAACTTCACCCATTCAGAATACAGAGAAGTGATATTTGAAATCACTGCAACTGAAATAGCAGAATATCAGGGACAGGGATGAAATACATGTGTTAATTGTCTACCGGCAGGGAACACAAGTTGTAGTAGTTTATACAATTGATTACAGCCCCGCTCCCAATTTGCCTTGAAATGACTGGGGTAGAATAGCATAATGACCATGTGATTTGCATAATTAATTACATAAATGACACAAGTTTCATAATTTTACCACAGCACACAGTGAGACAAATGTAGGTTTTGGTGGAAGACAAACTGCAGCAGAAGGTAAACAGTGCTGCGCGTGACCAATACAGGGCAGGGCAGAAAACAATGCCTTCGTACATCCCTAGTTCCGAGCATACACTCAAAAATCTATACACCATTTCTGATCTTGCCACTCTTTTCCAAAGGAATACCAGAAATGTACCAATACACCTAGTATTAAGTTTTCATAAACAGAAAAGTGTGTAAACAGGTAATCAGAAAAAGGAAAGACGAAAGACAAATGTACTATATGAAATTCTAAGAACAGCGATGACTGATAGCAGGCTCTACTCTGGGTACCACATTGCACTACATTTTGTTTCATTATACGTTGGATAGCTCAGTGAAAACATCAGTGTGGTGTGCAGCCAGCAGTAAGTCTATGTTAGGGATTATAAAGTAGAAGGCTAAAAATAAAAGTAGCCTGAAGGGTAAAATGCCTTTCTATAAATCTATGGTGCAGTTATATTTGGAATGCTATGTACAGTTCTGGTCACCCCATCTATAAAAGGGCATCTTAAGAGGCGGAAAAGACAGAAAAAGGCAACCAGCTCATCAAGGGCTTGTGGCACATTCCTTAAGAGACAGGAATGGCTTACCCCCAGGATGTGGACCTGATTCCACACACACACACATTTCTGGTTTCCATAACCTACCAGTTTTGCTAGCAGCATCAGCAAAACTAAAAATATAGTATAACAGGCATGCATACCTCTCCACTCACCCCTGCCCCATGATACAGATGGGTTGTTCATTTGCTTAAGGGGGAGTGATAATCCCCTTTCTCATCTGATCATTCTGATCTGTAGGATGAGACTGTGTGCTTGTTTGGGAGGGTATGTAAGAGTGTGCAATAGTTTCAGGTGGCCACACACGGAACTGGCATTGGTTGGCCAAGGGTGACTACAACTTTCGGGCAAAATAAGAAAAAAAAGATTAGCCACCCCTAGTGGGGTGTCTGTGTTTTAAACATGCTTTAAATGCATCGTGTGTACATAGTCTATGAGAGAAGCCAACCACATATTCTCAAGTGTGACAAAACTGGAGTGACTTAGCCTTGAAAACAAATGGGTACCACTCAGCCTTGAAAACAAATGCTGCCAAATCCAGAAAAATGTGCCTTGACGCCCATTCAACCACACCTTAAAACAGCCTTCCACTTTCCGCCAGTGCCCTCCTGATGAGTTTTCACTACAATTTCTATCAACCAACACATCCAGCAGTTAGAAATTCTGGGAGTTATAGTCCAAAATGTTGGGAAAGCACAAGGTTAGGGAAAGCTGCCTTAAAGGTCCTCACTCTAATTGCCTAAGGTTCTTCCAATAAAAGTAAACTATCAGAGGGAAATGGCATCCACGTCTATGGGTGATAGGCTGAGTTGAAAAACTGATGCTGTTGGTTTGTCAAGCTTCCTAGAACAGCTCTGAGGTGGTTTACAAAATTGCATGGCTGAAGTTACTCTGAATGTTCTGTGTAGGAAGACCCTATAAATACAAATGAATGTACCTTCCTTTTTCAAGCAGGCTGATAACCTCCATGTGGTTCGGATATTAACTGGTCCTCTTACACACCCTTGCAAGGACAGAAAGCTATGCCATATAGGCTATGCATGTATGTGAGCTTGTTGCCCCCTAGTGGCTCTGCTACAGAAGTTGCAAACAGAACTACTCTTAGTGGTTCCTGAAGTCTGGGGCCAAAAAGAGTCTCTTTCATTTTGAGGGTTTTTCCACACCAAGGAGGCTAATTGTAACCATCTCGGTCATCAAACCCACCTTGAAGCCATTTTCCATTGTGAAAACAATCATCATTGTGCAGCTTTCCAGTATTTCTTATGGTTATTTGTCTTTTTAAAAAAGGTGAATATTTGCCACAATATGGCTTCCTCAAGACTGTTCAGCTATCCATAGCCTTTCATTGCTTAACTAGAAGAATATCATTGGTTTACAGTGGCAAGTAGAAAACAATGCTTCTCATCCTTAGTTAGATAATTATATCCCACCTTTCTTCTACTTTGGAACTCAAGATGGCCTACATGGGATTCCAAGGTAGGCTTCCATCAAGTCAGTTCCCAGGTCTGTTTAGTTTTAGCAAAGTAGCTGTGTGCCCTTAGACCATGGTCTGGGGCTGAGCACCCTCAAGACTCTCTGTGCCATAATGACGAAAGGCACAGGTCATTCTTACAGTATAACAATGTGGAGGTTAGCAGTTTAGATCTTGAGTGTTTTAGATCAGTGGTTCCCAATTACTTAGGACCCCCTATTTTTCAAAAGCCAAGCCATGGACCCCCTACTTTTGAAAAGTTTGATAACTCTATGGTAGTTACCTCTGCAAACCAATTTTTTGAATTGGCTTGAATTGGCTTTGAATAAGCAATTGATTTTAGGTATACAAAAAAAAACAGGCCATAAAATTTGTGATTTTACCATGCAAAAATTACAAAAAAATAGTTGGGGGGAGGCAAGGGATAGGGCCACGGACCCCCTGGGTGCATTCTGTGGCACCTCAGGGGTACCCAGACCCCTAATTGGGAACCACTGTGTTAGGTGTTTTCATTGTTCTCAGACACATACAAATGTTTTAATGCTCTGAGTAGCTGTGCAGGGAGTAGAGAATACTTGTACTATGAGCTCTAAAGAGTGTAGTGCAAGCATGATGCAGTATTAACAGTGCCAGCAGGTAAATCGGGATTAAAATCCTTGCTGACCTGGGCTCAGTAACACTCTCTCATTCATAGGCTTCCTGTGAGTATAAATTTAGAGCAACCCCTCTAAATGCTGCCGAGAGCCTTGCAGCATACAAAGGGGGAAAAATATTTCTCTTGCTTAAAATATTTTTCCATTGTAAAGTGGAAAATGAAAATTTGTTCCATTAGAAATGTATATTTCTCCCTCCAAACCATGTCAAGTTTACATGGTCACCTACTGATTATTTACAGGACTGTCTTTTTATGCACGCACCTCCTGCTATATCTTTTTTTCATTACTCTGGTCCACACTGATAACTAATTTCATTCATTTGTACATTTCTGATGCCTGTTTGTTATATACTTTCCTTGCCTACAGCAAAGCTTGCTCATGAATTCATCTGCAACTTCATACACTTCCGTGCTAATCAGAGAAAGTGTTCGTTTCCTAGGCTAGGAAAAGGGATCTCAAATTACATATTTAAAGATGCGTCTCAGCTCAGGGAGAATTAAAATCCCTCATTACTTTTAAAGGAGGCCAACACAACAACTAATAGCTACAACTAAATTCATTCACATCGTTAGTATTCAAGACTGTCCTTTGAACTCCCGTCCTTTTGCTTACCAGGCTCACAGCTTGACCTTCCCAAGTCATTGGAATGGATGGATTTTATGGCTTTAGAAACAGCTTTTCATTCTTCTGTGTTCCTGTTGATAACAACCAAGTACAAGATTGGATTTCTCAACCCACAGGTGAAATATTGAAAAGAAATAATCATTTTAACCACCACTGTTTACTGGTGTTAAATAGACAATATTGTTTCTCCATAAGTCAAGGCCCAATGCAGACCTTTAGATGTATTGGCTTAAACAGAAAACACTTTTATCAGATTTAACTGTAAGAATGATAATTGCATACATCTACTTCTAACTATTTTTTTAGGGAAATCAATGATCAAGCTATTGCAATCTGGTAAAAATCTACATCTTTGCTCACAAAATCTTTCAGAAGAAAATAAATATTTACAGCATCCTCTAATATTCAAATCTCAGCATTTAAGATCTGTTGTTTTCATTAAGTGCTTCATCGTTTCACGGTTCAATAACATCTTTTGCTGCTTTATCCAGGCAATCAATGCTAACTGACTGTTTTTGCAGTATTCAAGTCCAAAAAAATTGGATCAGTTACAATCCTCAGGCTACAAAGCAAACTCTCTTTGCACCAGACTGGGCAGGTGGAGGGAGCTGGGTTGGGTGGATGTATCCCTTCACTGGCTGCCACTGGTGATGAGCTCCCCTGACACCCACCAAGAGGTCCAGAAGAAGTACTGCTTGACAGGATACCTGCCAACAGTAGCCCACAGAAGAATTTAAACAGGGAATTCTGGGGGCTTAAGGGAGAGGGAGTAAACCAGAAGGCAAGGGGCCTTCTCAGGAGTTGCACTCACCCTATGGAACGCCCTCCCATCAGATGTCAATGAAATAAGCAACTATCTGACTTTTAGAAGACATCTGAAGGCAACCCTGTATTGGGAAGTTTTTAGTGTTTGCTATTTTGCTATGTTTGAATGCAATGCAGCTGCTGGTGAGGCAGTGGCGTAGCTGCTCTGTTACCCTCTGCCAGCAGCTGGCCAGAGTTTGGACATTAGAAAACAGTAGGACTCTTGCATTTACCAATAAAATGTTGCACACAACAAGCTATTTTGTGAATATCCAGGCTTGCCTTCTCTTCCTTGAAGGATCTCTCTTTGACTGCAGTTTTAACATCCTGGCACAACCGCCTGCAATGCAGGAATCTCAGCTAGCTAAAGCATCCATGGCAGATGACCACCTGACCTCCACTTAAAAACCTCCAAGGAAGGAGAGTCCACAACCTCCCGAGGGGAACTGTTCCACTATTGAACAGTTCTTACTGTCAGAAAGTTCTTCATGATATTTAGTTGGACTCTCCTGTCTTGTAACTGAATTCCATTGGTTTGGATCCTACCCTGAAGAGCAGGAGAAAACAAGCTTGCTCCATGTGCCATGTGCCAGCCCTTTCGGTATTTGTAGATGGCTATCATATCTCCTCTCGGTCTCCTCTTTTCCAGGCTAAACATACTAAACATCATTTAATAGCTCTGCAATACAGCAGCACACAACCAAATCACACTGGCTGTTCATGCCGTGTCAGACTGCTAAATCAAATATCCAAATTCATGGATATTTGGATTCATGAGTGAGCTCACAGATGCCAACATTGAGTTTTGAGAGAAGAACATTAGAAGGCAGGAAGGTTTGGTCACTGGGGTAAGAGTTAGAATCAGCTGATAACTCCCAAGCAACAGCAGCATTTTATTGGTGGCTTCTGCACAGTTAAATGTGCAAAAAAGCACTGGTCTATGGCATATGAAAGAATAACACGTTTAATGAGTTCTCACTATGCCAAATTACTTTAGTCTTGTCCTGCCCAGTTCACCCGGTTGCACCTAAGTGGATCTGATTTCCAATCAGAAAGCAAATGAGCACTTGACCTATATATTTCCTTTCATATTTATCCACACCCCAACTTCTGTTTTCAATGACTGCACAAGAACAATTCCTGTGGGGGTCTCCATTCATTTCAAAGAAACATAACTAGCAACAAACTCAGTGTAACATGGAATGGAGAGTTCTGCGCTTCCGTTGTGATGGATGGAGAAATAATACACACCTGAGCTTCAGGGTTCAGAATATTGGTTTGGAAAAGTATTTTAAATAATAGGTTTACCTGGAGAAAGTAAATTGATGTAATTGCCATGTTAGCTTCCCCTCATGCAATATTCTGAGAATCTATAAATATACCAGCATAAATTCTGATCTGACACAGACCAGAGTAACACTACTCATATCAGTGGAGGTCTCCTGGATTTACACCACTTTCAGAAAGTAGCTTTTCTGTATTTAGCTTTAATTTAAAAATAAATGAATTTTCCACAACACTGACAGTATTGACCTTGCATATTATCCAAATAGAAATTTTTAATGAAACAAGAATAACACAAGAGTACATTTATAATAGATATGCAAATATTGGTCTTTTCTTAAAGGTCTCCCCATCTACACTCATGGGGCTTGCTTGCCATACGTGGGAGGTGAACCCAGTGTGCATTTATTAAAGTGACAGCAAAAAAAGGAGTTCATAGCTACAGTCAGAACATCAATTAGATTTTTTTATAAAAAAAAGAAACGAAACATTACAAAAGAATTCTGCTTCTGGAGCTCTCTGTCTAAGAGAGATCATATATTAATTTGTCTCCTTCCTCCTCAGCCCAGTTTTAACTGCTGTCATTCCAAAGCAAATCCCTACCTTGGGTGGACAGATTAAAAACAACAACATACAGCCCTTCTACATTCTATAAGAATCATTCTATAGTGGTACCTCGGGTTACAAACTTAATTCATTCCAGAGGTCCGTTCTTAACCTGAAACTGTTCTAAACCTGAGGTACCACTTTAGCTAATGGGGCCTCCTGCTGCTGCCGTGCTGCCACCGTGCGATTTCCGTTCTCACCCTGTGGCAAAGTTAATAACCCGAGGTACTACTTCCGGGTTAGCGGAGTTTGTAACCTGTAGCGTCTGTAACCTGAGGTGTTTGTAACCCAAGGTACCACTGTATGTGTCTTTATCTTCTGTTGTCAAGCATAATTAACATTCTATGTGCATGAGTAGGCTGGTTTACCAGGGATTGGTGGGGGGAGGGGCAGTGCAAGCATAAATAAATAAATAAATAATCTAACTTCCCGATGGCTACGATGGATGTTCAATAAACAGGTCCTCTGGAGGAGCCTTTTCTATTTAAAAGTGAATTAGTTGTGCTAGGGCAGCAACATGCTTTTGACTCCCTCCGGCAAAATACTTTGAGTCTAGAAGCACCCTTGGGAGAAATGCTAGTGTAGAATTAGCAACCGTTCTCTCCAAATGTTCAAATGGCAATGGATGTATTTGCTTCTGCCCTGTTTTCCAACACCTACATTCCACCCCCCACCCCCCAAGAAGTAACCATCAGGGTCATCAGGGGTTAGCATTGTGAGGTATCTGCAGAGGCCCACACCCTAGCCCTACCCACTGCTGATCACTACTAACTCAACCCTGATGGCAACCATCAGGCCCAGACAAACAGGGGAAAGGACATGGTGCTTTAAATTGCAGGCATGTGCCTAGAAACACGACACAAAAGGTAATCCAGATGTGCCCTAAATTGCTCTTGATGACCACAGATTTTCTTAGGTGAGGGGAGCAGCTCAATGTCAGAGCACCTGCCTTGAATGCAGAAAGTGCCAGGTTCAATCTCTAACACCTCCACATGAGACTGGAAGCATCTCCAGTCTGTGACCTCAGAGAGCTTCTGCCAATCAGTGTAAACAATACTGAGCTACATGGACCAATGGTATAAAAGCAGGTCCCCATGTTTCTTTGCCCCACCAGCTTTCCTGACTGGTTGCCTTTGGTGACTAATTCCATTCTTTCTTTTCTCTTATACCTCTGCTTTGCTGTGTCTGTGTGCATACACACTTAGATGTGCTCAAGTGATTAGCCTTGGGAATATTATGGTTTATATATTGAGTGGACATAATTGATTTGTTCTCAGATTATTTAATGGCAGCAGGTGGCAGCTCCCTAGCAAAGAACGGTACGCCAGCGACAAATTACTTTCTCATATGTTATGCTTGTTTCCTTCATTATGGAATGTACTTAAATGCAGCAAGGCAAAGTCAGATGAGGAAGCCGCAATTGATTTCTTATACATTTGCCATGACCCTGTGACAGATTTTGTGAGCTGGTCTAGAGAATGGCCCATGACCAGGAAGAATGATTGTTGTAGTCTAAGAATACCAGGAGGACCTCAGTTCCCCAACCTTAATTTAGGATGTTGATTCTACACCCTCACCACACAGACACATCTTCTTACCTGCCTGACATTAGTAAGGCTCTGTGCTGGCTGAAGCTGACGGGAATTGGAGTCTAACAATATTTGGAGGTCTACAAGTTCCCCATCCGTGTTGTAGATTATGTGTATTAGCATACCCCTTAACTGTCCTGGGGAAAGGGGGCATCCTGTTTTTCCCTGCAAGAGCATGATGGCCATTTTGGACACCATGCTCCCAGACAGTTTGGAGACATGATATTGCACTGAAAAATAGCTTTTTGGGGAGTCACCATCTTGTGTGCCACCTCCAAATGCACATTTTGGGGCTGCCATGCTTGGGGAAAAAAAACATTTTTCTCCAGGGCCACAATCTTGCACAGGTCAAGTGACTCACATGGAAGTGCAGCCCCCGAAGATGGTTTTTCCATTCATCACATTGGAGGGTATGTATCAGGTATTATCTGCAAATATTAGAAGAAGTTGGTCTCACTGTGTACCATGCCAATGGGTTAGGTATGGGGAAAGCACAAGTAGATTCAGAGAGAGGGGTCAGTATCCTGTACCCACTAATCACCAATACAAACAGTAGCTAGAAAAGAGTTAAATTCATTCTCAGTCTTCCTTCCTCTGAGCTCTCTCTGGCATTTCCAAATCTGCTTCAGGCAGTTGGGGAAGTAGGGTTTGCTGTAAAACAATTGCAGCAAACAGCATTGAAAAAAGGAGAGCATTTGCACATTTAAGGAGCTTGGGGAAATACCGTTCCTTGCTCCTGTGAAAATACTACATTTGATCTGAACATTGAAATGAGTGAATGTTCTGTACATCTCTGAACGTTGCCGCTTGTATTTCATAATCATTCTTCTGTGGTTCTCCTGGTTTAAGTCGTGAAACCAATATGAAGACATTTTCACACAGACAGGTGCAGTCTCAGCCTCAATCAATCATTCTGTAATTAGGAGCCTGTCAAGAAGGGCTAAATATATGTTCTGGGATTTCAGCACTGCTGCAAGCTTTGTGGATGCAAAAGTTTGCCAGGGAGGAAACTATGGAACAGCAGCATCTATAGACATCAGAGACAGAAATGCTAATTTGGCTTCTGCCAATTGTTGCATAGTAATTAAGTGCCAATCCTCACAACTTTCTGGGATGGCAGAAAATGGGCTGAAAATGATACTGACCGTTGTTTGGCTAATGTCCTCACTCAATACACTTTGGGAAAATAGGCATAGATGTACCAACTCATGACCTGCACTTGTGGTTAGGTGCACAAACTATTGCTTCACCACAAGGCAACCAATATGCTGGTTTGTTTCAAATCAACTTTCTGAGAAGATTCATCAGGCTACCACACACTCCTTTCAGCAGATCTCCACCCCTTCCTTCTGAGTAGTCAAACAACAGTTTGAGGGAATAACAGCTGAGGGTGGGAGAGAGAAGCGACTGTAAAGCAAGAAGTTGTGAGCTTGGCCCATCATGCAGAGATCCAGAACTGGTGGTGCTGATGCTCATTGGCACCAGTAGGGCAGAAGACAGTGAGGCCAACAGTAGATGGGAGCCGGAGCCAATGACAAGCAGAGTGAATGGCAGTTTTGCCTCGTCCTCCATCCTACTGAGTTCTATGATGGCAACATTCAGGAAGAGGAAGCTGACAGCCAATGTCAACCCCCTGGGCTGGATGTTAAGCAAGATGGTAGGCAGGTGGGAGTTGTCCGAGGCAGGCCGAGGCTGGTGGGACATTGCACCATTTGCCCTAATGCCTGGGATCCACAAGTGAAATAGTTCACTGGAGAAATCAGATGAGATGACACCCAGAGCCCTAATACAGAATAGGAAGTGCCACATAAGAAAGTACAGGGCTCAGGGGAAAGAAACAGATGCCTTGAGAGACTCAATCATCCAAGCCAGGAATAGCAAACATTTGGCCATCCAGACATTCTTGTGCCCAGTAATCCCCAGCCAGGATGGACAGTGGCCAAGGATGATGGAAGTTTTAGTCCAGCAACATCTGCACTACAACTGGGAGGGCCACAGCTTTTAACTCAGGCTTCCCACACAACCCTCCAGATTTTCAAGGGGCACATGGAACCGTGTAGGACAAATTGGTTAAAATCACTCCCCTCTCCACTTCCAACAGTGGAGAAATCCTATGAGCAGAGTTCCCCTTGTGGAATCTCTGGATCCAAGCCACTGGCTTTGTGAATGTTAACCATCCATTGTACATGGCTTTCCTTTGTTGTGTCTAAGTGAGCAGCAAAATAAACTTCTCTTTCTGCAAGAAAACTTACAATAGATCTGTGGCTGTGATTGGATTCTAGCAAAAGGGTCTCCCTTCAGTAATCAGCACCTCTTTTGTTGAATGCACAGGATGAAGGTTGGTTAAGGCTATAGCCAGAAAAGGAAATGTAAAGAATACAATTGAATTAAGAGTGCTATTAAATACAGGGGGAAGTTATCTAACATCTGCTTAATTGTAACTCCTCTTAGCAGGTAATATCAATGATCCATCAATCAGAGAAAGGGGGGCTTGGAGGAAAGCATGGGAGAGGGGATAAGAAAATCAATATGCAGTAGACGCGGTGGACTAATAGAAAATCAGTATCTGTGGTGCTGCTGCTCACTCACTTGAGATGCCAACACTTTCTAACAAGAGTTTCTGCAAGTGAGTGCCAGGCTGCTGCTGTGCTGGGGCAGACAGCAATAAGTGGCCACGGTTCCTGACCAGTAATGGAGGAGAAATTCAGGTAAGGAACAGTCCAGCTCTATGATTCTATTGGTCATGGTGCTCAACACACTTCCCCAAGAGGCATTATATTTTACCATGCAATATTTTGGAAATATGAAAACAGGAGAAGTGTGGCATGATAAGGAAAAGAACAGGGAGACTGTGTTTTCTTAATGCAAGAAAACTGTTATACTTGCACACAAACAACAGGTGCAATGGTTGCAGGGCCTGATGAAATGCAGCTTATGCCTTCAGCAGCACTAGGGTAAATGGCTGTTTTTCGGAAAGACATGGTTCAGTGGCAGAGCACATGCTGTGCATGCCAAACATGGTGGCTTCATTCTCTGGTATCTTCAGACAGACTGGAAAAGAAGGCTGCTCTCTGAACCTGGAGATCCATTTCCAGTCAGTATGAAGCTAGATGGACTAATGGTATGGCTTGATTTGAAGGCAACTTCTTGCATTTCCAGTTATATACACTCTTAAGACAAAGTCATGTGTCACCTACAGTTGAGCACAATTAGGCTCAAGCGACGCTACAGTAATAAACCGCTTGTGTGTGAAATGGCTTTGCCAATGATAGAAGACATGATAGGTTATTATAAGGTGGCCTTCCCCAGTAAGGTGCACTCCAGACCCTGACTGCATGGTCAATGGTCAGGGCTTGTGGGAGCAGTGCTGCTCAACATCTAGAGGGCACAAGTTCAGGAAGGCTGTTCTATAACAGGCTGTTGGCCTTTTAGCACCCGTGATTCTCTATAGTTGTTGAAATCCTTCCAACAATCTACCAGCTCCTAATAATGGTTTATAAATAACACCTTTATAGGAAATATGTCCTTCATACACTGAAAATAATGAATATGCATTTTCCTTTCTTTTCCCAGCTCCCATCTGCAGGGAACATATGCCACGCACAGCCATTCCAAAAGATCAGAAGAAGGTCTAAAGTACACAAGCTATAAAATATGCAGACTACGTCCTCACACAGAAAAATCACATTCCTAAACGGGAGGAGAGAGGGGGTGAGGAGCCACTTTGCTGTTAATGAGGGTTTAATTAATTGTCAGCTTGGCTCAGTCATTGAGGGCTTTCACCTCTGTCCCAGAATGTCATGGTTGCCAGGCCTACATTGGGGTCTGAATTCATTGCCAGTGCTGACACTGCAGTCTTACATTAGAGGTCCCAACCTTCCTATAAAGTGCTTCAGCTGTAAGGGTCTTCTGGTCTCCAATGGCAACTCCAGCTGGTAGGTGAAATGATGCTGGCTGGCACTTTTCAGACAGAGTACAGATGGAGCCACTTTCTCTCCCTCTCCCTCTCTCTCTCAACAAAAAACCCTGTCCAATGAGAATAAACTAGGTTCTAAAAGGAACCACAGCTGTGTGCTAGCACATCATAACAGGGTGCATGAGTGAGGTGGGGCAATGGACAGAGAATTGTGTTTGATCAAAGAAGGTTCAACTCCCACTGCTCAGCCATGGGTGGCCCTGAAGCAAGTCAATGTCTGTCCAACGGTGCTTCATATGTTAGCGATCATCTCCAAAGTGCATGAAGGCATCAGCTTGTGAGAGTCATCACAAGAATGAAAATCAGACACCAGTCTTTAGGATATATATACAACCTTTGCACATAAAGCCTGAACACAGGGTAGAAGGGCTTGCAGCATTAACACTCCAATATATCTTGCCTATCCAAGCCACAGCCCAGAGCAAGACAAGCCTTTGTGTTTCCAGCTTCCAGTAGCAACCAAAACTCTCTCTCTTACACAAACACACAGACCACCTCCTACCTGTTCTCCATCCTAGGATGATATATCAAGCCAGGTGAGGGGGCAATGCATACCACATTAAGACCAATACCTTACAAACAGACTGCTTTGACTTTTTAAACAGATTCTTCTACTAGATTCTGTAACTTCACTAGATACAGAATCACAGGCCAGGAAATCATGCAGAGTAACACACACACCCAATAACATATACAGTGGTACCTCGGGTTACGGACTTAATTTGTTCTGGAGGTCCGTTCTTAACCTGAAACTGTTCTTAACCTGAGGTACCACTTTAGCTAATGGAGCCTCCCACTGCCGCCGCCACGCAATTTTTGTTCTCATCCTGAGGTAAAGTACCCAAGGTACTACTTCCAGGTGAGCAGAGTCTGTAACCTGAATTGTTTCTAACCCTAGGAACCACTGTAGCAGTATAATTTCCATAGTTCCATCATGCCCCATTGCTGCATTTTCCGTGTGTATGCTTCTCTGCTATGATGAGGCACCAACAAAAAAAAAGGCTTCCTAGTCAATATCCCCTAATTTAGTATCCTAGTTCAGTATCTCCTAGTTAAGATTCTCCCTGCCCCCACGGCAGTGTAGAGGGTAACCTTTGATAAGAGGCAGTATGACTGACACACTTGCACAAGACTGACATCATGTCTTATTTTACTTGTGAGAGCAACTTTTAACTTCAGCCTCTAAAAATGAATTACAATCTTATTCCAAGATCATTTTCAACAATATTGGTTGCTAGCAAGCTCTTGCTGCTTCTTTTGCATTGGCTTCCCTTTCACCAGCCTAGTTTAGGGCCAGTTCATACATCTATTTAAAACTGTGGTATCCAGCAAACACAAGCATGATGGGTGAGCTACCAAAGAGTAATAGCAGCCGCCATTCCATCAGGCCATAGTAGGCAGGGGGCACAAGGACTACTGGGCCACTTCACCTGCTCAGCTAAGAGGCCAGCAACTTTTAGCTCCTCCTCTCATTGAACTCTTTACATTAATAAAAAAAACAACAATTTGAAAGCACTAGAAACATACAGGTCTATTAGAGCATCTAGGTCACCATTGTCTACCACCAGGGATGGGGAAACCTGTGATCCTCCAGTTGTTGTTGGACAGATGGTGCCAGAAAGCAGGAAATTTTTATACACAGTTTTCCATAGGGTTCCCCCCTTTTGTTATAACAATCTAATTTCTGACTTATTTATACCATTTTTCCCTATATGTGTATCTATGGGTGAGGTCTCGGAGCTTACAGATCGGTAATAACTTCTCCAGACAAGTCGCACCACCGAGGTGACCTCCTGGGTTATAGCTGTTTCTCTTAAAGGATATTTCGTTGATAATGTTTACATTGCATTGAGCATCATCCCTGGAGAAGTGAGCATCATACTGATGGGGGGGGGAATCACACAGTTCACTCTCTTTCATACAGACTTTTAAGGGCCCAGGACAGGCTAAGGTCAATCCGAAAACCACCTGATCCACAAAGGGAAGTAGTGAACATATTTATCTGCTGGTAGATTTATGCCCAAAATGTCATGGTTTGTTATTTTAAAGTTCACTCTGATACAAATGAATGATGGTCTATCATGCTGATTTGTAGAGCAAGGTAGTCCTAACATCACTACATTCGACATTAGCTTCCTACACTTAGTGAGGCTTAGCAAGGGAAAGAGCTGTATAAAATGGATGGCTACATAACATTTAGTACAGAAGATCCTTCTGGATGACAGCTTTAAGAGTATAGTACCACAGGAGGGAGGAAAAAGCTCTTTGTTTGGTCTCCTGTTAATATTGGTGTAAATAAAATGCCTTGCATTCCTCTATATAAATTTAATTAGATTTATTTCTGAGATATTGTGTTCCCTTTTTATTTGGTGTGCTGGACTTAGTGCTCTGCTACCATAAAGATATTGAAAAGATGCCATCCAGATTATGAAATAACACGTAAGAAATTTAAGAAAGCTAGCTTTACTGAGGTAGATTTTTATTTTTCAATAAATCACCACAAATCTTTAGATAACAATTTTTACGGGCTAAAAGGGCTGGAGAGATAAATTTAAGTCACTATGAAATATCTCCCCATTTCCCTGACAGCACAACTTTTTAACAGGAAAACGTAGGCATACCTCCACCAAAGGTACACAGTGCTCAGCTCTTGACTGCACTGTAATAAGATATGGAGGTTTTACAGTGCACCTAAAGTACGAGCTATTATTTCCTGAATCTGCAGTCCAAAAGAACTTTTTCAGTGACTTTCTCTCATTTCCTGCTCTGTAAGGGATACTCAACTTCACCCATTATGTTTTTTCAGGGGGAATGCCTAACATTTTAAAGGTACAAAATGTAACTAAGACAAATGTGTGTCAAAACATGTGGTACCTGCAAGTCTACCAAATCACAGAATGAGGGAGGCCACGCTTACCTTTCCTCTGTGCTTTCTGTCGGAGCAAATGGTAATCCACACAAAACCCGAAGTGCCGTTTGCTTCGATTTGCAGGAGAAACTACAGAGCGGAAAAAGTGGGGTGCACTCAGAAACAGAGCTTTAAAGTGTGGACCTGTGGGCCTTGAAAGAGTGGGGCAAAAGGTGAGGATAAGCCCTGAGCACTCGTGAAGCTGAATTAGAGCACTGGTCTATTAGAGCATCTAGGTCACCATTGTCTACCACCAGGGATGGGGAAACCTGTGATCCTCCAGTTGTTGTTGGACTACAGCTCTCATCGCCCTCCACCTGCAAGGCCAGTTGCTAGGGATCATGCAAGTTGCAGTCCAACAACATCTTGGAGGCCACATGTTTCCCATCCCTGGCCTACACTGACTGGCAGTGGCTCCTGGAGGCATCACTCTGGAGGCTTTCTCAACTCTGCCCAGCAATCATTGGGTTCTAAACCAACAGCTTGACATGACTTGCTCTGTGGAGAGATGGAGGCAAGGAGTGTTACCATTGCATACAAGGAGGGGAAGGGACATTAGGGTTCCGGCAGGCTGCAATGGGAGCCCAAGTGCAATGAAGTGGGCAAAGTTTCAAAGTGGACAAGATCTCAGATATTTGCAGTGACTTGAGAGCCAAAGGTTCAGGGTGGGCTGCAGACCAAGGTTCTTCAAAGGTTCTTCAAATTTTCTGCACTGTCAGATGCCCTCAGATTTCTAGAGGATAAGAATGCCTCTTGTCAACAACCAGGAGAAATGTGATGGCGGGATCATAAAATGCTGCCTCATACTGAGTCAGATCATTGGTCCATCTAGCTGCATATTGTGTATACTGACTGGCTGCAGCTCGAAGGACTTCAGACAGGAGACGTTTCCAGTTCTTTTGAAATGCTGAGGATGGAACTTGAGTCCTTCTGTATGCAGCTCAGATGCTCTACCACTGAACTACAGCCCTCCCCCTATACATTCAGAGAATAAGCAGATCTGTCTGGGTAGTTAGTATGCAAGGTAGTTCTACAAAATGAATGTAGCTATGAAGGATGTGTTCCCTTGCAATGAGGGAGAAGTTTGGATGTTTGTCAGGACAGCCTTTTAGATAGGAGGTTAACTTTCACAGAATGTTCAGATTCCACTGAGGGCAAGGAAACCTAGAAATGCCCTTAAATCATGTCTTGAATTAAGATGCTTTCTTGACCCAGAGGCTGGTTTTTAGTGTTTGTAACATGGCATCTGCTTAGTATGAAACATGCAACACCTGTTTAATGAGACGAGTATGGAGTTGCATTGCCTCATGAATTCTAACTGTTTTCAACTTGCAATTATGCAAGGGAAATTTCCATAGCAACTTAGTTTCTTGACCTCCTGGACTGAATTCATAGGAGTGTGATCAACACTAGCTTTGTCAGAAAATAGATTGGGAGACCATCTGTTGAAGCAACTGACTACCCCATCTGGCCAGCGGCTGCCTTACTACCCTTTTCATTCCCTCGGGCTAGAGACCTGGAAAAGGAGGGATGTATACATTTGGCTCCTTTGAACCACCTGATGACAGCAAAAACTAGAGTGGACATTTATTGGCTCTGGAGGATGAAGTGAGCATGTTCTCCCTCAGGCTTGCATTAATGAGATAAGGCAGGGAGTGAAATTAGAAAATATAATCATGCATTGCCTCATAGTTTGCAATTACAGCTACAAGATTCGGCAACATAACATATTCAAATGATAAATAGGGTGTAAAGATGCTGTGTGTACACAGAACCATATATTCCTTAGTGGGTCAGTTATCAGGACTGGGGTGATGGTCATTAACTTGCTTCTGTTATTATGATAAAGAAGCTGTCCAGCAATGCTATATCTTGTTATGAGGTGCACAAGCCAGAACTCCTTGGATTTCCAAAAGCTTTTATACTGTTTACTGTAACCATCAATCCTCTCTATTCTCAGAATTAGATGGCTTTGTTGGATATATCCAAGTTATAAGCTCAACCACATCCATACAATAGCCCCTTTACAGGCAACCACTTCAAAAGATGAAGAAGGATTGTCAGATCGACATCCCCTGATATAAGGGCCACTGCAAAGTATAACCCTGGAGCTTCAGCCTCTGCTTGATGTAGTGCTGAGGAGTTGGTTTGTTCAATAATAAAGGCTATCCATTACTTCTATGGAGCCGTAATGTTTAGGAAAGGGGGGCATTCCTTTAAAACAAAGGGTTGTCTGGTAATAGGCAGTAGAAGTAATGTCCAGGCTTATACTGCAGAAAATAAAAAGGTATACGAAAGAAAAGAATGGCATTTAAATGCATCCAAGAGCTATTGTGTTTTTGCTTGTGTGTTGCTGTGCTCCCCACCCCATAGCCATCTGTCTTAACTTTCTGTATATTTTCATCTGTTCATCATTAAGCCTGAGACCTTAAAGTGTTTTCTGTAGTGAAAGGCAACACCCACACCACACCACCTTGTTTTCCAGTCGCTATCAGAAATAATTAAGGGAATTAATATCAAATCAGGGAAGCCATCTTATGTAGCTGAAGAAATAATCCAGCCCCTAAATTAGGTCTGGTGTGGATCAGCCTCCGGACTTGCTTCTTTCCATTCCCAAAGTTACCTGAATAAAACATGAGTGAGGGAAAGCTGGTAGGAGGTTCCACAGTGAAACCTTTGTTAGGTTCTAAATGTCGATATGATGCCATGTACCATATCTATTTTCTGTGGTTGGTTGACTGCTTTTGGGACTGAAGTGGTTTGCTCTGAAGTACCCAGCACATTGGTGGACTCAATAGAAGTTTGAACTGGCTGACTACAAAGTTTGCAAACAGCAATTGTCTAATTTTTTCTTTGGATTCAGAAATCTGCATTGTTCATATGTTAAAACCAAGTACTTATGCATTTAGTTCTTTGTGGGCAATTGCTGTGTTGCTTTACACAAGTATGGTTCAAGAAAATTTGTTCATTTTAACTATTTGCAGGTTGTTACTATTATTTATTTAACTTATTAGTCGCTTTGCATTAGCATCTCAAAGCAACTTATAAACTATAACGTGCAAAAAACAAAATAATTCAAAGCAAAGCACAATATGAGGCAATTAAACTACAAAATGTCCTCACCTAGCACTGAAAAAATATCCCTGGAGAGAGCCTTCCGTAGAGGAAATAGTTTAGAACTCAAACATACCAATAAAAACATGAGATGGAGATGAGTGCTGCAGAAAAGCATCTGATAGAATCATAGAATTGTAGCGCTGGAAGGGAGCCCAACCTACAATGCAGGATTCTCAACTAAGTATCCAAGACAGACAGCCATCCAACCTGTGAACAGCACTGTTGAACAGCTCTTATTGTCAGAAAGTTCTTCCTGATGTTTAGTTTTATTATGTTTTTATATTCTGCCAGAAGCTGCCCACAGCGGCTGGGGAAACCCATCCAGATAGGCAGAGTATAAATAAAACAACAACAACAATAATTATGAATATCCTTTCTTATAACATAATTCCCTTGGTTTGGGTCCTACCCTGTGGAGCAGGAGAAAACAAGCTTGCTCCATCTGCCATGTGGCAGCTTTTTAGATATTTGGAGGTGGCTATCATATCTCCTCTCTGTCTCCTCTTTTCCTGGCTACACTTAGCCAACATCCTTAACCGTTCCTCATCAAACTTGTTTTCCAAATCATGTTGGTTGCCTTTCTCTGCACACATTCTAGCTTGTCAATATCATTCTTAAATAGTAGTGCCCAGAGCTAGACATAGTACTCCAGGTGTGGTCTGACCAAGGCAGAATAGAGTGAGACTATTACTTCCCTTGATCAGGACGCTATACTTCTGTTGATGCAACCTAGCATTAGGGGTTTTTCCCCTGCTGCATCACAATGGTAAGCTTGTGGTCTATGAAGACCCTTAGATCTTTTTCTGGCAAGCCCAACTTAAATTTGGGCAGCTGGTTCTTCCTGCCTAAGTATAGAACCTTACATATGTAACAACTACAGTTTAAGATCATTTAATGAGAGGAAGCCAACTGAAATGCTCAGCACTCTGTTAAGGCACTCAGAAGTGGAGGAGCAGCAGCAGTGTTCTCATGACAACATTCTCAAAATGAGCAGATTGCTGCTCCCATGCACTCCAGTCTGACTTCCAGATTGCAGTGTTCCCAGCCTCAACAGGGTGCAAAGAAGGCCCTTTTCTCAGATGGCTCCCCCAGTGCATACCAACAAGGCACTGAAATTGCCAAAGCTATCGAGATTTCTTTATGGTAGCCAGTTATTGTACAGAAAGTTTGCTAAGATGCATTTCCACTAGAACAGCAAAGAAAATGTTTTCGGCTCAGAATTGCTTTGCACATTTCTGTTCCTGACAAGTATTAATAGAACCGCATGTGAATGTCTGTTTTGTTTTAGAATTAAGTGTGCCAGAAAGCCAGTATTAGCTTCCCAGCAAGTCTCCACCCCCTCATCTGTATAATAAAGTTTATTATAAATTAAAATTTAACAAAGCTGATAAAATATATGTAAATTTATATAAAGCTATATCGTAATTCAACGATCCTAGATCTAAAATGAGTCAATAAAATAGTACAGTAAGTGAGGTGAGGTGTAAATATGCAAAAATACCACAGAAAACTCTTAGACATGAAAATATCCATACCTCACTTTCATAAAATAAATAAATGGTAAGCTTAAAAAAAAAATCTCACTTTTCATCTACCGCCCCTCTATCACAGGTGTGGAAACTGTAGTTTGAAACAGATACTGTAGTTTGGAAAAGATACTAAGAGTTTTCTATTAGGAATTCTGAAGACCATATATAAGTGAGATACCTTTAAGCCAGTTAAAGCTTAGAGCTAAAAACAAAGAAGTGTAGTGGCCATGGATGGGTGGGTGACACAGGGATAGGCTGTTGTCCTCCATGACCAATGTTGTTCAGACAGACTAAAAAGAAAGCAGTAGGTCTGCTGAATTTATTGCAGACAGGAGTGGCTGCCTGGTATCACCTGACTGCCAGGTCCAGAACATACTCTCCTGAACTGTCTGCTGCAGTTCTTTCCTCTGAGCAGCAGTCACATTGGTACAGGAAATAAGAAATCAGTCTCTAATGCCACCATGCTTGGCAATACTAGCACTACTCATTTGGCAGTCTACTGCACCTTGGCAGTACTATGGCTGCTGCTTATATTGTTAATTTTCTATGCATCAATAAATGCCAAGACGTCCAGGATACGACAACTGCAGTGCTGCAGTTGCTTTGTCCTAGATGTCTTGGCATAATTTCATTTATGGTAGTGTAGGAAATGAACAATATAAGCAGCAGACATAGCCAAATACATGTGCACAGCATGGTCAGTGCTTTTAATTTGAAATAATCAGCTGCCCGTTATAACCACACACAAGATGCTACTTAATGCTATACTATGTACTATTTAAAAAACAGCAGCTCAACATGACCTAGAGTCCCCTGGAACTCTTAAGTGGTTACCACCCCATCACAAACAAAGCCATACTGTCTGCCATTGCTTTTATTACTGCATAAACCCATTAGTTCCAAATATGTGGCTCCAGTAATGACAGTATACCGCCATGGATGCTGCAATACAATTGGGTTAAAATATTCATTACAATAAGTATTAAGCAACCTAAATTTAGTGCATCAAATAAGATTGGCAATTAGGGCTAATTTGAATGAAATACTTAATATACTGTGATTAATGTGTTCTCTGCATTTTTATTCAGTTAAAGTTAATGGAAATTACTTATGCTGATAAATAATTCCATCGAAGTGCTCTTAAATGTGGAGCATAACAGGTGTCGTCCATGTTCTTGCCACTGCTGTTGTCCTGGGGATGTGCTGTTAATTTGCCATTAGTAATTTATGCTGCATCTTCTTATCTTTGTATTATTCATTTTCTGCTTAAACATCAGGCAAGCAGTCCCTGCAGGGAAGAGATTAAAGACAGATACAAGTGAGGAAATATTTTTTTCTTGCCCCACCTTGCAGAACTCAACAAGAGAGCATGAAAGGGCACTTAACGCTGATTGACAGCAGCAAAGAGGGACTTCAGCCACTTCCTAAACATACTGTGCATTCATTAGCAGAGCCTAATTCAGAGCTGCTTCTCTGAATGGTTTTACCTCATATGATACAGACTTGTGCGCTTAAGTTCCTAGGTGGTCACAAAAGTCAGCAATTTTGAGCCACTCCAAAAGTTGCCATTTTTTTGTGCCAGTGGACACATTTAAACAACTGCGCTGGCTGCCAGTCACAAAATGGCAGCCATGTGGGTGGGCCACATGCCATAATACAACATAGCTGATGTGGGGTGTGCCACGGCACAAAATGGCTGCCACAAGCAAAAGAGCCCCCAAAAAGAGACAAGGTTCCAAAATAGTCCAGACATGCCCCCCTCCCCCACCATCAGCTACCTCAAGGGCGGGGAGAGGTAACTACACCACCACACGCATCCACAGCTGAGAGGGTGGGGGTCCAATGCTTGTATCCAACAATATGAGAAAATGTTTAAGGGGTGTGTTTAGGGTAAAGGTAGCTGAGCCAGTGCAAACAGGAACTGGGCAGGAAAAGATAAGAGTCTCTCTCATGCATTGTGGATTTTTGAGGGAATATTTACCTATCATGGTCAATGTATTTGTGGAGGGTGGGGTGATTTTTTTAAAAAAAAAATATCAATCCTCCTGTCAGACTGGGAATATCCCCTCCCTCACCCAGTTTAGGATATTCCACCATTCTTCAGCAGAGTTTCTTTTCTTTCAGCCAAGTAAGCCCATGTCAAACAAAGCCTTAATAATACAAATTGTAACACAGTATCATACTGTCTGAGAGAAACAAAACAACATCATGAGGCAAGAATGACAGTTGGCCTCTCTAACTGAACACCCGAAGGGAGGGGCTGATTCCAGAGCACAACACAAAAGCCCCGCCCACCAGATGCCAGACGTTTTACTATTCAAATAAGGCCCCAGTGTTTTTCTTACAATGCAGGAGGTACTACTGGCAGAGGTGGATTTAGGGCAGCACAACTGTTTCTGCTGCACTCGGTGCCATGCTTAGGGGGCTGCATGGTATCACAACTATGCCATCGTGAATTGAGCAGAGTAGAGGGTGGGGGGTGCCAAACTTTGGGCTTACATAGGATGCTGCTGAAATTTGAAAGACCAAAATCTGCCCCTGCTACTGGGCACACTGGCACCCACAGAAGCTATCGCCATGACCCCTGAATTACAATGAGAGTAACCAATTATCTATGTAAAACAGTTTCATATGTTTGCAGAGAAATTGAGTGATCATGATTAAATTTGAGGAAGAAATGGCTAAATATCTTTAGACCATCAGGGAAAAAAATGGTTTAGACATATAATGTAAGATTCTTGTCTTACCAAAGATTCTTCTGGTTTTGCATATTTCAGACGTACTCAGGATGAGCCCTTCTAGCCACATATATTTGGCTGATTTCTTGCTTCCAAAATGAAATATGAACAGGGAACTCTGAGATAAGCACACAGACACAAAGTCAAGACAGCCAAGTGAATGCAATTTTTTTAATGACTGCTTAAGGTAAAAGCAGAACTTCTAAGTTTAAAAATAGTTAACACATCACAGTTGCCATAAATATGATGCTGGATGGGAAGGGAGAAGCCATTAGCCTGATAGTGTCCTTCAAGGCTAGGCAGCAGATGGTTGGAAGAATCCTCTGGATTATCAAGTCTAGCTTTAGGGCTTCCTTTTCTCCTGAGATTCATTTAAGCCTTTTAAAAATATATTCACAGGATGTTTGACAGTCAGTGACAGAATATGCTTTAATGTGGACAAATATCTATGTTAAGGGACTGGTCTTCTTGTTACATAAACAGCTGGGCAGATATTACACACACACACACACACACACACACACACACACACACACACACACACACACTGAGAACAATATTAACACCATGACACTAATGTAAATCCCGCAAATATGAAAAGAGGTTGTCTACCAAATTATTTTTGACTTATCAGTTTGTAGTCTGAAGGAAGCCCTTTTTATAACCTTTGCGATGAGACAGTGATGCAACACCCAATAGTCTTTGCTTTCCGCAGGGCAAAGACCAATTAACCATTACCAAGTATGAGGTAGCCATTTTGCGAGCAACCAAGCTAAAAAAAAAAGCGAAGTGATTTTTATAAAGTCAATATGCAAGAATTCTCAAGGAAAATGTACAAGAACAATCCAAACATTTTTTAAAAATGCATTTTGCTTCTGAGAAGCAGGAAGTAAATTAACTACCATTGCCTGGTAGACAGTTAGGAGTCAATTTTTCTCCCAAAGTCAGCAGTTTCCAATGTATTAGCCATGCAAAGGTTTTCAGTGGAGCTAAGCATGCTGGGACCGCAGGGAACCTTTTAAAAATATAATCTGACTCCACATGAGCATTTTGAAGAATAACCAGAAAACATGCCTTAGACGCTGACAGACCAAATGAACAGAGCAGCGCACACTCAAGGTGCACAGTAGGGAAAATGTTTCTCACGCACTCCTACGTATATCGCATAAAACAAATCCCATAATTTTGGGAAATGCCTCACAAAAATGAGTAAAATAAAAATGATTTACAAATACAACTAAATTATGTCAATCTTAAATTTGTTAATTGATTTGCCTGGCCCCCTGGGTAGAAGGTGAATATATCCAAGTTGTTTATTTATTGAAAGTTTGTTAAAACAAGCCAGCAAAAAGTCTACCTGCTACAGATCTTTACACTCCAAGTATGTACTTGCAAGTTAGTGCACTATAGTGAAACTTGCAGAACTACGGCTGCATCTGCACTATAAATTTAAGCGGACCCGGCCCACCCATGAGGCAAGCTGAAGCAGCTGCCTCGGGCACTGAAAGCCTCTGAGGCGATGCCCCCATGGGCGCCACCTCTGCCATTGGTGGAGGAGTGGCACTGGCACAAGCACTGACTTCAAGTGAAATCTCACCAAAATCTCACAAGGTCTCATGGAGTGTGTGAGAGATCTCAAGAGAAATCAGTACCGATGACTGTGTCACTTCTCTGCTGGTAGCACAGGCAGCGGGGCAGGCAGCAAGGTGCAGGGTGGCAGTGGCAGGGCAGTACTTCCCGTTTTGCCTCAAGTAGCAAAATGGGATGAGCTGGCCCTACATTTAAAGCAGTATCATATCACTTTAAACAGACATAGGCTCACCCCAAGGAATCTGGCAACTGTGGTTTGTCAAGGGTGCTGAGAGTTTTTAAGAGACCTCCTATTCCCCTCAAAATGGCTTAACTATCAATCCCTTTTCTTCCGATGGAACTCTGTGAGCTCTATGAGGGGAATAGCAGTATCCTAACAACAGCATCCTTAACTGCCGTATTTTTTGCACCATAACACTCACTTTTTTCCTCCTAGAAAGTAAGTGGAAATGACTGTGCGTGTTATGGAGGGAATGCCTACGGGTGGCATACCTACGGATTTTCCTCCTCTAAAAACTATGTGCGTGTTATGCTCGGGTGCGTGTTATAGAGCGAAAAATACGGTAATTATAGTTCATGAGGTTCTTTCGGAGAAGCCACAACTGTTACATTACCTACCTATCTGTTTCCAGGCCCAATCTAAGGTGCTGATGTTATTAACCTTTAAAGCCATAAACCATAATTTAACATTACAAGGATGAGCTACCGTAAGTCACAGGCTTCACTATTTCTCCCCTCCTCCTCTGGCACTACATGTTCACTTATGTTTTAGATTAATCACAGCTTGTTGTAAAGTTTGCACCTTGATAAACTTAACTATAGTTTTTTTAAACCAACTAACTGCAAACCATGGATTATGAAGCTGACTTGCTTCAAGAAAACATAGGCAAAACTAACCACAGTTTAGGGTTTAGATATAACACTGAACTGAGGCTAATGTAAGGCAGAAGCAGATGCTTCCAATGCCTTGTGAAGGAAGGAGCATGGAAGCCCAAGGCTTGCTGCAGGTAAACCACAAAATGCTAAGCCATGGTTTAGCATTATGTTCAAATGTGTATATTTTTACAAACAACAGAAATGCTTTATTGAGAGAGATGGACAGTGCCCTGTCATTTTGGCCCAGAATTCCATTAAATAATATTCCATTTTATGCCACTGTGTGTGGAGGGGGTGGGGAGAAGACATATGGAAGGAATCTGGAAAATCCAGGTGTAAGCCCCCCCCCCACACACACACACACATTGTTGATGGGTCATGTCATTTCACAGACAATAGCAATAATAGTGATGATGTTCTAGCTTCCTATTTGGGACCTTTTGTATTTTCCCAGCATGTTCTACCAGGGGCATGAGCCTGCTGGGTGACCTTCCTCAGAAGAAATTGACAAGGACAGATCCCACAATTATTAACCTTTCCACTTGTTTTCATAGTTTATTGTGACAAGACAATGCAATAAGCTTGAAGGTAATCAAAAAGCAATTTTGTAGTAGTGAGCTCAAAATGACAAACCTTCCCTTTTCTAAATAAATCACCATTATTCTCACATGGCTCATGCTTGACAAGTTTGTTTCCTTAGTAACAGAGTACTTAAACAGGGGCTAGGTACATCTGCATTATCTCTTTAACCGTAGATGTGGAAAAGGAGGCAATTGGTCAATCTCTCTCCCTCCCTCCCTCTCTCTCTTTCTCTTTTCTTGGAACTGTAACGAATGAATCTGTCAGCCTTGCAAGACAATGGGATGGTTTTTAGCAAGACAAGTACAACAGTCCCCAGATAGCCACTTGAGTGTTGAACAGTATTCATGTACTCCAAGGGCTTCTGCAAGAACACTGGCTAAACGGAGTTTAATACTCTCCAGTGTTTGCTCAATAGCTTGGCTGATGCTAAGGTCAGCTGCCTTATAAATTATGGAACAGATTAAGGCAGTTGGGGCTTACAGGAGGAAACTATGAGGCTATGCAGTAGGCAAAATGAAACACGGGGCAAGTCTTGTTCAGATTCAGTGGGGAAAGGTAGGTATGTGTCCGCGGTGCTGATTTTGAACCTTCAACTACATCACTGAAAGCGTGGATTTACTTTCACTGTCACAGCACAGAGCATCGCCTCTTGTCGATACTACATGATCATTTTGGATGGTACTTGAAACATGGTGCTTGACCATATCAATAGCTCATATGCTATAGCATACCCTCAAAGTGGTCAAACAACATTATAAAACAAAAGCTTTTGCAGATGGTATTGTCTTAACCATGGAACAACCTTTAGAAGGTATACTAGAATTATTAAAGGAGATAAATGAATTTGGAAAATTGTCAGGTTTTAAAATAAATAAAGAGAAAACCAAAATGTTAGTTAAAAACATAGATAACCAAGTTAAAATTAAATTTATTGGACTTTACTGTCTGGAAAATAGAGAAAAGGGTGATTTAGGAGTGTGGGTATCAACAAATAATCATAACATCTATAAATATAACTATGTGAAAATGTGAGGGGAATAAAGATATTGATATATAATAATAATAAATAATAATAATTTATTATTTATATCCCACCCATCTAGCTGGAGTCCGCACTCTTCCATGGGGAGTTTTTTTGTGGGGATGCCTAGCCCTTGCACTCACCCCCAAAGCCCTGGCAGCCTGGACCATGTCATCTTTTAATCAGACAACTTGGAGCGTGCCTCCATTCCCTTCGCAGCAGACCAGAACTGCCAGAAGGCCCTTGGCACGGGACCTCAGTGTCTGGGCAGAATGATGGGGGTGGAGACGCTCCTTCAGGTATACTGGACCAAGGCCATTTACGGCTTTAAAGGTCAGCACCAACACTTTGAATTGTGCTTGGAAACGTACTGGGAGCCAGTATAGGTCTTTCAAGATCGGTGTTATGTGGTCTCAACAGCTGCTCCCAGTCACCAGTCTAGCTGCCGCATTCTGAATTAGTTGTGGTTTCCAGGTCACCTTCAAAGGTAGCCCCACATAGAGCGCATTGCAGTAGTCCAAGCAAGAGATAACCAGAGCATGAACCTCTCTGGCGAGACAGTCTGCAGGCAGGTAGGGTCTCAGCCTGCATATGAGATGGAGCTGATAAACAGCTGCCCTGGACACAGAATTGACCTGTGCCTCCATGGACAGCTGTGAGTCTCGAATGACTCCCAGGCTGCACACCTGATACTTCAGGGGCACAGTTACCCCGTTCAGGACCAGGGAGTCCTCCACACCTGCCAATATCCTGTCCCCCCAAACAGTACTTCTGTCTTGTCAGGATGGGGCAGAATGCAATTATCATTAATGGGGAGAATCTCAGTGATAAAAGTGAATATTCTCCAAAAAATGCTATTTTTAGTCCAAACAATCCCAATCCTTAATGATACACAATGCCTAAAAGATTGGAGAAAAGACCTGTCTAAGTTTATCTGGAGGGGAAAGAAACCTAAGATAAAACATAGGATTCTTATTGATATAAAAGACAGAGGAGGTTTTGCACTCCCAGATTTGGAATTGTATTGTATTTTGAAGCTGCCTGCCTGTGTTGGATAAATGACTGGATATTGCTAGAAAACACACAGTTGCTTGATTTGGAGGGTCATGATGCCAAACAAGGCTGGCATGCCTGTATTTGGTATGGCAAAGTGGGAATACGTAAAAGCTTCGCCAACCATGTTATTAGAAAAAACTTAATTAGGGTGTGGGAAAATACAACATTTTATTAGAAAACAAAACACCATGGTGGTTATCCTCAACAGAAGCTGAGACAAGGAAAAATAGTAATATGAGTGATAACTGGGGTACCTATAATGATTTGTTAGACTTTTTAGAAGGAGAACCAGAAATGGGGGGGGGGAATGAAGAGATTAAAGAACATGGCTAAACTGTCATCAAATCAATTCAAAATTTAAGGTAGATAAGAAATTGGGATTTGCAGAAAAACCATCATAATTCAAAAAAGAAATATTAAGATGTGGAGTTAAAATTTATCTAAAATGTATAGGATTGGGAAACTAAAGAAGAACTCATGAAATCTATGATCAAATGGGCACAAGATGTGGGTCATAATATTGATCTGAACCTGTTGGAACATTCGTGGAAAATAATTTTAAAATTCACTGCTAGTTATGCGTTAAAAGAGAACCATTTAAAAATGATCCACAGGTGGTACTTGATGCCAAGTAAACCAGCTAAAATGTTTAGAACTAAAAGTGACCCAAGCTGGAAATGTAAAGAAACAATTGGTACATTTTATCACTCATGGTGGTCTTGTAGAATAATAAAAGAATTCTGGGAGATGGTCTATAACTAACTTAAGAAATGTTTAAAAGAACATATCCTAAAAACCAAGAAGCTTTCCTCTGGGAATAACAACAATTCGGGTCCGGTCGGACCACCATGTCCCACCCCCACCTCAGCGTGATGTGGGATGGAATCACTGTAAAAACAATATGTGGTATCAAACAGTATAGCCCTTGACTTTTCAGAAAGGAATGGTGAGTTCTGTAAAGTGTAAAGTGCAAACCAACAAAATAAATGCTGGACATGGATTAGCAGACTAAAATGCATAGGGCACAGTTTGCCTTTGTTGTAACTTTGTGGGTTATATTTAAAAAGACAAGTTATGGTATGTTTGCTTAAGAAAATATCATGCTTCTTTCATACCTAGGGATTCTCTCAGTTACTCCATTTCAGGCATGTCCTGTCTTCTCCCAATGACTAGATATTGTGCCTAGATATGAGTCAGTGCTTGCTGAATGGTCAGTTCCGAACAAGTGCTTCCCCTGTCTCCCTGCAGTCTCCAGTGTCCCCTGAAAAACCTGCTCTAGAGGATTGGGGTAACCTCCAGCAGAACATGGAAGGCAGCACTGCTGCCTGTAGGAGGAGAGGAGGATCAGATCAAATCTCCTCTCCTCTCCTGCCGGTGGGAGTCCAGCTAAACTTTTACAATGTTATGATGCTATTGCAAATAACTGGATGAAAAGATTAACAAAATGCTGCTTGCAGAACAAAAGATAGAGGTTTCTGGCAGGAAAAGTGCTGACTCAGTAAACCATGCATGTCTGCCAGAGTCTGACTCAACCTGGTATTATTGTTTTTATGGGCTAAATTCCTGTTGGAGACCCGCAGAGGGTCTAAGCCAGAACTCATTGACCTGGGGAGCAATTTCTACACTTCCAACAACCCTGGACAGTTATTTGCAAGCCTGGATGAAAGTGTAAAGTGCTTGGTTCCAAACATCCCTTGAGATGTCTGCAAAACTAGTTTAGCAAAGCACGCTCTGATTTTTCAACAGTAGCTAAGGAGGGGTTGCAGAGATGAGAAGCAGCTATGCAGCTAAGCTCTACTCAGACAAGATCTATTGAAATTAATAATGCTAAATTAGTTATGCTTATTAACTCCAATGGGTCTACTCTGAGCATTGGATACAACCCATAGTCAGACCTTGGCTTAGGGTAATGTGACAGTAAAAAGGACCATTGAGGATCCAAGTTACTATACAGCATACATAGTTTGACTTACCATATCATGTGAACCAGCCCACTTACAGCACAGTGGCAACTGTGGTGTCGCCCCCATTCCCCTGCCACTGTGGATCATACCCCCTACATCTTAGGTGTGCCTTACACAGCCTGAAAGAAGGCAGGCATATTATACTGTCTCTTTGACCCAGTGGGAAGCTCCCCTCCTCTTGGAGGTCGGGAGCAGGATATCTATAGTCAGAGGAAATAAAAATTTAAAAAATCCTTCCAGTAGCACCTAAAAGACCAACTAAGTTTGTTATTGGTATGAGCTTTCGTGTTCATGCACACTTCTTCAGATACAGTGGTACCTCGGGTTAAGTACTTAATTCGTTCTGGAGGTCCGTACTTAACCTGAAACTGGTCTTAACCTGAAGCACCACTTTAGCTAATGGGGCCTCCTGCTGCTGCCACACCACCAGAGCACAATTTCTGTTCTCATCCTGAAGCAAAGTTCTTAACCTGAAGCACTATTTCTGGGTTAGCAGAGTCTGAAACCTGAAGCGTATGTAACCCGAGGTACCACTGTACACGGAAACAGAAGTCACCAGACCCTTATATATAGTGAGAGGGTGGGGAGGGTTATTACTCAGAAGGGTGGTGGGAATGGGTGAATGGCTGATAGGTGTGGTAAACCTGTTGACGACTGTTAACGACTGCAATTGGTCTTACAGGAAAAATATCCCTACTTGGGGATTTTAACTTTTTCTAATGCTCTACAAAATACATTTGAGTGTTGTGGGACAGTTGGTCATCACCATTGACTGAATGCTGAGTATAAAGAGGTCAAATCAGCTTGAGGAATCTGAGTCTGAATTAGAAATAAAGCTTATACACATGTCCTAATCACATGCCCTCTTCGTTTATCCTCTATCAATGCCATCTGATTAACTTGCATTGTTCATATTCATCCATGGCCATAATATGACCCTAGTTAGTGTTCACATCTGACTGTTTTATTATTTTGATCCATAATTTCTTTTTCACATCATGCAATAATACTCTCCAGGCAGCTCATTTGAAAGTGATTACTGTACTCTGTGGGCTATAAAACCCACCTGGCCTTATTACACAACCAAAGGTATGCTGGGTTAGCAATTGCCCATAAATGCAATGCCTATTGTGTCTAAACGCTTAATTATATTTTCCGTTTTAATTCTGCAGCTCAGGTAGCATGGGCAAACCATTCTCCCCAGGAACATACTTTGGATTTTCTCTCTCCCCCTCCCACCTTTTTTATGGCAAGTGCTTCTTTCTAGTTTGTCAGCCTACTTGTTCATTGGCTTGTCTGAAGATAGGAAAATGCTAGATGCTACATGATCCAGAGTAGAACTGGTTAGCATGGTCTTGTATTGGTGGGAGGAATTTTTGTCAATGTGCTAGTTCTGTTTATACCCAGTGCTTTTTTTCTGTGGGGACGCATACCCCTAAACATTTTGTGAATCTAAGTTTGACCTCATTGAGGGGCAGTATTTCAATATGAGTAGGAAAGTGAGAGTACCCCTAAACATTTTTTTAAAAGCACTGTTTATACAGCTAATTGCTAGTATTGAATTTTAGTGTATCTTTACTCCATAGCACATGAAAATTAGCAATGCAGGCAAGATGGCAGCCCTGGAACACATCTGGAAGTAAAGTTGCAAACTCTTATTTCCAAAGACCCTCTTTTATTTTCCCCTTCCACATCATGAAGCCCCTCCCTTTCACATACACTCCTGTGAAATTCAAAATCCTATTTAAGATCAATTTTTTCCATGGGTTCAGAAGCATATTGGGTTCCAATGATTTCTCATAGTCCTTAACTCCACCAGTCTCAAGGACACTGGGTATTGGGGTTCGTAACATCTGATTTAGAAGGAGAGAGCTTACTGTTTTCAGGCATAGAAACCTCAAGCCTGCTTTTGGTTTTATTTTTTATTTTTAAAAAATTTTTTATTGCGTTTCTTTCCATAGGTGAACAAAATTGTTTGAACAGCAACACACAAGAAACATTTTCTATATATATATAAAGAAAAACAGAGAGAAAAGAAAAAGTCATTGTAGAATTTTTTCGACATCTTTTTGGACCTCCTCACATCCTCTCGGCATTGCATTCATCATTCCAACCAGTTCAGCAATTTATTATCTTATTTCCCAACTTATTGTACCTTTGTATTTATTATGTTACCAATTTCAAAAATTTGTGATTTAATTTTAACACTCTTAATAAACATAATATTTTGTTTCTAGTTTGTCTCATTTTTTTCCATCAATACTTACTTTATCATTTACTTAAAATAAATTGCAGAAGCATAACGTTTCTTAATCGTGCACAATCTTAACACTCAAACAACTTATAATGTTTTTGCAAATAGTCCTTAAATTTTTTCCAGTCCTCCTCCATTGTTTCTTCGCTCAGATCTCGAATTCTGCCGGTCATTTCTGCCAACTCCATGTAGTCCATCAGCTGCGTCTGCCAGTCCTCCAGTGTGGGTAAATCTGGTGTCTTCCAGAACTTTGCGATAAGAATCCTAGCTGCTGTGGTTGCATACATAAACAAGGTTCTGTCCTTCTTTGGCACCTTCCGGTCCACCATGCCCAGAAGAAAGGCCTCTGGTTTCTTAGAAAAGGTATATCTGAATACCTTTTTCAGCTCATTATGTATCATTTCCCAAAAGGCCTTTACTTTCGGACAGGTCCACCAGAGGTGAAAGAATGTCCCTTCTGCCTCCTTACATTTCCAACACTTATTATCAGAAAGATGATATATTTTAGCCAACTTGACTGGGGTCATGTACCACCGGTATACCATTTTCATAATGTTCTCTTTCAAGGCACTACATGCCGTGAATTTCATACCGGTGTTCCATAACCTTTCCCAGTCCTCAGACATAATGTTGTGTCCTACATCCTGTGCCCATTTTATCATAGCAGATTTAACTGTCTCATCCTGTGTGTTCCATTTAAGCAGCAAGTCATACATCCTCGAAAGTACCTTAGTCTTTGGTTCTAGTAACTCCGTCTCCAGTTTCGATTTCTCCAACTGGAAACCCACTTTTTTGTCCATTTTAAATACCTCTTGAATTTGAGCATAATGTAACCAATCTCGCACTTTACCTTTTAATTTGTCCTGGCTTTGGAGCTTCCAATTATCTCCAACTCTTTCAATCAGTTCCCAATATTTTGGCCAGTAGGCCTCCATATTGGGCTTTTTTTTAGAAATCTTGGCTTCCACAGGTGATAACCACCTCGGGGTCTTACTTTCTAATAAGTCCTTGTACTTCATCCAGACGGCAAAGCCTGCTTTTGGCGTCCAGATCTAAATCCAACTGTCCAACCATAGACTGTTCTATAGGGAGCTGGGACTTTTTAATATTCTCTTAGAAGCTACCCAGAGTAGCTGGGGTACAAGTAAGAAATGATTATTCTATTACATTCTCTATTTTATAGAGATATCATATTGTAATGCTATGCTCACCCATTTTATTTCCTCTCTCAGACTAGATTCTTTCATGTCTTAAGGTATGAATGTATTAAGTTAAAGGTGCCCATGATTCCTACCTATGCTCACATGCTGTTCTGCATTAATTACTGGAATAATTAGTCAATATAAGCTTTAAGTCTCATAATAAACTTTTGGAGCAAGTCCGTATGCTGAATTGTTCTTGTATAAGATAAGGGGCACAGTGAGAACAGTATCTCCAAGGGAAATATCTCACCGCTCAGGGTAGTGTGTTCAAGGTATACATTGATAATTGATTGTGACCCATTGGTTACAATGTCCCCGTGATTTAACTGGAATTCAGCTTGGCATTCTCTGGAGTGCAATAATAGAGTTGGTTTATCAAACAACCGGCCAGAATGAAAGCACTATCCTCCTACCTGGCCCTTTCCAAGGTACTGCTAGTGGACAGAGGGGAGAATGAAGGGTTAACAAATCTATACTTTGTTTGCTTTGGTCCATTTGTGTCCATTTGTCATCCCAGTGTCAGCTTATACTCGGGTGTCTGTTTTCGAGCAAATGTAATTACAAAAGGAAAATAGGCTTGCCCATGTGAAGAATGACACAACAAAGAAACGAATTAAGTTCCAGTAATTGTACTACATGATGATTTCAATGTGTTCATTCAGAGGCTAAATACCATAACCATAAAGATTTTTTTCCCTCTTCCCATGGCCATCAAGGATGATTTCTTCTTTAATACCACTGTTGTCTCTCTACCAAACAGTTCCTTGGCACATGGACATTGCTTATTTATCTATACATCACTTTGCACCTCGTCAACACACCATCAATATTCATCAGACTGATCCCAGGCTGCTCTGCTTCTCTTTGTTTGCAGATCTTCCTTGGGACAGAGATCCTATAATCTATATCTCCTCCGGTAGCTTTCCCACCATTGCCTGCATAATTGAAAAGTCAATAACATACAATTTAGAAACCCATTTCGCTTAATCTACTAGAGGTTTGTGCTGGCAGATTGTGAATGTCACACTAATGGTGAGAAAAGGATTTTGCATAATTGTGAGCTCCAAAGCAAACAACATATTCCAAGCTTCCAAGACATCATATGTGGCTTTTTATGGTGTTTAAAACATCTCTAGCATAACCCACTGTTGCTAATTTCTTTCAAGACTCCTTATACAACTGAGCATCACCTTAACTGTTAGTCGTAACTAAGCCGCACCGGGCGCAACATCTGGGGGTTAGGGTTAGGGGGCGCAAATCCACGGGTTAGGGGGCGCAAATTACTTGCCTTGCCCCGGGTGCTGACAACCCACGCTACGCCACTGAACTAAGCTATAGCTTTTCTGCTACATAGGAGAGTGGTACTATGATGAATGATACTAACATACCCTTGGTGTTAAGAAAAGAGTACCTCTTTATACTCAGCCCCAAAAGACTTAAATTTCCTCTGGTGATACATTGCCTCACCAGATCCATTCAGATGAATCTTAAGACTTTCTTGTTTGGACAGGCCTTTGCAACATTAATTTCCCTTCTAATCTGGTCAGAATTTATTGTGTCTTTTATGGAAGCCTTTGTTGATTTTGATTTTATATGCTGTATTCAGCCTTGTTATTTATTTATTTTATGACACTGTGGCTTCTAAAACAATTTAAAAATAATAATAAAATGGAAGAATTGTTATTTCCATCTTTACCATTTTGTGAAAGCAAAAATTCAATACCTTGCAAGCGTTTTCACAGCCAACCATTTTCACTGTTCGTGCCTCTTCCACACCAAAGATGGGTCTGTTGCACACAACATCTGGAGGACCTTCCTTAAGACAGTTCATGGCCTGACCCTGCTATAGTCAATGAAATGTCCTCCAGTGATTTTCTCCACTTCTCCAACTGCTAAAGCTACAAAGATTATCTTGTGTGAATGGAGTGGACTCTGCCGTTCATTTGTAACAGGGCTCCTGCAATCCTGGTGGATCACATCCTATGAATGTAATCTATTATGACTGTGTCAGTTCCAGAGTTGTCCCACAGAAATAGCATGCCCTTTCCCTTTATGTTCCTTCTTCTCCTTAACAAGAGAAAATAACTTCATTCCCCTCCCCACCCCCACCCCAGTGGAGTGCTTCTTTTCATATGCATTATTTAATGTGTATTTGGCCAGTTCATAATGCCCTGGTCATATCTCAGGTCAGCACTAAGAGAAGCATTAATGTTCACGCAGTAGCTGCTTCTCTATCCCCAAAAGCTCTGGGTACTTACATTTTATAGCCCAATTAATTATTTTAGTTTAGAACAACTCCAATATTGTCCACGATGCTCCCCCAGAAGAAAAAGACAAATAAAACTCCCAATTACCCAGGATAGTATAGCACCTCTGACTATATATCATTATGAAGCCTTTAATACAAATTCTAGATTTTCATTAGCTAAAAGCCTATTTGTCCTTAATGAGCTGTTAAAGACCAAGGGCAACATTCTCTCTTGACTTGCACCAGCATCCTCTCATTATCCAAGGGCCTGCAAGATTAGAGGAGAGCAAGAAATGAGAGCAGCCCCAGCCCTCAAAGTTAGCACTTGTGAAGCAGTAGGATTTCCAGGTCCAGACCTTATGGCCCTGCGCTCCTGGAAAACATAAATGCTCTTGAGGGATGCGCACCTGAGCAGCATGGAAAATGCTGAACATGGCATTACAGTATAGCATCATTGTTAGTACATGTATCGGCTTACACACCTTGTGGGGATTAGTACCAGTGACATCATAGTACTGCCGCTCATCATTAAGTTAAACCATTTTCTTGTGAACACAAGGGACTGTCTTATACTTGGTCAGGCAGGTCATTTATCCGTCATGATCCCAGTTTCATTTAACCATTTCTACTTTTCTTTAACCATTCTGCATCAATTAATGCAGAAATAAATTGCATTGAAAATCATCAAAGGGGATAGAAAAAAATCAGTAGGGCATGCTTTATTGTAAATTAACTTTTACAGTTGCCAAGGGTTGTTTGAAAGTGCCCTTTCTATTATTCTACTGCTGGATAGCTCAGTTGGTTAGAGCAGTGTTTCCCAACCTTTTTTGGGCAAAGGCACACTTGTTTGATGAAAAAAATCTTGAGGCACACCACCATTACAGCCCCGTGACGTCAGCGTGCAGCGTCACGCCGGGAGGGACGCACGAAAGTGTAAGTTTCAATTTTTTTCCCTCCCCCTTGCCGGGGAACCTCCAAGCTTTGGGGGTGGGGGGGAGGAGGCAGCAAAGCGAGGCAGGAAGGAGAGCGCGGCTTGGCTGGGTGAGCTTTGGCAGGGAATAAGAGCCGCGAGGCGGGCGCTGCGGACGGAGGCGCTGCCCGCCGAGCTCGCAGGCAGCCAGGCAGGCAGACGGCGAGAGCCCCGCGCTGGGCGGCCTCTCCTCGCCGCCCCGCCTCTCGCCGCCCGACTCACCCGCCTCCCTCCAGGCAACATCTCACGGCACACCAGGCAACATCTCGCGGCACACTAGTGTGCCGCGGAACAATGGTTGAGAAACACTGGGTTAGAGTGTGGTGTTGGTAGCACCAAGGTCGCAGGTTCGATCCTCGTACGGGACAGCTGCATATCCCTGCATTGCAGGGGGTTGGACTAGATGATCCTCAGGATCCCTTCCATCTCTATGATTCTACAGTGATACCTTGGGTTACATACGCTTCAGGTTACAGACTCTGCTAACCCAGAAATAGTGCTTCAGGTTAAGAAATTTGCTTCAGCATAAGAACAGAAATCGGGCTCTGGTGGCGCGGCAGCAGCAGGAGGCCCCATTAGCTAAAGTGGTGCTTCAGGTTAAGAACAGTTTCAGGTTAAGAACGGACCTCCGGAACAAATTAAGTACTTAACCCGAGTTACCACTGTATATCTCTAGCGGTCTGCACTCTGCAGCCTTTCCAGGTGCTCAGATCTCTCTCTCCCTCTCTCTCTCTCTCTCTCTCTCTCTCTCTCTCTCTCTGTGTGTGTGTGTGTGTGTGTGTGTTAGTTTTAAATAAACAAACAGAGAAGCATTTTATTGAATGGTAAAATGAAGTATTACCCATAAAAGCAAAACCAATGACTGCACTGATCTTGGGTGCTGAGTAGCTACCCTCCTTGGCTTTCCACACTTCATTTAAAACCATCCTGAGGTAACTCGTTCCATGGGTTCCCTGCCCCCCACAACTCAGAAGTACAGCCAGCTAAGGAGGCTGTCAAACATCAAGGAAATGTTAAATGGGAAGAAGAACACACACATACCATACTGAGTCACACAATGGGTTCATCTAGCTCGGTTTTATCTACACTGATCCAGGTGGCGCTGTGGTCTAAACCACTGAGCCTATTGGGCTTGCCGTTGACAATTCAAATCCCTGCAATGGGGTGAGCTCCCATTGCTCTGTCCCAGCTCCTGGCAACCTAGCAGTTCGAAAGCACGCCAGTGCAAGTAGATAAATAGGTGAAGGTGAACGGCATTGCCATGCGCTCTGGTTTCCGTCACGGTGTTCCGTTGCTTCAGAAGTGGTTTAGTCATGCTGGCCACTTGACACAGAAAGCTGTCTGTGGACAAACGCCGGCTCCCTCAGCCTGATAGCAAGATGAGCACTGCCTTTGGCTGGACTTAACCATCCAGGGGTCCTTTACCTTTTTACCTTTGCACTGACTGGCAGCACTTGTGTAGTTTTCAGACAGGGGACATTCCCAGCCCTACCTCGAGATGGCAGGGATTATACCTGGGACCTGCTGCACACAAGTAAGATGCTTTAACATCAAGCTGTTTTAACATGAGCAGCTGCTAAGGTGATGCCTGCCAGGTGTGGAATTTGTCTTCCATTGGTCCCAGCCAGCATAAGAAAGAACTGTGGGATTTGTAGTCTACAGCATGTGGAGTGTACCAGATGTGCTACCTCTGGTTTGTAGATATATATTTTCCTGGTTTATCATTCCAAAAGCAATGCAGTAATATTAATCATACAGGAAACCCTTTGTAGAAGAAAGATGCAGATGGGAAATTAAGAAAGAGTGCCTGTGCCCTATCTTTATTCACGTCTCCCACATCACTTACAACAGCCAATCTAGGTGGCATCTGCTTTCCCTATTATCATTCCTGTTTGCCATCCTGACATGAAAAATAACAGAGAACGATACAAGTACATGCAAGGTCAGACACACAAGTTATATTTTAGAAAATGTACCAGTAACCTTCTCTGCACAGTAATTAGCTTTTTGTAACCTTTAATATTAGACAAAAATGCACATGGCTGAAAGGAAGGCTAATCAAAGGCGCAGGATTGAAAGCAAAGAGAATGAAGGCAGGCAGGTGAGTTTGTCTTACCACTCTTCAATCCTGACTCACACAGCAACAATTAATAATGATAATAAAACGTACCCACGTAGGGCTTGTCAAATAATTCCACCAGGGACTTAAGCTATCAAATCTTGTTAAAAGCAGCATTAAACACTCACCTTTTCCAACACTGACTTAGCCATGGAAGCCACGCAGTATGTATGGAACATGCAAGGCAATACAAATAAACCAAGATACTTGCAAGCAGCCAAATATGAATAAATGGAGAGAGGAACAAGTTTAGCAGTGGATTAGAAAGCAGTTCAAGGGATATCTATCAATATATCTAGGATCAAAAGGTTTCACTTTAAGAAAAGAGTTAAGGCGCTTAAAAATTCACTCATGCTCCAAAAAGCACGTAAATTGATTTTGAAAAACTAAGCAAAAAGGCATGTGCTGGCTGAACACATGAAACACATTTACTTCTCACTAGGTATTAGGGAGCAATTCCACTCAGTTTGCATTTTAAGGCGAACCTATGTAATTCATGCTTTCTGAAACAATGCATAAACTAAAATACAGCCATTCTTCAAGATTCACACTTCTTTAAATCTTGCACTGCAGTTTATCAGGCAAATAATATGTAGAAAAATCCACATACTAAAGTTTGCAAAAATGCATATATTAATGAAAACAACATACAAAAAAATAGCACCCTTGTGCTATTGCGGATCATGTGGCAACCAACATGTGGTTTCAGCACAACAGAAGACTTGTCACCCTTGGAAAATGAGAGAAGGCATAAAGATGGACCCATGTGTACAGTGTTACCATAATAGCACTAATTTATTGTTATTATTTATTAAAATTGATATATAAACCTATACCCGCAGGTGTCAGGCCGGTTATAGCTGCCCAGAAGGTATTAACTATTGGGTATGCCTTCCAGAGGAGACAGCAGGTTCCTAGAGCCCCACAAAAAACCCCAATGCTTTTAATTCAAATAGTGCAGACTGCTTTAAGAACACAATGCTCCTAGGTTTACAGAGATGTGATTTGAAAGCCATGGAACTAGCCCAGCATTTGGGGGGGGGGGGTGCACCAGTCTCACATCCATATTTTGATATAGCTCACTTTGAAAAAATGCAGACAGGATGGCAGGGAACTATAATTTCTTTGTGAAAGCTCCTAAATCTTCATGGCTTGCTGTTAGAGGGCTGACATTTACTGTTTTGGAAGTGCTTGCTGTTTCCATGGCATTATAGATGCTGTAGGGCACTGCAAGAGCTATGTATCCCACATACATATACAAGGGAGCTGGAGGCAATCCTTTGTTGAAATCTGGGCATTTTCTGGGACCCAGCAGAGTAAAACTCAGGCTTTCTCTGTCGACTGCATCCCAAGGTCTGTTTTACCTTGTTTATTTCTCCTTTGATTCCCCTTGCCACACTGGACAATTTTAATCAATGCCAAACATTGCACAGAAGGCTGCTAAGTGAATATTGTCTCCCTGCTCCCCCTCCACAACCAGCATGCATTGACTACAAGCAGTTTGGTGTGCCTTAGTAATCTACCGTGAACCCATAAATAAGTCTTTTAAGTATTCTATAACCAAATAATCCAAATCGACTGTACCAGGCTTTGCTATCAATGTACACAAAAGGAAGGTTTACCTACTTCAGTTTGTTATAACACATTCTGTTCCCAAGATTCAGGTTTTGAATTTATTGTTGTTATTCTTGCTGTCCGAGAAATGGAGTATCAGAGAACATACAAACTGGTGGCAAGATCAAAAAGCACAAAACAAGAGCCACAAGAATGAGGGAGCTGAGTCTGACAAGCCTGGATTTACAGAAACCATCCCAGTTTCTGATTTGAACCTGGAATGTCCCACTTTTCCTTAGGACATCCCTATTTTCATCAGAGAAATGATGGAAGGTGTGGAGTTATGCAACCCTTGGGCCAAAAAGATAAGCAACTATACAGCCTTTAGAAGACAGCTGGAGGCTGCCCTATATGGGGAAGTTTGTTTAATGTTTCATTATGTTTTTATATATGTTGGAAGCCATCCAGAGGGCTGGAACAACCCATTCAGATGGGTGGGGTATATTATTATTATTATTATTATTATTATTATTATTATTATTATTATTATATAGGACATCCCTATTTTCATCAGAGAAATGTTGGAGGGCATGTTTTCAATAGGATCCCATGACACTCCATCACTGTGTTCCTCATGCCCATCACTATAGCAATGAAACTTGTAACCAGAAGACAGCTCCATGTTGTTCCTCCAAGTACAAAAATACAGCACGTTACTCTGGGGGAAAGCAATCTTTTTGAAAATGAAGTGCAACCTGGGTGGACTCAGAACAAAAACTGTGCATTTAATGCATTAGAAACTGATCATTCAGAAAGCCCCCCCCCCCATTTCCCACAAAGCAGCACACAGCAGCATGCCCAGCCAACAAGCTCTCCCAAGAACGCAGCGTTTTTTATTTTCCATTATGACTTGTGACATCGCTAAATTTTCAGGACAGTCAGATGGTGCCTCTCCTGAGAAGATGTCACTGTATCAAAAGGAAATGAGACTATTTAAATGCAAGGCTCTACACACACTGGTAAAATGTGAAAATGAAACTAAGTCAATGCATCTTCACAGGGAACACGGCATGACGTGCAAGAGGAGTAAAAACAGTGTGACTGCATGTTACGCTGGACTTAAACAGCCCACCGTGTCGGAAGCCAAATGTGTGAGAGGCATAACATACACCTTGAAGGTAATTCATTTCTTCCAGCTAGATAGCTATTAGCTAAAATTAGCACGCAAAGAAGTATGCCAATGGATCATTTAGGATTTGAGAAGCGCAGAGATATTTGGCATTAATGCAGGTAGAATGCTACGGATATTAATTTATGGATTATATGGATTCCATTATTTGAGGTAGAGACCCTGTAACCCTCTCTCTTGGCCTCCAACTTGATGCTTGAAATTGGCACCATCCAATGTTCAGGACCATCCTATGCACGTCTGAGAAACTGCATACATATAATTATAAGAAGGAGCAATAGGTTAGTGGAGGAGGAGGCTCCTTTGCCTCGGAAACACATTTCCGCTGTCACTGAAAGATGTGGAGGAGTGGACTGGGAATTCGGGCAAGAGCAAAAGTAGAGCTATTAATGAGCCAAAAGGGTTGACATGAGGGAAGATAACAAGTGGTATTGGAGTGCATGATAACCACCTCTCATGCGTTTGAGGGGCACCAGGGAAGAGCTGGTTTGTTTAAGAAGAATCTAATTAGGAGCAGTAAGATGGAAATGGAGGGGTATAATTAGCCATTTTGTTAAAGAGAGAGAGAGAACAAGAACAGCTTTGTATTTATCAAATCGTGATATGGTTGCCAAGCAGAGGGTATACTCTTTGTTGAGTTGCTTCAAGCTAAGTGAATAAAACCCTCCATAGGTGTCACATGTTAGGTTAATGGGATGTTTACAGTGGATCATGCTGCTTGGTCATTGACATAGGAGCTCAGAAAAATACAGAAGTGTTGGAAGTTTGGGTTCCTGCTTTTGGAAAAATACTGTTTGTTAAGGGAACTGTATCACTAATCATGCAAGTATTGTGCAAAGGTATCCTTAAAACCTCAAGATTAATATAAATAAGACTAAAATGTTGACTAAAAATCTAAATAAGGAAGATATTGTAGAACTAGAACAAAAGACGGGAATTATGACAGCAAAGAAAGTGAAATACCTTGGAGTGTGGATATCAGCGAAAAATATTAACCTATATAAGGATAATTATGAAGTCACTTGGAAGAATATTAAGAAAGATCTTGAAATATGGGAGAGATTGAGGTTATCTTTTCTGGGGAGGATAGTGGTTATCAAAATGAATGTTCTCCCCAGAATGTTATTTTTGTTTCAAACCATTCCGGTATTAAAAGGTTTAAAACAGTGTAAAGAGTGGCAAAGAGCCTTAGCAAGATACATCTGGCAAGGCAAAAGACCACGAATAAAAATGAAAATATTGGTGGACAAAAAAGAAAGAGGGGGATTCTCTCTACCGGATCTAAGTTTATACTATGAAGCGGCGTGTTTAGTGTGGTTGAAGGATTGGATAAGATTGGAAAATAGGGACATCTTGGACTTGGAAGGTTTCGATAACAGGTACGGGTGGCACGCGTACCTGTGGTACGAAAAGGTGAAAGTTCATAGAGGCTTTCTAAATCATATTTTTAGGGGACCACTATTCCAAGTATGGGAAAGAAATAAAAATATATTGGAAAGGAAGACACCTTGGTGGATTTCACCAATTGAGGTGTTAACTATAAAAAAAATAAATATGGAAGGGAAGAATGCCACCTATGAAGAACTAATTTGGAAGACAGATCAAGGGATTAAACTTAGACCATATGAAGAGATCAAAAATTTATTTACTGGGTGGTTGCAATACCACCAAGTAAATGACCTGCTAAAAGAAGACAAAAAGAAAGTAGGATTTGAAGATAAAAAATCTAAATTTAATGTGGAGGTTATAGAAGGTAAGAACAAAACACTGTCAAGGATGTACGATATTTTGCTGGAGTGGTATACTAAAGATGAGGAGGTGAAGGAGGCAATGACTAAGTGGGCAATAGACATTGGATACAACATCGACTTTGAGAGGTGGTTGGAACTATGGAACAAGAATATGAGATTTACGGCATGCACGGCACTAAAGGAAAACCTGTGGAAAATGATCTACAGGTGGTACCATACACCAGTGAAATTAGCCAAGATTTATAAATTGAAGGATAAAAGATGCTGGAAATGTAGAGAGGTAGAAGATGACCTCTACCATATGTGGTGGTCGTGTTGCAAAGTGAGAAGCTTTTGGGAATTGGTCTATAATGAACTTAAAAAAATCTTGAAATATACATTTCCCAAAAAGCCAGAAGCTTTTTTGTTAGGAATGGTCGGTAAAGAAATTAAAAAAGAAGATAAGATCTTGTTTCTATATGCCACGACAGCTGCAAGAACTATGTTAGCACAAAATTGGAAATTAGAAGTAATACCCAACATAAGTGAGTGGCAGGTTAAAATGATAAACTATGCTGAGCAGGAAGATTAAGGGACCAAGATGAACAGAAATTTCATGACAATTGGAAGAAATATTTATTGTATATGGAATCTAAAGTTCAGGTGACGCTGGCGGGGTTGAAATTACTCTAACAGCGGGAAAGGCCTATGTAAAAGAGTTAAAAAGTACACGACTATATAATTTATTTGATACTTACCAAAGGAGTGGAGGGAAGTCCAAGGCTCAGTTGAGACTAACTCAGTTATGTATTTTATTTATGATTTGTGAAGTGGATATAATTTGTATAAGGTATGTGGTGGATTTTTTGTTTATGTTTTTCCTGTATATATGTGCAAATATGAATAAAAATTTATGAATTTAGAAAAGAAAAAAAAGGTATCCTTAAAACCAGCAGCTGTAAGCAGACCATCTTGGCATTTGCAAAACACAACCAATTGACCTGCACCAAGTTCCAAATGGTTGAGATAACATCCCTGGGTGTCTCATGTGACAGAAGACAATTAACTGAATGCTGGGGCCCAATGGAGACATTGCTATTCCAATATGTGCAGTGCAATAGATCATTGCACTGACGGGCTGCAGGGACTCCAAAAGGAGCATTCAAAGCATTAGGGATGTCTTAAGGTGTATTGATAAAACTGAGCAACTATCAATATATGCTTAAAGAGCTTTCAGTCTGCAATAAGCAGCCTAAATGGAAAATCCCCAGTAATTTCTGTTTGGAAGTCCAGTGGCTTCTTGCTGAGCAAACACACTTCAGTAAGCAGAGCTGGTTAGTTCTCCCCCATGCAGAAAGAGAAAGAGAAAGCAAAACTGGGAGAAGCAAGAGCAGTGGTTTAAGGTGCAACTCAGAGCATATTATGCTGCAATGTCAAAAACGAGCATTTCAGTCAAGGGGTGATGGTTCAAGTAGGAGACAGATCCTGAAGCTGAGGCTCCAATACTTTGGCCACCTCATGAGAAGAGAAGACTCCCTGGAAAAGACCCTGATGTTGGGAAAGATGGAGGGCACACGGAGAAGGGGACGACAGAGGACGAGATGGTTGGATAGTGTTCGCGAAGCTACCAGCATGAGTTTGACCAAACTGCGGGAGGCAGTGGAAGACAGGAGTGCCTGGCGTGCTCTGGTCCATGGGGTCATGAAGAGTTGGGCACGACTAAATGACTAAACAACAACAAATAGTCAGAGACAATCTGCTGGTTATCAGTCGGCCACATGGCAGAATGGGAAAATAACAAGAAAAGTGCAGACTACTGTATTTAAACAACTCATGTCAGGTTATACTGAACCACGTTTACAGTGTTTACATATTTATTTGATGGGGGAAATGCTTTCCTATTCCTATATTCTATTAAGCAGAGGCATATCGGATGAAAGAAAGACAAATGACTGAGGAAGTTAAGATGATACTATTCCATCTTAGAAAAGCAATAATGAAACCAGATTGTTAATATATAATGTAATAGAAGTATTTGCCTCCAAAAATCACGGTTAAATTACTGAATATTGACTACTATAATACACTATATGTAGGGCTCACCCTTGAAGACAGTTTGGAAATTTCAGCTTGCCCAGAATGCGGCTTCTATTTGAAGCTAGTTGTTCACTATATATAGCAGCAATTCCTTTACTATCACACAGTCTATATCTGAGTTAAATTCAAGTTTCTGATTTAGACCTTTTCTGCCAAGTCTTCTGTTACCTTTACAGGGGTGCCAACATGAATAAAATACTGGGGGGGGGCAGGTAAGCCCCACCCCACATAATTGATCACAAGATGCGGCACACATGCACAATTTGAATGGCGCTGTCTGTCCATCAAATTTGGGGAAGTCTGGCCCCATCAAATATTTTATGGGGGGTGAAGGTACCTTGGCCCCTAGGAATTGGGTCCTATGAACATTTAAGCTTTCCAGCTTTAATGCACTGCTTGTATTAATGTTTAATAATGGTATTTGATTCCTTTCTTATATGGCACAATGTTATTGTTTTATTCTGTAAATCACTTTGAGGGACTTATGGAGACCAGCATGGCTAAATCTATATAAATAAGAATGAACATCTGCGTAAATAAAATTCCAGCCAAAGTTGAAATCAACTTTTATCAATGGGCATCCAGTAATCATAGAATCATAGAATTGTAGAGAGTTGGAAGGGATACAAAGGGTCATCTAGTTCAACGCCTTACAATGAAGGAGCAGTTCAGATGTGTGCATTTTCTTCCACATGATGTATCCCAACTCTCCAGGGACACAGGGACAAGGTGAACCAGCATATTTCACGACCCCCACCATAGATACAGCCACAGCCTCTCAGAAGCAAGTTACATTCCAGCTTCTGTGATTACAGGCCATTTCAATCATTCTGGAGGCCAAACCTGTTCCTACTGAAACGTTGGTATTACATTAGGTTTTCCCGGAAACAGCCAAGATGCATTATGCAGAGCAAATTTTAAACGACAGAATAGGTTGCAAAACTGAAATTAAATCAAGCTTATCCAACCCTATTTTTGGCCCGACTCCTGCAGAATTTCAGGCTTCGCATTTGCTATTCTCATGCACAAGATTTTCCTAGTCATTCTATTTCCAAGCCATCAAAGGATAAGAAGCTCTGGGAAGATTCTGATCTCTGGATACCTGACAGTAATAAATGATATGCGTAGCTTCTATGACAGCCTGCTCACTTGGTAACTGATGAGCTGGGGTCGCGGAGAGCTGAGCCCATGTATTTAGCAAATGACAAACCAGCTATGGTGATCGAATCTGTACGGATAGAAAGAAAAGCAAATATAGGTTTTTACACTAAACATGTATGATGGATAGATTCATCTTACTGTGCGCTACTCAGAGTCAAACATGTATTCATCCAGAATACATATGTAATTTGAGGAGTTTTCCTCAGAGATTGTTCCTTAAAACACTCGCTCAGATCTCATCTTCAAGAATGCCAGCAAACAGTGAAGGATTATACCCAAAGCCAGGAAAATATTTTAGTTCACATCCCAAATTAAATCCATAGTACAAAGTTCGGTTACTGTCATAAATAAGAGGAAGACTTCTACTCAACCAAGCAGTGGTGTAAATCAAAATGGCAGGGGAGGCGGGAGAGACAACAGCCACAACCAGACTCCATTTATGAAAGGAACAGTAACTGCCACAATTGTTCTACAGAAGGTTTTGTTCTGTGGGTTTTTTATTTTTAAAAAAATAAAGTATAAGGGAGTACTTTCTTAAGGGTAGTTCATTTAAAGGACCATCAGTCCTTTGGGGCTGCAAGTTATAAATTTCCACCTGTGTCTTGTCTTCCACATTTGTCACTGGAATTATCATCACATTGAAAATATAGGGGGAAAGCTACAAGCATGAAAGAAACCATCCCAGCAGTATTTCAGTGTATTTCTTGTATTACTCCTTTTGTTTGCTTTTTTTCCTTCATCAAGAACCCATGTCAAAATTGTGTCTTCTATATTCTGGGCTTCGCAAGTTAGCTAAGGAAGCTAAGCTTTTTAAAGTGAACTGCTGCTTGTACAGTTCTCGGTGTGGGATGTTTTGATTTTTTTTGTGTGTCATTGCTTTAATATTGTATTGGAATTTGATTTTTAAGAACAGGGCACTAGAATCCATTCTGGATGAAGGAGCAGTTTAGAATTTTTCAAAATACTTATAAACAGTCTAATAAACTCTCTTTAAAACACACAAGCATATGGTGGACAAGAAAACCCTAATACCCGTCTGCTGAACTACTGTCATTTCCAAATGATGGGATTTGTGAACCTTTAAGTTTCAAGAGGCATTTGGTAGAGTAAATCACTTTGAGTGAATAAATAGCATAGGCAGGTTCTCTGTGCCTGGCTTTTATAACACTTTAGTTTCCCTTCAAGGTCTCTTCTTCTTTTGTTCTGAAGCAAGCAGCTAACACTAGAATGTGTCTTGAGTGCCATTTCTTTTTTAACCAAAGTAGTAGCAGTTAAACAAACAAAAAGCACCCATGACACGTCTTAGTCTGAGCCACTTGTTTGAGAGCATTTTTTATCTCATGGTCAGGATAGGAATAATACTAGCCCTAACCCAATGACAGCAGCTTGATACAGCATCCCCATGTATTGGATGACCTTGGAAGACTTGCTACAGAATGGTTGTACTCAACTTCCTCACTTTATTGGGTGGGAGAGGAGAACAGGGGAGTTGACGAAAAGAGCCTAGTTCCTATGCTGGAAAGGGGAGTATATCCCCTCCTTAGAGAAAATAAGACTAACATCCAACACAATCCTATGGAAACAAGACCCACTGAGTTTCACTCAGAGCAGAGCAGACCCACTGAAAATGTTGGGCATAAGTTTGCCATGCCCATTAATATGAATGGGCCTACTCTGAGTAAGTCCAACATGGGCTAAAATCATGTATACCATGGTGCTTACTCTCTTAATATATTATCTTTTAACTCCAATGCCCTGGAATACTTAAATATATATACTTATAATTACCCTACTGTTATTAGCATATCTCTTGAGATATGTGAATCGAAGGCAGTTATTCTATGTTCCCAATCTTCTATTAAATGGCAGGTGTAATTATGCACAAACAGATCACCTACAGACATTTCACAGTTGATGAAGCAAGAGCGGATCTGAAAAGTTCCCGGAAATATGCAGGCCATCAGAAATATACTATGTCCCATACAATGCATTCCCCAAGAACATGGCAGACTTAATACTGAAAGCCAAGTCTCACTTTTAAAACCATTTAAAAGCCCCAAAGGAAGATGCTCAGGATCCTCTGCCAAAGCCAGACTAAAATCTGAGGCTGCTTCGATGCATCAATTACAAAAGTCTAGCCGAGGCAGTCAAACTGCCATCTTGTGGTTAACAAATCTTGCTGCTATGACTCCAGTACATTAGTCCTTCCTCATTTATTCCATGCACGTAGGGAATAAATCTGAGGGCAACATATTCCAGGCAGGAATAAAGAGCTTTGATTCTCTGGAGTCTAAATATCCAATATAGATCAATGTTGCTAGAGGGAAAAAGAGAGAAATTTAATTACCTCAAGCTTTAAACCAAATGCAGAAGACAGTGGGGGAGGAAGTGTTTGAGGAGGGCAGAGGCCACCTAAGTGCTACATTGTTCGCAGCAACTACCCGATAATGGGGTAAACAGGCTACAACATGAGTAAGAAAGAGTGATTTGGAGGAATCGCAGGAGGATCACACTGGCAGACAGAGCTGAATGAGAGCTGAATGGAATCTGACAGAGATGTCCTAGAAATTAAGCCGTCAAAGGCACAGAAATATTCATTGTGACCAACTTTCGTTTGATATTTAGGATAGAAATCACGGCTTTCTGTGGGCTTTCTGGAGATGCCTCTTGCTGCTTCAGAAACAGAAGTCAAAAACGTACTGGACCTCTCAAAATGGATGCAAGGATGTTGGGATCTTGCTGGGTGTATTTCAGGCTTGTCAGGCACTCAGCACATTTAACAACTGGCAGTTGCTCTTGCTGCTACCATATGGCGCTCGAATCCTCCCTTCTCATTAACCTGATGGTGCTGTAACATTGCATTGCTTGTCCTTACCTTACAGAAAACGGGTGTTTCTCATGGGACTGTAGAGGAAAATGGAGATATACGGGTGGGGACAGAATATGGAAAAAATCCTCACTCTGTATAAATCACTGTGCTATTTAGATTCCAGGCTTTATCTATACCCAAGCCTTTCCTCATCTTACCTGAGCTCCCACTCTCCTATTATTTTGTCCCCTACACATTCAACTGCCCCATGGACAATGTCTTGCGGTAACTTGTGTTAAATTTGGTGATTTAATACAGGTTCACATTTCCAGACCAGCAACCCAGTGGTTCAGGGAGTAAAGCATAACCAGTGATTAAAGAGCACAGACCCAAGGCTGTAACTGAAACAAATCCATCGGTGTAATGCTGTACACATGTTATTACCCTCATGTGGAAGATATTATGACCTTTGAAGCAAAACAGGCACATAAAGTGGTATAAGATAGCTATATGGTGCATAGAAAATAATATAATAATAGTGTTATAGTAAGAACAGCATTATAACTGCATTGACAAATCAATTGGAGTCATTTGAATAAATATCTTTGGCTTTCTGTTTGCCACACTGAGTGAAGAGTTGGTCTCTTTCTTCTAGCCTACCTAGTTATGAAACAGAATTTCTAAGTTTCCTAGAATACCTGCATATTGGAATAAAATTCATAATCATCCAGCCAGATCTAGGGATGGAGGGAGCACATGAAGAAGAGATGAATAGGCAGTAACAAGAAAGAAACAAGGGGGAATGATTTTCTGTAGACATTTTCTATTGATCAGGAACTAGCACAGAATTTTCCACCTTTTATGTATATTTCATAGAATCATAGAATTGTAAAGTTGGAAGGGACCATGAGAGTTATCTAGTCCAACCCTCTGCAATGCAGGAATCTTGAAATACATTAAAATTGAATAAAATAAACATTAAGAGCAACAACCACACAGGAATTGTTTATCAGAATTGGTAGCAACCATCAGGAGACAATTGGCTGAGCAGAAAAGCTCTCATCATCAGAGCTCACCCACTTAATCTCTACATGGTACGCACCACAATGGAAGGTTTCATTTCATGCATAATTTCATTCAACTAATTTCATTTAATTAGGTAATTCATTCATTATATTTAATTCAGATAACTTCGTTGCATAAATAGGCAAAACCCACACAAAATGCAAACTACAGGTGTGTCCAAAATTTAACTAGGCCCCCTGATTTTCTGACATGTTCAAAAGTCATGGTCATGTTGCCATATTCCAATATTTTTCTTCAAAACAAAACTGTATTGATAATTCCACATCCATTATAATGCCCTTGTTATTATCTTTGGCATTTTTTTAGGTATGTTTTCTTTAACCTTGCCATCGAGTTTTTATCAACCCAGGCACCCATGTCTCATGTGATTCTGCCAAGGTTCCAAGCAGTTTGCCAAAAGAAGAACAGAGTTGCCATCTTCCATTCTTGTCATCCATTTCCCATCATGGCTGTTCTGTTGCTTGCTGAAATTCCTAATTGCTCATATATACCATATATACCAGGGTCAGAATACCTTGGTTCAGATCTAATTCCGAGATGGAAAACATTTGGCCCTCCAGAAGGAGTTGGACTCCAACTCCCATCAGGCCCAGCCAGCATGAGCCATGGTCAAGGATGATGGGAGTTGTAGCCCAGCTTGTCCCTCCACTTGTCCCTCCACTCTTCTTCTAAAGTTTTTAAGAACACCGGACAGTGAGTGAACAATGCAAGTTTTATAGCCAGCTTCTCTAATGCAATGAGTTTTTATTTTGAAGAAAGCCAATAATAGGCTTTGGTAATCGCCTTATTGTGGGCCATTCATTAGCAAATGTCAATGGTGCTGCTTTATTGCAGAGCTATATTTATATGGGGAGGCCACTATTGTGCTATTAGACCTCTTGTGGTATTTGCTAAATTTCCTGTAGCCCCTGGTAAAATGATTCTTACATTGCTATACAAAAAATAAAACAAATTTCTAAAACTCAGCACTGAACAGAGAAGCCAGCGAAGGAGGAAAACCTCACCAATGCACTCCGCCAGCACATCTAAGAAAATTGTTTAAAAGAGTAGGTATTGAAATTGAAGTGGGCTGACTGGCCACCAAGCAGTGATGGCCAAGGATTTAAAAGGAGTTCAAAATCATCATTATTTTTCACTGCACTTAAGCTGGGTTTTGTCAAGTTGTGTGTTATTTTACAAAGTATTCTGTTGTACAACAATTCCTTCTTCCTTTTTCGGTGCACAGAAAATCCTTTATCCCTTCCACCTGCAACTGAATACAAAAAGGTCACATAACCAAGTACTACTAAGATCTTATACAGGAACAAAGAGAAAGTAATTCAGCAAGGCTTCAAATTTAATGCCTACTTGAAACTTTCTGGTTTGTTATTGTTGTTGCTGTTTAGCCATTTAGTCATGTCCAACTCTTCGTGACCCCATGGACCAGAGTGCACCAGGCACTCCTGTCTTCCACTGCCTCCCGCAGTTTTGTCAAATTCATGTTAGCAGCTTCAAGAACACTGTCCAAACATCTCGTCCTCTGTCGTCCCCTTCTCCTTGTCCCCTCAGTCTTTCCCAACATCAGGGTCTTTACCAGGGAGTCTTCTCTTCTCAAAACTTTCTGGTTATGTTGGTTAATCTTGCAAGCAACTGTGGGCATCCTGTGTAGACCAAATATTGTAAGAGACAGGATTCTTGGACACACACACACACACACACACACACACACACACACACACAGGCCACTCCCCTAGTGTGCGCTTGATCCCTATAACACCTTGGATACTCCTATTGAATTTTCAGTCTTCATGTTTTCATGTGGAAGTGAGCTTAAACATCCAGCCATTTTATTATTATTATTTGCTTGCTTTTTATTTTTCCTCATTCATTCCACTTCCTAATATTTCACCTGATGAATTCCAGAGAACTAAAGAGCTTTGCTACTATTTTTGTGGCACTTTAGTGGAACCTAAGCAAAGTAACAGAAGGTTTGGTTTGGTTTTCTTATGGGCCAACATGGCAACTCTTGCTTTTTATTGTGCCTTGGAGATGCATTGCAATAAATCAAGGTGATTGTTCCTTAGCGGGGATTTTAGAAGTGATTCCATTAAGGGTCAAAATGATAGTTTCTAGTTTTGCTAAAGGCTTTTTCATGCTTTCAGAACATAACAAGGCTCTTAATTTATTTTGGCAAGAAGACAGAAGTAGCAAAGGTACTTAAGGAAAGTTGATTTTACAGGTCAAATGGCCTCGAACACATCGTCACCAAAGCCCGGTGGGGACAAGCCCTAGGAAAAGTGTAGGGGGAGGTCAAAGATTGAGATTGGGGACCAGGAAAGGGGTTAACTTTGTCATTTGTTTCATTTTCTCAACAAGCACTGCCTGAAACAAATACCTTTAGGTCAAAAAGTGCAATTTCTGGTGGGAAAGCAGCATAGCCACTTCTGCTGCCTCCACATGTTCTTTGAACCATGAGTGGGGGGGGGGACACTCTTAAATGGGCAAGAGGGTCCCGCATTGCAGGGGCTGCACTAGATGATCCTACAATTCTATTATTCTAGTCTGCTCCCAGCAAACAAATACTCAAACAGAAGCTGCACAGGGTATGCAGGCAACTGTGAAATGCTAAACCTTGTAATAAGGCTATGGTCAACTTGCCTGTTGCTTCTTTCTTTGTAGGGGGATGTCCTTCTTCAAAGCCAGGGGTAGGCAACCTAAGGCCCATGGGCCACAAGCAGCCCACGGGGGTTGTTTAACCGGCCCCCGAACTGAGCTGCCCACTCAACGAGTCTCCCCACGCGCTGTGCTAAACTGGCTCGGTGCAACGCAGTGCGCTGTGCCAGAAATCGCATCTGTGCATGCTCAGATGCCGGAAATTGTGGCTGTGCATGCTCATGCATGCGATCCAGCCCATTCACTGGAGTGAACCGGCTCAGGTGAGGTAAACCTTGCCAACCCCTGTTCGAAGCTGAAACAGTAATGGCTCATTCACAGGAGTTACAATTGAATCCTACCACAGAGAGCAGTAAAGACTGGAATTACTCTGAGGACACAGAGTAACACATATTGCAGAAATGTAAAGTCCTTTTTTAAATAAAATATATACCTGGAAGCTTGCCTAGAGGTACTAAAAGCCTCTGAAAATGGGAAGAGCACACATAAGAACACACATTATTTAGAAGTTTAATGTTATGTATAGGCACTTCTTCCTCCCTCATCCATTTAAGATGGTACCCTCACCCAGCTCTCACCACCAGCCATGTCTTTCCCTGGAAAGGCCAGACCTAGCCAGTTATTCATGCTTAACTAACTTCCTCACTAGACTCCTGTAGCAGAGTTTACCTGGGGAAGCTCACAAAAATGCCCAGAAACCTCAACTGGACCAAAATGCAGCTATCTGATTGTTGGAAAAGACTGAGCACATTATTTTAGCACTGTCCAGTCTGCATTATGTGAGGCGTTTTCCATGCTCCCTTTTAGGAGGTGCTGGGTGTCACCTTTACAACTGTAAACAGCTTGGGGCCTTTAAACAATAGCCTCCTCAGTATGTAGTTGACAACACAATAAATTTCAAGAACTGACTTTCTCAGGTGCCATACTAGGAACAAGGCATTCTTGGTAGTGCCACCAGCTTTCTGGGATGCTGAGTGACTTTAAAAACCAAGTAAAAACTCTGCACATTCACAAAGGCCTTTGCAGTTAGTTGCCTTTTGTGCTCTACAGCAATTCACCTGCAACATGAATAAGAAGTTGTACAAATCTGGGGGTGAGGAGAACTATCATAGTGTGTGTTTTTCTGTTTACTTTATGTGACAGTGCCCAAATTTCCGAGCTTTTCTGTTTAAAAAACAAACATCTCCTGTCACTACAAATAAAAAGAATGAAATGGCAGGAGATGGTCAAGGTGAGCTTTTACCTGTTGCCGGCATCTTGCATACTGATCTATACATGGCTTAGGAGCAGTATGCACTAAATCAAGACACAAAGAATCAGGTCTGGCAATCAGAGGCAGAGCCAACCTTGAAAATACGTCCTACAAATAAAGATAAATTAGGTAGGTGTTGGCACTGCTCAGAGAGCTGATGTTCTTCAGCTGAAGTCAGTAAACAAACTACAACTTACGAGCTTGTTAGTTCACACTTGTCCAGTCGATACTGGATGCTTTCTTTTAGTGAAATCAAAACAAAGAGGCAATTTAAAAGCAAAAATATGGTGTTGTGCTGTCTCACAAGACAAGGCAGCTCTGCCCTTAACAAGGTGACTGCTTCAGATTCCATCTCTATGTCTAATAAAACACTGCAGTCTTATTGGTTCTGCGACTGAAGGTTCATGTTGATTGTTTCAGTTTTTGTTTCTCTGAAGCAGTGTATGAAAGAGCCAAAGCTGCCAATTCTGAGTTTCATGGACTTCAGAAGACTGGAAGTCTTTGCAATAATTAAAAGCAGCTTTTCATCTCCTAATGGTAGATGGCAGAGAGACTGGCCTCCTGAAGGCTTGTTGGGTAGCAGAAGGGGTGACAGGGGGCAACCCCTAGCTTTCTTAAGTAATGGAAGATAGTCTTCCTCCCTTAAAAGTTGAGATCGATCTGAAGCCTCATCTGGCCCTCTTCACTATCCTATTAGGATCTGAGCTGGCATCTATGGGACTGGCAGATTTTGTGACTATAAGAGTTGTGGCACTGCGGTGCTCTACAATTAGTGGGGACATGGAACCAGGGACCCCTATTTGAGGAACTATTGTGCAAAAATATTGTGTATGTGGCATTGTTTCATGTTTTTACATTTTCATCGGGTGAGGAATAAAGCTTCCATCACCCCACATTTCCCCAGGTTTTCATATAAGAACATACAAATAACTTTTAAATGTTATGGGACCATGCTGTTGACCAAAGCTGGAAAGCCATGGGCCTTTCTCTGATGTACTGTGTCAAGTAATTCTTATTTAATATTTGTTCTACAGTATGAAGTGGAGGAATTTCAGTTTTCCAGAGTAAGCAAACGTGGGGGGGGGTGTATATTTCCCAATAGTCTGCAGTCCATAGAAAGGCTAGAACTCAGAGAACTGTTTCAGTGTTGGATAGCAGCAAAATGCAGTCTAGCAACCATGGCTGAGACTTTAATGCAGTCATATGCAGGAGAACAGGAACATGTGGTGAAAATGAGGAACTCTGCAAGGACAACAAGGAGCAAAGGAGTATTATGGTCCAGTAAGCGACATCAGTGAAGCTATGCCTCAAAACATTTACCCAAGGAACCAGGGGGAAAAAATCAACGAGTCTGGACTATGTGGCTTTATTGGCATGCCTTGCTGCTTTATAAATCACTAGCAGGCACCTCACAGCACATCATCCAACTCCAGGGAGTTTCCTTGAGCATCAATCACTGGGTTTTCAAGCACTGATCTGACCAGGACAAAGTCTACTGTAACTAATTTAACCTTTCCAAGTGGTATTCTGTTTACTTAAATGACACCGACAAATAATCTACCATACTCCTTAGTGCTGTATGTCAGATTTTATCCAATAAAATTTTGTCTACATTGTAAGGTTAACTCCACAGTCCTTTGGGATTGCTTCAAAGTGAATTGTTGACTCAATCTGTACAAAGAGAGGGAATCCCAACAGCAGGTCAACCAATTAGGTGATATTCGAACCAGACCACTGGTCAGTTTATTGCATCTTGATCCTTGTAAAAGGCAGCGAATTCTTACCAATATTTTATAAATATCATTGGACAAAACTAACTGAGCTTGCAACAAATTCAAGAGGATTTACACAGGTAAGGGATACTATTTCATTATTTGCGACAAAGGGACAGATTTGTATCCAACTTGAGCCTGGGGATACAACTTAAAACTGCATTGCAAGAACTGCCCTTGGATAGACATTTAGACAGAAGCAATGCTTCCATTTTTCCAATATGCAGCCCTCCCTGCCCTCCCCACCACACTCAGCTGGACATCCCTTTGAGACATCCATTGGGAAATGGGGGTGGGGGTGGAGGAGATTATAACATGATTGGGAAAAGACATAGTTCTGACAGTCAGACTAGCATTTCGGTGTACAAGAGGATTTGCTATTGCAGCCTGGTTATACATGCAGTATGTATACGAGTGCCATCTGGGGCACTGATGAACACCCCACCCCCCACCCCCATGCAGACAGAGGTTTCCTGTTCTCTTCCATCACGGAAACTGCTCCTCGTGTTCCTTGTGCATGTGAAGCTTCTTCTGCAAATCCATTCAAGAGCCGAGTTCCAGAGGCACATCACTGTCAAAAATTATGGCCATAAATTAATAGCACTGTCTGTCAGTCTGGCCATTTCAAATTTCCAAAGCAGTTTCCTGAAGAGCACAGTGCTTGCCTTGAGAATTTGGATAACGTTAATCCATGAAGCATTTCTGCCTTCACCTGCAGAGTTATTTCCCAGCTACTATGTCCACGTGTGTCTTCTCCTTTGTTCTGTAAAGAGTATCGTGAGTGAGGTTTGGGTCTCCCTCGTTTTTAGACGATTGCAGAATTTGTTGCTTGGCCAGTTTGAAAGCAAAGCGTGGATCCTGTCCAGGCAAAGCTGGGCAATTGCAGTGCTCCCTGATTTTAATTACCTGCAGCGGCAACAACAAAAAGACGAAAGAAAGTAAGTTACCACGTGGGAGAATGAACTCCAGTTTTTTAAAAATGGAAATGACCAGCTTCTTCCCAGGATTGCTACAATGAAATATAGAGCAATTTAACGAGTGGTCAGGGTTTGTGCACTTGGGAGTTCACAGGATCATTTTGGCTGCATAAAGTTTAATACTGGATGCTTAAACATACTGCCTCAGTCTGATTTTGAAGACTGCCTCCCTTCCTGGCCCAGGCTACCTTCCAATTCAGCAGGACTCCCAATCCTTAGGGGAGGCTTTGTGTGGAGCTAGGGATGGCAGGGTGGGGAGGAAGAAAGGGCAGGGAAGTCAGCTTTCTTTGGCTCCCCTACTGCCCCATTTTCTCTGGATCCAATCCACTGTGTCCACTGAAACAGAGGCCTCCGAGGGAAACAATGTCATTAATATGTAATCACATCATGGACCAAAAAATACTTCTCTGACCCAGAAGAATACTGGTTCGATGCCAGTGTTAAATTACAAAACTTTATTTGAACAGCTTTAATAATTTATAATCAGCTAATTAAAATATAATTTTACAGGCATACATATATAGCAGACGACTCTATAGCGCTGGTTTTTAACATTTTTTGGAGGCGGTCACAGACCCCCTTTGAGAATCTGATGAAAGCTGATGGAAACCCTTCCCAGGAAAATGCATCCACGCAAGCACACAATTTTGCATGCATTTATTTTATTGCATTGGGGAAATCATTGTTTGTGCCCAGTACTCCCACCCCATCCATGGAACCCCGGGGGGCATGGGCCATAGCAGGTTTGTTGAGTTTCTCATGGGGTTGGAAGGATGGGAAAAGCCCACCCTCCTCTCACAGCTCTTTCTTCACCCTCTGTCCTCTCCTTGTCCTCCAGCTGAGTTCAAGCAATTCCTTTTTTGGTTGCGCATGAAAGCATGCTGACTGTTTTAAGAGTAAAAAAAAGAGAAATGCTTCCAATAAGTTGGTTCCTTAAAAGTCAAGCTGGTCATGAAATTCTTATCACGATATCCCATATTGTTCTAAATAGCACTCACATGATGGGCAAACTGGAATTGTCCAGACTGGCATGCTGTTGGCACAGTGTATCTGTGCAGAGTTAAAAATAAGATCACGGATCTGAATGTTTCATCATCTGCTCAAGCATCAAACCGTATTTGCATCACTGCAACATTACTCAAAGTTGATTCAGCTATGGTGCTGCAAAAGTGGATTAAATACATGCTGTGCAATCAAGCTTTTTAAAAAATATAAACCCATTCAAAACATTTCCTACCCAACTTCACTGCACAGCGACTTCAGAAGGGTTACTTACTAAAAGTGTTTCAAATTCACAACACAGTTATTAAAAGCCAGGCAGGTAAGTCACAACCAGACAACCAAAAATCATTCATATCGGTGCCAGATATTACTGAAAGCCAGGACATATAACCAAGTCTTTAGGTGGTGGCTATTTTTTATTTATTTTTTAAAAAATATTTGTTAAATTTCTTACTGCCCTTCATTCAAGGATCACATTTTACAATATAAAAACACAAAATACTTAACATAGTAACAAACCAAAACAATAAAAAAAAAACCTACACTCAGTTTAAAAGGCAATAGATTGGAATGTTTTTGCCTGGCACCTCAATATATGTAATATATGTAATGAAGTGGCCAGGTGAGCCTCCCTGGGGAGAGCATTCCACAAGTGGGGAGCCACTGCAGAAAAGGGTAGGTGCCAGCCATATTACAGAGCAGTGGGAGTTGCAAAAGTGGAGCGCCTTTATCAGGCAAATGCCATGAAGACCACTCGCCCCACCTTCACAATAGGTTCATGGTCAAGCTGGCCCTTAGGTAGCTTCCGTTGGCATTTTGCAGAAACCCTCAGTGTAGTTTAGACATCGCCTGTTTACACAAACCAATCATGCTCTCAATGCCACAGCCTACCCCTTGAGTAGTACACATCAGTGGAACACAAAGAGACCAACTCCTGTTGCCATAGTTAAGTACAGTGGACGCTTGGGTTGCAAACGTGATCCGTGCGGGATGCATGTTCGCAACCCGCGTCTGCGCATACGTGGGTTGTAATTTGGCGCTTTTGCGCGGAGCGCAATTTAGCGCTTCTGCGCATGCACGACTGCCGAAACCCGGAAGTAACCTGTTCTGGTACTTCCGGGTTTCGGCGGTCCGTAACCTGAAAAAACACAACCTGAAGCGGCTGTATCCCGTGGTATGACTGTACACAGACAATTCTGGCTGGCACGAGGAAGCAATTTTTATTTTTATTTTAAGTTTAAATTTTAGAATCATTTTGTGTCTGTGTGACTTCCACTAGACACAGAGAAATAAAAAGCTTCTCTCGCAGAGCTGGCTATTGAAGCCATATTTCTCCTCACAAAAAATGCTTCTTCAAAAAATGCTATTTTCTGAAACTAGCCTAGAAACAAATATCAGCTTTTGGAAACAAGTTCCAGCCAAACAACTTTTTTAATTTATTTATTTGCACAATCCAACCGTGGAAAAAGAATAGTTGACTCATCACCAAAGGCACTCTGAGTTGAGGGTCTCACATACCCCTCTGACATCGTTAATTTATTTTTATTATGCTCCCATCTCCTCCCTCCCCTGCTGTGAGTACATTTTTCTTCTAAAAAATGTAACTTTGTTTTCCAGATGGCCCTCCGAATATCGCCCATAGAAATTCACAAGATGTATATCAAGCCGTTTCCACTTCAGCAACCAATCAATTCCTTAACAGATATTCGCAATGGCAGAGTTTCCTCTTGTTCTTCTTGCTGAACAGAAGCCACTGCAAGACTGCATTAATGTCAAACAGCATTATTCAAGCCAAGGAGAAATCTAAAGATTTAGGTTGTATCTTGAAAAGGGCAATGTAATCCGCTTTTAAACTAATTTAGCATTTTTAAATCTCTACGCTTCCCTCCCCCCCCCCTCTTTTAACTATATAGTGTCTATCTCCCCTTTCTCTGCTTTAACTTATCTAAAACACTGGTGCATGTAGAAGGAAAACCATCAAGAGCCACAAGACAGTTCAGAGAAAACATTCGTACCCCGTGGAGGTGGATTCCCCCCCTTTTTTTCCTTTCTTATTCCACATCAAGCAGTTAGAGGGGGCGAAAGGTGGCTGATTAAACACCCGCCACACTGATTCATACTCCATTAAATACAAGATAAAGACTACAGACACGGCTGAGGGCGGGCTGAGCTCAGCACGGCCCCTCCTGCAGCCACACTCCAGACAGAGTGATATTTGCAGCAATTTCCAACCGCTATGGGAAAAGTTAAGTCTCATTAAGGGAGTGCCCTTCCTTGGCTACTGATGTTTTGTTTAAGGCCAGCAGTGCGCTGGCATTACTGGCAACATATGCTGCTGCTTTGCAACTGGTGGGGTCAGGACCTGCTAATGGGCGGCAGCGTGACCTAAGGTGTGCCGCAACAGCAGAGATCCCCTCATATGAATATATGGCAGAAATAACAATAGCAGTACAATCCCATGCATGTTTACTTGGTTCTATTTAGTTCAATGGGGGTTACTCACTAAGTGTAGCCTAAGGCCATACCCTGGGGGGAAATGTGCTTTAGATAGCGGGAAAACACATTAATTTATTGTATGTTTAAGTATACTAAAGTAGTGACCTAAAAGTCAATATGTTTCAATTTAATCTTTTAGCCACGGGAGCTCATGGCAGAAGTTTCTTTATGTAGCTTGTTCCTATTATGTGATGGTGAATTCCTCTTTCTCACTCATGTAAAATATCCGCATCTTTCCCCCTGAGGCAAAGGCTGGATATTATTTAGAAAACACAGCCAAATGACTTGTGCATGGCAATATGCTTAGAATGCGCCACGGAAGATCATCTGGGCGTTTGCTCTATCATGTCTCATTCATAGCAAGAAAGCACTTGAGGGAAGGAAACCCACAGAACTCATGGGGAAAGTGTGAATTCTGTCCTCAAAGTAATCTACTTTATCAGATTTTTTAAAGGAAAACAAGAAAATACTATGGAAAGGCAAGCTGCTTTAAAATTCTGAAGCTTTGAGAGGGTTTGCCAAGTAATTTAGAACAAAAATGCTTTAGAAGTAGAAATAAAAGTGGCCACATTCTCATCTAACAGGTTTCCTGAGAAAATACATATTCTCACAAATGCAATCTTTAGCTGACAGCCTGTTCGTTACTGTACAGCAGGTACACATCGTATAATCCAAGAAAAGGGGTGTTTTTTTCCTTCCAATTCTGAAAATGTTAGGTTTTCTAGCCCTGTGCAGTTTCAAGGCCAATTCAATTATACCAGCTAGTAAAATATTTACCTTTGAGTTTGTCTGTGTCACAAGCAACGTGAAATCTGGACTGAGAATGAGTGATGTTTGTACAGAGCAAGCGGCTTCTCCATAAATTATCTAAAACCTGGAGCATACTTTATAGCCAATACTTGTGCTTCAGAACATTGGACAATTATACTGTGTTGTTTTGTTTTAAGATTACCTTTATGTCCTACTCCTGTCAAACAGGGACAGACTATTTACACCACTGGCCCCGAAATAAAGAAGTGCCTTTGAGTTTAACATGCAGGTTTTTAAATAGGCAGATAGCATTTGGGGGGAGTGATTATTTTAGGGATCACACCAATACAGAGGGGGTATTTAACACTTCCCTCCCCTTTTGTCGTCTTGAGGAAAATCTCTCCTCTAAAGGTACAATCTGCATTTCTTTTATTCTTCCATGTTGTCCAAAATTATTCACACGTTTCCTACCAAGAAATCAGACACTGACTTGCAGCATATTCAGGCCTGTTTCTAAACAAGTCATCTTCAAACCAGGGGGTGTGAAGCTGCCTTAACTGAGAGCTCTTTATTTAAATCTAAAATCCCTAGTTTGCACATAATGCTAAACTGAGAGTCGTTTTAAATTCTAAAGTTTTAAATGACACAGGCGATCTCATTAGGGCACGTATCAATTCAGCCAAGGAGGAGCTATGAACCTTTCATCCCAACCAAGTGCTCCTGGAACCAGACCCCAATGTCCTACTCAAGGTTAACACCAGTTTCCACAGAGATCAAGACATAGTCCTGCCGAATGTCTGCATGGTCAGGGCCCAGAGCCAAAGCTAACACCTCACACTTGCAGATCCCAGCCCACTCAGTTGGGGGGGGGGTGGCAGCCACAGCTGCAATCCACAAGAACACCCCCCCTGGAATAAATCTACAGGGCAGCCACCTGAGCTCATATCTCCACATCCAAGGGGGATACGTAGGCCTCAGCAGTGACGGCCTTTAGCAAGTGGGTGGGTGCTCCAGAAAGTTATCCTTGCTACCCTAGGATGGAATTACCACTGCTTTGGAACAAGCCCTGACTGTATGCTCTAACCATTACGCTAAATGCCAGATAAGCTGCTGAGCAGGATTTTGTCACATTTGGGGAATACCTATGGGAGAGGTTTGGAAAACCAGACTGCCCACCTGGGGCTGCTGTCGCTGGGAGCCCTTGCATGAAAGCAGCCAGACAAAAGGCCTGCTAGGAAAAGCTGCTCTAGTTGAATTTCTGCCTGTATTGGCATGTTCAAGGAGGCATGCCAGAAAAAAGAGAGTCAATCCTCGAAGGGCACAATTCAAAGCAGAGCAAGTGGTCCCTGGTCACAAGATAGAGAGGCCTCAGCTGTGTTTCCACTGGCAAAATTATTTTATCAACATGTAACTTGGAAACATGATCAGGCTATACTGCTTGACCAAGCACACAGTATTCCTTGTGTTGCAGAGGATTTAAGGGGAAAGATATGACTGGGCTGAGGCTGTGTGTGTCTTTATCCCTGCCTCTGTAACAAAACCCTAATATGGTTCAGCACAGCGCCTTCTTGACCTTTAATCTGGATGGGCATGCAAAGGGACACAGTAATGTGATTTGCCTGAAATGCCTAGAACTAACCTGAGAAAAGGGTTAGCAAATACCAGGTAGAGCAGCATTTTTGTTAGGGACCAGGCAACGATTTCTTTCCCACTGGTAAGTCCCCAAACACATGCATACACAATCTGAGCTTCTAAGCAGAAAGAGCTGTGGCATTTGAGAGAACTTCTAAAATGACAGATGCAAGCCCTACCATGTAAATCATGCCTATGGAAAGTTCAACTGTCTAGTATCTCGTGGCAGCAGCCCCACAGAATCAGTATATTGTGTTCCGTGACATATTCTTATGACCCCCAATGCAGATGCCACTATTGCATTAATTATGGATGTAGGGGGAAAGTCACCGCAACTACTTAGGGATTTGGTAGCCAGGAAGTACAATTACCTTTTAAAAGGCCGGCATGTGAATGAAACCCAAGGGACAGCTTTTCCCAGGCAGCGACAAAGCGCGACATAGCAATATTCAATGAGATGTAAATGCCACTTTTTGCTTTTGAAAATCTTTCCCCAAACACTGAACACTTAGTTTAGAATGGAATTCACAAAGTGACATCAAATGAAAGAGAACAGTAAATAAAAATATGCTTTGTTTGTGTTTTTAAGCTCACAACAGAGTATTTCCTAGGCTTCAGTATCAACTATAGCTGCTTTCAACATTCCACTCATCATAATTTAAGTAGCTATAATCCACAGTTTGGAAAATCTTCATCTTACCACTGAGAGATACAAAACTGAAATATATCTCTGCTATTCCCTCTATCTATCTCTCTCATGTACACACGTGTAGCAGCACAGAGTTATGCATGCATTCCTCTGGATTTTCAATTAATTTATTTTTAAATGGCACATTTTGCATTATCAACTCTAAGGAGGAAACGGCCAGGCGCCCAACACACAGATGTTTCCTTGAAAGCTGCAGTGAAGTTATGTGATATATGCTATTAATATACTATTAATTTGAAATTAATACAATGAGCATTCAATGAACGTCTTCATAGGAACCCCTCCCTAACGCCATTAATGTCAGCTGCTTAACCGGGGAGCTTTTTACTCATGGGTCTGTCAGCAACCTAAAGTCATCCCAAAAAGAGCATTTAAAATTATTGGTTCTCTACATTTTCTACCTTTTGACTATCCATGTGTTAAATTTCCCATCTGACTTCTCATCCTAAATCTCTGAAACCTAACCTTACATTTTAAAATATCTCCCCAGCCACCCTGAAAACCAATGTTCCTCCCTTCCCATGCCCAGTTTAAAACCCCTTTCCACTTCCTGCTGCACAGCTCAAGGTAAGCCAGGAATGGCTTTTCTCTACATAAATGTGTCAGTGCTTTGAAAACAGTCAGCCTTGCAGGAAGAATGGATCACACAGCTTTTCAATAAGAGTCAGCACTTGCTTTTAATCCTGGAAGGCTCCAATACCACAGGCTTGAAAACAGTTGGGATTTCCCCTTCTCATATATGGGAGTGGGGGGGGGGAGAAATACTTTAGGTCATCTCTAGGAAATTCTGTATTTCTTCTTCTCATGCTGTATAGTTCAATCAGTAGATTTGTAGAAAGAAGGCACAGTATTTAAGATGATGAAGGTATCACATGCCTTGTGGTCACAAGCCAGGGGGTGCTTAAGTTAAGTTGCAGCATGGCTGCATTTACAAACAAGGGACCACTATTGGTCATAAAGTGAAGAGCACAACAACAAACCATGATCCTTGGTTCAAGTATAAAAGTAAGCAGAGGGCTATGGTTTGCTGCTCCCATTTGCTAGAGAGAAAGAATGAAGTGAAAGCAACTGACACGCTCACAGCAAGCATTAACCATGGTTTACTGGGATGTTCATATGCAGCAACTGTGGCCCTACTATATATGTCTGTCTGTCTGTCTGTCTGTCTGTCTGTCTGTCTGTCTGTCTGTCTCTCTGCTTTCCCCCAGACTCACTCCACCCCCAGCATTAAAAAACAAATCAACAAAAATACAAAAATACGAAACAGCATCAAGAGAGAAAAATTAACAACCACTTAAGAACCAAGAAAAGCTGGGCAGAATAAAAAGGTCCGGACTGCTTGCTTAAAAGCCATAAAGGCAAGACCAGCTGAACTGCAAAGAGAGAGTCCCACAACCAGGGTACTGTCACTGAAAAAGCCCTGGTTTTGTGTCATTGACAAGTGTACTCCCTTGGCAACAGAATGCGGGGTAGGACTTTTGGTGACAATGACAGCTGCTCCTTCTTCTTCTTATGCGACAAAAGTTGCATACCACTTGATTGTAGCAAAACCCCTAAGCAGTTTACAGTTAAACACAAATAATTAAAAACTAGGGTAGACTTGCCTAAACAAAAATGTTTGAAGCTCATGCTAAAAAATAAGGCATCTGCCTAATATCAATGGCAACTGTTGGGCCAGTTCTTGTGGGAGGTGTTGGTACTTCAGGGAAGAGGTGCAACTTGTGCACCAGCTGAAGCTGGGCAAAGGCATTCCCAGCTGCAACAGCCACTTGGATATCGAGCAGCTATGCCAGCTCCTGAACCCGATGGGACTTCAGATGGAGTACCACGCATTCCATAGCAGGCTGCATTCCTGTTCCAGAGTCAGCTTCTCTACTGATCATCTGAACTTCTTAATCGACAGCCTCCTTAGCATCAAATGCCTGACTCAACCCTTAGCATACTATACCAGACATGTTATGAACCACCCTGAGAACCAGCCTTGGATGAAAGCTAGTATACACATTTTAATTAATTAATTAATTAATTAATTAATAATAATAATAATATTAATAATAATAAGAAGAAGAATTGTAAGCTATACTGAGCGGTTTTGCGCAAACACTAAGCCATAGTTTGTTTGGCCTACGTATGGTTTGAACATTCTATCCAGCCCAAAGGCTAATGGGAGTTGCCAACAAAACATGAAGTGAAGCTGTGGTTTGTTGTTGATACAGAACCATGGTTTGTTTTAACTATGGTCTGGCATTATGTCCAAATCCATAAAATTTGCTTAACCATGGTTTGTTCAGCCACCCCACCCCAGACAATCATTAAGCTCGAAAACAAAGCAAGCTCAGGGAGGGGGTGGGGAGTCATGGTGTGTTTTCTCATCTGTGAGACAGCTTATGATTTGTGGAACAAAGACTGGTTAAAGCAAATCTATATGTAAACACGCAACATTATTGAATAAAACAAAAACGAAGTATGTCTCCAAATAAAGCAGAGCAACCTTCAGTTTAACTAACTGTCAGCGAACAAAACGCACAATATACATGCCATTTCTAAAGGAGAACAACATGCAAACCACAACTCTCTTCCTAAATCCAAGGACAACAAAAACGGTTAATGAACTTTCCAGATACTGCTGGCTAGGAGAGTGAGCAGAGCGAGAAGATCCTTCATGTCACACTTCTAGTGATCCACTTACTATTCCTGTCACAGAAATATTTAACTGAAGAGGAGACTGGAAGATAACCAATATAAATTATCTTCTTGCCCTCTAAGATTATGTCTGTACTGGCCAATTTGTGTATAAATTTGTTTCATTATATATCACCATTATTTTGCAGACTCTGCATCTAATATGTGTATTTGCAATTTGCACTCTATTTTCAGATTTGGTAGTTGTTCTCATTAAAAAAAATAAGAAAACACTAAGCATGTCAACTGATGCCTTTCAAAACAACATATTTAGAAATATATAAAAAGGAGTACATAACTTGCTCTGTATAAATTGGTTTTCATCTCATCCCTAAACAGTAAACCAATTTATGATGAGAAAAGTTGCTATTACAGAACAAACAGGACATAGCATACAAGGTTCAGGAAATGTTTGCTGCAAAAGACTGGGGACCGCAGCACTAATAAGTATTATTACTGCACCAGAGATTCACTGGTATGGACTCAAGCCAAGAGTACCACGAAATCAGAACCAGAATGTGAAGAGAAAACATTACTCCTAAAATATTAAGGCCCCTCTAATGTTTTTTTTTAAAAAAAACCTATAGTTTAATGCAAACAGGTATTTGCTTTGCTCTTTCCCAACTCCTTTAGTACAGCATTTCATTCAAGCGTCGCATTCAGATGAAGAAATGACATTTTTCGTAATTTGGGTATATCTAGGTCCTGTAGAACGAGCAAAGAAAATTCTTACGCAAAAAGAAACGAGATTTATTTTCCTACCTGATTCTTTGCATCCCTCAGGTTTGCATACTGAAATTGATTATAGTTGCTTTCTATGAGTCATTACTAATGCTTGTATGTATAACACCTGTGTGTGTATGTATAAAGTTTGTTTTACATTTGTTGTTTTAAAGGGGTCACTTAAGGAAGAAAACCTTACAGCTGCAGATTGCTGTCACCTGTAACTAAAATCAATGCTGCGCCTGTCTATATAATCTTACATTGTAACAGTTGTTGTTCACTGCAGAAACCACTATGTTATAAGTTCTATTATCTTGATACTTCATATATGGTATGTACTTCTATAGCACAATTGTTTATATAATTTTAATTTGTTAAAATATGTTGAATGACAACATTATATTCATTTATATTACTTAGAATATGTACAACTGATGAAGCCCATGAGAGCGAAACAAGGCAGTATTCCGGAAATACTTGTCAACACTGTGGAACTGTAGTAGGCTCCAGTCTGGACTTTATGAACATATGTGGAACAGAAACCAGCAGATATTTGGTCTTTGTGAATGAACTGATTTATTGGGACTTCTGTCTATGTTATTGCACTTTATGTGTTGTTTATGTGCAAGACAAACATTTGATATTGTGATAAGAATATATAGAAGAGTATTGTTTAAGTGAATGCACAGCCGGTTACGTCTTGTGTGTTTGTCAAATGTATTTCACGTGACTCAAGGTTTGATGTTGTTTTGCAAGTTGTTACATGGCGGTGCAACAGCAGCAGGAATAGAGGAGGGGTGAAGTTTGCACTTTATTAGCTGCATGTGTCATGATGCTCTGCATTAACCAATAAAGGTAAAGGGACCCCTGACCATTAGGTCCAGTCGTGGCCGACTCTTGGGTCGTGGCGCTCATCTCGCTTTATTGGCCGAGGGAGCCGGCGTACAGCTTCTGGGTCATGTGGCCAGCATGACTAAGATGCTTCTGGTGAACCGGAGTAGCACACGGAGACACCGTTTAACTTCCCGCCGGAGCGGTACCTATTTATCTACTTGCACTTAAAAAAAAACAAAAAAACCCAAGAAGCTTATTTAAACAACAAGACACTTTACTTGAAGAGAAAACTATCCAAGATCAAATTTTTGTTTAGAGTAATTTACCCCTACTTAAAGACAGATTGCTCTACATGTAACAGCTATGTACAAAAAAGTTATAAAATCGTCCTTGGTTGTACAACAATAAAAGAAAAACATTGAAATTATCCAATGAAATAAGGTATGCAAGGTTTTTGTTTTTCAACAATGAGAGCAAAATAACTTACTGGAATATAAAGATAAAAGTTAGAGGAGCATGCCATGGAGGAATGGGGCATTTTCACAGACCAGTTTGTTTTTACCACCCCATCTCCATATGATGCTGATCAAAACATACCATTGGCCATTTAGTTTTTTTAAAAAAAATGCATGTCTGTGCACATACACCAGTTACGTTATGTACAATGACGTGCTTTCAAACTGCTAGGTTGGCAGGAGCAGGGACCAAGCAACGGGAGCTCACCCAGTCGTGGGGATTTGAACCACTGACCTTCTAATCTGCAAGTCCTAGACTCTGTGGTTTTACCCACAGCGCCACCCGCGTCCCTTCTACATTAGTTTTTGTTTAAATATGGTTTAACATTGCATGCAAAACAGTTCTTACTTAGTGCCTGTGAGTTAGGGCCCAAGAGACAAGCAGTTGCACTTGAGCTCAAATCCTATGAAATGGCAGATTTGACAGAAGCTTAGAGGAACAGCTTGTTCAGAATCGCCTGGACTAGCGTCCACTGCTAAAAATCCAAAAGCATTGAGATTGAGGCCACATTAAAGCACTCCATTAAGATTACTTACAGACAAACTTGTGCTCTAATACTAGGTAACATTTAGCCTGGACTAAGAGGTCTGATTTCAAATCTCACCTTTGCCATAGGATTATTGTATGGCCCTAGACTGAAATATGAACAATGACAGGATCATTTGAGGGCAAAGATTACAAAGCAGTTTGCAAATGTATAAATGATAAATAGGAAACGGGAACAGGTTAGGAGTTGCTTAAGAGAGAGGCACATTTGTTCCTGCGAGAAAGCTGAAGGTCTGCAGCTTGGGGGGACCAAGATAGATTTCAGTAAATCTAAGCAATATACAGCAAGTGCTTCGACGGTATCTTTGTCTTAGAAAATTGGCAGCTAAGAAAGCAACTCATAATGACTATTAGATTTGGAGTGTGTGAGTGTGCAAAATCAATCCTATATATACACACTGCCCTTGGCAACTCAAAGAAGGATGGGACAGACATGTGAAAAATGATACTCAGTTTAAAGACACCAAAACTCCCAAACCACCTCACCTCTGGAATAAGTCTGTCCAAATGCTCAGCTCGATTCTCATGGGAGGGGTGTGTAGAAAACCATTCTGGCACTCTTGGTTGCCCTGTAAGAGTCTCAGCGAGCTCCATTTTCTGCCAGAATACAGAACTTGCTCTTACATCCATACAAGCCTAGAAAGAAAGAGAAGGTGATATCTCAGAAAGATACTGAACTGCAATCTTAAGATGCTTGTAAACATCACTGGCCGTTTCCTTCACGTCGAAAGCAGAGAAAAAGCATAGATAAGTAGGTTTCTCTACGTCTTCAATGCTCTGAAACTCTTGGGAGCAACAGCCTTAACGAAATAAAATCAAGTTGTTAATTTCTGGGCTGAGCAAAAAGTGCTTCGCAGGTGAGCTGGTTCAGATGCAACTCTAAACAATGACTCAACATGGGTGAGACCTGAGACAATAATAGTCAGAGCTGGCAGCAGAAAAATACATTTTCTAGAAGGGAAATGTAAGTGGCAAAGTATCATAAATGTTATGATATCAATGATCAAGAGAAAACTGTTTTAACTTCCATGGTTAAAGAAGAAAACAAGGGGAAAGAGAAAAAGGGGAAATAAATGAGCATTTATATCAAATGAAAGGCTGGAGCTTGCTAATGGCATGTACTGGGTTATAAATTAAAATTAAAATTATGGAACTACTGGGTTCCGTAGCATATGCTAAATGCTAAAAGAAGAGTAAAAGGAAGAACTGCTTAACATTAGCAAACTAACACTGGGAAATTGTTTTTTTAAGCAACAACAACCTATATTGATTTTTTTTAAAAAAAAATTAAAAGTATTGAAGACTGGAACTCGAGTCATGGAGAAACTGCACAGTGCCTGCAAATGCAAACAACTCTTGAAACAGAACAGGTGGCATTTCTGCACATATGCCAATGCAAGAGGAGGAGATACCAATTATGCTAATAGAAGCAAAACCATCTGGGTTAAGTTCTTGACCTTTACAGGCAAAGAAGAAGCTGCTGTAGCAAAATGGATGAAATGGAAACAGACTTATAAAGTGCTTGAGACAAATAAACACGCCACGGAAGGAAAGAAGGGAAGAGCTTATTTTTAAATAAATAAATCTGCTTTTGGCTGAAAACCCAATACTTCTCTGAATTAATGCACACACAGAGAGAGAGAGAGAGAGAGAGAGAGAGAGAGAGAGAGTTGTTGTTTTTAAGAGTTTTGGTTAACAATCAAAGCATTTGTAGCAGCACTGATTCCACAGATCTGGGTCTCTCCAGCAACCAGCACATTTACACGGTCCCAGTATGGCTCACTGTGACATGTGAACCAGGCTGTCCTCTGTTTCAATTGGTGTTGTTACAAGTTCAAGTTGATAACTGCAACACAGGTCTCCACCGCTTTCACTCTTTCTCCCTTTTCGAACAAGTAGTTCTGTATTACAACTACAAAGAGTCTCTTTCTCATAGACTGAAATTTCTCATTTCAAGTTACATTTCTTTTCAAATATTTTTTCGCAGCAACTATACTTTTCCAATAAAGATCTAATTAACCCTTTCCCTTGTTTTGGCTTAGTACTCAGATAGCTTCCTAGGCTGGGATGGTCTGAAACCCAGGGCAAATTAGAGGTCTCCATAGCTTTGGACGCAGAACTGAGAGATACACACGCACCAGGTTAAAGATGCTCCAGGCATTTGGATAATAAATATTACTGTGTGCTGGGGAGATGTGAGCCCTTATCAGAGGCACCAGCTTCTCCAGGCGATTGAGGAGATGTTGTGCGACATCCTGACATCGTGCATGCAGCCCTCTGAACATTGAGGGCTCCTGGTCCACTCCAAAAACACAAAACACATGGGGGAGGGGAGGAAGTGTCTCAGCCCTCAGAAGCCAGCGCCTATGGCTAATAAAGCAGCTGCACTGTGGTATCTATTATAAGGAAGTAATTTGTTATTTATGTTTTATATTTCATTGAAGGGGGTGGTTTTAACAATTTGTTATATGAAGCTGCACTTGGTTCCAGAATGGAGGAGAGTGAGGTGAAAAAGCAAACAAGCAAATAAATATGAACAAGGCCGTTTTCCCTCATCCAGACACCCTTTAAGTACATGCTGAAGCATCATTCTCTCCTTTGGGCGTAAATGCTTCCTACTTTTCTGTATCCTCAAAGGCCAAATATAAATAATTGTAACAAACCAATAAGCATTGGCAATATCGTCAACCCTAGAAAGAAGCTTGATGGATTTTCACCCAGAGGAATAAAAGTTCTTGTGAACAGCACTGTATGAAAAAAGCCTGTGAAAATAAGTGGTCCACTAACTTTGTTCCTCTCCCAGCAGTCAAGCTAACTAGTTTGTGTGTGTTCTAATAATAAATTCTAATACTAATACCAGCACTAGGTGGCAGTGGTGGTACAGTTATCCCATTCTGGTACATATGAACTGGCAAGGATTTTTTGTATTTTGATGAGCCTCATACTGAAATCCCAAATTATTCTTCATAATATCATTTTTATTAATTACATTCGAAGCAACCATCTCATGGCAGTTTACACACAAGACAATTGAAAACATTTAAAAACACAAAAACTGCAAATACATTTAAAATTAGTGTTTTTATGGAGCAGTCAAGTAATTTCGTTGTCCCCGATGGGTGCAATGACAATAAAGATATTATTATTATTATTATTATTATTATTATTATTATTATTATTATTATTAAACAAGACTAAAACCCTAATACAGCAGACAGCAAGGGAAAGGCCCGTTTATTTAAGGTGCTACAACTATACACAGAAAACCATTTGTGAAAAACACTGTCTACTTAAAAAGAAGCAAAGGAACTTTTTCTATCCTGTTGCCAAAAACTATTATTACCTTAGCAGCAAACCAAAGCCCAATTTTGTCAGCTTCCGCTTCCAATGTCCTGCTATATGGCCTATTGAACAGCAGCTAGAAGGGAAAGGAAAGAGACATCAGAACTTTGTTCTTGCCAGTTTCTGAAACCAAAGTAAGCATTTTCCTAACTTACATACAACAAACAGACAAGTTTCAGCAGAAGCGTTCCCCCTCCTGCTCTTTCTGCAAAGGGCTTAGAGAAGGGGCCTGTAGATGTACATTTTTTCTGGGGAATTTAGTAAACGTAAAGGGACCCCTGACCATTAGGTCCAGTCGTGACCAACTCTGGGGTTGCGGCGCTCATCTCGCTTTATTGGCCGAGGGAGCCGGCATACAGCTTCCATGTCATGTGGCCAGCATGACTAAGCTGTTTCTGGCGAACCAGAGCAGCGCACAGAAACGGCGTTTACCTTCCCGCCGGAGCGGTACCTATTTATCTACTCGCACTTTGATGTGCTTTCGAACTGCTAGGTTGGCAGGAGCAGGGACTGAGCAACGGGAGCTCACCCCGTCGCGGGGATTCGAACCGCCGACCTTCTGATTGGCAAGTCCTAGGCTCTGTGGTTTAACCCACAGCGCCACCAGGAAGCAGCTAAATCAGCGGTTGCATTAGCAGCCTGGCTGAGGACCTGCTGCGTTCTAGAGTTTGGTTCCAATAAAAGCCATGCATGCCAGCGGTGCTTCTTCACTTTTTTCTCTCTCTCTGGTCTACAGTAGACAGAATGATAGCATGTGCTCCAGTGTTTTATAGACTGAAGTAGTGGGTGCAGCTAAGTGGGGAGTATTTGCATGGCCTGGCAAATAATGACAAGAGGCCGGAGTTAGCCACAGGTGAAAAAAGGAAACTAAAATGCATGCAGGCAGATGTGTTTTGATAATAAAAGCAGTGAGGTATGCTGCAGACACATCAGATACAGATAAAGAAACATCTATGTGCTTTATTGCATTTAGATCATTTAGCTGTCATTGGTCCCATTTTACAGGTGGTTACATAAAACACTGAGGCACCGCAATATGTGTGTTCACCTTTAAATCCATGGCAGAGGTCTTAAGGAAAAAAGCACCTCGGAGCATATGCAGAGTGCCTTCCCCCTCATATTAAAGCTTTTCAATGCAAAATGTAATGCAAATATCCATGAATTATAATACAGTGTAAACCAACAACTGTTGGTGACAGCAGAGCACAGAGATTGAAGTCAGAGAGGTGATGAGGGAGGAGGGTAACGACTTAGGATGACTGTAGAAGAGGCACTGTCTCGCCCCAAGGAAAGCCCTGCCCAGCTCCAATCTACCTGCCGCCCAGTTCCCAAAATGTCATGGGAAATTACCCACACATTGTAAGGCTTCACACTGCAATTATGAAAGCAAAAAAACTTGGATAGCAGGTTTTCTGTGCAGTAGCCCAACTGAAAGTAAATTGTAGCTATGAAAGATGGACATGCCTTATTACAGCCTCAAGACTCTCCTCAGCTGCAATAGAGTTTATTCAGTTTCCACGTTTGTTCCTTTTTAAAAAAAACAAACAAACTTGATTTTTCTGCCTGATATTTGACAATACTGCCAAATTTTGTTTCGTTTTAACCCTACAGGCATGGGGAGCACATGGGACCTACAGATGTGGATAGACTCTAACTCTCATCAGCCCCAGTCTGCATACTGAGTGGTCAGGAACCACCTGCAGGGCCACAGGGGCCCTTGCCCTAGTTCTGTAATGGACCAAAGTCCATTTGAATTGATACCATATTTCCAACTGCATTTCAAATACCTCATATTTTGCATGGACCACAGGTTTCATAAACTTACTCCCCTTCCAGAGTGTCACTGACAATAGTGGAATTGGGATCTTTTTAATTCAGTACTCTGAGGATGCAGTTTTTCAAATCTTGTATTAATCATGTATTAATCTTGAGAGCAGTACATGTGAAAAGGATCTAGGAGTCTTGGTTGACCACAAACTTGACATGAGCCAACAGTGTGACGCGGCAGCTAAAAAAGCCAATGCAATTCTGGGCTGCATCAATAGGAGTATAGCATCTAGATCAAGGGAAGTAATAGTGCCACTGTATTCTGCTCTGGTCAGACCTCACCTGGAGTACTGTGTCCAGTTCTGGGCACCACAGTTCAAGAGGGACACTGACAAACTGGAACATGTCCAAAGGAGGGCAACCAAAATGGTCAAAGGTCTGGAAATGATGCCTTATGAGGAACGGCTAAGGGAGCTGGGCATGTTTAGCCTGGAGAAGAGGAGGTTAAGGGGTGATATGATAGCCATGTTCAAATATATAAAAGGATGTCATATAGAGGAGGGAGAAAGGTTGTTTTCTGCTGCTCCACAGAAGCGGACACGGAGCAATGGATCCAAACTACAAGAAAGAAGATTCCACCTAAACATTAGGAAGAACTTCCTGACAGTAAGAGCTGTTCGACAAGTGGAATTTGCTGCCAAGGAGTGTGGTGGAGTCTCCTGCTTTGGAGGTCTTTAAGCAGAGGCTTGACAACCATATGTCAGGAGTGCTCTGATGCTGTTTCCTGCTTGGCAGGGGGTTGGACTCGATGGCCCTTGTGGTCTCTTCCAACTCTATGATTCTATGCTTCTATTCTATGATTCTAATCTTGCAATAACACATTTTCACCAGCTAGTAAAAAAACTACCTGGCCACATGGTTATTACAAGGCACTAACTATGTTATATTGTTACTTTACTGCAGCGGTTTTATTTTGTAAATCGCCTTATTTTTCACAACGAAAGGTGGTTTATGAACACTACCAAATGAAATAAAAAAATTTAATTTGAGAAGCCAATCTTTTCAAAGAGGTACCTCAAAATGGTCTTGCTCAGTGCCTTGTGGGTCACCAGAGATCACATTTAATTATGCGACTTATTGACTTCCGGTTGTCAGAGTGATAATACAAAGTTACAACATTGACTTGAGAGGATAATATGGAATATTGCTAAAGGAAGAAGCACTGTACCCAGCCCAGACAGCTGTGGAAACCAAGAAACAGCAATAATAAAATCACCACGTTTCTGCAACCTCAGAAGTTTTCCTGGCACCTCCCTTTTTAAAAAGAAAAGAGCTACCACAGGCATTTTACACTTCTGGAACGTGAAGAGAAAGAAACTGCCAAATGTGACAGAGAGCGAAGAACTGGGTTTGGCAACTTGTGTACTATAAAGCAAGCCTGGTGCTGAAGTATCATTGATCATCCTGACAGTTCTCTCAGCCATTTTAGGTTAGGTTACTGAACTGCCTTTTCCTACATCTCTGATTTTATTCCTGACTGGCAGGAAGTTCAAGTGTAATAAGAAACTTTGCAGGGAGAGCAGGACCATTTATTCTCTTCTCAATTCCTGGTTAATGAGCCTTGTAGCACGGAGCAAAAGAAAAAGAAAGAAAGAAAGAAAGAAAGAAAGAAAGAAAGAAGCCCAAGTGGAAGGATCTCAGGGCATCCGAGGTTCTCGGATCACTTGGGGAGATCTGTGGATTTCACCCAAGAATGTTAAAATAGCACAATATTGGCTCAACAGATGTACGAAGAACAATACTGCATTTTAAATCGTTTTCCGGGTGATCAAGCTAACCTTTAAAAATGCAATGGCATAAAAGGAGAAGGAAGTTCTATTGCAAAATGCATGCCATCCTCCAGATTTTGAACATTGTGGGTGATGAATGCTACAGTAGAATTTGAATTATTGATTCTAGATAAGTATGCTCCACTCAGTAGTATGGCTAGGGGCAGCAGAATGAGTTTATAAGAAAAATATTTACTGGCTCAGAGCAGCGGCCAGGGAAATAACAAAGTACTTCCATTTCCTAGTGTTGACTCCCAGCAGTCTGAAGTTTACAAACTAGAAGGCAATATACGTGTCTTTCGTGAATCAATCCAATGGTGTTTTCTAAAAACAAACAAACAAACAAACAAACCACACCTATGACAGTATGAAAATACACCCACAAAATGACCTACCTTTTTAAAACAGTGAGATCAAGACCTGCTTCCCATGGGGAAAAGGCAAGCCAGGGCTTGTAATTAGCTACTCACCCAGGCTGAACTGCAGTTTCTTTCCCCCTCTTAGATCCAACACGCAAGCTGACTTAAGAACGTAAGTTAACTACTAGATCAGGTCCATAGTCTATTAAATGAAGCATTGTGTCCTGTAATACAGAGACCTCTCCCCACAAAGAACACCCCCGATGCAGGAGCTAGATGAATTCTCTGTAGAACGGTGATCATCTTACCTCTTGAAACCAAGCTTGGAGCCAGTGGCCTATGATTGCTAAGCTGTCTGCAGGGCAAACAGCCCAAATCATTATGAGAAGAATGAGAAGCACGAAATCCACAAAATGCATCAGGCTCGCCTTCTCTGCCTTAAAACAAGGAAAACGGTATTTTAAAACCACCTATTTATGTCCTAATCTTGCGCATGGATATTTAAGGTTTTCTGTATTCAAAACGATGCGCTGTCTACCGACCCCTTTTACAAAACGTGAAGACGCAGAAGTTGCTGTTACTTCTCCAACTTGGTTCACCAGCTGTTGCTGGACTACAACTCCCATCACATCCTGCTAGCTAAGGATTATGGGAGTTGTAGTCCAACTGGAGATCCAACTTGGAGAAACACTGTATGAAGCCACAATGCTGGCAGAAGAAGTACTGGATGCTAGAAAGCACCAACCCTGGGTAAGGAAGGCCTATAAAGAGCTATTCAGTTGTACGACACACCCCTAACTTCTGACTTCAATTAACATCACAGATGCAGAGTTTGGAGCAAAGCTTATTAGCCCTAAGAGGCAGGCTGTGAGCATCGCTGGGTAGTTCCAGTCAAATATGGTGGTCTCCACATTGGTCCATATTGGTCACCTATGACCATGTGTTTAGTTTCAGAGGGCTTTGGCAACGTCACTTTTTAAAACAGGATACATACCCCGTGTCCCAGAACAGCATGAGCAAGTTCATGTCCCAGAATGAAAGACAGCTCATTGATATCTGACACAGCAGATAGCATACCAGTGAAAACAAACAGTTGTCCATTCTGCAGGCAAAGAGAGGAAAAATAATACTGCAAACAAATTGTTTCACAGAGCAATCCAAAGTGGGGGTGGGGGTGAACCCACAGCTTGGCCAGGCCAGCACCAGCAGAGCAGAAAAATGGGGGGGGGGAGAGACAGAATGGAGGGAAAAAGAGAAGTTGTGTTTCTTCTTTATTCCTCCTTTTTGTCAGCACACTTCTTTTGGGGGGCGAGGTGAGGAAGGGAGACTTTCCTGCACGTTGGTCAGAAAAGGAGAGAAAATCAGCACGCAAACGTCAGGACATGTTTTCTCTCAACCCGTGTATGTGGACTGGGGGAGGCTGGATCCCAGAAGCTCCTCTTCTCCCCAACACCTTTTTGCCCTCTCTACTGTGAAAGCAATAATGGCAGAGGAAGGACAGCGGTACCAAGTCAAGCCCAATACTGTCTGCACTGACTGGCAGAGGCTCCACCTGAGGGATTCAGATTTGGTGACATTCCCAGCCCCGCCTGCAGAAGCCAGGGATTGAATCTGGAAGAGCAAGGAAGATGCTCTGCCTCTGAGCTATGACCCCCCCACCCCCACCCTCACCGCCAAGAGGGAGAGGCACAAAATCCTTCGGCCTCTGGGACGTCCTCCCAAGGACAACAGGAATGCGCTGTCAGTAGCTTCTTTCTGAATTATTACATCTCTTGGTGTTCGATTTTTACTTACTGGAAGCACAACAGCATTAATGTCTGGTCCCTCCACCACATGGATAGTCCACTTGAACTCAGAGAGTCCTGGAAAATCCTTGTTGCTGTCAACCAAATGCAAAAAGACTTTTTTGACCTCCTGGTAACGGGGGTCCGTTTCAGGCAACATTCTGCTTTTAAATTCTTCGACCCACTGGAGGAAAAAGAAGACGCAACATACTGACCGATTCAAGGCAAGTAAAATTGCAATTAAGAGATACAATATGCATGAATATCCATGGAAGAGAGGTCAGTATAAATAAAAAACCATATGACGCAATCTAATTCAGAGCAGGGAGGAGACATACACCATACTATTAGGGCATGATGAATTTTTCAACTCCCAAATTCCCAAAATGAAGGGTGCGAAAAAGTTGTAGAATGACTTGGGAATTCGAAAGATATTTTGGTTACATTAATCTAATTTTGTTCGGTAAATGTGTGTAAAATTGCATAGAAATAATTTTAAAATGACTGCCAAGTACTTACATTTTAATATTATTTTTGTTTTCTAATATTATGTATATTAATGATTTTACCTGACACTTTCAGAAGGCAAAATTAAAATTATTTGGCTTTCCAAAAGCAGTTTATTTGCTTCTTAATCAAACGTAGTCTTAGCAAGCTAAATGTTGTCCAATCGTAAATATAACAGCAGATTTGAATCCCTCGCACCCAAAAACGTATTTTTAAGACCCCCTCGTGGAAGAAATTTGCAAAAATTAAATTTCACCCCCTAAAATGATATGCCCTGCTGTACGATATCCATTTAGGGAATAAAATTTAAAGATTTGCGCGAGCAAAATATTTAACTCAGGAAAGGTGACCTAATGACATGGGATACATCAGCGATTATATATACATATATTATTTACTAACAAGCAATATTCATCTTCCTCATGTAACAAGCAGTAAAAACAGATATTCTCAATCCTTGCACTGCCAACACTCCTTAAATGGAAGAAAAATTCCCTCAGCTATGTGGGAAGGCCAGAAAACAGGATATATGCTTCATCTAAGTTCCCATCTTCAATCACCAGCATTGGGCATTAATAAGGGTCTCAAGTAGTAGAGTGGGAGACCCTGAACTGTTATTGTGAGTCATCTCAGTTACTGCTAAGTGGGGCAGGGGAATTATTATTATGTTTGCTTTTTTTAAACAGCTACCCACCATGGCATACTCCATCTGGGACAATTCAGCAAAATGGTCTTTCCGAAACACCAGAAGCCGAGAACGTCCAGTGATTGGTGTCTCTTCCAAGTGAGTAAAATAAAACAGGATAAATACAAGTCCTAAAGTACACAGGCCCAGGGCTATCTTCCATTTATTTCTTCTTGCAGCTTCTTTAAACAGCTCCTTCTTGTTTGGAGGAAGTGCCCTCCACCATTTTCTTATGCTCCTGTAAGGCACAAATATAGCAAAGTTCGAGGAAGCCAGAGCGAATTGCAAGTGTCCCCGACTGCTGCACCCTCATCAGTGCTACCAGCATGTGTTATAAATGTCAAAACTTAACAGACAAGCTTCTCTGCTTAATGCAAACAAATACCGTGCTAGTGCATGATGCCCCAAAGTTCTTTCGCCTGCTGTGCCACCAGGAAACAAACCATGGTGTGAGGGTTTGATTAGCTGCTTGTGCGTGAAAACGTGCTCCCTCAGAGTTTGTGCGCCCCCACAAACCTCCGTGTGTGACGGAGCTCCTCAGACATGTCTGCTCTAGTCACTAGTAGAGTCCGACAGTGGCTGTCTGCGGAAGCGTTTCCAACAAAGAAGTTCCTTAACGGAAACGCGTCTCCTGGACTCACGGCGTGACAGTTTCCTGCGAGGTATGGGTCTCCCTATGGGAGACTCCGATACCTCCCCACTGTTCTCGCTGGAAGCCTCCCTGAGCCCTCCCTCCTGCTCGCATTCCCTCAGAGACCCACTCCTCCCCCTGCTGGTCCCTGCTTCAGCAGTTGAGTCTCTTTCATCCTGCCTGAGTCCCTCCACCACCTGATGCTCTGATGGCAGTTCCCTGACATCCACCTCCCCTCCAGGGCCCCCCTCACCCCCTCCCAATTCCTCCCCCCTGGGAGGTGAAGGGCTAAAACCCCGAAACGAATCTTCCTCATCTTCTGACGTCTCGAACAATTCTCTCCATCGATCGTCGTCCTGGCCAGCTGAATCCTCCTCCTCTTCAGAATCTGGGAACCCCTCCAACTCCTCTTCCTCGTCGGTGGTGGCAAAGTATTCCCTTCGGAACCTCGCTACAGGCTGAGGTTTACGTGGGAACCTCTGATGAAAAGTCTCTATTAAAACCTCGTCATTGACATCCTCTGCCCTAACCCAGGTGTTTTCCGACTCCGGTTCCCCTTCCCACATTACCAAATACTCTACTTGATCTCCCTTCCACCTGGAATCGAGGATCTCCGCTACATGGTAGCTGTGTTCCTTCTCCTCCATTGCTGGTCCCCTAGTGACCCTCCCCTCACTGTCTCCTCTATACGGTGACAGCAACGACCTGTGAAAAACTGGGTGCAGCTTCATGTGGTTCGGTAACCGGAGCCTGAAAGCCACTGGATTGACCTGCTGTATGACTTCAAACGGACCCAGCCTTTTGGGTCTTAATTTCTTACAACCTCCTTTGAATGGCAACCCTTGGGTTGACAGCCACACCTGGTCCCCCACCCTGATGCTTTCACCTTCCCTTCTGTTTTTGTCTGCTTGCCTCTTATATTCCTCCTTAGCCCTGTTTAAGTTGAGTTGGAGCTGGCGATGGATCGCTTCCATTTCTTCCACGAACTGTTCTGCAGCTGGAACGCTCCAGTTCTCCCCCTCCCCCCCTGGGAAGGCTCTGGGATGGCACCCGTGATTAGCCAAAAAGGGGCTCATCCCCGTGGACACGTTCTCTGCATTGTTGTAGGCAAATTCTGCCAACGCCAGCTTCTCCACCCAATCATTCTCTCTGTCATTAACATAACACCTCAAATATTGTTGGAGAACCCCATTTGCTCTTTCCGCCTGCCCGTTGGTTTCAGGATGACGGGCCGTCGAGAAATTAACCTCTACATGCAGTAAGCTCATGAGCTTCCTCCAGAACCTGGAAGTAAATTGTTTCCCTCGGTCTGAAACCACCCTCAAGGGGGCGCCATGCAACCTAAACACATTCTCTACCTGTTCCCTTTGCCCCACCAAAGTCGCCCCACACACCCAGCGGTCCTCTGGAATGATATGGGTTTCTTCGGGTGCTCCCTCCCCCTCCAAATATTCAGGCTTGCGTGAGAGAGCGTCCGCCCTAACATTCTCTGGGCCTGGCACATAACAAATCTCAAAGTTAAATTTGGAGAACTCTTGGGCCCATCTCAACTGCCTTTGGTTGAGCACTCGCGCCGTTCTCCAGTACTCTAGATTTTTATGGTCCGTGCACACTTGCACTTTATGTTGTGCACCAACTAGCAGATGCCTCCATCTCCGGAACGCCTCATGAATAGCAAGCAGTTCTCGGTCGTACACCGTGTAGTTCCTCTCGGATTTGTTCAGCTTCCGCGAGAAGAAGGCACACGGACGCCACTCCGACTCCTCCTTCCCCGGCTTCAGAAGAAGCACCGCCCCTATGGCTCTGTCAGATGCGTCTGTTTCAACCCTTAGCTTCTTTCGTAAATCCACATGCAGAAGTTGTTCTTCAGAGGCGAAGGCCCTTTTCAGTTCCTCAAACGCTCGCCCCGCCTCCGCCGTCCATACAAACTTCTTCTTACTGCTGAGACAGTCAGTGATGGGCACCGTCAGATGGGCGAAGTTGCGGATGAACTTACGATAAAAGTTTCCAAACCCTAGGAACCTCTGCACATCCTTCTTGGTTTTGGGTGTTTTCCATTCCAGCACTGCCTGTACCTTGCCGGGATCCATGGCCAATCCCTTGTCTGACAGGCGGTACCCCAGGAATTCCACCTCCTTGGTATGGAACCGACACTTCTCCAGTTTGACCCACAGCCTGTTGGCTTGCAGTCTGCTCAACACTTCTCTGACGTCTCTCACATGTTGCTCCTCATTCTCAGAATACACCAACACATCATCTAGAAAGGCAACGCAATTCTTGTAGAGCAAAGGGCCCAGCACGTGGTTCATAAAAGATTGAAAACACGCGGAGCCTGCTTGTAATCCAAATGGCATAACGAGGTATTCAAACGCCCCCAAAGGGGTAAACATGGTGGTTTTCCATTCATCCCCTTTCCTTATGCGTATCAGGTTGTACGCCCCCCTTAGATCCAGCTTTGTGAAAATCTTTCCCTTCCTCACCATGGTCAAAATATCATCAATTCTGGGCATAGGGAACGCCACCGGTTCAGTCACTGCATTCAGCCGCCTAAAATCACATACAAGTCTCGGCTTGTCCGCATTTTTTTTGTCCACAAAGAACACTGGGCTCCCCCCTGCTGCTTTGGACTCTCTGATGAAGCCTCTCTTCAGGTTCTTGTCAATGAACCCTCGCAACTCCTGCATTTCCCTGTCTGACATGGCATACAACTTGCCCACGGGAAGCTGTGCTCCAGGGAGTAAATTGATCTGACAATCAAAGGGTCTATGAGGTGGTAGTTGGTCAGCTTCCTTCTCGCTGAACACGTCGCTGAGATCTGCATACTGTGGTGGTACCTTCACCTTCCCCATTACTTCAGTCCCTGCTAGGGTGGCTTGGGCCCCTACTGAACCCTTCTCCCCTTTGCAGTGTTCTAGGCAATGTGCTGAACCAAAGGACACCACTCTTTGATGCCAGCCAACCAGCGGATCATGTAGAGCTAGCCAGCTCATTCCCAAAATAATGGGAGCGCCTCCCAGGGTGGCCACATTAAACGCTATCAGTTCTGTGTGCCTTGCCACCCTCATTATCATTGGGACAGTCTGCAAGCGGACTCCTCCTCCCAACAACTCCCTGCCATCAATCGTGGTCACCTGCAGGGGGTTGCTTAAAGGGATGGTCTGTATCTGGTGTTCAGCAGCAAACTCCTTGCTCATAAAATTGCAGGAGCTGCCTGAGTCCAATAGCGCCTTTATTTTTAGGGGGTGCCCATTCTGCAGCTCTAGCGACACTTCAATCACTAGAGCAGGTCGAGGAGCTTCTGGCACGGGCACTTTCACTGCTCTTTGGCCTGGCTGCAGTGCCCCAATTGTGGCAACCAGGCGTTGGCTTTTACCTGCTCCGCTCCCCCTTCTTCTCCCCCCTCAACAGCTCCCACCATCCCTTGCCATTCCTTCCTCTGGGGGCAGACTCTGGCAAAGTGGCCTGGCTGTTGGCAGAGATAGCATTTCCGGGGGCCCTTTCCCTCCTTCTTAGCTCCCTCGCTGGTTTTTGAAAATGCGCGCGCGCGCGCTGTTCCGATTTCCATCGGCTCTGCCGGCGGGAAAGCTGGCTCAGGAATGTCTGGAATGCGGAACTCCTTCCAACGTTCCCCTCTCCCTTCCCGCCTCTCCAAGGCTCTTGCCTCCTGCCGCGCTCCTATGGTCAGCGCAGATTTGGTCAGCTGATCCATAGACTCCGCCCTGGGGCTCCGTGCCAGCTCGTCTTTCACCCCCGAAGAAAGACCTTCTTCAAATAGCATCTGAACGGGTGCCGCCGATAAATCCCAACTCAGTCTGTGAATCAGCATGGTAAACTCAGTCCAATATTCACGGACAGATCGACTCCCCTGCTTACAAGCCATTAGCTGTCTGCGCACCACCCCTTCCTCAATATCGCTGGAAAACATGATATCCATTGCACGAAAGAACTTCATTGTGTCCTTTAGTATGTCATTGTGCGTTGCCATTAGGGGTCGCACCCAGTCTCTAGCCCCTTTCTCAAGATGCCCAATTACAAAAGCAACTCGCGATTCCTCATCAGGGAACTCATCGAACTGCACATTAAGGGCATATTGCATCTCTGTCCTAAAAGCATGGTAGTCCTTGGGGTCCCCCCCAAATTTCTGCACCAATCCTGGTACCTTTCTGGGGAATTGAGTGGCTCTCCCCTTCTTGTCTGCATCCTGAGCCCTTCTCTCCTCCAGCCTCGCCGTCTGCAGGGCCAGTTGAACCTCCAACGCTCGGTATCTATCTTCCAAGCTTGGACCAGCTCCAGCCCCTGCTCCTCCGGTTCCGGTTGGTTCGCTCATGATGCCTTCTCTTGCACAGGCAGCGTACAAAGACTGTCGGACTGCTGTGAGGGTTTGATTAGCTGCTTGTGCGTGAAAACGTGCTCCCTCAGAGTTTGTGCGCCCCCACAAACCTCCGTGTGTGACGGAGCTCCTCAGACATGTCTGCTCTAGTCACTAGTAGAGTCCGACAGTGGCTGTCTGCGGAAGCGTTTCCAACAAAGAAGTTCCTTAACGGAAACGCGTCTCCTGGACTCACGGCGTGACAGTTTCCTGCGAGGTATGGGTCTCCCTATGGGAGACTCCGATACCTCCCCACTGTTCTCGCTGGAAGCCTCCCTGAGCCCTCCCTCCTGCTCGCATTCCCTCAGAGACCCACTCCTCCCCCTGCTGGTCCCTGCTTCAGCAGTTGAGTCTCTTTCATCCTGCCTGAGTCCCTCCACCACCTGATGCTCTGATGGCAGTTCCCTGACACATGGTCTGGCTTGTTTTGTGTGCCCAACCTGAGGCTCATGGCGTGTCAACCACAAGTGGTATGCCAAGAACAAACCTTGATTGCCACATGATTTATTTGGAAAGAAAGAAACCATAGGCCTGAGTTTGGATGTAAGAACAAGCCAGGCTCTCTTTCCTGTTAGCTTAGCAACAGCAGAAACAGAAAAAGAGCAGAGCAAAACCTTTTCAGTGGCATATACTAACATGCGGAGTGCTCACATTAAACCATAGTTAACATCGTTAGTTGTCTTTATAGCTATGGTTTAATGTGACACTGATACAACAAGCTATGAGGCTGCAGCAATGTTCACTTTGATACCTCACTCTACAAGAGTAAAATGGATATGCTGCACATTTTTGTACACATGAGAGAAATGGGGAATTGGGGGGTTTGCTGGTTAACCTGGTGTCAGGCTCCAGGGACTTGGCTTCCTTCCCCCCCTTTGGCCGTAGATAAGCAGGACAAAGCAAAGAGTCCCTTACCATTTAAAGAGTCTTTAATCATCACAGCAAAAGAACAAAGCATTCATTATTAGAATTGATGGTGTTCCAAATTGAGGCTTCCCCCCACTTCCCCCCAGTCACTTCCATCTCGCAACCACCATGCTTTTTGTGGAGCCATCTTATCTGCTCTGTGTGACCTTGGACTGATATACTGAATACTTTCCAGTGAGAGAGAGTCTGTTAGCTGTCTCTCTTCCTGTTCTTCTTCACTTTGCTGTTCGCCCCCCAGTTCTTCTCAATGTTCGTCGTCAGAACTATGCCCCTCTGCAAACCACTGTTCCAAATCTTTACTGCTCCAGGGCAGCTTCAGGATCCTGATCAGGAGCAGGGGGAGGGTCCCACCATTCTTCACCAGAGCAGTACTCCTCAGCTTGCTCTCTGACACCTAGAGAGTGTGGGGCCTCCCAAACTAAGGAGATTGGTTAGCTGCGTGTTATGAGGAGTCTGAGAGATGAGGAAAGGCAGCTGAGGGCTGTGTATAAACACAACAAGAAGGGGTGGGGGAGAGAGCTGGTGTAGGGAAGGAGGAAAGCTGAATGGGAAGTAAACAGGAGGAAGATATGGCAAATAGTGAGTGTGGAACCACCATCACTCTCATCAAACAAATGGGCAGCATCATATTTGGGATTTAAAAGGCTGTGTGCACATATCCACAGCTGGACAGGAACCCAGGACCCATTTATGCATACAGCTGCCCACAAAGCTAGGGATCTACATAAAGTCTTGCTTCTGTACATATTAAACCCATAGGTGGATCAGGCAGCTTTTAAGGTATCCAGGTTAAGGCAAGTCATAGGCTGAGAAGGTGAGTTTAAAAAGAAGATGGATTTGAAGAACAAATAAATAAATAGGGAGAGATGGGGCAGTACCTACCTAGTATGCACATGTTTGTACAGAAAGAACTTCCATTTCAAATGAAGAGGAAGCAAAAGTGAGGTAATATAATGCCAGGCACGTGGCAAGATAGTCGTACCTCCAGTTACTAACTTAATTTGTTCCAGAGGTCCGTTCTTAACCAGAAACCATTCTTAACCTGAGGCGCGCTTTCGCTAATGGGGCCTCCTGCTGCCGCCACACCGCCGGCACACGGCTTCCATTCGCATCCCGGGGCAAGGTTCGCTGCTAGGAGCACCTACTTCCGACTTAGCGGAGCTCATTACCCGAAGCGTTCGTAAGCAGGATGGTACATAACCCGAGGTTGCACAGTATACAAAAAAAAAAAAAAAGTGGAGATTGCTCAATTGAAATTTGAGGAACCAAACAGCAGTTTGAATAATCTAAAGTATTCTCCTTCTGAACTTTTTTTTTTTAAAAAAAGTAATTTCTACAGAGCTAAAATCTGGCTTCAATGAAGCCTTTGAGAATGGAAAAGGAAAGCCAAAACAAAAATCTAATGCATATTTAAAGGCTGAGAAACCATTAACTATCATATTCTATTTTAAAAAACAACATTCTGCTCTGGAGAATAATAAGAAAAAGAACCAAGTTTCAAAACACGGAGACACCTTATTTACAGTAAGAAAAATGTGTTCATTTAATAACAAAGAAAAGGTTTAATAAGGGATGGGATTTACCACATATACCACGATGGTTTTCCACAGGGTCCAACTTGTATATACAATTTAAATTTAATAGATGGTTCCTTGAGCAGCAACAGAACATCCATATTGCAAAAGCACAAGTGGAGCATCATTTGCTGTTTTGGCCTGCATAGTGAATATGTAAAGTTTATGGCCAGAATCCAGAGCACTGTAAAAGCAGCTCCAAGGGGGATTTCATACTTGTTTTCCTCAAACAGAAGTCCTCCCTCTATGCCACAAGGCAAACCTGAGGACTTCCAAAACCGAGAATAATTTTCAAAAGCGATTTGTTACGTGGCATAGGGAAGTAAAGGAGTCAGCTCTTCAGAGTCAAAAATTCTACTGCCCTACAGCAAGCCTCAAATGGATCACGAACTATATATATACAGTGGTACCTTGGGTTACAAACACCTTGGGTTACAAACACTTCAGGTTACAGACTCCGCTAACACGGAAGTAGTACCTCAGGTTAAGTACTTTGCCCCAGGATGAGAATAGAAATCGTGCACTGGCAGCGCGGCAGCAGCGGGAGGCCCCATTAGCTAAAGTGGTACCTCAGGTTAAGAACCAATTAAGTTCATAACCAGAGGTACCACTGTACTAGAAAACTAGATGCATGCTTTGTGATTGACCTATTCTTAAGCCCAAATTACTCAACCTCCGATCCAGAAAAACAGCTTACAAGGTGAAGCATCAGACACATGCCCTTACCACCGCTCATAAATCCAAGTGCGACGCAGGCCTATATATGCAGTGCCCCAGATTCTGAGAACCTTCCACTCCTTTCCCAGGAAGTTTGCAAAGGTGTGGCTTCCTCAGCAGGATAGTACATGCATGGGGACAGTGCTGCAGCAGCCCTCTGATGTGCACATGATATCTAGATTGGAGATTAGTAGCCAAATTACCTTTTAAAAGGTGACTAGAGGTGAGGATGTGCTCCTAATATTAGAAGTGCATTACCAAGATCCAAATTTCGTTAACCGATTGGTCTGCAAGCTAGGAACGAAACTCACTGCGCTGAGTCACTCTTAAAAACTTGAGAGACGCAACTACTTCCTTGGTGGAAATTACACAACAAGGTGTGTCTTGGCAACACAGTTAAAAACATTCTAAATTTTATTTTATTATAAAGAGGAAATGTTTTTAAAGGATAATAAAGTGCCTAACTGCTGGTGGCATTTAGGAGAAAAAGGCACTGCTCAGACAGTATAGAACTAAAAGCACAGGAAAAACACTCTGCACCTAAGCCACCAAGTTGATGCCATTTCAAACTAAGCATATTTAAAGCATGTTTATTTATTCTGCTTCATTCCCACCTGCCCACCAAAGTGATGAACAGAGTTGCATACTCCACTTCAGAGGTGTTTCAGAGCTTCGCAGATTTCAAATCAAGGAAGCAGTTGGCCTTTCAAGTAATTAAAACTTGGCTAAGGTAAATGAAAATCAATAAAAACCAAAACATATCCCCAAAGCAGGGGCTGCTTTCATGGGAAAGCACAGAAACAGAGGTGCTATTTATCATGGTTCCAGGCCGAGAATGGACAATACTCACTCTCTCCTTCCTACAGCCCCTGCCCCATCCTCTTTACAAGAATCAAAAGTGGTACTGTACTATCAACCTAGTGCCTAGAGCCAGGAGACATTATCCCTCAGTACTGGGAGGGCGGGCGAGGGACCGGAAAGTACCACAATGCTATTCTAGCGTCCTTTGCTGGAGGATAGAGGTAGAATATTCACGTATTTGGGGGAACAGTTTGGGAAACAGCATAGAAATGTACTTTTCCCATTTTTATCCAAGTTACACATGTTCTTCCAAGCTACCTCGCCAGGCTTTAAAACAGGTGAGAGGAGGAGGGGAGCAGAGACACAAAATCAGCAGTCATTCTCACAAAAAGTGAGCTTTCACCATCTACAGTGGTACCTCAGGTTACATACGCTTCAGGTTACATACGCTTCAGGTTACAGACTCCGCTAACCCAGAAATAGTGCTTCGGGTTAAGAACTTTGCTTCAGGATGAAAACAGAAATCGGGCTCCAGCAGGAGGCCCCATTAGCTAAAGTGGTGCTTCAGGTTAAGAACAGTTTCAGGTTAAGTACGGACCTCCAGAATGAATTAAGTACTTAACCTGAGGTACCACTGTATTTGCAAGGCTCCTTTCCAACATTATGAGCATGCCAGACAGTCTCATGTGAAGTTTGCAAAGTATCCTATTAAGCTTGCATCTAAATTTACATTGCAACAATGTAGTATACTCTATACTGCTATAGTGTGTAGCAGAGCAATATTAATGTTTACCTCCCAAGGATGACAGCAAATAGTTTCTGAACTGGCTTCAATAGAATCCACAAGATTGGAACGGGAGCTGCCTTCAGTGCTGAAGATCTGTGAAAAGGCCTGTGAAACTGGACATTCTGAGAACCAGTCAAGTGTCGAGATTTTTGAAAAGCAAGTCCTCTTGCCCTTTGCTCAGAGAGAATACAAGGCCTCCTAGAACAGCTGTGTGCAACGTTGAAAATTCCTGCATTCTTAGGGTTCAAAAGCCGCACTTGACTTTTATTAATGAGGTTACTGTAGGTGTTGGAACTTTCAGTCATTAAGTAGCACCTTCTGTTTTTACTTTTGTTCCATGATTGGCACTTAGTCACTTGATGCTGGTGTCTGTTCAATGCTTCACTGGAAAACTTGTAAGGATTAATGCACTTTCCCCAACAGGCCAAAGATGTAAATCTAGTTAAAAGACAGTTTCTTGAGCCACTAAGAGCAGCCATCACTCTCCCTCTCTCTCTCACGTGTTACACCTAGAAATGTAAATCAAGAGTATATATTTTTAAATGATGCAATAGCAAATGATAACGCTATAAGACACTATGCTCTTTAAGGGTTTGTATTCACTAGAACTCAGTACTGGGTACTGGGAAAACCTCAGCATGGTTCTCCCAAAGTGCTGGGAGCTGTTGTTGGGGACAATGGCCTAGTTCAGATAATTGTTCCAGGTTTCAAAAACTATGGTTTATTAAATTAGGAGCATGATCCAGGGCCAAATACCTACACCCTTTCCACTGTTCTGCTTCATTTCTGATTTACAAAAAGCCAGAGTTGTGGGTCCAAAACTGTGTAAATCTGTCAGTTAGTTAGCAACCAGTATAATATCTGACAATAAGCCAAAATTCTCCTGATATAATAGGGAACTCAGGCTTAGTAAAAGCCAGAAATGACGTGCTGAACAGACACACTATTAAACATGAAAAAAATCCACACTGAAGAGGAAGAGGGTCAAAACAAGTACAGTTCTCCCTATCCCATTGCTAGTTCCCAAGTTCACAAACTATTAAAACAGACTTCCCCCACTTTGGGCCGAACCACATTTTGGGAAGCCCAGAAAAATAGTCCAAACCAAGTCAATGGGTCACACAGAATCTTTACATCCATGAGCTACATCACACATTGTTCAGGTAAGCAGTTAGGACACGACAATGTGTGGGAGTGAGCCTTGCACTCTTTTCTCCCAACAGGACACACCTGTATGAGTAGGACTTCTATAATACATCCACCCCATTTTTTAAACTTGCATGAATTGAATGTAAACCCCATTTACACATAGAGTGGGAGAGAATATGTGGTCCCTATAAGAACATCAAGGGTTGGAACCAATGTAAGAATCCTGACCACAGCCACTGGCACTTATTTTCCATATGTGACACCTTGGTTTCCAACCAAAATTTGAGATACAGTGAAGTGATTGCAGAGTTGAAAAAGTTGATTTGGGTGTAATATCCCACTGCAGTAAATGCAGGTCCCACTTCTGATATTTAGCTGACCATTTCTCTGGTTGATTAGTTCAAATCACTGGGTTGCCGTCAACTACCGTTTACTCAGAGTAATTAACTTGTACTCACTTAAATTACTGGACCTAAGTTAATTGCAGCCATTAATTTAAAGATGCATACTCTGAATAAAAGATAGTTGAATACAACCCACCACATGAAATTCAGCACACACATAACTTCCTTGGCATCCGTAGCCCTTGGCCCTCTGTCCACCCTTTTTACCTTGTTCTCTGTTCAGTGTCAGCAGCAAACTCCTTTCCTCTGGCCAACAGTCAACCCCTTCCCTTAACTCTCTGATTTGGCTTCCCTTTCAAAGTTTCCAAATATCACCTCCATCACTAAATCACTAGGTGTCTTTATGCAAGCCACAATCTCTCATCTTCACCCCCTATTCTCCACCTGCAAGATGGAGATAGTAATATTGATCTACCTGGCAGAGTTGTTGTAAGGATTATTGAGAGATTCCAAGTAAAATGCCCTGAGCTCTCTGAAGTGCTTTATAAGCACGAAGTAGTATACTAGCAGCTAACCCCCTGCTTTGTTTACCATCTAGCCCAGCCTCCTCCAAAATGGTGCCCTCCATAAGTTCTGGACTACAATTCCCATCCGCAACACTGCCAGCACAGCTGTGGTAGCTGGGACTGATGGGAGTTACAGTCCAAATCTACAGGGCACCAGGTTAATCTAGCCTGAGAAGTCAAAAGCTTGGGCACTATCCTGTCCAGGACAGATTCATTAACAATGCACTTGTGTCCCATGGAAAACACCCTCATGAAAGTTCATGTACTACCTTCAATATCAGGAGCCAACTCCCTGTGAGGGAAGATCTGGCCGTCATATTCAAACCCAGAGACAATTGCATGGAGAGAATGACACAACGAAATAGGTGAGGCTTTAACTAAGGCTGACTATCGAAATGTCAAAAAAGGGGCACCGGGACAAGCAAAATGAGGAGCAGGCAGGTGTTCTTTCCCGGAAGTAGAGCCATTCTTCTTTTCCTCATAGAACAGACATTTCTCACTTAAATTTCAAGTCAAATTTCCATTGCTAATTAAAACCAGCAATGAACGGCTGGATTAGGTGGGAATCCTAAACCATATTATGTGCTATATCAGGGGGTTCGCCTTGTGACTTATGTGGCTTTGTCCCACAGAAGCAGGCACAAAGTGGAGGCCTGAGGGACCAGAGAGACGATGCAACGTACACGCACACGCTCTCTCCTGCGCCTCAAGCCATGCGAGAGAACCCAGGTTTCCCTTGGCACAGAAGAGCCGCGGGGGAACCGATCCGCCGCCTCCCTGCGCCACCTGCGCCTCTTTGGCCAACGTTAACAGGAGACGCTGCGAGGGCAGGAAGGGGAAACGCCTTCCGAAGACGCAGAAGCAGGGAAACCGGAGCCAATAGAGAGCAAGCGGGGCGCCTCCTTATAACGCGCGCCTGCAGAGGAGCGGGAGCTGTGCGTCCACAAGGCTGGTTGCCTTTCCCACGCCATGGCCACTCCCGTCACCTACCAGACGCGACAGAACAAACTGGTTCCAGGAAGAGGAGGCGAGGTTGCCAAAAGCTCAAGTCAGAGACGAGGCGCGGAGGAGGGGAGGAGCAAGATCCCCTGCTCCGTTGGCTGGCGATCCCTCCAGCAAGTGAAGACGTAATGGGGGGGGGGCTTGAGATACCAGCGCTTTCCCCTTACTCGCCGCCCGCCCGACCCTTGGAGAGAAGAAGGGGCGCCGCGCGTAAAGACGCAATGGCGACCTCTAGGACCCTTTTGCCGCGGAGAGGCGCGCCCTTCGCCCTCCCCGTGCACCAGGCCTCTTCCCCCTGCGCTCTACGGCTGGGGCGGCCGCTTGCCTTTCCTTCCGGGCTGGGGAGGGAGCCAATCGGTGGCGGAGTTTCCCTGTTTCGCGACCGAGAGAAGGCCGCCTCCAGCCGCTGTGTTTACTGTCAGCGAGTTGAGCCTGGAGGAGATTCAGAGATGTGATTCTGCACCTACCTACCGGCAGTCCGGAGAGATGGAATGCATAGAATCGTAACGAAGGGATCCCGAGGGTCATCCAGTCCAACCCCCTGCAATGCACAAAATTTGCCATATTCGGTGGCATGTGTAGAACCAGGTTTTTAAATGTGCTTGTCAGCATGGGCGTAGCCAAGGGGGTGCAGCTATGCCCCCAGGTCAAATAAAACAATAAAAATACTTAACTAACTGACCAATTACTTCGGTTTTTCGCCCCCCCCTCCCCCAGCAAAAGTCCTGGCTACGCCCATGCTTGCCAGATGTGGATCTGCCACTACTGTACTTCCATTAGTACACCAGCGATGGATGGTTCAGAAGTGTCTTGGGGCACTTACACTACCCTCAAATGGGCACACACGTATTGCAAGTGCATTTACATGCAACTAGGTAACACTGGGAAATAAATGTCCACTTGTGGTGGCTTTCCCATAGCCCAGGGGTACTAGAGAAATCAAATGGAAGAAACCTTTAAAAGGTGGCTCATCAACAGCCTTTCCTGTTGCAAGGGAAGACAGAGATTTTTCTCCTTCTGGACATCTGGATTTCAAAATTAGGGGAAGACAAACAAGTGGTTGGCTAGGTTATGCCATAATGGACTGTTGTGTGAAGAGGGTACTTTTTGGTGGCTGCAGGGTCCAGAGCATACTGTAATTAGAGCCTAGGAGGAGCACATCAGTTATACTTTCTTGCCCTTGGCCTGTCATCCAGTACAGAACCAGAGTTTACTTGTGAGCTAAGGAGGCATTAAAGGAACCAAGCAGTGAGCTGCGAAAAGTTTTGAGGGGCTGGAAAGCAGAGATGCACTAGGCTCACTCAGCTCAGGGGTGGGAAACCTCTGACCTGCAGGACTAATTTGGCTCGGCATGGGTTCCAGTTTGGGGCACAAAGCCATTTTCCCAAAACCGTGCCCACCTGCCCCACACCTGCAATATGAAGAGGGGGGCTGGTAGAAACACAGCTGCCTTTGCACAATCAGGAGCCTTAAAGTGCCCCAGCAAGGGAGGCTTCTTATTACTGGCAATGAGAGTGATCCTGTCAGGTTCAGCTGTGCTACTAAGTTCCCCATGGAGAACTTGGCAGCGCAGCCAACCCCTGCCCAAAGCGGCTCATGAAAGCAGATCACTCTGCTCTCCACAGTCCCCCACCAACCTGGGAGCAAACTCAAAACGCCACCTTGTGATCTTTCATAGGAAAGTATGGTTTATAAATATGTAAACAAAATAAATGATGCAAGCACTAAATTCCCTTTTGCAGCTGTATTACACCTTCTGTATCTTCACAACAGCCATTATGACGTAGGTTAGGCTGAGAGTTGGTGAATAGCCTAAGGTAGGAAGTGAGCAAAAACAAGGACAAGTTAAGTGAGTTTAAAATGTGAAACTACACATGCTCATGGTGTTTTCTTTTTGTTTATCAGGGTTGGTAAAATGCTTTTCCTTTGTGGTTTGCTGATGATTGTGCAGCTGAACAGACTCACAAGTACTTTTTGTAACCCATGAAAGGTTTTGTGATAATAAACCACAAGACTTATTTTGTGAGAATTTATTCCATTTCTTCCTTTTGGGAGGAAGGGGGGGGCTATTTTGGGAACTGAACTAGGGCCCTCAAATTACCTTAAAAGGAAGGTGGTGGGTTGCATTCTCCTGTGCCTTATTCAGAAATATGAAGCCGTGATAGTTATTCTAGGGAATCTTGGAAACAGCAAACAACACTATCTCCATTGTCAAGTCATGTTTGCATCCTGTCAGCCCTTCAGCCAGACGGATGGCATAACCTTACAAGTCATTAGCTCCTCTATTTTCAAAAAAATGCTTATCTTTCATTAAGTATTCATAAAATAATAAGAATGTTAAACCACTGTGAAATATTTATAGAGCAGTAAGGAACAGGTTTACTCTACAGATTTGGAACTGAGATTTTGAATATTTAGAGATATATTTATGCATTGCTTTTGAAGATGACATTTGCAAACAAGAAAGGAGATATTGCCCATGAACCTGAAATAAGTAGCTCTGGGAGCTGAGTTTCTTAAAAAATAATTGTGGCATAAAATTATGAGGCTTGCAATAAAATATTAGCTGCAGCTGTCAAGCTGCCAGTCCTGACACTAAAACTCCCTGGTTCATTTAGCACCCACTACTCAGGCTGAATCTTATACGCTCCTTTCTGGGGAAAAGTTTCACTGAACTCAGTGGGGCATACTCCAGGGCAAACAAGTATAGGCTCGCATCCACACCATATATTAAAGCCTATTGCTTCTCCCAAAGAATTCTGGGAACTCTCATTTGTTCAGGGTGCTGGGAAATTGTAGCAGCAGGGGTTAAATGACAGCTCCCAGGTTTCTTTAGGGGAAGCCATTTTTTTAAATGTGCTTTTTTAAATGTGCACAGTCCACACCTTCACATTTGCAGACTGGCCTGGTTCAGATACCAGAGTTCTCACCAGAGACAACTGAAAATTACTGAGACCCACTGTTTTGGCTCCCACTCAGAGACACAGTACTTGAACTTTCAACTTTATTGCCAAAGGCTTTATTCCAAAATTCTCTGCAGGGTCTAAAAATAGGTCAGGTTACAGGTACACAGGTCAGGAGTTCAAAAGCTCTCTAAGACGAATGGCTAAGATGTCTCAACACTTGACACACATGCTTGACCCACCTTTTGAAGAGCAGGGCAGGTGCGGTCATTTGTGTTGTTCTCTTACCAAAGACTGGGCAGGCAAGCAGGCGCTCCTGCAAGTAGGCTGGCTCTGCTGGTGACGACGGCCAATGGAATGTCCTTAGAGATGGAGCAGTGCATGCATCTCATGGTCCGACCTAGGCTCAGAAACCTTCCTTGAGGTGGGAAAAGCTTCACGGCAGGGTGGAGACTGGATCAGATGTCTCTCCCACAGCTGGAACATCCAATGCCACTGGGGTGTTGCTTTCTCCCAGCAAACCACTTGGCCCCTCCCCAACGCCAGGCACTCTTCCCATTCGTCATCCCCCTTGGACCAGCCCTGCCAAGATGTCTTCACAGGGCGTATGACACCCACCCTGAGAGACTTCTTGTTCACATGCCCTCCTTTAAGGCTTTCCCATAGTTGGCCACTGTGAGAACAGGAAGCTGGACTAGATGAGCCATTGGCCTGATCAAGCAGGCACTTCCTATGTTCTTAAAATGGGGCAGAGCCAGATTCAAAATGGCAGCAAAGACAGTTTGGCATAATCACCTGGCAATTGCAGATATTGATACCTAATCCTTCTTTGGAAATTGCTAACCCAGAACGAGCCACAGTGAGCCTCAGGCTTGCCCCTCTTCCAGCCTGGCTATGAGGAATTCACATCCATTTGGGCTTAGCTCCAGCTTCTCATATTGTGAGAAACAACAAACAATTGTGTTTGCTGTTAATAATGGTTTGAAACAAGGAACCTTAAAACCATGGGCTATGAAGTTGGCTTGTTTAAACAACCACAGTTAAAATGAACATCAATTTGGTTTAGGGAAACACACTAAACTGTGGTTAATGGAAGAGTGAAAGGTTCTGACATGCCATTTCAAACATGCCAGAGGCTCAGCTTGCTGTGACTCATTCTTGTCACACTAAACTATGGTTTAGCTTGCCATCCGAACGTGGCTGCTGCACAGAGACTCTGTCAATTGTGGGTGTATGAAGCTTATGTTATGGTACTGAATTCACATTATGCACCCTGCTTTTCTAAAACACCCCTGACTGGCAATCCTACATATTAATATTCTGAAGTCGTCACCAAATGTAGCATGAGTAATTACAGGATAGCTTCATTGAAATCCAACAGTGAATACCTCTTAATATAGAAATGTAACATGTATAGTCATACAATTAGAAATGTGTAAGTGCTGTTTTTCTTTAAATAGGCAGCTAGATCTAAAGACATAAGTAGTTATTAAAGGCTGTGGCTGTTCGTGAATTTTAATGAAGACATAGCACCTTTTATTTTGAGGAGAGGATCAAAAAGAGCTTTTTAAAATAAAGTCCCCAAGAGACTCTGGCCTTAGGACAACCTTTGGACAATTGAACTAACATTATTTTCTATACAAAACACCCGACACCTTATATTGTACATAGACCTTGGCTGCTACAAGTTTTACCAAGGGCAAGCTCTGAGGTATATCCAGGAATATAGCAGCCCTTTAAAATATGCTTCGAGCATTTTGCTCCTGAGATAAAGAGAAAAGAAAATAGAAAAACACCATCTGCATTTCATTAACAGGAGGCCTGCTTTGCCTACCAAACACCGTGTCTAGAAAAGGCAGAAAAAAGCAGGAGGAGCTGAAATTGTATTTTGCTGAAATGCGTAGCAATTCCAGAATTAAAATTTCATACGATTATGGATGTCAAAATGCGGATTTGGAGAGTATGTGTGAAAAACCCTGAAATGGCTGAATAAAATGTTGCTAAAACAATTGCAGTCCCTTTGTATGATAGATGCATGACTTTTGTAAATGCAAGCCCAAATGAAATTTACCTTACCTCCAAGGAGTGCTGTTTATACAATACACCTAAAATATAAACTTTTCCTGGCTGCCAGGTCCCCTAGTATGATAGCTTACTAAAAGATGACAGGTGAAAACTTGTTGTTTTTTCTCTACCTTTTTATGCTTGCAGATATTGTTCAATAGTCCCCAGAAAGAATTAACAGATTTTAACATTCTTGTACAAAGAAACTGTACTGTATCTGTGTAAATATTCAGGGAATGACAGAGGTTAGAGAGAGAATTAGAACTAGGATTCCCCTCCCCCCCCCACCCTTTGTGCACTGGAGACCCCACTCAAACAGGCCATTTACTAGAAAGATCCAATTATTATACTGTTGTTCAGCATATTTCTTCCGGTGAGAAAAAAGACAATTTTTATACACACACACACACACACACACACACACACACACACACACAAGTGTCTAGTGGGGACAGACGTTTATTCCAAATAAAAATTGCCTGAGAAATAATGGGAGCAAATGTCACCAGTTCTTTTGGGGTCCATCTCTAAAACCTCAGAGGAGGATTACAAATCCATTCTCATTCTGCCTCTCATTTAGATAACAACCATGTGTCTCCCCATAATTGTTTCCTAGGTAGTGAAGTGTACTGGAGTACCATTCTAAGTGTATTGTCCCTCAGGGAGCAAAGACCTTCATGAAAATAAAATGAGGATCTTGTCAGCTTATTCAGCGTGTGCAAAATTTTAACGAGGCAAAACTGTGGCATAAGGAATAGTGCTCCGGCTGCCAAACAATATTTTTTAATATATATATATATAGAGAGAGAGAAAACCTGGGAAAGTCAAGTCTTCCTGCTCTGATAGGCAATTGTAACATCTCAAGATTAATTTTAGCATTAAAATGAAGTAATTGCGGCACTTAGAAATTTATCAAAACCCTGAAACAGATCAATGGGAAGGCTTTGAAAAGGGTAATTGTACCTGCATGGGAAAGATTATTGCTGTAATAGTATTAACCATCCCAATTAAGGAATAGGGAATTGAGGGGGCAATTTGTTAATATTACAACCCATTCTCTGAAGAAGTGGTTAAAACTCTAAGATATAAATTATGTAGTGTTTATCAGTATTTTATCACGATTATTTAATTACTTAAACTGTTCCAACTGTCATGTACCTAGCTTTTTTGTAAAGCACTTGTGATTAGATATATCTATATATTTCCTAAGCATGTCAAAGGACAAGAAAACCATTTCCAATGTGGTGAGATCACTTTATATACAGTATGATTGCGCTGCTAAAACAACAAAGAGTTTTCTTACACCTCAACAACTATTAAATTTATTGTCGCCCAAACTTCTGTGGGCCAGATTCTAATTCATCAGAAAGCATGAATATGTTTATTAAATTTCTACAAATTTCACATGTAATTCCAATACATAATAATTTTTTTCTTTTGTTTTATCAACTTCCCCTTTTTTTATTTCGGCCCCTTGCTGCACCCTATCTTCTGTCTCTTATATTATAATCACAATGCAATAATTTCTAATTCTTTCTTTTGCTCATATTTCAAATCCTGCTCATGGGTTCTTCATACTATAATATTTCTTTAAATAATCCGCCAAAAGAGGCTTTCATTCTTCAATAAAACAATCATCACTATTTTTTCTTATTACTGAAACTGGGTGCAAAACGTATTACTATGTGCTGATTAAAGTGAAATATTTTTTGTTGGATGGTTTCAGCTCTAGCGACATCTGGATCATGTTTAATGAGGCAACCGTTCTGACCCTCCACATTCGTAGAACAAGTGAATGTTGCCCACTGGGTAAGCATGGACAAAGCAGCTTTTGAGTGACATAGATCAGAGAAGTAGAACATGACCCACTGGATGTATAGTAGCCACAGGAAAAGCATTTGAGAACCCTCTGCACTGCATCCTGGCCAGTGATCAGCCAATTGTGTGAACCCATGGCCTAGCACCAACTTCAGGTTTTGACACCCACAGCCAATGTTCAAAAGGCAGGTGGTACACCAAAACCTGAATCGTGTGTGTGTTGTGGTAAATCTCCCCAATTGAATGACAGACTAGAAACTGTCATGCACAGGAGTTCTGTTGATGATGTCTAGTGCTTATTGGAACTGGTGGGATGTAAAATTGGGAAGCCAACAGAAGGCTCAGTCATAGTCAACTAATTCTACTTTTGTCCCCCTTCTCCTCCTTGTCCTTCCTGCTGAGTTCTATAGGGGCAAAGCTGAGGCTAAAGAAGAGGCAGCTAACAGCTCCGGTCACCCCCTGGACTGTAGGGATGCAGGTGAAGAGGGCTGGCTGAGGGCAGTGCCCCATGCCCCCTAGTCAACCAACCTCCAATGATGTCCTGGTAAGAGCAAAATAAAAAAATTCCTTCCAGTAGCACCTTAAAGACCAACTAAGTTAGTTCTTGGTATGAGCTTTCGTGTGCATGCACACTTCTTCAGATACCTGAAGAAGTGTGCATGCACACGAAAGCTCATACCAAGAACTAACTTAGTTGGTCTTTAAGGTGCTACTGGAAGGAATTTTTTTATTTTGACTATGGCAGACCAACACGGCTACCTATCTACTACTGGTAAGAGCAGTTTCCACTCACACAAACGACTACACAAGACTACAGTAGAAGCAGAACAGAGAGGCTTTAACCATGAATTCAGTGAAAAAGAGTAAACAATTTCAAGGAGTGTGAACTGTGGCAGGTTATTAAAGCAAGAGTTGCTAGTACACAAAAGTTGTTAAGGCTAAAGATCGAGGAGAGAGCTTCTAGGATTCTCCTGTAGTGTTATTTTCGGGGGTTTTGTCTAATAACATACAATAAAAGTGGTTTTCCCCAAACCCACCTCTAGCCAGCCCTTTCAGCTATCCATCAGCATTCCTGCCTCAGTAAATGGTTTGGCTTTTCCAATGCCTATTATGGATTAATTTATCAGAGAGCAAGTTGCGGGTTGATTTCAGAGCACACTGGAATGGGTCTGTAATAAGATCTCTAATGAACTTGATCTGGGTGTGTGGATGATGTAATTGGATAGCTTCTTTGTCCTATGAGTACTCACTAAAGTATGGATTGAAGTCGGTCTACAACTCAGCATATTGAAAGGGTAAGTTGAATTTGCTCACAGTCTATGATTCCCTTTCATGCACTTCCCAAGAAATTAAAACACCTCTTTGAACATTATTGGTAAAACACTGGTAGTCATCACAAGGTCCCAGTTAAAAATGAATGTGATAATAACAGCCACAGGTAGGTAAAGGAGGAAAAGTAGGAGTGGTGAGAAGGTTGAAATTGCAAGAAAGGAATGCAACCTGACTCAGAAAGGACATGGAGTTTGTCAAAGTCAGTTTCTTCCTGCGTCTTTATGCCAGCTAGAATGGCATATGGCCAGAGATGTTCTCTGCATGTCTTGCTGCAATTAATCTTTCTGTTCTTTTGATTAATTGCTGGCATATACTGTATCCCTCCCCATTTATGACCTCTGAGCTTTCTCTATCCCCTAGCAGCGTATACAACTGAGTCTTGACGGCTTACACAGAAATACCAAAGCCCATCCACTTTTAGATGGGATTAATTAATTATAGAAACTTTGATACATCTGTAGCTATGTATGGCCTAGTCTACTCTCTCACACAGAAACAAAAGTCTTCTCCTAACCCATCAAATCTCAATTATTTTTTCTGCTTTTTTGAAACAATTATGATTACTTGCACTTGTTTTCTTACTCATTAGCCACTGGATACATTGGCTACATTTACAATTCATAGTAAGTCACATGGCCAATAGTTTACCATGAACATTCAGATTACTTTAGTCCTCCCTGCTAGCAAGCAGGAGCACAATCCTTGGTTTAATGTTTTGTCCAATCCAGGGATTGCGGTTTGTTTCATGTATCAGGGGTGTTATTTGATCTTATCCAGAGATGCATACAAAGAATATATTTTAAAACAAAAATAAAATTCTGAACAAAATGTATAAACTGCAATTGGTGAGTAAATAGCAAACCTTGGCTTCAAATCATGGTCATGGTTTGTTTGGAACAAAACAAACCACAATCCCTGGTTTGGACATAACACTAAACCAAGGTTCGTTGCTCCCACTTGCTTGTTGGGGGAGTGAAATAGGAGTATTCTGTATGTTCGTAACATTGCCACCCACATTATGAAAACCATGGGCCCTAGGCATTTTTGGCTTATTTGATAACCCTGTCCCTGCTCAAAATAGACTTGATATCTGTTGTCAGAAAAAAGAAAAAATTAAGAGCAGGACCAAGTACAGATGTTCTCAACTATTCTGCAACCTTTCTGCAGAACATCTTAAAGAAGCTCTAAGATCACTTGGGTACCTCTGACTTGACAGCCTCTACAACGAAGGAACATTGTGCTTACAGCTATATGTGACTCACAGCTATATGGAGGAATGCTTGTTCATTCAGCAGCAGTGGTTACAGATTATGGTGCAAAGATTGTGGTGGCCTGTAACGACTACCATAGTTTGTAATGACAATTTTAATAGCTTGTAGTGACTAACTGCTTTGGGAGAGAGGCTTTGTGGCTAAGATGACCTATCTATAGTGTCACAATAGCATGAAAGATCCTATTTTGCCTGGACAAGTTAGTTAACAAGAGGGGTACACTCTATAGCATATGCAACTATGTTGTACTGAGTCATTTTAGGTCTATTAAAACAGTAGAGAGGTTTTCGGGGGTTTCTTGCCAGCTAGACTGTGATGGCAAAGATTAGATAGCAAGCAGTGCACTTACTACCAGCAGCTGCTGTCACCAGATGAAAACGGATGATACTTTCCAAGAAATGGCAATGGCTGGCAATGGTTTGATTATATCACACCACCCAGTACATGACTGGCAAGTAGTTTTCCCAGAGCTGGAATTCAGCAAGGACAGAAAAAGCTTACCCCTACATTAAAACACCAGGAGATAGTTAAGGACCACAGGCAGCCTGATCTATGCTGGGAGGAAAAATCCTTTAGAATCACAGCATGAAACTTAGCAACAGATTAAAGTTAAGAAAATTTATTTCAATGAAGATTACATTATAAACACACACACAAACAAACACACAGACACACACCAGTTCCATGGTAAACGCTGACATTTGTTCACAGAAGGTATTACTATTTTACAAAAGAAATATTTTAGATCAGAGACAAAAAACAATCAGGTTTAAATGGAAGAAGCGAACCTTTCCAACACTTTTAATAATAGAAAGCCCGTCTCAAATGCACAGACAGAACACACACACCTTAGCAGCATGGGCCAAAGAGAACAGGGCGGGGGATTGGGGGATAGCTACACATAAACACACCCCAAAAAGATGTAGAAATGCAGTTAAAATAAATTAAACTAACCGTGTAGCTACAGAACATTGTTTTCTTAAAAAACTACAAATCTGGAAAAGTTCAGGAGCAGGTACAGTACAGGGATTTTGTCCCTAACACATTGATATTCATCTCAAATTATTATTATTATTATCACATAGTACACTATAGTTAAAGGGAAATGCTAACTATATCCCAATCACTTTTACAATCTGGAATTGTGGACGTTTTACAAAGCTGTTGCTTTTATCTTTGATTAAACATTAATTTAAAAAAGAAAACCAAGTGCCCTCCCCACCTTCAAAAGACATGGTAGCAATGTTGTCGTCTTCTTTCCATTCTGCCCATGTCAAAATCTTAGTTCTACAGTCAAATTAAGGCACTTATGCATGTTGTCCTCTTCGCATTTCTCCCATCTCTTTAATCTCAACCTTCTCATACTTGCCCGTCTTCCGCCTCCTGGTAACCACAAGCACAGTTATCCCAATAACAATGGCCAGGACTACCACCACCACCACTGCAATGATGCCCGCTGTCAGGCGCTGCATAGAGAACTCTGGTGGTTTGTCATCAACGTAGTATACTAGGATTTCTTCAATATCTAGAGGTTCGTCATTGACATAGAGACCAAACATATTATCGGGTGGGAAAATGGGTTTACCCTGGATGTCTTTTTCAAAGTAGTAAGCTACATCTGCAATGTCAACATCTCTGTAAGACTTGTCCGAAATGTTCTGCTTTAGGTCGATATGGATTAATGGCTCCTTGTACTCAACAGCTGTGATGAACTTTGGATGGAGCATATAGCGGTTTTCAATGAGCTGTCGGAAGCTGTTTGCCACTTCTGATTCAGACAAGGAAGTTTTTCGCTCTTTGTGCTTCATCTCAATGTAGATCCAGCTTGTTCTGACCAGCTCGTTGCACCTCATGTTGAGATCCCCCTTGTCCGTCCTCCTTACCCCAGCGCTGTTCACACACCAACAAGTATCTGTCTGATTGCACTGCCTGGCTTTGAAGAAGCCCATGGCATCACATTCTGGGTTATAAAGTCCATCGTTGTCCACAAACCCATGCTCGGGCCTGGGAAAACTTCTGCCTCTTTTGGTTTTTATTTCCGCCTTCAGCAGCAGACATTTTGGAGTCAGCGTTGAACAGTCCAGCCTCTGGTTCGAACCGCGTGCCGTACAGATGCAGCTGCCGGATTCCGAACTGCAAGATGCCAGGTTATTCGTTGGGCAAAAGCAGTCGTTCTGGGTGGCCGACGTGGCCACAAGCATCAACACCAGGGCAGCCCCAAAAGCAGACTCCATGGAGGATGAGCAAAAGAGGTCTTTAGGGAGAGACAGGGCAACACAGCAGCCTGAAGACAAGACACATCCACAACAAGAGCCTCCCGGTTTCTGAGTGATAGGGCGGGACAGCTGCCTCTCTTTCTACCATCGGACCTGCCCAACCAGTCTGGCTGGTGACGCTCAAACAAAGCAGGTGTGTGGTGACACAGAAAACCCACAGACCAAGAGAGCTGCGCCTTCTTCAGTAGGGAGTGGCAGCAACTCTCTGCCTTCTCATACTTCCCTACCCTCGGCCTCGCCTCCTGGTAATCACAAGTGAGGTAATTCCAGCAATAATGGCCAAGACTTCCACCACCACCACCTGCTTTTCTTTCCTCCCACTGAAGGAGGAAGCACATCATGCCAGAAACACAGAAACCAATACTACATTAAGCTCTTGCAAATAGAAACGTGCCTACCCCATGGGCCAAACTATGCATAAGTGCTGGGTTAGAGGCTACTGTGAGGCCAAGCCCAGTCAGCCTCCGTTCTGTTCAGCCCTAAACAGGGAAGACAAACAGTAGCTCCAGTGGTCAGTACTCATAGTAGACAGGAGGTAAAGTGAAAGAGATCACAGCCTCCAGAACACCCCCTTTTCTTTTCTTTTCTTTTCTTTCTTTTTAGAATCCTCATTATGTGTCAAGTGATTCAAGATGTGTCAAGATGTAATGCTGAGCCATTTCCATGGATAACCCACCAGACTATGGTAAGAAAGACAGAGGGGGTGAGCAAACAATAGGACAGTTCTGGAAGCAGTGTTATACCTAAAATTTTTGGAATGCCCAAAACAGCCAATCCCAACCTGGTCCTCTGCAGATTTTGTTGGGATGACAACTCCCATCACCAGCCACGGTAACTGCCTTCCTCTAATGTGGGTTTCACTGCCTTCTATCACTTTTTAAAAGTGTATACCTAATAAAATTCAATCATACAGTACACCAAAAGTGTGGATTGGAGTAGTTATGACTGGCCATAGCTCCCTATTTAAGTGTGCCCTGTGTCATATTGGGCTTTCCCTGTGTGTAACGTGTGAAGTGGCTATCATTTCACAATCAACTCTTAGGAAATGCTGTTCTCCATACCACTGATGTCTGTTGCTTTGACCCTCATGGAGAGGCCCTGTCCAGTCCTGAAATTACATCAGGGGAGCGGGATTAAGATTGAAAACAACAGCACAAATAACTCTGTATCAGTGAGGGGCATTCAGCCTTTGTTGACCAGGGTGATCTCCAAGTGTTTTGGCCTAGAACTCCCATCATCTCTGGGCAGCATGGCTGTACTCATTGGGGCTAATGGGAGTTGTAGTTTCAACGCCTGGAGGGCACCATATAAAGGAATGCTGTGATCACCAATAGTCAGCATGGATTTCTGAAAAATAAGTCATGTCAGACTAACCTGATCTCATTTTTTGACAGAATTACAAGCCTGGTAGATGAAGGGAACTCAGTGGATATAGCCTACCTTGATTTCAGTAAGGCATTTGACAAGGTGCCCCATGATATTCTTGTAAAGAAGCTGGTAAAATGCGGTCTTGACTCTGCTACCACTCAGTGGATTTGTAACTGGCTGACTGACCGAACCCAAAGGGTGCTCATCAATGGTTCCTCTTCATCCTGGAGAAGAGTGACTAGTGGGGTGCCACAGGGTTCTGTCTTGGGCCCGGTCTTATTTAACATCTTTATCAACGACTTGGATGATGGACTCAAGGGCATCCTGATCAAATTTGCAGATGACACCAAACTGGGAGGGGTGGCTAACACCCCAGAGGACAGGATCACACTTCAAAACGACCTTGACAGATTAGAGAACTGGGCAAAAACAAACAAAATGAATTTTAACAGGGAGAAATGTAAAGTATTGCACTTGGGCAAAAAAAATGAGAGGCACAAATACAAGATGGGTGACACCTGGCTTGAGAGCAGTACATGTGAAAAGGATCTAGGAGTCTTGGTTGACCACAAACTTGACATGAGCCAACAGTGTGACGCGGCAGCTAAAAAAGCCAATGCAATTCTGGGCTGCATCAATAGGAGTATAGCATCTAGATCAAGGGAAGTAATAGTGCCACTGTATTCTGCTCTGGTCAGACCACACCTGGAGTACTGTGTCCAGTTCTGGGCACCACAATTCAAGAAGGACACTGACAAACTGGAACGTGTCCAGAGGAGGGCAACCAAAATGGTCAAAGGCCTGGAAACGATGCCTTATGAGGAACGGCTAAGGGAGCTGGGCATGTTTAGCCTGGAGAAGAGGAGGTTAAGGGGTGATATGATAGCCATGTTCAAATATATAAAAGGATGTCACATAGAGGAGGGAGAAAGGTTGTTTTCTGCTGCTCCAGAGAAGCGGACACGGAGCAATGGATCCAAACTACAAGAAAGAAGATTCCACCTAAACATTAGGAAGAACTTCCTGACAGTAAGAGCTGTTCGACAGTGGAATTTGCTGCCAAGGAGTGTGGTGGAGTCTCCTACTTTGGAGGTCTTTAAGCAGAGGCTTGACAACCATATGTCAGGAGTGCTCTGATGGTGTTTCCTGCTTGGCAGGGGGTTGGACTCGATGGCCCTTGTGGTCTCTTCCAACTCTATGATTCTATGATTCTATGATTCTATGATTCTATGGTACAGGCTGTTTTAACACAATAACATCCATTACAGTTTCTTCTTCTATTAGGTTTCAGGATTCTTTACCATTGTCCTCTGCTATGACCATCCAAACCTGCCCTCTGTACACATAAAACACATTACTCCAGGGACCCATAGGTCCATTTTTGTGTCAAACCACAAGGGCATGCGGCTTAAGCTAGTCTTTCCTGTAGGGTTCTTGTTGTCCAATACAATCTTCAAAATTGGTGTTATTGCACATCCTTGATGGGTTGGCTTTTCATCTCATTTTAAAACAAAACATGTTTCTGCTCCTTGTGGATGGTCACTGCATAACCTGCTCCTTTTGAAATGTTCCAAGCTTAGCCAATATAAGACACAGTAACTTTCACTTGAGCTTTGCAAAGTTAAAAATACAATGATTAATATCATCAGGGAAGTTTCAGGAGGCATTTTGCAATCAAAACTCTGAGTTAATTATTTCATAGGTGGCATTCTAGCAGACAGAGAGGCTAAGATCCAAACAGCAGGCATGTCTGGTTAAATAGTCATCCTCCCCCCCAAAGGAACCATGGAGACAGCAGCTTGGGTGGGGACTACAGATCTCAAAGTAGTCAAAAAACACAATGAAAACTGCCACCCTTTGACTGCTGGGATCTCAGATGTGGGGCATGATTCAAAGAGCTGCATATGGACCTCCAGACATGCACTTTGGTTTTAAGCAGTTCCCTCCCATTCAGTTCTTCAGGGTCCTCCCAAACTGCTCCACACAAAGTTGGAGAAGCTCCTGCCTTTGGATTGGTCCCTACTGAACTTCCAACAGGGCTGGCTAGTCAAGGTTCCCACTTGCTCAGAGAAACCCTTTCTGCATGTATTTGTATACACATATGCCCCCTTTTAAGCCTAATGCAAAATTCACAGCCCATATGTTAGGGGTGGGGAACTAGATCAGCTGACAGGCAATTATGTTCCTTGCTCCCCTGCAGGCCAAATTTGACATGGCGAGATGACAAGGTGATAACTATAGGCTGTATACACACTAACCCGTTTATGGCGGAAAAATGTAGGTTTTTCTCAATCGAGAATTACTCATGCTTATCCTCAACATGCTGTTTTCCACTTAGATTAAGTCCAAATTATTCTAGATCTTACCTCCCACAAGGATGGGCATGCTTACTTGATAAGCATCTCAAACCCTCCCCTTGGTTGGGTTATTCATGCCTTTTCCTCCATGCACATGCCCCAGATGACTGAAGAAGGAAGTGGCGATTGGCATCCTGGAATATGCCCACCCACAATGCCATTGGGCAGGTGTAGACGTGGGCACACACACCCCATTGCCAGGACTGCTGATGTCTGTTTTCACCTCTTTTCAAATGGACAAACTGCAGAACCAACGTGGAATGAGCTTTTATTTTTATTTTTTTGAAAGAAACCAGTTTCTCAGGAAGCCCCTTTCTAGGGGGCAGAAATATGCAGTAGATCTGGACTGTGTGTGGACTGCATAGGGAAAAATGTACCCAGGCTCCATTGATTCTAGAATAAAATAGTGCATGTACACCAAATTAAACACACACATGCACTCTTTAAGGCTGCAATGCCACTTATTTGGGAATGAACACCCACTGAACTCAATGGGATTCTGATTTCTAAGGGGTTTTTGCACTGTAAGATAACCTGTCTTCCACTTACCACTGTCACAACAACTCACCCAAGACCAAGTTTACACAACCACTGCAGAGGTGGTGGGTGTGTGCTAAAGGTTGCTCTAACATGCTTTCTGTTGTGCACTGAGAAATCGCTAACAAAAGACTCTGTTCTTTCTTTTTTAAAGGCTCGGGGTAAAATACATATCCAGTTAATTCATAGAACTGACTCTGGCATATATTGGTTTGGGACGAAATATATCCAAAACCAGCTCTTGACTATCCTTCCATTTATCTTCCCCAACTGTGTGCTCTCCAGAAAATTGGCCCACAATTCTCATCAACCCCAGTGAATATGCCCTACAAAATGTATGGAGGGCACCACCTGCCCTACTCATAGTTGCTGGAGCCACTGAAATCTTTCCGCAGGAGACAACTCTTTCTATGATCCGTCTGGGTGTGTTTTTACATCACAGATACCAACATTCTCTGGAGAGTAGGTAGAAAATAGGGGTGGGGCCAGGAAATGCTAGGGGAATACCAGGCAAAGTCATTAGGGTTCTTCTGCTGATGAAAGGTGTCTAGGGAGTGACAGTAAAAAAAGAGGAGTAACCGGAAACAGCAGCCAGAGAGCTGAGAAGCAGGACAACAGGATCATTTCATACTTCATCAGAGATTTATTGCCATCAAAATGAGCCCCTGGACACAGGCCTGGTGTACTCACATAGCAGGATAAAGTGACAAACTGCTAAGGTGGCAGAACTGACTGCACCACTGCAAGCAAAAGGTCCTCTGTCTTCTTTAAAATAAAATAAAAAAGCCCTCCCTGCAAACAGAAACCTAGCACGTCATGGAGGAAAATTCGACCACAGTGCTGGTTTTCTATTTTGCACGGCACCCCCATCCACCAAGCATATATCCCACCGGATATATAGGAGGAATATGAGGAGGTACTTGTCTATTCTGCCACTTTGGCACTATAGCATGGTAATTAAATGACTGACTGCCATCAGGAAGTTCCCGGTTTGAGGAAGTCAATAGGTGGCCTTTAGAAGGCCACTCACTCCGTCATCAGCAGTTCCCTCACCTGTAGTATAGGGAAATAATTATAATGACTTACTTTTCAAGTTTGTTTCACCGATTGCAGGTTCATAAAGCTTATGAACTACCTTGAAAGCATTATGCAAATGTTGAGTATTATTATTTCTGAAGTACCGTATTTCTCGCCCTATAAGACGCACTTTTTCCCCTCCAAAAATGAAGGGGAAATCTGGGTGCGTCCTATGGGGCGAATGCAGGCTTTCGCTGAAGCCTGGAGAGCGAGAGGGGTCCGTGCGCACCGACCCCTCTCGCTCTCCAGGCTTCAGGAAGCTATCCCAAGTCTTGCAAGCCCGGCAGGATGTCCCGCGGGCTCGCAAGGCTTGCGGGCAGCAGCCTGCACCCAAAAGCTGGGGACAGCGGGGAGGCGCAGAGCCGCCACCCTGCTATTCCCCGACCTGAACTGGAGGCTGGCGGGGGGAGAAGCAAGCCTGCTTCTCCCCCCCGCCAGCCCCACAAGCTCAGGGGATAGGGGGATGGCGAAGCGCCGCCATCCCGCTATTCCCTGACCTGATCTGGAGGCTGGCGGGGGGAGAAGCAAGCCTGCTTCTCCCCCCGCCAGCCCCACAACCTCCAGATCAGGTCGGGGAATAGCGGGATGGCGGCGCTCCGCCATCCCCCTATTCCCCGACCTGATCTGGAGGCTGGCGGGGGGAGAAGCAAGCCTGCTTCTCCCCCCGCCAGCCCCACAACCTCTAGATCAGGTCGGGGAATAGCGGGATTGCGGCGCTCCGCCATCCCCCTATTCCCCGACCTGATCTGGAGGCTGGCGGGGGGAGAAGCAAGCCTGCTTCTCCCCCCGCCAGCCCCACAACCTCTAGATCAGGTCGGGGAATAGCGGGATGGCGGCGCTCCGCCATCCCCCTATTCCCCGACCTGATCTGGAGGCTGGCGGGGAGAGAAGCAAGCCTACTTCTCCCCCCCCCCGCCAGCCCCACAAGCTCGGGGGATAGGGGGATGGCGAAGCGCCGCCATCCCGCTATTCCCCGACCTGATCTGGAGGCTGGGGGTGGGAGAAGCAAGCCTTCTTCTCTCCCACGCCAGCCCCACAAGCTCGGGGAATAGCGGGATGGCGGCACTCCGCCATCCCCCTATTCCCTGACCTGATCTGGAGGCGGGCGGGGGGAGAAGCAAGCCTGCTTCTCCCCCCGCCGGCCCCACAAGCTCGCGGGATAGCGGGCCAAGCTGTCCCTGAAGGCAGAAGAGGGAGACGGAGCACTCCATCTCCCTCTTCTAGCTTGGGATGGTTGCGCAAAGCCTCTGCTGGGCAGCGCAGTGCGCTGCCCCACAGAGGCTTGGGAGGCTGTCCCTGAAGGCAGAAGAGGGAGACGAAGTGCTCCGTCTCCCTCTTCTAGCTTGGGGATGGCTGCGCAAACCTGGGGGGGGAAATCAAATTTTTTCCTTTGATTTCCCCCCCAAAAAAATAGGTGCGTCCTATGGGCCGGTGCGTCCTATAGGGCGAAAAATACGGTACATATGGAGGCAAACAAGCCAAAGTCTAGAATATACCAACAGTACATCGCCAGCAGAAGAAAACAGATGGAAAAGGGTGGAGAGATCAGTCTTATTTCTTCCACAAATTTACCATGCAACACACCAAGTGCTCTCAATGTCCAGGGCCTGTTAACATCTACTCCGGGGAGTTTTACACCCTTCAGAAGCCTGCTGTGATCTGTTTATAAGGCATTCAGGGTAAAGTTACTCACCTTCATAGCAATCCTGATGCCACATTTACATCTTCAGTGAGATGTCCAGTGCAAGGTCTACAGAACCATCGTGGGACCAGTTTCAGCTGCTGGGGTCAGATGCCATGATGACGGAGCAAACAACATGTTCCCTTGATTCTTGCCCCTCTTAGTTTATCAAATCTTCCCAAGGGGGGTGGCCAGGGGGATCTAGGGGGTGGTCAATGCAATTTTGCAGGAGATAGTAGCCCTGGTTATCTTGAAACCCAGGTACTCCTGAAAAAGCACTGCCTGGACCTCCTGGTTTCTGAGAAGAACTGCCTGATCATAAATACCGATACTGGAGGAAAGCTGATTGAGAGGGCTATGGTGCAACAATGGCAAATGATGTTTCATCTAAGAGTAGATTTGGGTTCAGGCCTGACTGTGGAACTGAATCAGCCCTGGCCGGATGGTTGGCCTTTATTGGAAGAAAGTGAGGGTGAGTGTCGCACTGTTATCTTACTCAGTATCTTAGTGATATTTGATGCCATTGCTCCTGGTATCCTTATGAGCCAGCTAAGGGCTAGTCCACACTTCTACTTGTCCTGTTCCTAGAAAGCACAGGTCCAAGCGGTTTTCTGCTTGACCTGCACTTTCTAGACCAAATCCAAGTGATTTTCTCTTTGCCCCACCACTTCCCCCTGGGAAACTCACTCTTTAGTGCTAAATTGGATCAAACAGCAATCCACAGAAAATCTGATTGCTGTTTATTCCGATTCTGCGCTAAAGATCGGGTTCCCCCAGGCAAAAGCAATGGGGCAAACAGAGGTGTCGATAAGCCCTAGTGAGATGGGTATAGGAGGCAGTTTTACAGTGGTTCTGATCCTATCACCAGGATCAGAGAATAGCACTGTCTGTCTGTCTTTTGGCACCATCTTTACAGCGCCTGCTGGAGATCTTCTTTCAACAAGCCTTTAAGTGGAAATATGTATGCCAGCTTGCATCTGCATTCAAACTATTTTTAAGCACTTTATATATGAAATTAAATGTTTGGGTTGCTAGTCCTACTCAGAGTAGGCCTATTGAAATTCATGAATCTAAGACAGCCACGTTCATTAACTTCAATGAGTCTCCAAAGACCAGCATTGGAAACAAACCTTCCTTCCTTTTTATATGTGGAACTGTTTTTAATCGCTTTTACACTTTTCTTGTGGTTTGTCACTGTTTTGTTTTATAATGGTATATTTTATTGTTGTAACCCTTCATGGGCCTTTGTGGTACAGAGTGGATAAGAATTCATATAAATAAGTAAAGTATTTGCAACAATATCACACTGTTCTTTCTATGGGGTTTCCCCAGGGTGTGCTCTTAACTGAATCCACACATGGCAGGGCTCACTGTAAACGCTTTCCAAATTGTTTTAACCATGCAGCTTGTCAGTATGTGTGCAATTTATCTTATTCTGGCTTAACAAGTCCAGATCCATATATCTACTTTTACAAGAGTGGGTGAAGTCGAGAAGTGAATGAGATGGCTTGGTCTCCATTCTGCTTCCTTTTTACAAGTCACTCAGCAACTAGTGAGAACCATAATTAATTGGAAGATGCAATTGGCTTGGTAAATACATCTCATTCTACATGAATCCTGGATAATACTATACTTTGGACTCAATCCAATCCTGAACTATGATTAGGCAAGCCTAATTCATTTTTACAAACTCTCCTATGAAAGAATAATCCATGGAAGACACTACCATTTAAGAGCCCATTATAATACAGGGGGCTTGCTGATGGGTGTTTACTACAGGCTTGGCACATCCATACATCATCTGAATCAAAATGCCAACTCGTATTTTCTCAAATATCAAGCTTCTGTCTGGAAACAACCACAGTGGTCAAGAACATGCGGCTCAGTGGTGCAAATCTCACCTAGGACACACTAAGGGTGGAGTTTAATCAGAGCAGATGCATAGAATTCATTGAACAGCATAAGTTAGGTTCATTAATTCTAAGCAACACTTAAGTGAAAGATCACCCTGAGTATTAAAAAACTTGACATACCTGGGTCTTGTTTTAGCCCTTAAAAAGAACTGGTAGGATTTTGCCCTACAAACAACACCATTTTATCTCCAGAAAGCGCCTTTTCAAAATAAATTTCTGCTAAAAAACATAGAGACTTTTCTCACTTACATTATCTGATGGAGAACACAAAGCTAAGGGACAACACATCAGGATTATTTCTAATAGCTGAATCCCATCCATCAGAAGGCTTTGCCACTGAGTTCTGTGGGATTTCCTCCCAGGTAACTGTGCACTGGCTTGCAGCCTAAATAACTCTGAAGCATTGGTCCAGTACAGGCATCCCCAGCCTGCAACCTTCCAGATGTTTTGGCCTACAACTCCCATGATCCCTAGCTAACAGGACCAGTGGTCAGGGATGATGGGAATTGTAGTCCAAAACATCTGGAGGGCCAAAGGTTGGGAATATCTGGTCCAGTAGCTGGGTATGAACTGCTAACCACCCTTAAACTCTGTATCCTTGACTTTTCCACCTTTCTTTAATGCTATTTTGAAACCCAAGACAGTTCCTGTCCCAGACTATTGGCGTAACAAGCTCTGGGTGCATGCGTGAGTGGCATACCATGCCACACGTTAGCATCAAGCTGCTGGAAAATGAAAGGGCTGGCATGGGGAAGAACCTTCACACAGGAGGTCTCTTGGCCTTTTTGTGCTGCCATGTTAAGTGCAGGATGAAGCTGCAGTGCTGTGGCTTCCAGCCTGGAAGAGGAACAGAAGAACCCATCTCACTAGTCACCACCACCCCACAAACACACCTATTTAGATTTAATGCAACCAGCTACCACTCCTCATTATGCCTACTACCCAGGATTTGAGTAAATGTTACTACACATCTGATCATTTGCTTGTTGTTACTGCACTTCTGATCTAATATTCAGCTGCATGTCCAAAAAGCGACAGCCACTGAACCACTTTTCTTGCCTCCCATCTTCCTGCGTCTCACCTCCATTAGGTCAGAGGCTTATAAAGTGAGTCAGGGCGGTTTGGATGACTTCCTGCTTATTACACGCCTTATCTTTTCCGGCCTCTTTATCTTTTGACACACTGATGCCAAGCTTATGTAAGCCTTTTATTACTGAGTTAAGAGACTAGTGCTGTGAATTTTGACCAGCTTAATTACTGTGAGTGAGCAAGCCTATTACTGGGCAACTGAGTGGACGAAAAACAAAAACACCTATGTCCCCTGATGGCTGGGAATCTCTCCCCAGTCTTTGGATGGCGACCTCCTTCTAAGGGGAGGGTCAGCGAAACAGTTTGAAGCTCATTTTGCAGCCTGAATTTTAGTTAGAACCTAACAGAACTCAGGTGCAGCCTTGAATTTGCTGAGGTCCAAATTTTCTGGTTTGGAGATACAGCTGTGGAATGCCCTCCCATCAGATGTCAAACAGATAAATAACTACAGTGGTACCTTGGGTTACAGACGCTTCAGGTTACAGACTCTGCTAACCCAGAAATAGTACCTCGGGTTAAGAACTTTGCTTCAGGGTGAGAACAAAAATCGTGCGGCGGCGGCGCGGCGGCAGCAGGAGGCTCCATTAGCTAAAGTGGTACCTCAGGTTAAGAACAGTTTCAGGTTAAGAACGGACCTCTAGAACAAATTAAGTTCTTAACCCGAGGTACCACTGTATTTGACTTTTAAAAGACATCTAAAGGCAGTCCTGTTCAGGGAAGTGTTTAATGGTTGATGTTTCATTGTGTTTTTTAAATATTTTGCTGGGTGACACCGAGTCAGATGGGTGTTTGTTTTATTAATTATTATTATTAGCAGAAATCAGAGGGGTAGAACCAAGTAGCTGCAATCACTGGCAAAATGCTAACTACTTCAGCACTTTACTGTTGTAGTTCTGGAAAGAGCATTTCTGTCCATATAAGCCTCCACATCAGGTGAAAGATTCATGAATTGCAAGAGTTTGGACTATATGGCACCTTCCATAGGTACTAGTAATTGAAAAGCCAAAAGTATTTCAATGTTGGGTTAGCTGGGACATTACTATAAATTAAGGAGTCACTCCTTTAAATTAGTTGTCACATAGCTCCCTCTGCTGGCTTCATCCAGGTTTCAACCACAGCTAATTTCAGCCATTGTAATATTTACACAAAATTTTAATTCCCCCCCAGAAAAAAGAAATTGGTAGGAAAATAAAAATAGCCTGAACTTGCTCACTGGTGCCAGAATGTATGGTTCTAAGAAGTGATAATTCTCATCTTCAGATGTTGTAAAATAAAGATGTCATACGGTTTATTTTGCTTTGCAAAATAAAGCCCTTGCAAAGAGATACTGCAAACAGCCTGCTCATAATTGTTTAGGAACTGATTCTTTTCCTGTGTCAGAGAGGGCTAAATGCTGTAACGACGGAGTATTTATTAGGGGTGTGCAAACAATTCAGGTAACTCCCAAATGAAGAACCAAAGTGGGGCTGCTTCAGGAAGATTCTGGGCTTGTCTGAGCTAAAGGGGCATCTCTTCAGTGTATCCTGAACAGAGGACTGATGAAACACTTCAGAGATTGAGATGTTTAACTATGGCATTGTGTCTCCAGAAACTGAAGCATTTTCCTCAAGGGTTGACATAACACTAGGATGTGGAGAGCTCTTTTGTGACAGACACGCCTAACTTGAAATCAGAGGAAATTATTATACCAAGGCTCTCCAATCACAGTGCTTTGGTGAAGGGATGTCAAATTTATCACCTTGCTCCTTTCTGTTCTGTGCTCTTTGCTACAGCGGTTTGCTTGAAATTTTGCAGGTTACTTTCCATGGAGCACCTTTTCTATTTCCATTAAAAATTATTGCACACCAAACCAAGTGGTTGCAATGTATAGTTCTCCACAAAAATCAACTTTAAATGTGCCTACCACAAAGCCCCCTGGCACTATTTGTCTGCGACTGGGCAGGTTTCTTACCGGAGGGGCACCTTTCCCAAACTGTAAAATGGTTTCCCCTTTCAGAAAAACCACTGGAGTGATCCTTACGCAATTTAGCAGCATACATTCCTTCAGAAGAGTCTGTCATACCTGTAGATTTCATCCAATTCCCCCCCCCCAAAAAAAAACTATAGATGTTTCTCTTTTTTAAAAAATATATCAAATTGTAAAGGTGTCCAGCACAATAAATCCTTGACCAATTTGTCTGATTTGGCAGGCTATATGCACTCTGGAGGGGCTACTTTGCCTAAAGATGTTATCTAATTCTGTCAAAAGAAAAGAAGAAGAAAATCCTCAGCCACTTTTGATTAACGATAGGGCGACTTAAGCTTCGTTTTTCTAAAGCAAATTTGGACCCAGAACTGACTCAGACAAACTATGAAGCAGTCCAATTTCCAAATAAATGCCAAATCAGGATGAAAACCAAATCTTGTGGTCGGTGCAAAACCTTAATATTTACACACAACGAACAAGCAACAAAGTCTGCCTGGCTTTTTGACCCAAAGTTCGAAATATGTGCAATTAGAAATTGAAATTGATCTTGTACTGTTTAGCTGAACCCCAGGACACTCAGTACTTAATTATTTGATACAAAATGATGCTCCTAAATACAAATCTATGAGAGAAAAACAAATAAATCTGCAATGTTCGTGGGATTTTTTCATTTTTTTATGTACAGAAATACTAATTTGAACCCAAACAACATTGAAATCATCTTCACACAATTTATTGAAGGGGCAATGTGAGCAACAAGAGTTCTTTGCATTGTTTTAATGATAAAATCCTTCTCAATTCCTGATAAAGACATCACGGGCAAATATACCTGTATTGTGCTTTTATATGAGGGTCAATTAGTCCAGTAATTCTCTTCTGTACAAATATACAATATTTACATTGCTGTCCTATGCAATATGCAGATTTACAATAAGGATGTAAACAATAAAATTTAGAAGCTGCAATATGATTATCACATAACTCTGTAAAACAAACTATGGTTTTGGATATTCCAATCCAGAGGAATTCCCAGATATTATTTAGCAATATGCTAGAATTTCAATGGGGAAGATGAGGCATTGGATCACATGCAACTTGGAAGTCGTAATGGTCTAAGGAGTCAAGTAACAGGTAATATTTCAAAAGCAATGCGAATACACCTAGTGCACTATCATATAGGGTCCCTTGCATGCAGATGATTACGGAGTCAAATATACTCTAATACTTAACTAAAGGGGCTAAAGTGGAACATGTTGCACATTCATCCATAACTTCCACAGGGTAAAAAAAAAAGGTCCACCTGGGATTCAAGAATAAAATTATATAATCCTTCAGAAAATTTCTTACTCCTTTGTATGTCTTTCATATTTAGTACATATTCTGAGTTGTGATACCCAAGGGTCAAGGGAATGTTTTAAGCACAATTCTTAATTTCTGTTTGGAAAGTCTCAGCCTTCTTTCCCTAGTTCTTGAGAAATGAACAAGGCCACCCAAACTCTGCAAATCTATACAATTAATCTGGATAGAAGAATTTGATATGAAGGATTTATTAGTCCAATATTGTTTTGCTATTGCCATCTTCTCTTGAAAGCAGTAAGCCTCTTGAATCACGAATCAAGTGAGAAACTCAAGGCTGAGATGCTCAATGAGAAATCATATCATTGTTGTCTTGTGGTTTTCCATCCTTTCCCAATTTCAGCAATGTGCAATACAACTCAGTTTATCCACTGGACAAAATGTGCTTGCAGAAACATTAGACATTGAAATGTATAACACAGGGGTGTTCCCTAAAATGGCACAAGGTAGGCAATATAACTAATTTATGTTAACATCAAATTTCTAATAGCTCTTGGTCCAAGCAGAACACTATCACTTCAGCTATTTGGGGCAACAAATGGTGCAACTGTTTTATCCAAGTGGTGGGCTGCCAAGTAGTTCATTCATCTCTTTGCAACACAACCATAATTTCAGAAGATTAGAAGTTATGTCAGAGATCAGATAGTTTGTCATGATTGTTTCACACTGTCTTTCAGTAACAGTCATTTTCTTGACCCGCAGTGGATGCTGTCACGTTCAAGAATGGACACTTTATAATAAAGTGAGCATTTATTCTTTTCAGCACTATCATATTGGCAGGTCATTTGGACACATGCTATTTTCTTCAGTAGTATCATTCCATTTCTCACTATTGTATGTTGAAAGGAATAAGTTTTCTAGCTGTGCCAGGAATTCTTCAGCGATGAAACTATTTGCCACATTGCCTAGAGTCTTCCTCATACACTCCAACAACTAGTTTCAGATCAAAGGAAAAACAAACAAACCAGCATTGAAGTAACATTTAGGAAGAAAAGCCATCACAAATCTATTGGTATTCCTTAATCCGAATACCCTGAGGACTTGCCTTATATATGTTAGCGCTAATTCAACTGTATCTGACCACTTACACAGATCTTTCATTCATTCAACAGCTGGCTTCTGTTCAAAGAACTGTCAAAGGAGTGAATAATCCTACTGTGTGTTAACACATTTGAACTTTAAAATTTACTAACATGTACTATTATATGTGCAACTTGTCACAAACTTTCATAACTCTCTAAGTATCCTTTACCAAAATCCATGCAAAAGTGACCAAAGCAAAAGAACCCCTTTAATTTGTGGATATCTCTATCTACAGTCCAAGAAAAACAATTCCGCACAGCACCATCTAAAATTTGTTTTTCACTGCCTATGTAAGACACCCATTCCACTATTAAGAGACAGGCACCTAAAATGATACCCATGACAGGAAAACATCCTACTTTGTAGCCCATCCTCAAATGTAACAATTAAATCAAAAGACATTTTTTATGAAAACATTTTGAAACCCATTTGCAAAAACCAAAACGACAAGCTACCCTGAAGGAAAACACAAAACATTAGTAGCCAACAAACATTAGTTACATTTGGGTAGCTTTTGCATATGCCTGTTGCTTCCAACCCAGTTCCACGAATATTTAAGATTTCTATTATAACTAGACAAGATTAGACTTCTTTAGATATTTATAGGCAAGAAGGAAATGTATTTACAATTATTACCTTCTGCAGGCAGGTCAAATCTGAATCTCTATGGAAGATTTTATCCATCGGCACCCAGCTGTTGGAAAAATATGACAACACTGTATCAGTCGATATATAAAAACATTCTCTATTGAAATGCAAATACAGTAATTTGGAACTGGCTTACTACAAGATTCTGAAATGCAAGCAGCCACACACCTATGAGACATCCTGTATTTTTCAATTATCCATCGTGTTTTTTCCAGTACTAATTCCCATTTAGGTTCTTCCAACATCTGTCCCACTTCAAACTTGTATGGCAGGCCTGCAAGCCATTAAAACATATTATGCATGGAATATTACACTTCCTACTTTTTGACATGCGTATCTTACATCCCTGGGAAGAGCAAAAATATGTGCACATAAAACAGCAATGTACCATCAAGAGTGAGCCCATTTAGCCTAGTTGTGGCCTGAAGTAGCTTCAATCCCAGAATTAGGTTTAACAGCAATATTTTGTGAAGTAGAAATATTTGTTTGAATGCAAAGTAAGACTTTGATCTGAAGCACAGGTCAACTCCTGTTCATTCAAAGTGCTCTGGACTTCTATTTCTGGTCCTGTATCACATGACAAATGTCTGTTTAAGCCAGGCTCCCCCAACTGCGTGCCCTCCATATGTTTTGTACTATAACTTCCATTACCCCAGGGCTGATAGGAGTTGTAGTTCAACGTATCTGGAGAGCACTAGGCTGTTTTGCTCTCTCTCTCTCATATGCACAACATTTTGCACATGTAAACCTTCAATGATTGAAATTGACAATACTTTTTTTCCTCCCCCTCTTTCCACAGCAAGATAAATCTGCATTTTCATTTATTCAAACTGCAATTGTCCTCATGCTCAGGATATCTGCTAAGGAAAGTATTAATGATAATATCAAAAGAGGGATTTCAAGACCGGCTTTGTCACCGAGAGATTAAAGACTAACTTCGGCACTTTTAGATTTTCACCCTATTCCATATGATCAGGTTTCTATTTTTAAAAGATTTTTTCTTCACATTCATCAAAATTGCTTTGTGAATAATAGTATTTTCTAAGATTCAGGTTTAACTAGATTATTCAAATTCAGAAAAAAAGTGCTTCCTATCCTCAGACATTTCATGGATACTGATGAGGTTCCCTCCCTCCCCACTTATAGGATAAGCAATTTGCAGCATAGAGGAAAGTTGTATACAAGCAGAAACGAGGAGCACAAGGTTAAACAGTTGGGCCAGATTAATTGTAACAGGAGCTAGTGTTCAGGGAATAGTCTCAAATCTACATGCTGCCTCCACCCCCACCCCATGTGCATGAATTTCCTTCCCTACCTGACCCTTCTATCTACAGGTTATCATTATTAACTCTAGTTAAAACAAACCCAGGAGTGTTCTTAATCTACCTTTCAGCATCTGGGTAGAGGGGGGTTGGGGAATCTGCATGCATGAGGTGGGTGCAAGGAATTTGTGCAATCTGAACCCCTAAATCCTGACTCCATGGTTCCATCCCAACCAGGCCATGGAATGCTACACACAGAAGGCAATATCCATCTACTGCAGAGTAGATTCACTGCAGTCTGTGAACATAAATTACTTAGATTCACTAATCTCAACAATTCCACTCTAACTAATGTTGGGTATCACCCAAAAACATTTCTCTTCTTAACAGTGATTCAAATTAATCCTTGATTCCTGATCATCTTGTGCTATTGCTATTTTCATTTCTTAAAAGACACCCTTACCACAACCCCCTAAAACATTCAGTGATTGCTCTCCGTGAGGATTAACATTATGGTCTCCGTTCCAGTAAAACACCCCCATATTATTTACAGTGCAAATCTTATATTCCAAAAGTTTCTAATCCTAACCATGTATACACAGAAGGAAGCCCTACTGGATCCAATGGGACTTTCTTAGAAGTAACCAGGGTTAGGGCTGCAGCCTCTTGTATTATATTTATTCTTTCTTTTAAATTATATATATTATTTCCCTTGTCTTACCAGTTACCAAATTTGTTCTCTTTCAAAATGTAACTTAAATGATGAAGATAGGAAGCAGAAAGGTATTAAGAATATTTTTTTTAAAAAACAACACTTACGATAGGATCCATCAGGACTGGTCTCATCACTGATTACCAGACAAGTAATCTGGGAATGCGGAAGAGGGTTATTTCGATTATAAGGACTTATGATCACACCAACAAACATTGACCCACCTCTGGAGAAATAGCTCTGTATGGAAAAATATAAAAGGGCAATAATTTTATTTTTTTTAAGTTTGAGTCTATGAAAATAATCAAGAATGCAATGCAAACTTGCTTTCTGAAAACCCCCATCTTACAATTAGAAGTAGTCACTTTAAAGTAAAGGGTCAATAAATTATTTGAATAGTACTTTGAAATGTTACCATTTACATCATTTCTAGTTTTCCTTTGCTCAACGTTATTAAACATCAATAAAGCAAAGTCAGTCCCCTTGTATACACACACACATCGGGGGGGGGGGGGGTTGTTACCTGGTATTTTGCCTGCGTATCAATATCTCGTATTGAAGGATTAGGGTCAAAGGCAGGGTGAGAATGATACCACCCAATAATACTGTAACCTCTAGCAGCAAGTGTCTCCGATGCCTGTGTTTGAGATACTGGGTCCATCTCACACTGCAATCCTGTACTGAGGCTATTGCACGGTTCTGCTGCGCAAATCTGTAATGAATCAATCAGATTGGAGGCCTTACAATTCAGTGGTGGTGTAGTGTTTGATTCTTGAGGACAATACACATAGGGAGCAATCCAATAGAGCAAGATCTGCTGGGATGAACAGAGCTAGGATCCAGCATAGCGTCACCTGAGCCAGGAGGTTCTCAGGGTGGTCAAGGGTGATGACATAACTCCTCATCCTTGTGGTCCAGCAAGAGATATGCTGGCATATTTCCCCCAGAGCCTGGCTCAACTTAAACTGGCATGGCAAGAGATTACAGTTGAGACAGCAAAAAGGGTGATATAACTCAAACACTATCTTAAAGGCTTGTTTCCCCTTTGCTACACTTAAGCCAACTCAGCCATATGTAGCCCTGCTCCTGAAGAGAGTTTAAATCTGGTATACTCTTCACCAGCTTCACTCACACCTTGCTTCGAACCAGCTTCTTGGGTGTAGGATTGCTCCATTGTTCAAAAAACTAGCAGCTTCCTGAATTCCATACTGACTACAGGAAAAGTATTACAAGGATATAGTAAGATGCATAAAGGATGCTTATATATGGATGCTGCAATAGCCTCTGGGGTTAATCCAGTCTACTCAAAGATGCCCCCATCAATCATAAGAAAATCCTGTTTCCCTCTAATCCCTGTGGGCACATGAGCAGGTACAGTGGTACCTCGCAAGATGAATGCCTCGCAAGACGAAAAACGCGCAAGACGAAAGAGTTTTCCGTTTTTTGAGTCGTTCCGCAAGACGAATTTCCCTATGGGCTTGCTTTGCAAGACGAAACGTCTTGCGAGTTCTTGCGAGTTTGTTTCCTTTTTCTTAAAGCCGCTAAGCCGTTAATAGCCGCTAAGCCGTTAATAGCCGTGCTTCGCAAGACAAAAAAACCGCAAGACGAAGAGACTCGCGGAACGGATTAATTTTGTCTTGCGAGGCACCACTGTACTAAGATCTGGTCCTCGTAATAGGCTGGTTTAATGCTAGACTAGATTAAGGCTGTTTTGTGTTTATGTTTATTACTTCAGGTTACAAACATATTAAACCATAAATATTATAATAATGTCCCAAAGGAGCAGTTAAAACCAGATAATAATAAAGTTTTTAAAAATACTGTAGTTTAAAAAAAAAAAATATTCCATAAAACCTTGGAAAAGTAGATTGGTCTTAGCTGGTGCTGAAAGGGCAATACAGTGAGCACCAGCCAATCTTCTGAGGTGAAGGGCATTCCACATTCTGGGAGCCACCCCAGATAAGGCCTGCTCTCATGTTACTGAATTTTAAACATGCATGATACTTACTTCAACTATTCCATCAGTTTCAGAGTATCTTCCACCTAGCAGTCCTATTACTTCTGCCATTGAAACATGGGCATGCTAAAGACATAAGAAAAAAATCATTTGGATATTTTGAAGAGTTCTGTAGTGAAACCATGTACGATAACCCCACCCACCCACACCCTGAAAGCTCTTCATACCTCTGCTTTACCACCAATAATTACACAGATGCTGCACTTAGATCCAACCCTAAACTGTGGTTTAGTGCTATGTGAATGAATGAGCTTTATGTACTCCTTCTCTTTTCCTGGGGCTAAACCAGGTCATTACCTGGGCATTTTTGCCAGTGCTGATAAAAATCAAGTCAGTTGCTCCCATAAGGGACTGTGAAGATCAAAAATTACACAGCCATCTTTACTTAGTAGGAAAAGCACTAAATAGTGGCCTTGAGGCTCCAACAGTTACTTATGGATCGACAACAGATGAAAAAAGCAAAAGTACAAATATTCCCCCATTTCAGCAAGAAAGGTATTAAAAGATAGAATTTACTTTTCCCTTGCAGGTGATTATATTAACATTCTGAGTTTCTCTTCTGGCATGACTAATCACTCATGCTCATAAGAAGCATTATACTGTTGTGCAGCAGCATCACATTTATGACAGCTTATTCCCATACCTGTTTAGAGATTTTCTCAGGGTTATTATCTTCTACAGAAACAAGAAATTATGGGCTGTTACAGCCATCACCCATGCCTTAGGTAAGCCAGAAAAAAAAAGCTTGGCCAGTTAAAGGGTGCAGATGGTATAGCAGTAGTCTCAACAGCAGCAATATGGAGGGTAATTGTGGTTTTGGCATGGATCAAGCCTTCCCTTTGTGCTTTGAAGTGAACCAAACAAATCGGGAAAATGGGTATAAAGTATAGTTCTTACCAAATCCATGATGAGAAGTGCCTCTGCAGCTACCGTTACTTGGAATGGCTCCTGAAAAGATAAAAATGATAAGGAAAGCCTGCTTAAGTAAACAAAGGTGTGCTCTTGCTTATTTATTAACTCATACTTACTGGTTTTTCTTCTGTGAAGGAACAGCAAGGGATCAGCTGAAAGGGATCAAATGAACTATAAAATGAAAGAAAATTGCTCTGAAAATATACAATTAATAAAGGGGGAAACTCATTTTTTAAAAAATCACATTTTTTCTATTGTAGTTTTAATTACTATATACAAAACTAGCAAATTGTTTGAACTTGTAGACTTATGTGGTAGTTTTTAAGAGTCACAGGAGTATCTCCACATTTGTGAACTGCGCTTTAGGCTCAGTGAAGTAGTACAACGTAAGTGCTGCTGATAGGTAGGTATCATACTGAAAGTAACATAAGCTACTTTTTTTAAATATATTGTAGGCATATACAAAAATGTAAACCTTTTGGGCTGCCTTTGTCCTTTAGATGCTTTCGGTGGTTTCAGCTTCTCCTCTTCTCTCCTCTTAGCTAGATCCTCAGCAGAAAGGTGCTAAAAACAAAAATACTTGATTAGTTAAAACAGCCTGAAGTTCAATCAGTGGGTTTAAGCACACTAAACTTCAGTTGTCCTGAATTTAGTAGGTGCCCACAGCTGCTGTCACTGTTAAGATGAGCCTCAGGGAACCAAGACCAAAAGTAGCTGTTTTGTTTGTTTTTATAGAAAGCTGGAAGAGCTTCCTTCACTTTCCCATTTACTGTTCCAAGTTCAAGCAAACTATGAAACAGCATAAGATTTTGTCACTCCACCTCTAGACAAGGTCCTTCTTTCCTACCTGCTACATAGTGCTTCTGTTAAGACCACTGTATAGCTATAGTATGTCAAACTGAAAGGTTCACCTACTTCAGCACTCAGAGTAGCCAACTAGATGTTCTAGGGAAGCTCGTGAAACAGCAAAGATGGCTTCTCAGTGGTATCTGACGTTAAGAAGTAAGAAGAGTTTGGATTTGATATCCCGCTTTATCACTACCCGAAGGAGTCTCAAAGCGGCTAACATTCTCCTAAACACAGAAGTCCCATACCCAAGTATTTTATCTCCTATTTACATGAAGGCCTTTCATTCACGAACTTTAGATCTATTTACTTATGCTACTGCTGCAACAGTTTATTCCACACATCATGCTTTTGCCTGTTTTAAACCTACAGCATATAAATTTCATGGACGACCTCTGGTTCTGAACTTTTGGTCATTGACTCTTGAATCATGTTTTAGGACACAAAATGATCAAGGAGCTGGAGAAACTTCCCTAAGAGGAAAGGTTACAAAATGTGGAACTTTTTAGTTTTATTTTGCAATATTTTAGTATTTTTACTTAAGTTTAAATTTTTGTAAGCTGCCCTGAAACCTCAAAGGGTGGGTTACAGTTACCGCTCACATAATTAAATAAAAGTGTTTCACTGCAGGAACAGGTTGACTTTCGCAAGGAGTTGAAAAATATCAGAAAAGTTTAAAAGTGATGTTACCTCAAAAGTCTGTCCTTCCAAATCTTTGGCATCACACCAGTTTCCCCAGGGGTCTCTGACACGCCGTCTCCTTGTACGCTGTGGCAAACAGAAACACATGTGCAGGTCTGTTCAAGGGCATAAAGTCAGCAGTATTTGTATAAGCAATTCACATATTGTTGTGGAGTAGCAGAATGTGGACTGGCATGCTCACAATAAGCTTCTGAATACAGATCACTGGTCTACTTGGACTGGTCTGAACCTACTTTTTGAACTTGTGTCAAGGTCAAGCCATCATCCACCTGGGCCCATAGTGAACGTTGCATTACTATACTCCAAAATGATGTGGGCCAATTCCAAGCTGGCAACAGAAACATGCTTTATTGAAGAACCAGCACTGCCATTTATTCACTCCATAAAGCACAGCATCCAGTACTTCTGCTTCTATGCACCAATCATTTGTAAGGTTTCTACTTATGGTAGAGATACTCAGTGGAGCTTTAACAACACCTGAAAGTATATGCTGAATGTGTCTGATTAGAGCTGCTGTACATACACATAAAGACACACCTTGCATATACATTTCTTTCCTATTCACTTGATTTCTTAAAAGACAGTTCATTTGGTTTCAGTCAATGAAGTGAAATGCACTGGATCCAAAGAGCCACTTTTTAAGTATTTGACAAACATTCTTTCCTGAAAGCAATGTATAATTTAAAAAGCCCCATACAAAATAGTAGTATGTGCAGAACTCCAAGACATAATTTATTTAGCCCAGAAAGATCTAAGCAATGTTTGTGAGAAAAGGTACTCTAGTTGGCTTCCCAATCAGCAATACTATAGTCACACACTGCAGGAATGTGATCAAAAGGCAGTAAAAGAAGAAATGTGGCACATAAATTACATTTCCATCCTACCATAGACTGTAGACGCTGCACAAGCTGATATGCTTCTATAGTGTCTTTGCCTTCTCTGGGTCGAATTTTGTCAACTTGCTGTGGTCTATTATATATTGCCTGCTCTGTAGAAATGAGCAAGAGAACTAACTCAGATGCGTAAGAAGTGAGCTACCTGGTTGTCACAAGCAAATGATGGCTTTACTCTTGAATGTCTTTAAATTCTAATCACCAAGAGTTAAAGATAAATCTTTTAAATTGTTCTTCACAACATGAAAGTCATGACATGACTAAGTAAGTGTCTCACAAACAAAACAATGATGCCACCTAATGTTTAGTCACCTGAGCCAACCAAGCCAAGGGAGCTACACAGACAACACTAGAAGGAAAATTAAGAGAAAAAAACATGAATGATATCAGGTGGCAGTGGCATTTAGGCCATATTGAACGATACACTATTTCAGCAGATGTCTCTTAGCTTCCATTGACTGAATATATAGTACCGGTCCAATTATTTCTCAAAGCCTTAAAAGAAAAGAAAGGATAAAGAGTTGTCCTTTTTTAATGTGGAAAAATATTGAATGGCTTTATCCAAAAATGAAGCTAGGCCCAAATGGTGTAGATCAGGTGGCTGGGTCCCTCAGGGACATTTAGTAAGTATTTTAATAGACACAGAGACACTTTTGCACAGCGTGAACTAGCAAGATGCTTGTTCACAGTATTCAAACCATAGTTTCCTTAGAAGCATTACTTAATGTGACAAGCAAACTTGGTCACATAATGGCAGAGCTTCCCTTTGCCATTCAACTATGTTCCATTCAGCTATGTTCAGTTCTTAGCTGACCCAGTACAACTTCTGTGGTTCTTGGGGGGATCCATTTGACCATGACTGGAGGATAGGTCTGAGCTTAAAGCTTTGCTTTTTGTTCTAGCTTTCCCACAGACAAGGACCTTGAGTAAGAAAAGAGGGAAAGGAAGGGTTTCTGAAGCCTATCAGAGGGGAATGGACGCAAAAACAAAACTACATGTAGATTCTGAGCATCTATGCAGGCAGTCAAAGGAGGTTAGCTGGCCACAGTCTGCTGCCATGGCAACAGATCTAACACTTAGGAGGACTAATCATCACCTGTCCAAGAAAGTCACATGTTTCTAGACACCACTACAGCCATGGTAACCATAAGAGACTCAAAAGAACAGGAATTATATTAAACAGTAGTCCTTTTTTTTTTTACATAAGCACATTTTTTAAATCTGGTGTATAGGATACAAAGTAGAAGGACAATATTTGGGGTAAAATTTATAATTAAGAGTAAGTGAAGGATTGTCACATGGTAACTTCTGGACTAACTTCTGCCTCAACCAACAACCATATTTTCCATCTCTTTCTGTTCGGAATTTTAAAATATATGTTTCTAAATGTGCCCCCATATGCTTTCTATGGCCCATTTATTTTCTGGTTTTAGTTTCTATATAGTAAATGTGTTACAATAGAACTGATGAACATTACAAGCAATTTTGGAGACACTTGTGAAAAAGCAGAATAAAAATATAAAACTAAATGAACAGACTGAAGTTTTCTTCCTACCACAACCAAAGTTAATTGCTCCAATTAGCTCCAGGTATGTGTGTATCCGTCCTATACAGTTAACATCCCCACAGTTCTTCAGTCCTGGGCGTACTGAAGTCTTGTTCAGATATTTTGGTTTGATTCTTTCCCTATAATGAAAGACCACCACAAATGATAAAATAAAGCATTACCTGGGCAATTAAGTTAGCAGCATTTGATATTTCTTGATGTATCCCATTAGTGGGAGTAGAAGGAGTCCATTAAACATGAACCATTCCACTCATGCAGAGATTTGCCCACCTGGGTCAGAAGTCGTCTATCATGGGCTAGGCCAGAGCCTTATCTCCCAACCCCCCATGGGCCAAGTATTAACAAGTGGGCACAGCTGCCCACCTATCCATCACCTCATGTCAGATGTCCCATTTTTGACCACATGCTTTGAAATCAAACCATGAAGGTAAAGGCAATGCATTATGTGAGCCCCAACAATCAGCTACTTTCCTTGTCTTGCTGCGTGCAGGGCTCCCTTTCGGCTCAATCACATTTTTTTCATGCCTCATACATGACATCATATATGACATCAGGTGTAGGACACGTGGATGTGGCTTGGCCAACACAGCCTTATGGGCTAAATGGCAAGGGTCTGGCAGGTTCCCTACTTTGGGGGCTAAGCAAGCCAACACACAACATGTGTAATTTTGAGCTAACCAATGACCCACCCTGGTCAAGCTCCAAAGGAGGAAGATACAATCAACCAGCTTCAGTCCATAAAGGAATGGGCTATCACTTGTCTGGAAAATGGATTGCGTAAAGGAAGGATATTAAATATCCACACCGTTGCATTGCATACATTCCCCTCACTGTATAATTTTCCAACAGGCTTATATTGCTTACCACTGATCCAAAATATAGTTTCTAATTTTCAGGTAGCGCTCGGGTGTTTTGGCTTGTCGTCCCACAAAAAATTCTGGTATTGCCTGCTTTTCTTCTTCTAGTACGGTTTGTCTATCTATTTCTACTTCTTGATCTGGTGGCTTGAGCTCCTCTGCATCTATCTGATTCTCCTCTTCCAGTTGGTTGGAAGGATGGAAAAGAAGACTGTTTTCAGTGAAGTCTGTCTGTTCTCTGCAATTCTCTGGATTAGGAAACCAATCGGTATCATCAGAAATTCCTTCCCCATCACATTTCTGATTTTCTGAAACCATGGTTCCATGACCACTGTTCTCAGAGCATGACATTGCAGTCTCTAGACTCTCAACTGTGCTGTGCTTGTGCTCTGGCTTTGGAATTAATCTTGATGTTAACAGAACTGAAGGCATGTGTCCAGCAGAATCCAAGATAGGCTCTGTCCAGCTGCTCTCGCCTGATGGACTTTTTGGAATATCTAATAAATCAGACTTTCCAGCTTCTTGCTGAGGTACATTGCAAAGTAGCTCATCCACCTCATCTGTAATATCTACTTCCTCATCATCTGATAATTTTTCAATTTTCACTGCATTTAGATTAGGGTCTGCCCGACCTCTTAAGAGTGCCCATGACACCACCTTCCCTTCATCATCCTGATTGACACTGGGAAGAGGAACATTGACATACGGCTGCAGTTCCACTTTTTCTGAGCCATCCGTTTTTGCCTTAACAGAGAAGTACATTAAAATGAGTTAAGTATGACAAAGTAAGAAAGTCTAAATGAATAACAGTAGTTAAAAAGAGACATTTATTAATTTTAAGTCATGTTTGCTTGTTGTTTCCTTAAATTTCTTAATAAAAACTGGGTCCTCTTGCAAAAGACATTTAATTTTGCCAATTTTGGTGAATGACATTCCCCAGATAACGACATTCACAAGGGAAACACACAGCTTATCAAACCAAATAATAATATGAATTTCTATCACAGCTCAGCATTTGCCAACTAAAAACTTATCCAGCTGTTTTTGATTGTGGGAAAAAAATAATGTGCTTCTTGCTTCAAACTTTAAGAAGCCTCTATTTAGTAAATTTAGCAGTACAGTATGGTGATGTACGGCAAGAGTCCTCCTCTTATGGACCTCAGCTGCTCATGTCTGAGCAAGGTTGATAGGGGATAACCCTGTTGATCTTTGTCGACAGTGGACAAAGAACAGTAGAGTTATCCCTTAAAGTTTAATCAAATTTAAAAGCCCTTTTTGAAAAAATGCAGGCGGTCAATATTACAGGAAATTAAAAATGAATGCAAAAATCATTTGCTGTGGGAGACTAACAAAGCAAGGTTCAAACGAAGTAATCCTTTTTTAGTTATCTGTTGGCAAGGTTTGCTACCGAGTCATTCTGTCAACTGAAAGTTGTTATATCAAGTTTACCTTGTTCTTAAAGTACTGCCTGGCAAAGCTCTTTACTTGGAGAACATTGCGACTTCCAATCATCATGGCAATTTTTGTCCATCTTCTGCCAAATTTAGCCTAATGGAAAATAAACATGACTTCAGCTCCATGACTTCAGCTTTTTTAAAAAGTCAAAACAAATCAATTTAATACAGCATCTGAAGCTTCCACTGCTTTGTTTTTACCCCATCTAAGTTACTTGCTCACTAAAAACCTCTTTCTCTCCCACTCTGGGGCAAATTTTTACCAAGAGAAGTTTGTTAAGATAGCAGCTAAGAGTTTTGAGAAAGTGAAGGAAAAGGAAAAGTACTTGAGCCCATGGCTAAAAAATCCCATTATGTAGCTAGGCACAAATACCATACATGAGTAATTCACTTCATCTAAAAATTCATGTTGGCTTGCATAGGAATCTCATCCAGCATGAAACAATTTTAGTATTAAAATTCTTCACTAAAGGTACACTGCATAACACTTTGTTACATTTTAAAACAAATAACATGTCATGCAGTACAACTGTACCTTAAACACTTTTAATTACTTGAAGAACATTGAGATTTCCACTTCTAATGGCAGTTACTACTAAAAACATTAACCACAGGAAATATTTACCAGTCCTTGTTCAAATAATTCTTTTTCTTTCACTGTCCACTTTAGCGATCCACTAGCTGATTTTGTAGGTGAGCGTATCCTTACATAAAAATAAAGCAAAATGCATTTGTGTAAAACAAAAAGATACCAGGAAATGGTATCTAAATATACATTTAAAAAAACAAAACCCCAATCACTAGAAATAACATGTACATAAATATACTTGGAAACTGGGTATAGGCATTTTAGTCAACTGCCTAAATAGCAAACTAGATTTTTTAAAAGAAGTGGGAGGTGGTGTCAGGGTATGCAAGAAAGAAACCAGTGTAAAAAATGCAATTTTTGCAGGGGTTTTTTTTTTAAAAAAGCATCAACATGAGTCCAAAAGGTATACATATTCAGTACAATCACTTAACACTTAGCCATGACATTAGAAGTACATACGTTACTTTTGCTTCTTTCTTGTGGCTGTAAAGTGCAAAACAAGACAAAGCCAAGTTTGTAAAGATGGCGAGTCTTTTTAACACAAATTCCCCCCTCTTTGAAATATTACACTCCACATTACCTTTTTGTGCACTTTTTATCACTTTCCTTCAGTTCATGCCAAATTTTTTCTGGAAGGGATTTGCTAGATAGATAGTATCTGGAATTCATTAAGGATTTTCTAAAGTACTGTTAATGAGGTTCTTTGCATGCTACTGTTTTCATAATTAATAATTTATCATACCAAAAATCTGCAACTGCAGTCCAATGGATTGTAAGTTGTAGTACATGGATTAGCTATAAACTAACTGCAAACACTAGTAGAACTTTATTTAATGCAGAGAAATACAAAGGTCAGAAGTAAGTCCAACTACGTCCAATGAGGCTTACTCCCTATTAAGCATGTCTACGATTACAGTTTAAAGCCAGAAAATTGATACCAACTGTGCAACTTTCAGTAACAGGTTGGAGGAAGAACAGAGAGACAGAAATAGCAAGCACTCACCACAGTAACCTTGCAACTGATCTTTCAAAAGTTACAAGCCCATTTAAATAACAACAATATCAACATGAGAATTTAAAAGCTGTTTCTTGAAATAGGTCACTGTTCTTAAATTAATACAAGCTAAGCTCAGCTGTTTTGGGATTACAAAATTACAAACAAACAAAAGAAAACCAATAGAAAAACCAAAAGGGGCAAAATTTCCTGAAACTTATTTTAGACATTTGTCTTGGGATAACTTCAAAGAAATAAACACATGGAAAGGTTTTTTTGGGCTTCCGCGCTCTGCCTTAATGAAGGCAGCCCCCATGACATCAGGATATTGTTGGCAAAGGAAAAACAAGGATGATTACAGGTAATCATCCTTGCAAATTCTGCCCAGGGATGGGGGGAATGGGCTTCACTTGCCGTTCGTCTCGGTACCTGGCTCTCGCTCTGGCATGGAATGCGGGGGGCAGGGAGGCGCTGAGAACAAAAGCACTTTGCCTGCAGAAAACCCTCTAATGCCTTTATTATTTACAAAGTGAACTGAATAACGCTAAGAGGGCTTGGAATTTAATTGGACATATAGTTGCTCATATATCTTCAGTGGGAAGGAAGGGTGAAAGGAGTCTGCAAACTGCCAAGGAACTGATAAGGTTCTTTATTGAGTCATCTGCAGTTCGACAGACCACTCTTCTTCCCAGGCTGAGAGGAAAAATGGTGACAACAGTTTATTTACTGGGACAGAGCAACTTTTGCAGCAGTTGTTAAAGCTCTTGGTGCAAAACAATGAAACACGGGATGGAGGGATGCAGAAATTTATGGAACAACAATGGGATATCAGCTCCGCCCAAGGCATGATGGATAACAGCAACAATTGGGGAAAAGAAAGACATAGTATCTTACAAGGACAGGAAGAAGAACCACGGACAGAATAACTGCCATACACAGGAAGAACAAGGATATAGTTTTGAGTTCCTCACTTGCAGTTTTATAAATCATTTAATGTGTAACACAAATAGAAGTTATTAATATTGCAGTTGTTGTATAAGGGATTAGTATTACGACTGGAATGTTACTGAAACTAATAAGAGTTTGGAATGCAGAAATAAGGAAAACCATCAAATTTAGCATGCGGAGGGCCACTTTATCTAAATTATATAATTTGGTATTTGAATGATTGGTATTAATAAGTGTATTATAAATTGGTATTGTTATAATGAGGCTATTATTGGACTGTAATTGAAAACGAATAAATAACAAAGGACTACTCAAAGGGCACAAAAACCTGCTGACTGAGCCATGTTAATTCACCAGACCTTAATTATTAATCAGACACAAGTAGAAGGATAGAAACAGCAAGGATCTCATGTTAAAGAAGCCAGAGATGTCTGGCACCTTGGTGATTAATGAGAGTTTCCATCAGGTAGTCAGGGAGCAATTTCTAATCACAAAGTGTAGCCTATTGATTATAATCCTGCACTACAGCTTAATTTCTTACTGGGGTGAGGATTCTATTTTGTCATGCTGATTAATAAGTAAAGGATACTCTTCTTCCAACAACATCTTCTCAATGGCAGTCCTGTTTTCTTCACTAATTGTGCTATCAAGACTCCATGGCTAGGAGAAAAACATAAGTTATGGAACATTTGTTTTATATATTAATTCCAACACCAACCCCAGAAAAGAGGCTGATACTTCTCATTTTCAGATGCAGAGCTGAACTGAAGAAGTAGATTTTCAAAATCTCCCGAGGAATTTGTGGCAAATAATGAATTTAAAAGATTATCAGAAATCTCAAGTGCAACAAAAATCCAATACCTTTCTTAAAAACTGTGATAAAAGAACATGGAAAAGAATTTCAATAAGCACATTGTAAAGAACACAGGCATGACACCTCTTTATATTTCATGGCTGAAATCTGGAGGTCCCTTGTCATGTACAGATCAGCAATAACCCTTGTGCAAGCACTTGAAGATCTGTGTATAGAAAATCCAGGTTCCAATCGGCTGTTTTACACAGCTAGCTGGGAACACAGATCGTTCAAAGACTTCAGTATGTTTCCATGTAACAGCACAAGTTGTATTTTTATTATGCCCTTCGAATCCCAACTCATTTTTTGAAGTGATTATGATAGAAAGACATCTTAAGTTGTCTTCAAAAAGATGGTCGTTCTCTCAGTTAACAGCCCATTTCATAGGACACTTACAAGACCCATATCAGTTCGCCAAGTTGAATCAAGGTAATGATCTTGGAGTAAGCTGGATGAAGGATTTTCATAGCTTCTGAAATGAAATAAAAAAGCCATATACTTTAAAAACTGATCCTCTCAGAAGCTGAAGTTCTACTAGCATTTTAATGCTTGGTAAATGTCACATGTTGCAATGCTTCAAAGCCTTGCACCCAATCCTATACTCCCCTTTTGCTAGTACAAGAAATATTAAATTTGAGGTGTAAAATGTTTAAGCAAAGACAATTTTTAAGCTATCATATGATGTATCCATATGATGCTTTACCTCACAGTTCTCACAAGTAGGAAATCAAATCCTGAGACTCAGAAAATGTTTATATTTTTTTAAAAAAGTCCTCCCTTTGTCAAATATATGGGAGGGAATGTGATCTACATTAGAGGAACTAATGTAGAAAGTTAATACTTATTCTTGTGGCACCTGCGCTACAGACAGATCCATCTAAACTGAAAGGAAGGATACTGATTTAAAAGTTTTTAACAGTGCTGTGACTATGCATTGGTGTGTGTCAAAATTAGGAAGGAATTAATTCAAGTCAGCAGTGGCTAACCCACCACTGTGCTTACACACACTGAAACCCTAACTGAAGTCTACTTTTTGCATTTCATATTCCTCTGATCTTGTTGCTTTAGAAGCCCCCATCCCACAAATTATGCATGCAAGCAACTGATGGCACTCAATGCATCTAATGAAGTAAGACTGAAGTCCATAAGAACTTGTGCTATAATAAATCCATTAAATGTCTTCAAGGTGTCAGAACTCGTTTCATTTCTCCTCCAGAAGATTTCCAGCAGAGAAAACCCACCCACCAGCTGTCAGGTAGGTTAGGTCAGGTCAGAAATTACTCCTGTGGAGCTCATTCGTGTCATTCTCCTGGACCACCTGCACGCTGTTGAGGGGAACATCACAGACCCAACAAGTGTCCCTATTTTCCAGGGACGGTCCTGGAATTAAGAAACCGTCCCGGTGAGACTCCTTAAAGGGAGTGAAAGGCGGGATATCAAATCCAAACTCTTCTTCTTCTTCTGATTTGATCCCAGAATGTCTCGCTTTTCCTTAGAACATCCTTGTTTTAACTGGAGAAATGCTGGGAGGGCATGGAATAGGATGTCCCTATTTTAACGGGAGAAATGTCGGGAGGGTATGACACTTCCTCGCGTGAGGGTACCAAGCGGACCACTCTCTGTCTTGCCTCCAGAAGAACGGGGAGGCATGCCTTGCTCTGGTAGTATTCACACGAGGAAGCCACTCGGGTGTAGAATACACGTTCTCTTCCTCCTTTAGGCTGACTTAAGGGCCGCGGCTGTGAGGCCAGAGCTAGATCTGAGCACTTCCATAAAGATGCGGGAGGGGAAAGAAACCTCCCTCTCACCACGAAAGGCCCCTGCCAGGCGCCGAGGCGACAGAGACCCCGGGTCAGAGCCATGGCCCGCCTGAGGCAGCCGCCGCCAACGAAGGGGCTGCCGTTGGGAGCCTGGCATGAAGCGCGCCGGGCCCGGGCTGAAGGCCCGAAGCCTGCCTCTCCCCGCACTCACCCCGCCTCCGCTTCCCCGGCGCCCCCCGCCGTTGCGTCCCCCTCGACGTCCACGTCGAGCTCATCCACGGCCTCCATGCCGACACCCGCCAGCCGCCGCCGCAGCCGCCGACACCGGAAGTCGTGGGAACAAAACAGGAAACGGGGGGTCCAAGGCCGGCCCAGGGAATGCGTTTCAACCATAGAGAGTTGTGAGCATGCGCTGCATGACGCTGCGAAGCTTCGGGCGCCCTTCCTTTTGCCCTCAAGCTCTAACGGGGAATCGCCGCACTGGGCGGGGGGGGGGGGGTCGGGATGCGCAGTGGGAATAGGAAGAGAGCTTGGTAGGAAGCGGACCGCGATGGGAAGAGAGAAGAAGCAGGGTAGGAAGAATAGAATAGGGTATGTTCTTGTCTCTACACACACACACACACGGGGAAGCTTCCAAAATGAAAACGTAAAAGCGCAACGTAACCAAACAAAAAGCAGAATTTTGCAGGGAAAGTGGGAGTCCTCGGGGAGAAATTAAAACGGGATAAAATGACCTCTTCTGGTTGCAAGCCATGGGTGGTGATCAAAGGATAGAAGTTGAAGGAGAGCTCTCACTCGGGAGAAAAGTAACATTCCGGTCCTACTTAGAATTCAGTTAAAAATACCTCTGTCAACGCCAGTAGCCACTGCCTATGTTAGATTACAATGGTACCTCGGGTTAAATTCGCTTCAGGTTACATACGCTTCAGGTTACAGACTCCACTTACCCAGAAATATTACCTCGGGTTAAGAACTTTGCTTCAGGATGAGAACAGAAATCGCGCGGCAGCAGCGGGAGGCCCCATTAGCTAAAGTGGTACCTCAGGCTAAGAATGGTTTCAGGTTAACAACAGACCTCCGGAACGAATTACTGTAAGTTCTTAACCCGAGATACCACTGTATTGCCCTATTGCTCAGGTATAGGAGATTTGTAAAATGCACGCATTTCGCAGATCCTTAATGAGAAATTTCATATTTACGACTAAAGAGAGGGCTGAAATCATAAATGTGGGAGTATCTTTTCAGATTATTAACTATAAAGTTGTTGAGGCACCAAGAATTGTGTCAGAGCAGACAGCATGTCAGTTGCCTTAAATGGTGTCAGCATGACTCAGCTTTATCCTGATGTAAGCCTCTTCTGAGCTTGTTGAAGGAATAATGGGACCCAAATTCCATAAATAAACAATATAGCAGGAAGAACAGGTACAACCATCAAGTACAAATTTGGTTTTATCTTTTTTTGTAAATTGTCTTGAAGGTTTTTGTTTTTACAATCAAGCAGTGTACTGTAGAAATTTTATGAAATAAGTAATACGGTGTTTCTGCACCCTTGCTTTGTTCAAACTTCTGCCATTGCTTAAAACAGTCACTTTCCCCCTTTCAGAGCCCCCACTTCTTCGCTTACTTTCCTTCTTCCATTCCTCAGCTACCCTGTATGAGAGAGATAATGGATGTGGAGCCCACAAATTTTTCATAGTTATGTTCCCATAGAGTGTTTCACTCCTACCATTATTGCCTTCAACATGAAGTTCCAGATTCAATGCAGTAATTCAGATATTTTATTATCAAGCAAACACCCATATATAAACAACAACAACCATAAACTTAACCTTCTCTAGCTGAACAAGCTAACTGACATACCTTCTCTTAAAATTTTATCTGTTTTAAAGATAAAGTAAAGGTAAAGGGACCCCTGACCGTTAGGTCGTCGCGGATGACTCTGGGGTTGCGGCGCTCATCTCGCTTTACTGGCTGAGGGAGCCTGCATTTGTTGGCAGACAGCTTTCCAGGTCATGTGGTCAACATGACTAAGCCGCTTCTGGCGAACCAGAGCAGCACATGGAAACGCCATTTACCTTCCCGCTGGAGTGGTACCTATTTATCTACTTGCACTTTGACAAGCTTTCAAACTGCTAGGTTGGCAGGAGCAGGAAACAAGCAACGGGAGCTCACCCTATCGCAGGGATTCGAACCACCGATCTTCTGATCAGCAAGCCCTAGGCTTTGTGGTTTAGACCACAGCACCACCCGCGTCCCAGGTTTTAAAGATACAATAACATATAATCATGAGGGTATGTGTGCAAATGGGACTACACAATAGGAGAGGAGAGGAGGCATGGAGGGGTGGCTGTGTGAATGGGGGTGCCCAAATGGAGGGGGAGGCATGGACATAGGGGGAAATGGGTGGAAATAGGTGCAAAGTTGGGCTGCCGAAGAAAAGAGAGTAGCTGCTTCAAAAGCATAGTTGGGAAGGTGAAATGGAGGTTTAGCAATTGCATGGGATGAAAAAAAGAAAGAAAAAGGGGTTAATGTGGGGGCATTTGGGGTTGCCAAATGGAATGTGCAGGGGGGGCCGAATCATGGGCATAGCCAAGAGGGGGCAGCTCCCTCTCCCCCCCCCCCCGATCAAGTAAAACAATATAACTAACTAACTGACCAATCAAGTCAGTTCTGCCCCTCCAACAATGTCCTACCCTCCCTAACAAAAATCCTGGCTACACCCATGGGCAGAACCCTCCTAGTACAGTAATATCTGTAATCCCAACCACACCCCGAAAAGCTTATGTCCAAAGCAGCTAATATCAATTGTAATAAAACAACACACAACAATAAAACATCAAAACAAATCAGGAACAATAAGAGATAGGCAGGCAATCTAAAACTAAAATCTAAATGCTAAGCGGTAATCCAACTGAATAATTTTGAAGAGCAAACCAAAACAACACTGCCAAGGAGGGAGATAGCGTAGTCCCTCCATGGAATGGCATTCCATGTGCTGGGTGCCATTACAGGAAAAGGTTAACCTTTCCAAGACTAAATAAAAAAATTCCTTCCAGTAGCACCTTAAAGACCAACTAAGTTAGTCTTTAAGGTGCTACTGGAAGGAATTTTTTTATTTTGACTATGGCAGACCAACACGGCTACCTATCTACTACTTTCCAAGACTGTATTTAAGTAGTAGCCTAGTACCTGTAGGCAGCATGGAATTGCATGCAGGCAAATGAGTAGGCTTGAGGAGAAGGAGGGATGAGGGCCCCATTCCTCCTCTGTGCTCAGAATAGAAACCAAGCGAGCTGGCAGGTGAGGGAAGCCCTGCCTCTGTAGGAATGCAGAGAGGCTTGCTTCAGGAGGAATGAAACACTTCTGCCAACCACCTCCAGTGGATGGACTAGTTGTTTTCTTAAGGCTAGGGCCTTAAGGCTAGGGCTTGCTTATAGGAACCCTCCCTCCTTTAATATTTTGATTTAAAATAATAATAATCAAGAGTTCCAACCACTGATTTCCTGCACTGACCCTGAAATAGGGGGGCCCAGACACAGGTGAGAACAAGGCACTAGACAGCAGTATGAAACAACTTGTGCTTCTTACGTAGATTCTTCTTAGCACATTTATCTTATCAATAACATTTTCTTTTTCAAAAGAGTAACAATTTGAGCCTGGCTTTCAGTTGGGCTGGATTCTGCTTGAAGTGGAGTCTTCTTCAGGCTATTTGTGGCCTGTAGATTTGCTTTACCCCCCTCAGACCAGCTAACCAGTGCGCTCACACAATTAAAATGACCGGCTCTGCAAGCACAATGCAATGGTGTGTCCTTATTGTTGTCCAGAGCATTAATGGCTGAACCGTTGCTCAAGAAGAAATGTATTATGTCGCTGTGTCCGTGTTCTGCTGCAAGATGTAGCGGCGTCTTCCTCCAAATATTTTTGTCATCAATATTTTTATTCTTGCCAGCAGCCAGAAGGGCCTGTAGTATCTCCACATTCCCATTGATGGCGGCATAGTGCATAGATGTGCATCCGTCCATGTCTTTGGCACCAAACCTGGACTTCTTCACTAACAGCGCTTTCACTGCGTTAAGATGACCTCCCATGGCTGCAAGATGAAGCGGGGTCTTTTTCTCCTTGTCTGTTGCATTGGAGTCAGCATTGAAGTTCTGCAGCAGTTCTACCATAGCAGGGTTTCCTGCTTCAGCAGCAAGATGCAGAGCTGTCTTTGCCTGCTTATCCTTAACGTTGACATTAGCCTTTCGCCGCAGCAGCTTTTGCGCAACTTCCACATGGCCCTTATAACTTGCAATGTGCAAGGGAGTGAGCAGTTCTTTAGTGACCGAATCAGTTTTCGCACCTCCGTCAATCAATAAGTCAACTAGCCCTCCCTTATTGTGCAATGCGGCCACGTGGAGGGGGGTCTGATCTCCCTGCCCGGCAATGTTGGCATCCAATCCTTTGCTCAGGAGCATCTTTGCAATGGAGGAGGCTCCAGCTTGAACTGCCAGATGTAAAACACTGCTTGAGTTTGGGGTCTTGTCCTTCAGGCTCGCTCCCTTTTCAATGAGAACTTTTGCTGACTCGGTCTTGCCCATCTCGCACGCCACAAGCAGTGGTGTGTACTGCGCTTCGTCGAGGGCGTTTTTGTCAGTACCTTTATCAATTAAAGCTGCTACGATGCCATGCAGGTCCTTTTGAATGGCTTTAAAGAGAGCTGACACCATCGTAGCCGGCGACATGCCTTTGGAATAGTCCAGCAATAACTTGAAGAGAGATTGACTGTTTCTGTTAAAGGCTACATCAATGATGCTGGAATCAATGTTGGCTCCAGCTTCCAGGAGAACCTGGACAGTCTTCTCAAACCCTTGAGACACGGCATAGCCCAAAGCAGTCTGTCCTCTCTCATCCTTGGCATCCTTCAAAGCACCATTCTTTAGGATGGCTTGCACCAGCTCACTGTCATCTCTGAGAGCAGCCATGTGCAGGAAGTTGTGTTGGTTCTTGTGTCGCCTCACCTCTTCTTTCAGGATGCTCTTCAGAACATGGGTGTGGTGGTTCTGATGGGCCAAATGAAGTGGGCTCTTGCCTTCTTGATCCAAGGTGTACATGTTGGCACCCGACTGGAGCAACATTTTCACAGCTTCGCCGTGACCTCTCTCAGCAGCTCTGTGTAGCGGGGTTCTTCCTTTCTTATCCTTAACTTCCAGCTTAGCCCCTCTGCCGATTAGATAGTCAATTATTTCTGTATGCCCGTGAGCCGCTGCAATGTGTAGGAGGGTTTCATCTTCAGAGTTTACTGCGTTAATATCATTCTCTTTTAAGATCTTTTCTAAATAGGAAAGATTACCTTTAGCCACAGAATCAAAGACGGAAAGAGAATTGAAAGAATTGTCTTGGGATTTCACAGCAGCTGAATCCTTTTTTACTTTACGTTTGATCTGAGTCAGCTTTTCTGGCTTAGCTAAAACCTGTCTGGGGCTATCCTTCTTTTCTTGGTGAGGATCTTTACCCTTTTGAACCCACCCTTTATCTTTCTCCAGTAGATACCCTATCAGTTGCCTTCTGGCATCACCAATTCTTTCATTCACATTGCTGACATAACTCCTCATGTTGTTATATAGCTGTGGCTCAATCTGTTTCAGACATGGATAAAAAAAGAGCCTGCAAGCTCGCTCACCTTGAGAGACCAATATATCCAGGACCCGGGAGTTCTTTGCAGTTCTTGTTCTGTAGTAGGATAAGACCATTTTTTTCTCCGGTGTAAAAATGCCATGTTCTATCAGCCAGTTCAGAAGCTGATCAGGGTTCCTTATGCCATCTACAAGTTCGTTCTTTTTCGTTCTCAGTACTTCTGTGGCATAGGGATTTGTGAACATGCCAGCTGAATACATGATGTGTTTAGATTATGCACCCGCAATACATTAAACATGCCTTTGAAGTTCAGCATTTAGCATGAGAAAGTGCAGATTGTTACATAAGTTTGCTCCAGTTTCTGCCAACAAATATTCTGGTGGTCCAACTGGAAATCTCAGCGACAACCACACACACAGGGGGGAAAGGGAGAGCATAAACTTTTCACCTCTCGTTGTGCAATGCTGTTGCCTTCCAATTCTCTTTTCTATTCCTTAACAACAGACTGGAGTTGACGAATTGAAACAAAACAAAACTCAGTAAAAATATTCCAGTAAAAATGGTCGCATTGCAAGAACTTGCAAGATAAAATCAGGAGGAAGTTTTCAAAGTTGGTAGCTAAGCTGTTGATGGATAGAAACTTTAAAAAAAAAATGTATTTGGCATGTGTGACCCATCTGTCAAACATGTCAGAAGAAAAGCAGCAGGCTAGTAACTGTTGCTATGTAATTAGCCTTTGTGTAACATTAAGATAAAATTGTATACCCTTCAGTTAGTTACACAGCGGCATATCACACAGTGATCAAAAGCTGCAGGGCAAGTAGCTAAGAATGAGTTTAATGTTTCAAAAAAAGTAGATCCCGCATTTATTTTATTTATTTAGAAAAATGCATTAGCCACTTAAAAAAAAAACTATCCTAAGCAATGTACATACAACAATAAAACTTTTCAGACAGCAACATAATGGCATGCTATGAAAGGGCCATATATGTGAAACATGAAAAAATCAAGAAATAGACATTTATTTTACCTTTCGCAACATGTAATAATTTAATCAGTGCTGTGAGCTCATGGCGTTTCGATAAAGGCAAATTCTGATTGAAAACACATCTGTCCTCGAGGTGGAATATTTTAACAACTGAGGAATTTTCATTAAAGCGATATGGGCAAATTATAATGACGGCTTCTAATAAACAGAAGATTAGCAGAACAATCTTACATAGCAATTGCACCGGGAGTAAAGTTACATCACTGCTATTTTATATTTATAGACATATTCATAGTCTGCCCTCTCACAAAATATCAGGGCAGTGCACAGCAATATAACAAAATGTTTTTTTAAAAGCATTAAAAGCAGTATGGAATTATCATTAAAATAGCCAGCTACTCAATAAATAAATAAATAAATAAAATAAATAAATAAATAAGTGCATAGGTCTGTCAGCAGCATTCTTCTAAGCAGGTAGGATGGCTATACATGCTCAGCCCAGGAGTAGGAGAGAAAGCACACAAAACAGAAAATTCAAAAATAGCATAAAAGCAGAAGATAGGCCCCTCCATCTGTGAACACATAGCCAAAATCCACCATACACAAACCATACACAGAGGAAGCCAGTGAACTCACAGTGAAAAGGGCATTCTTTTGGGTGCTGTGCAGGGGTATATTCTGATACATCCCCACACAATGTATGAAAGAATGTCACCACACCCAAAACTAAGGTAACCAGACATCCCCATTTCCCAGGGACAGTCCCCAGATTTACAAATCAGTCCCCATACAAAACCCATTGAAGTTGAAAAGTGTCCCTGGATTCATTGAAAAACATTTGGTAACCTTACCCAAAACCATTGGGCAGCAACAACTTTGCTCCTTCTACTAGTCATCCAGCATCCCTCCAGGCAGAGGCTCCATTTTCCTTATGCTGCTCACAAGCACTGCTGGGGTGGGAATGCCACAGAATGGGATGGTACAACACGGAGTGTCAAGCTCGGAAATTCCTCTCCTCCCTTTTGGTAACTTCACAGATAAGAATTAACGAGCAGTTGATAGATTTATAGTCTTTTTATTACAGCTTCATGTTGCGGTCACAAAATAGGCAGCTCTCTGCAAAGAGGGCATTTCCTCATTTGTGGAGGAAGTTCCTCAAAGAAAGTGGGCTAAATATTTTAAAAGAAATGTTCACATAGAACAAATGGGTCACAATGGTCACACTTTGCAGTGTTTCCCACTTCCTTTGTTTGCCTGTGTGCGATGTGGTTGTTGGATCAGAGTGGGGTTATTGTTGGGTGTGGGGGTTTCTCCCTAGAAGTGAGGTACTGTATTCAAGTTCCCCTATGTGTTCTGGAAGCTGGTTCTCTGTGGACGCTTCCAGACTGCCATCACTTTTGGATCTCTCACCCATTTGAATAGATGCCAATTGTGCTCCTTTGTGAAATAACATGGCCCTTCTTCTTAACCCACCTCCAAGAAGATGGGCACATTGTGGTAAACAGCAACAGCACTACAGGCTTCTCACGCTTAAAAAGTAGACTTTTTGCAGTAAGAAATGTGATGGGTGGGAAGCAGTAGAAAGTGTGGGATAATTCCCACTTGATGGCAGTGTTGTATAACCTCTGCAGAAATGTCGTACAAGCCAATGAGACCAAGTGCCCAACAAACAGGTCTCTGGAAACCACTCCTGTGTCTGAAAATCCCGCCACCTCTTTCCCAGTTTCCCCATCACCAACTCTGGCCTCTGGGAGCTCTAGGCATGGAGCAAGTGGGGACATGCCTTCAGCTGCAGTCTCCCTATGTAGGATTTATATACTTGGTGTGCTGCGATTGGGTGATGCGTTGGTGCCCATATCCTATGCCTGGCCCAGCAAAATAAGCAGGATGGTCATTGAAACAAGGAGGTTTTCTTTCCCCCTTTTATCTTTTTAAAGAAGTTTCTCTCCCACTGGCGTCAGCAGGAGGGAAACTCTTTGCATCTTTGACTGTTTATGACATGGTCACTGGAGCCTAGAGGAGTATAGCATATCATGTAACTGTGCACTTCTCTGAGCCACCCCATCCTGACTCCACCCCGTCCACAGGCAGATCTTCACTGGCAGAAAACCTACACAAGCCCCACTGTTCTGCTGATGTCAGACTTCATCAGCATATCTGTCATGTCTGCACCATCCCTGGCATTCTGCTTATGGTGCTGAGTTTCTGTCAAATCCTCAGCCAGCAATGGTCAAATACAGGACTGTGTCCTGAATATACCGGTAGTTCTTCCTAGAACAATCATAGGCAGATAGTAGAAAATTGGTTTTTTTGAAAAATGGATTGAATAACTAAAGGAGAGTAAGTGGCTAATTGGGATCCAGAACAATCTTAGAGCATTTTTGTATTTCTTCCTATAGAGCCAGTGTAGCATAGTGGTTAGAGTATTGGGCTATGACCTGGAAGACCAGGGTTTGAATCCCCACAGGGATGAATAAAGATAGGATATAAACGGAATAATAAATACATACAAATAAATAAAAATGTTTTTTGGTCTGGAATGTGCGGCTTGTGTTAAAGTAGGATTGAAACTGGAATGAATGCTTTGAATAATTTCTAGCCAAAGAAAGTTTTGCATATTAATTAGAGAGTTGGGAAATGCAAAGCAAAATAAAACAGAACAGTGTAAATGCTGTTGGGATCAGGTAGGATCTGTATTCCTGGAATCTTAGGGATTTGCAGTAAGCAGCACCTTTAAGAGGAAAGTGTGTGTGTGTGTGTGTGTGTGTGAGAGAGAGAGAGAGATTTTTGGCTGGGAAAGCACTTGGAGAGGAAAGTAGAAACCTCGCTGCCAATGGGCCCAAATGGCTGTTGTAGTTTTTGAAAAGGAAATGGCCAGTTTTGTGCACAATTTAGAAGAATGCATACTTAACGTAATGTGTCGTTTGAGCCGAAGACGTGGTGGCCCATCTGTAGGTGGTGAATTGAACAAGTTAAATGTGGTAGATAAAGCCCAGTGGGTAGATTTTCATGCTCGGAGAAACAGCATTTGCTTTGTATGCAGAAGGTCCCAGTTTCAATACCTAGCATCCCCAGGAGGGCTGGGAATGTCTCCTGTCTGAACCTCTGGGGAACCACTGGCAGTCATTGTAGACAGTATTGAGCTATATTGACCAATGATGTGATTCAGGGTAAATCTAATCCCTGTACTCCTAATCTTCTGGCTTTAGTGGTCATTGCAATGATGGAATCAAGGCACTTTGCATCATCTGCCCCAACCATGTTATAAGTTTTATGGCTTCCCTGTGAACCACTAGCATAAGGGAGCATGGGGGGGGGGGGAGTCAGAGCTTTGGTGATGCTCACATGAACATTTAACATTTGAATGCACTCTCTATTTGGTCCTTTGTATTGGAGTGAAATGTAACCGCCAAACCATGCCAAGGCGTTTTGTTTGTATAATCTAGCAATTCTGGTCCAATAACTGGGCCAGTAAGTCAAGTTAATCTTCACTTGAAAGAGGGAGATGAGTGTTTTTCAACTAATTGTTTAGTCTTTATATCTGGCTTTGAAGCTCTGCATGCTTTGAAGCTGTATGGTTTCCTGGCTTTCCCAAGATGAAGATGTTTCTTAATTAATAAAAGAGTCAGTTTTCAAAAACAACATCCTTTGTCAACATGAAATGTGTTTGACATCCTTTATTTACATTTTCCCCCCATAAAGGAGAGCAAATAAAACCCTCCTCTTAGATTAATATTATATCAGACTCCTGCCAAATACAATTTTGACTTCTTTACAAAATCCAGAAGAGGTCACTGTTTCTCTTTTGAGTGTTTTCAACAGCCGCAGTTGGCAGAAGGTCCTCTTTAAGCTAATTAAGAGACCTGGAACCTGTTAAAACGGGTTGAATGTAACTGAATGGTTTCCAATGCCTTCTTTACATTCTCTAGGGTGTTTGGCCTGACATAACAGCTGGAATAAATGAACATAAATATATCAGTAGTGAGTGAAGTTGTGTTATTAATGTTTCCCAGCATGCATTTTAATTTCAGATTCAGCCATTGAAGCACAGCGCTTATCTATAATGCAACCAGGCTCTTTATTGAAAACATTCAATAACTTTATTTTTCCTCTTCTTTTTAACAAGCTAGGCAGTGGCCTCTTCTGGAACGACAATGTCAAATGTTTTCATTTTACTTGGCGGCATTATGAACAAGTGTTTTGCCTCAACATGGTGACCCAAACTATTGCAGAAAATGACATTAAGAGTTTTATGAAGGAGTTTAACAAAGACCATCAGGGTGGCGCTATGGTCTAAACCAGTGTTTCCCAACCTTTTTTGGGCAAAGGCACACTTGTTTGAGGAAAAAAATCTCGCGGCACACCACCATTACAGCCCCGTGACGTCAGCGCGCAGCGTCACGCCGGGAGGGACGCACGAAAGTGAAAGTTTTCAATTTTTTCCCCTCCCCCTTGCCGGGGAACCTCCAAGCTTTGGGGGTGGGGGGGGAGGAGGCAGCAAAGCGAGGGACTGAGGGACGGCGACAGCTGAGGCGGCGGCGGCTGTTGTGGTGGTGGCGGCGATAGCGGGCGGAGGAGGGGGGGGCCGCGGGGCCGAGGTGGCCGGCGGCAGCGGGGGAAGCGGCGGCGGGTGGAGCAGGAGGGCGGCCGAGGCCGGTGAGGGAGTAGGGTTGCCCGGGGCTTGAGGAGCCGTCGCCGGGAGTTGCTGCTGCTGTTGTTGCTGCTGCTGCCTGGACATGCCGGCCTCCTCCTCGTCCGCTGTCTCGCGCTCCTCCCTTTTGCACGCGCTGCCCCGCCGCCGCCCCATTGGCTGGGTCCTGTCAGCTGATCCTGTGTTATTTCCTGTGTGTGTGTGTGAGGGGAGAATGGAGAGAGAAACCTCGGCACCACCACCGCGGAGCCGCCCCCGGCTCAACGCGGATCCTCGACGCCGCCGCCTCTCACCGCCCGACTCGCCCGCCTCCCTCCCACGGCACACCAGCCAACTTCTCACGGCACACTAGTGTGCCGCGGAACACCGGTTGGGAAACACTGGTCTAAACCACTGTGCCTCTTGGGCTTGCCGATTGGAAGGTCGGCCATTCGAATCCACCCAATGGGGTGAGCTCCCGTTGCTCTGTCCCAACTACTGTCAACCTAGCAGTTTGAAAGCATGCCAGTGCAAGTAGATAAATAGGTACCACAGTGATGGGAAGGTAAACAGCATTTCTGTGTGCTCTGGTTTCCACCACGGTGTCCTGTTGCACCAGAAGTGGTTTAGTCATGCTGGCCACATGACCCGGAAAGCAACAGCTCCCTTGGCCTGAAAGCGAGATGAGCGCCACACCCCATAGTAGCATTTGACTGGACTTAACCGTCTGGGGGTCCTTTACTTTTACCTTTATCAGGGTTTGGTCAGCTAAAGAAAAGTCAGTCTACAACCTTTTCAAAGTTAGAATAGAGGGGGCAGTTATGAAAATGTGTGTTGTGGGCTTGCCCAAGACATGATTTTGCTGCCTGAGGCAGAATAACAAATGATGCCCTCCCTCACAAGCCAAGGTGCCTAGGCTGGTCAAGTTGTGTTGGCACCTGAGGGAGAAAATTCCACATGCACCTCTGCCCCTTCCTGACAGGAAAAAAAAATACAACCATCAAATTACTAAGAGCTGTCTGTTGTCTCATGACACCCAGAAATAGCTGCCTAAAGAGGCCATCTCACTCTGTCTAATGGTAGAGCCAGCCCAAATCAGTGTCTATGTGTCTTCCTTTACAGTCTTCAATTCAAAGGGCTAGCTAATCCAAACACATTTTAAAGAGAACGAATCCTAAGAAGGAAGAGCAGTAGGAGTATTGAATTGCTTATATGCAATTAGTACATGGGCAGCAGATTGAGCAGGCCTACAGGTCACTTGGCTAGTTTTTTGTACCCTGGTGAAATGTGTTGGGCAGAATTCACTTCATGAGCCCTGCTTAAGAACTTCCACGTGTGCAATGGGGCTTCCTTCTGCATGCCCCCTGAAATTGACTGGGGTGGGTTGGGAGAACCCCCAGAAGAGTGCACAAGGGGGAGCAGCTGAAATTCCTGTGCAGGTGGAACATTCGTAAGAGCATGATGTCGAATCCCACCCATTGCATTTCTATCTAAAGGATAGTGATTGTTTCTAACTAGCAGCTTTGTATCCAGTATTTGCTCAGGAGTGCTAAGAAACCAAAAGTTCAGGGCAGTTTTGAAAGGTTCGGTCTGCCATCTTGATTCCAAATGGTGTCCAGCTGCGTCCAAACATACAATGAAAACCTGCTCTTTATTCTCGGGAACCGTCATGCAAAATGCGTTCATGATAACTTAAGAGACATCCAAATTCTGAGCAAACAAAAACTTACCAAGATATATAGTAGATTGTGCATGCACATTTTATCACAGAATCTTAGAGTTAGAAGGCATCCCAGGGGTCAGTCTAGTCCAACCCCTGCAATGCAGGAATCTCAGCTAAAGCATCCATGGCAGATGGCCATCCAGCCTCTGCTTAAAGACCTCCAAGGAAGTAGAGTCCTCAACTTCCTGAGGAAGACTGTTCCACTTTCAAACAAGTGTGTCTTTTGGTGATGCATTTCCTTTGTTTCGGCCCCACACCCAGCAATGCATAAGTGGCCTTCCTATGTGTATTTATAGAATTGGGCCATCCATGCTAATCACCTTTATATAGAAGTACACTTTACAAGGGACGCGGGTGGCGCTGTGGGTAAAACCTCAGTGCCTAGGACTTGCCGATCGTATGGTCGGTGGTTCGAATCCCCGCGGCGGGGTGAGCTCCCGTCGTTCGGTCCCAGCTCCTGCCCACCTACCAGTTCGAAAGCACCCCTAAGTGCAAGCAGATAAATAGGTACCGCTTTATAGTGGGAAGGTAAATGGCGTTTCCGTGTGCTGCGCTGGCGCTGGCTCACCAGAGCCGCTTCGTCACACTGGCCCCGTGACCCGGAAGTGTCTCCGGACAGCACTGGCCCCCAGCCTCTTAAGTGAGATGGGCGCACAACCCTAGAGTCGGACACGACTGGCCCGTACGGGCAGGGGTACCGTTACCTTTTACCTTTTTTACACTTTACAAATTCTAGTGGAATCCACTTCCAACTAAGGCAGCAGTCCTACCAACTTATATCTTTGATTAAACCCTGTTGCATTATATAATGTAACCGATCCCAGAAAACAGTCATAGAGTTTACTGTATTTAGGGTGACAACTTTCCAAAGGACTCCATGAGCAGAAAGCTGCTCTTCCTTGGAGCTGCCCCAAATGTTTACAGATTGCTTTGACCATAACAGTTTGTGAGAACAAATCGCAAGGCAGTGCTGGGTTCTCAAATAGTTACTACATTTTAAATCGTAAAACGTCATTGCATAAATTTGTTCATAATTGAATCCTCATGTGGATTTTGCTACTTAAGGCCATAATCCTAACTTTGCCTGTTTGGAGGTTAACCCCATTGAAATCAACAGGACTTCTGATTAAACATGGTGAATATTGAGTTGCCAGCAAGTCTTTGTTATTTATCACTTTGCTTCCTATGCAACTCTATGTCAAAGTAACCCAGTGTAAATATAGCTCTCGCAGCTGATTATCCAAATGTTTTATATGTCCCTTGCAGTGTTACTGTAACCTTCACCTCTCTCTTAGTGTTTACTTATTTGGAAGAAAGCTGCTTAAAACCAACAGGACTTATTTCCACATAAATGTGTTTTAAGAGTGAATGTTAAGATTTAAAACATATTTATGTGGAAAAATGTCCTGTACTTTAGAAAACCTTTCTTCAAAGTGTACTAGGACTGCGGTCTGAAGTTGTGCTGCATGGAAAAAAATGGTATATTTATATTACTTCAAGTTGAACTTAATTAAAGCAACTTAGAAGCTCCCTTGCCCCAACAAGGACACATTATGGAGCAAGTGATCCAGATAACACCAAGGGAGGTAGACTTAGAGGTCACTGCGATCAGGTGATGCCTTGCCACCAGCTCTCTGTCCAACTAACCACTGAACTGTTGAAACGAATTGTACAAGGAGTTTGTCTTTACTTGTACAGATGGTGATTCTGATCTGCATGACCAGCGTTGTACTATTAGGGTGAGGAAGTGGGGGCGGGGTTTAACTCATGAGAAAAATTTTAACATCAGTGCCCATTCAACAAATGGTGCACATGTGAGCTATTGTAACCCATTTAATCCAAATCCGTATTGTCCTATGCAACAGGGGTGAATCATACATGCAGATTTTGCATCAAAATCGTATTATCTGACGTCATAATGATTCAGATGAGTGACACCTGTCGAAGAGCTAGTTGCACATTTGGGAAGCACTGCACTTTTATTTTGTTTTGTTTCTACAATCCCTGTACGCAGCACTTCCCAATCACATGGATTGCAAAGCCCTTTTGGCAGCACTTCCAAAAGGCCAATGATCAGCTAGTTATCTGCTGCTTCGGAAGTACAGCACAAAGTGCTTTGCAGGCACCCCCAATTGACAGGGCCTGCAAAGCCCCTTTGGCCCTTCCCTATCCCATGTCAGACTTCATCAACGACATCAGATATAAACAAGTGGGTGTGGCTTGCCTGAAACAGATATGTGACGTGGGCCAAATGGGGAGCCCAGGAGGGCCGAATTTGGCCAGCAGGCCAGAGCTTCCCCCCACTTGTTTTAAGTCTGAATTAAGTGGGGGGGGGGCAGGTAAAGCCTCTCTAGACACTTGTGTGCCTGCAGCTGCCGTGTTGGTATATGGTATATGGTTAGGAGTTTTTATTCCAATATATATACTTGCTTACATTGAACAGCATTCACCATTTGAATGCCCATTTGCCCAGCCTGGAGAGATCCTTTTGGAGCTCCTCACAATCCCTTGTTGTTCTTACCAACCTGAACAATTGGGCGTAATCAGTTCACTCCAAGTCATTTATGAACAAGTTAAAAAGGAGCAGTCCCAATAGTGACCACTGGGGGACTTCAGTGCCACCAAAAGGCAAGAGTGGTGTGTCCCGTCCACCCCTTGAGGCTTCACCCTGCTTAATGGCTGGCCTGGCCCTGTATTTAGGAATATAGGAAGCTGCCTTATACCGAGTCGGACCTTTGGTCCATCTTCCTCAGCATTATTTACACTGACTGGCAGCAGCTCTCCAAGGCTTCAGGCAGAAGCATCTCCCAACGCTACCTGAAGATGCTGGGGGTTGAACTTGAGACATCCTGGCTCTACCACTGAGCTGACCTGTTGCCCTTCCTTGATGCCTTCTGACCATAGGAGGTGATATGGTAAAACAGGGACAGGGAGCCTGTTGGATCCCAACTCCTCTCAACCCCAGCCAGCATGGCCAATGGCCAGGAGTGATGGGAACTGGAGTCCAAAGACATCTAGAAGTCCCCCACCCTTGTGTCAAAGCTGTGGCAAAACAGCACCAAGGGAGTGGAGCAAAGCAAATGGGCTATTGAGGGCTGGGGAAGACATGAGACGAGTACTGATGTCCTGGAACAGCTGTCTGGAAATCAAGTGGCCAGCCCTAGAAGCTAAGAACATAGGCATCTTGCAGAACGTAAAGGGGTTGGGAAGCAGAGGCACAAGCGGAAGGGAGCTGGAGTGGGCAATGGAAAAGTTTCAGTCTGTGTGGTGGATATTCCTGTGGTCTCCTGGTGCCCAGAGTTGAGGTGCTACTGGGGGCTGGAGAAGGATTGGGTTGCAGCCAATCATCTTTCGTCTTTTCTCAGGTTAGAGTGATGAGCAACCACTTCCTCCAGGAAGCTCGTGGCTTGGCCCCCCGTAGGAGCTTTCACACAGCCACTTTCTCGGCAGCGCATCCTGTGAAATCTCGAAGAGCAACGGAGCGCCTTAGGCAGCCAGTGGATTTTGGCAGCCTCCCTCTGGCTGCCGTCTCCGTGCCGCTGCCACTGCAGGGGAGCAGCTTGGATTTGAGGAGAACTGGGCTGAGTCGGAGGCTTGTTCACAAATAACAGTTGCCATCTGTCTTCTTAAAATAATAATAATAATAATACATGACAACTTGTACTTTTCTGTGGGCAAGGCTTAATGTAAAGCAGTTGCACAAAAGCCTTTCATTAGCATAATGTTTAAGCGATGCCGAGATATTAGGTTACCAAATGCTGAGGCAGCTTCAAGAATCAGCAAAATGAGACAGCTCCTCGAGTTCCTTGCAAAATGGCCAGAATTCCTCCTTCCCATTTTCAACACAAATGGCCTCCTGTGGTTTTCAGTCAGGATGAGGCACTGTCAGTACATTTTTGCAGAAAGTAAGATGTTTCCTGCTTTAACCTCTTAAAGGAAGGTTCTTCCTGCTGTTTATAGATTTATTAATTTTCTAGGCTGACACTTTCACTGATGTTGATTGGTGCTAGGGGAGGACACAACAAAACTTTCCAATTTGTCTTGGGGTTATTCTGCGGTGAGTTTAAATAGCCCACAGTGCTAGTCTGGGCAGCCTTCCTGTAAGGCAGAGTGAAGGAGCCGCCTCAGGCAGATGATTTGGGGTGCTATAAAAGGACAGCAAATTGTTAATACTTTAATTCATTGTTGTGTTTTTAGTGACTGGGAGCAGGAGAGTCATTTGGGTGATTTATCTGCTTCGGGTGCCAAAACAACTTGACTGACCTAGGGTATTATGACTAATTACCTTGAAATAAGGGTATGGCAGGCATTTGCTGTTCCATATCTCAAGCATATCTTGAGCTAGCTCTCTTAACATCTGGAATTTGTCATCATAACCTCCTGTGGCATCCAGATGTTGCTGGACTACAATTCCCATGACCCACAACCACTGGCCATTCTGGCTGGGCCTGATGGGGAATGTAGTCCAAAGCAGTTGGATGGCATCAGGTTGGGAAAGTCTGATCTAAAGGAACTTTCTTGGTGGGTACTGTCCTGTGCCATATGCAGCCCCAAGCAGGTATTCCTAGAACTGATGGTTGAAGGATGGGTGGCTGCATTCTTTCCAGGTGTAACTTGCCTATGAAACCAGCCACTGACTTGATTTAAAGCTTGTTGAATATACAATATGAATGGAAGCCAATATTTGGTTGTGCTCAACAAGGCCTGAGCTATTGTTTATTGGGTTTTATATCTCCAAATGTCCAAATAATATATAGCTAAAATAAATTTACATACAAAAAATAAAACAGCAGCAGACATGACAAATAAAAGCTATTGGATAAGTCAGACAAAAAACAACAACAACACCATTTCATTATCAATTTATTTACATGGCCTTTTTTCTCAGCAAGGTGAAAGGAATTCCTTACCTCATTATCATGTACAGTACGTTTCATGAGTAGAAAGTAGATCTGAGGTTGAAAGATGAATTTTTAACCTTTGCACTACACTACCATCCTAGAACTCCCTAGGCGGCATGTTTCCCTAACTCACAAGCCTGCACACCACAGCAGCACTCAAGGAAGTTAAGCACCTTATAGCTGGCGTGTCACATTAATCCATTTTGATTGCAACCCTATGCCAGCTTCTGAAATCCACTGGCCTTTCTTCTGAGTAGACACATATACGTATGATTGCACTGTTAATGGTCTCAGCATGCAAGCTTATGCACCTTTACCTGGGAGTAAGCGCCAGTGAATCCAATGCAGCTTGCTTCAGAATAAGCGGAACATAGGATTGCACTATGGAGGAGTAACTGGAATGGTTACTAACTGCCGTTTTGCATTAATTATATAAAAAAGGAGTTTGCTGTGAAATCAAGGGTGGTTTTTTTTCTTTTTGCTTGTAGCATCTGTCACTTTTCTCTGCTCCAGGTTCTGCTACATTTTTAGATAGCTCCAACCAGAGAATGTAATTGCAGCTTAATGATAATGTACCCTTTTGCTTTTACCTATCAATCTGCCCTCCTGAATGCTGGCAGATTACTTGGACAACACTGATATTTAGTTAATTTATTACTCATGCCCAGTACATTTTCAAGTGTACCTGCCTGGTGTAATAAAAGAAAAAGAGGAGGTTACATGATTTGTTCTAGTTCACAGCACTTCTGAACTTGCACAAGCCTTCTGCTTATAGCCGTGCTATCTTATATCTCTTAGCCTTTATTTTTTTAAAAGCCAAGCACCCATTAAAAATACAGAACAGTGTCTGCAAATCATGCTCACTTTCCATACTGTCTCATAAGAACACAAGAGGCTGCAAAAAATATTTTTAAAAAATGAAGTTTCTGAGCAATTTTTAACAGAAATCGCCCAAAACGACACTGCCGACATGGGTTGCCACACGTCCAGATTTTCCCAGACTTTTTGTTGTTGTTTTTTGCAATTTCCGCCCGGACACTGCTTCGAACTGCAGTATTCCAGATATGTCTGGGAAATTCTGGACGCATGGCAAGCCTAGGACTGGCAGGTGAATCTTACTTCAGCACTGGTAATGGGACAGAGCCTCCACCACACCTGAGGCCAGCAGGCAAGCTTAAGAGGCACAGGGCAAGCTGCTTAATCCACACAGTATCTGTTCTCCATCCGTCCACATCTGCCACCTAAGGAGGCTGCTTTACTCTGCCTAATAGCAGGGCTGGCCCAGCTTACACCAAGTCAATTGAGTGGTTCGGCCAACATTCAGCATTGTCTCTACACTGACTGTTGGGGTTTCTCTCCAGAGTTTCATATGGGATTATTCCCTAGCTCTCCCTGCAAACAATGGTAACATTTGTGTGGAAAGCATATGCACTGAGCTACAAACCTCCTCCCACTGACAAGGATAGGAACTGGGCTGCCAGCAAAGCAAGACCCAAAGTGAGGCACAAACTGTAGAGATATAATGAGCACAAGATGGAGTGCAGAGTGGGCTGGGGGGGGGTTGGTTGATTGTAAGAACCATGGGAATTGTCCAGTGGCATCCTACACGGTTTCATCTTTTCCACCATGCTATTGACAGTGGTACCTCGGGTTAAGTACTTAATTCGTTCCGGAGGTCCGTTCTTAACCTGAAACTGTTCTTAACCTGAAGCACCACTTTAGCTAATGGGGCCTCCTGCTGCTGCCGCGCAGCCGAAGCACAATTTCTGTTCTCATCTTGAAGCAAAGTTCTTAACCCGAGGTAATATTTCTGGGTTAGCGGAGTCTGTAACCTGAAGCGTATGTAACCTGAAGTGTATGTAACCCGAGGTACCACTGTATCTGAAGCTGCTGAGTGCTGTCAGCAGGGAATTTGGAATGAAGTGTCACCATCTCCCCCCCCCCCCTCCATCTCTCACCTGAATCAGGAGAGGCACATCAGGTGCCAGACCAGCCTGGAGGCCACAGTGGGCTGGATGTGGGCCAATGCAGTGAAGGACAGGTAAGAAATCTGATAAATAAACAAACTTCCAGACATTGCAGAAGGTACTTTAACTTCAGCAAAGCACCCAGCAGCCACAGGTGTCTTTCAGATTCTCCATCTCTTACGTGTTGTGAAAGTCTCAAATACAAAGGAAAGGACTTTCCCCTAATCAATGTGATAGGGCCAAACCGGGTGGTGGCAGTCTCTTGGGACCATCATCACAACCAGCCAAGCATGTATACCAAATCAGAATATTGATGCAACTAGACGGGGAACTGTGGGGGCCTCCCTGTCTAGCATATAGTGTCCACCTCCTTCCCTTCTTTTCCTGAGAATTAGGCTTGAAGGAAAAATTGTTGGAGCTAATAGGAGGCTTTTTGTTCAGTGCCATATTTTTTTGGGGGGGGCGGGGGAGGCTTGCAGCGGGAAAGTGAAGGAGTCCCTTGCATAACATCAGGGACAGGCAATCAGTTACCCTAGGATTTCATATAGCCCTTAGCTTAATTTCAAATGACTGGTCCCTTCCTTGGCAGCCTGCTGGATGGATGAAAGAAGCGGTGTTAGCATAATGCAGAAAAGGGAAGAAAAGAGTATGGCCTCCAGCAGAAGATGTTTACTAACCCGTTGCACCCCATTCCTTTGGCCTACTAACTTGAGGTTTGCTTTTTGTGTGTGTTTTTGTATGTGGCTTTGTAACATGGGCATAGCCAGGACTTTAGTTAGAGGGGAGCAGGATTGGTCAGTTAGTTAAGTATTTCTATTGTTTTACTTGATCTAGGGTGGGAGGGCAGCTGTCCCCTCTGCCCCCTCTTGGCTACGCTTATGCTTGGTATATGCCTATGATGCTGCTTATATTATTGATGCCAATGTGATTTTTTTTTAAGCGCAGCCTGGCATTCTATCCAAGAAAAGCTTTCATAAATCGGGGAGGAAGAGGCCTTTCTGTACACACTTCCTGTGCTTCCGATCCAAACATGAACAGTTGTATAAAGAAGGCGAAGGAGAAAACTGGCACAAATGAGCCACTTAGGCAGTTGTCCTACTTATTTGAGGCTGTGAAAACTAAATTAAGTAGATCGGAAACCAGAATCCCATTTTTACGTGAGATATAGCCAGCACGGCCACGTGTCCTACTTTCCAGAGTGCTGTCCTCTGTTTGGAGGCATTCTCCACTTGAATGGCTGTCTGGTAGAAGGATAAAGAACAATAAGATTGGAGAGCAAGGGCCTTGAAGTTGCTTAACCAACCAGGGAATCTCAGGTTTGTGGCTCGTGGTTTTTGTAGGAAGGGCACACGCTACTCAAGAGTGTTGGGTGAAAACAATTGCAGCTTTATTGATTATATGGCAGGTCAGTGGGGTTGGCATGGCACGAGGGCAAAGGTAAGTTCTTCATTCCAGCCAGCCCTTGCTATTGGAGTGGCATTTTGTTTGATGGTTGGGAAGCACCCAACCAGCCCATGGGAGCTGGCCACAGTGTCAGACCCCGCTGTGGGGCAAGCCAAGCACCCAGGATCCCGCTGGGCTTCTGGGGGAGAGGTCCACTCCCAGCCAGGTGGGGCCCCATGCGAGCTAGGACCATGCCTTGAACCTATCATCCCCTCCAGGCCCTTTATGGGGACATCCTTACTAGTCTGATCCTGCCCAATGCTGTTTGTGCACGGAGTAGTGGCAGAAGATTGAGAACGCCTAGCATGTCAAAGTGCTCACTGAGGGAAAGAGGTGGGAAACCCAGAGCCAACTGAGGTTGGGGGGGGGATCATTTCTGGACCTGTTAACCAGTGACCCAAAGAGCACAGACAGGCCCTAACAAGGCCTCACTAAGCGAGTGGGAAAGCACATAGGGCAAAATGGCGCCAACCTCTTTGTGGCTGTGGCTTTTAAGCACTTGACCAGGGGTCAGCAAACTTATCGCGCCTCGGGCCGGTGTCTCCAGTGCCACTCACACGGAGGGCAGGGGAGTGTGTGCCCATACGCATGCACACATGCTATTTCTGGCACACTTCCAGGTTGGAGGAGCACCGGAAATAGCTTGTGCTCATGTGCACAGGCCTCCTCCAACCCGGATGCACCGGAAATAACGCTTGCGCATGCGCACAAGCTATTTCTGGTGCTCCTCCGACCCAGAAGTGGGCAGCCGCGCAGCGCCGGTAAGAGCAAGTGGTGGCACCGGGTGGCGGGGGTTGCCGCAGGCCGGATAAATGAGTCCCTCGGGCCTTATCTGGCCCGCGGGCCTTAGTTTGGGGACCCCTGTCCTTGACCCTCTACTACCCCCATTGCATGGGATGCTACAATTTCCCACGGGATCTCATGAGGGTGCTGCCGGACTGGCTGAAGCCCTGCCTCGGGCTGCCTCCCCACCGGCCGAAAGTGCCCCATTCACTTTGCATGCAGAGCAGAACTTTCCAAAAGTTCGAACATGTCAGTGGGTCACAGCCTATGGAAGACCTTGAGTTTAGAAGTCATCCCTGTGTATAAATCAGCATGTCAACCTCTATGGGAGCGAAGCTAGATGGAGGTCCTTCTTGGAAGGCAGCCACCTTCAGAAATCAAGCGGTTGGCAGTAAGGGAGCAGAAGGCTTTGCGGGGGGGGGGGGAGTTGTGCTGCTCTATTTATATAATCCCCCCTGCCCCCCCCCGGGAAGTTTGTCTGGTGCATGTGCTGTTGTCTTTTAAGCATCTGGGTAAAAGAATGTAAGAGGAACCTGCTCGATCAGGTCTCTATGGCCCATCTGGTCCAGCATCCTGTTTTTACAGCGGCCAATCAGATGTCTATGAGAAACCTGCAAGAAGGACCAGAATGCAACATCACTCTTCTCACTTCCCAGCACCTGGCATTCACAGGTATCCTGCCTCCGAGAACAGAGGTACAATGTAAACAGCACAGCTAGTTGATTTTTAAAGTGAAATGCTTTTTAAAATGTTCTGATGGGAAAGGAAGGTTATACGTTAAATGCTGTAGGTTATACGTTAAATGTTCTGATGGGAAAGGAAGGTTATACGTTAATTGAGTCACCGAAGTTGGTTTTGAAGGCATAGTGAATTTGGGAAGTGCCTTTAATTGTTTGGGGAGGGCTTCAACAGCATTTTAATTATCTAATTGTATGATGTTAAAAAATATTACTGTGAATTGCCTAGGATATATTTGCATGAAGGGCATTAAATAAAAAATAAAATGATAGTCCTCAGTATTCAAAACATAAGGCAATCCTCTCCACATCCAACTCATTACAATTGAGGTACATTCTGGATTTTATATTATTTTTAGACTAAGTGTCATCTTTGTTAATTAAGGCGTTTTGGTGCATCATGAGTGAGGACAGGACTGGGAAAATAATTCTAAATTTCATTAATAAACAATAAAAAGCTAGACATGGGGATTTTTCAGGTTTCTGGCCATTCACAAAAGAGTCTAGATAGCTCAGTTAGTTAGAGTGTGGTGCTGATAATGCCAAGGTTGCAGGTTCTATCCCTGTATGGGACAGTTGCATAGTCCTGCATTGCAGGGAGTTGGACTAGATGATTCTGTGGGTCCCTTCCAACTCTGCAATTCTATGATCACTCACAAGAGGTACATGTGAAGTGATATGCTTGTGATATAGCCACATGCTAAGACGGTTGCATGCACAGAGTTCCATGCAGATCGGTTTAACCCGCCACCAACAAAATAGGCTTTGTGCTGGTGTGCTAAACATCCCAGGTGCACACTGAGCATTTTTTAGACACAGCCACAAAGAGTGGGGATTGTGCGAGAGGGCTCTGATCTTCTGTCCGCATGCTGAAGCACTGTTGGCAAAACCAACTGTGCAAGCCTGTACATGCTTTCTTAGAAGCCCTACCAAGTTTGGCTGGGTTTGCTCCCCAATAATGGGAGTTTAGGACTGCAGGCTTGGGTTGCGTCTGCGTGTAATGGCTGAAGGTGCCTTGTGATTCGGCTCTGGTAGTGTGGCACATGGCTCTCAAGCATTTAACATTTCTGTGACATTGCTGTTTGCACAAGCCATGACAGAAAGTGATTGGGAGAGGTTGTTTCCTTTTGATGTCTCACAGCAAGTCGTCCTTTCGTACTGGTGGCCAGAATCAAAAGCCCTGTGGCTCAATAAAGTGACCCTTTTGACACCCGCCTTTTGTGTGCTTCCACCCGCACCGCACCCCTCCCCAAGAGTTTGTATTTCATCAACCGTTTCCAAGGATTGTGAGTGCGCCCCACACATCTTCACTGCTGCTGGTGTGTTCAGAGCCAACAAACAAAACACAACACACCATTATTTGATTTGAATGGCTGCTGGGATATATAATGGGGAACAGGGGAAACGGGGAGAATAAGGCCTTGCTATTCAGACAAGAAAAATCCCCAGCACCGTGTCAAAAGACTATGAAAGCACTTTCTGGCTTTTTGCCATGGTGGCCTTTAACATGATAAGAACAGGGCGACACAACGTGCCAGTCATGAACTTGCATGTAAAGAGGAGGAAATTAAAGGTGGGCTCAGCATTTTAATTCAGCGTGCAATGTCATTTCGGTGGCAATTTAAAAAAAAAAAGATGCAATTTTAATTTCTCTTTAGAAAGAAAGGAGAATGCCTGGATAGGGATGTAGATAGTTTTTAACTTTTCACCAGTTTCAGATTCTCTTTATCATTCCCAGCCTCAGTGCCCCTGCTCCAGTTTTCACCTCTTGTTACGAAGGATTATTGCCAGGTTGAAACTTGCAAGGTTAAAAAAGCATGGCAGATCAGCTTCTTCTGGTTAAAATATTTGGAGGTGATCCAGGCACCTGATGTCATTCTTAAAAAAAACTCATTGACAAAAGTGTAGCTTGGCTCAATTCAGAGGTGGGAAACCTACAGCCCCCGGGGGCCACAGGCCACCTTGGCTTTCGCTTCATGCAGACCCACGTGAGCCTGAGCTTCCGCAGCCATTGCCTGCCATGAGCCACCATGAGCAGGATTGGTTGCAACAACAGCAGATATGCTTGAGATAATATTTTATTCTATTGTTAATTATTTGTATTTTATATTTGACTTTAGTCATGTTTTATTTTGAAATGTTTAAGGAATTTTTATTTTCATTTTTGGTAACTTTGCTGTGTTCAATGCGCATTCCGTAGTTGTAATTCTCCTTTGTCATTTTTTTATTTGGAAATCTTTAAGAAAACGTTTTAGTTTCCTGCTAATTTTGTTGCTTTGAATGTATACTTTATGTTTGACTTTCTTCAGTAATGTTTTATTCTGGATTGTTTCATTTGGATTTTATGTTTCAGTGTTTTATATACTTTGGATTTTATGTTTTAATGTATTATATACTTTGATGTTAGCCTCCCTGAGCCCAGTTTGGCCAGGGAGGGCGGGATATAAATAAAATTATTATTATTATTATTATTATTATTATTATTATTATTATTATTATTATTAGTTTTAATATGTTGTGATGTTATTATTATTTCCTTAAAAATATAAAGTGGTATAGAAATGAAATGAAAAATTTTAAAAATAAAAAAATATGTATTTCCCTTCTCCAGAAGCTTCTGGGGACAACATGCAGCTGGTGGGCATGGCCAGAGGAAAAAGAAGGTGGAGTAATGACTAAATTTGTTTCTGCAAGCATTCTCACACCCCACACTATCCTCTGTGATAGCTCAGTTGGTAGAGCATGAGACTCTCAATCCCAGGATTGTGGGTTCAACCCCCACATTGGGCAAAAGATTCCTGCATTTCAGGGGGCTGGATGATCCTTGCGGTCCCTTCCAAGTCTACAATTCTATGATTCCATTATTTTTATCCAGGGAAGCAAGAGGGATTGTCAGAGTTGAAGGACATATTCCAGCCAGGCAAAAGCACTGGTGGATGGTGTGTATCAGGGCCAGTAAAGGGTGTGGCTGGGTAGAGTCCTCAGGGCCAGATAGAGAGGTGTCCAGGGCCACATTTAGCTACCCAGGCTTGAGGTCCCCCACCCCCAGTTCTTCAGATGCTCCTGAATGTCAGCATCTTTGGTGCATTTGAACATGTGGCATTTCTCGGTGCAATTGGAACTTCCTCCAATTCAGCCTGCCCAAACTGGCCTCTCCACTGGTTGCATTTGTATTGTTGAGGCTTCCTTATCTCAGCCTCCATCATCAAGTACAGGTGGTTGCATTCAGCTTAGTGACCTGGGCTAATATTTAACCATTTAAAACAACAACAGGTTTCGGCTTGTTTTCCTCTTGTAGCGTTCCATCGCGTGAACCGGGATGCTTCTTAATCCAAACCTGCATTAGCAGAAGATCTGGAGCAGAAGATGGTGTTCTGCAAACAGTGCTCTGTGGAATTCTTAATCTCCACCAGAACAGAGGTCAGTTCAATATCTCATCTGAAGGTCATCACCTTTAACAGTTGCTGGTCTCCCGTGTCCATTCCTTCACTATTGCACTATGTGCAGCATGCAGGGACCGAAAGATGGCTGCATTGCCGGAATGTCAATTTGTTTCTTGCTGTGGCCTTAAAGGCATCTTCCTTCGCATTGAAATCTACTGATTTCTGGTATGTCTTGGATACTCAAGAAGAGACCCCGAGACCCCAATATACTTCTAAGATGCAGTGCACTGCCTTATATCGAGACAGACTATTTGTCCATTCAGCTTAGTGTTGCTCACTACAGGCCTTTACGGTGCTTTCCAGATAATGTGGGACTCTTCACTCCCATTATCCCCCACCAATGACTAAGACACGTTGAGACTGATGGGGTCCACAACAGTTAGAGGAAACTACATTGGTGCATTTGGGCCGCCAACAGTTCTCCTAGTATCTTCAGAATGCAAAGCATACGCTCTTGTCACTGAACCAGGGGTGCCAACTTAAATAAAATACTGAGGAGGCCCAGGTAAGCCCAACATCACATAACTGATCACAAAACGCAGCACACACGCACACTATTTGAATGGTAATGCCCATCTATTGGTGGGGGGGCTCAGTCCTCTCAAATATTTTACTGGAGGGGGGGCGAAGGGACCTCAGCCCCTAGGAGTTGGCTCCTATGCACTGAGCTAAGGTTCCCCCACCCTATTCATGGCTACCAGCAACAGCTCAAGGTACAGGTGTAGCCATCAAGTAAAACAACAGAAATAATTAACTGACCAATCACGTAGGTTCTGCCCCCCCAAGTCCTGCCCTCCCTAACAAAAATCCTGGCTACACCCATGGCTCAAGGCCTCTTCTTTCTCAGGGAAGGCTTGTGCTATCGCAATCATTGATCAATGACTACAGTACCAAATTATTATTATGCTCACCCCCAGATTTAACACCGCAGGTAGAATGTTTGTTTCACCAGTTTTCAATGGGATCAGTTTGCATACGGGACTGCCACTCGCACATTCAAATGTTGAATGAATCCATCAAACGTTGCATGTATATGTGTGAACCAACCTTCAGTTATCAAATTGGGGTATATCTCAAGGTGCCTGTGAGAAGACAGGATGAGGTGTGCATCAGGTGAACAACCAGCTCCCATACTGCAGCACTCTTCACCCTACTGTCATTCCTTGACCAGCCTAGAGGTTGAGACTCTACGTTGAACTGTGTGAATCTTCTGCTTGCCTGGGGACTATTTCTCACACACCCGTTATAAAAGCTCAGACAAGAGCTGCCCCTCACTAAAGAAGGTTCCTGCTCGGCGATGGTTTGATGCTTTATTGATCAGCTTATTGTTTAACAAAAAGCCCTTGCTAATAAGTAAAGCACAAAATCCTGTCCGTTGGGCTCATTGAAAAATGTGGAGGAACCGACCAGGGCAAGTGAATATTTTTAGATGTTACTATTTCAGGTCAGAGCTTCTGCTTTGGAGGAGAAGCATAACTTGAGAGGGCTGATTTCAACACATTGGAAAGCATTGCTTGGGAGGGACACTTGGACATGACAGGAAAACATCTGCACAATTTGGGGGAGGGTGCAAAGGGCAGTCCTCCTTGATGCAGCTGTGTTTCTGAGTGAAGAGCAACTTAGGAGCCACCTTGCTATGAGATATCCTTTGGTGGCATATTTGAGACACTGTTAAAGGGGAGCAGATAATTGTTTTGTGTGTGTGTGAGAGAGAGAGGGGGGGGGATGGGGTGGCGGGAATATTTTGATTTTCCAGTCACAAGTGACAAAACCTTTTGTTTTCCTGCTTTTGCAACTGATGGGAAGTGATCCCTGAGTGGCCAGCTCCTTACCTCTCACCCTTCCTCTTAAGCAGCGTTTCTCAAAGTGGGTGATACCAGCCCCTGGGGGGACACTGGAATGATCCAGGGGGGCAGTAGTAATCTCCACTGCAATTGGGGGGCATTGAATAAAAATAAGGGGGGGTGGAAGCATAAAGAAAGAAGAGAAGACAATTAAACAACTCAAATTTGTCTGCATCTTTCTGTTTGTTTGCTTAAAGAAGGTAGATCTCCAGGGGGCGCTGAGTATTCCCCCCCCCTGAAAAGGGGGCAGTAGGCCAAATAAGTTTGGGAATCTCTGTAAGCAAACCCTTTCCCTAGTATAATTCACAGTGGTTTCAGCAGTTTACTGCAAAATGCTGAAGAATTGCTACATGAAAGGAGGCGGCATTGCATGCATTTCAAATGCCTGAAGCCACTTGTTGGAAGCCACCTGTTGGTGGCCCTAAGCAGTAACTTGAAATAACATCAACAGTCCTGTTTTCCAGTGACTCCTTGGTATCCATTCTTAATAGGACATTAAACTTATTTTGCTTTGGAGAATGTAACGACAAGATCTTAAGGCCATATCTCAGAACAGGTCAAAAGTGAGAGCGATATGGCAGTACTTTAACACTGGAATTTGAGCACAACTGCTTTGTACATAGAGCTACCTCTTATCGTACTTTTCTGTCTGGGTAAAGAGACTCTCTCTCTCTCTCTCTCTCTCTCTCTCTCTCTCTCTCTCACACACACACACACACACACGTGCATACACATAAAAAAAGAGAAATCATTTTGGAGGAAACCTCTGCTTTGGCAGATAGCTGCAGCGCAACTTAGTTATCAGCATGTTCAGTTGAGCTAAGCCGATTGATTTGGCTCCCAGTTGTCAGTGAGTTCAGTGCTGATGCTGGGAAATCAATCAAAAGGACAAACTGGATCCGGTTGCTTTTCCCCACCCCCACCCCCACCAAAAGGATGTCAGACCTGTTATTTCAGTTTAGTTAAAGACAGAACACAGAATCAGCATCCTCCAGAGAAAATGCATTGAAATCAGTTGGCTTGTTATCTTCTCTTACTCTCCCAGGAGCACAGACATGTCTCCTAGGCATCTTGGACTCTTAGCCTAGAGCAGTTAGGACTTGCTCTCAAGATGAGAACCATTCATAGCAGTCTGCAAAAATCCTGACCCACACCGACTTCTCCATGTGGCATTGGCCTGCACACAGCTGCCCTCAGCATGTGGTGGTTGTGGCTGGAAGTGTGTTCAAATAAGTCCCTGGTTAGAACCTTCCTGTTGCTTTATATAAGCTTCAGAATGCTATTGTGTAGAGGTTAAAAAAAGGGAAGGCACTGTAGTAGTTCTGTGGTGATGGGAGGAAACCCTGAAGCATTTGCTCTAAAAAAAAAAAAAAAAAATACCAGACGTACGGTTGATTGAGTAAACATACCAGGAAGAAAAGTGGACAGCTTGACCGAAGCAGGAGGGTCAAAAGGCAACCAGAAGTCAATCTGCAAGCTGTGTGCATGTCTTTTCAAGAGCAAAGGTGGAAGGGTAAAACCAGAGTCACCCTGCTCCCCACCTCCTCCTGTTCATGGGTATGTGTTCTGGGTGGCTCCAGACTATTTTGTGGTAGGGATCCAAGAGCACACCTGGAGCAGTAAAAGCCGATTAAATTATTATTATTTTTTAGAAGACATCTGAAGGCAGCCCTGTTTAGGGAAGCTTTTAATAGCTGATGAATTCTTGTATTTTAATGTTTTGTTGGAAGCCGCCCAGAGTGGCTGGGGAAACCCAGCCAGATGGGCGGGGTATAAATAATAAATTATTATTATTAAATTATTATTATAAAGGGCTCTGTCAACCTCATGCAAGACTTTTTGCAGTTTGAAGGGCACTGGGGAAATGCATCAGAAAGTGTGGCATGAAGAAATGGCTAACAGGAAGATGTATGAATGCCCCACAAGCGAATGGAGGACAAATGTTTGTTGTTGTATAACTTCCCTGCAAGCAAATCAGAATGAAAGCTCAATAAAGAGAGGATACAAGCTCAGCTATACATACCATATTTTTTGCTCTAGAAGACGCACCAGACCACAAGATGCACCTAGTTTTTGGAGGAGGAAAACAAGAAAAAAAATATTCTGAATCTCAGAAGCCAGAAAAGCAAGACGGATCACTGCGCAGTGAAAGCAGCAATCCCTCTTGCTGTTCTGGCTTCTGGGATAGCTGCGCAGCCTGCATTCGCTCCATAAGACGCACACACATTTCCCCTTACTTTTTAGGAGGGAAAAAGTGAGTCTTATAGAGCAAAAAATACGGTAAGTGTTGTGCAAACGAGTTAGGAAGGATGCTCAATAAACATGTCATCTGGAGGAGCCCCCTGCTTTTATCCCATTCCTTCTTTAAAGAGTAGGGGGAAGATGTACCTTTGGTATTCAGCAATTTAAAAATTCACATAATAAATACATACCATGTACATTTCAGTGTCACAATGGGTAGAGCAGAGGTTCCTTGCATGAGCCAAGGGAGTGGCTTGATTTTGAGAGCTCTGCATTTCTGCACGTAGGAACGAATTGGCCCTAGACAAAAAGTGCCAGAGAGCTCTTGAAAGCAATTAAGGGTGTGCTAGGCATACTTTGAAAAGATATTTAACAGGCATTCATGCCAAACACCAGGGCTATTTTTATAGGTAGCAGGCTTTGTTTGTGTGTGTGGTGGTTTTTTTTTACAGGTAACTTTGAAATGAAGGTGTGCCTCAAGTCAACCGCAACCTAAGTGAGGCCTCATTGCAGTGGCTGAGCTGTCTTCGAAAACAATGCCACCCTTTAAGGTGTTGTGAACTTGGAGCTCGTCAAATTCTTCTGGTGAGGACAGAGAAAGGTAATGAGTGTTTCCCAAAGGCAGAAAAGATTACACATACAACTTGGAGACTATAGGAGAATGAGTCTATGGGGCTTGTGGAGAACTAAAAGCAACTGCAAAAGATATCCTTAGGCCTATTGAGTGGCAGGGTACATTAACCTAGGACCTTGGTTGGGTTTATGAATATACATAAGGCTGTCTTCTAAAGAGACAAACCAAGCTTTCCTAGCTTAATGAAAAGGTCTCTGACTCCATGTTGTCTTGTTTTGAAACCCATTTTCAATTGTTTCTGTACTGTTTTTAAAAACTATTTTAGCTGGGGGTCTTTAGCTTCTCTCAAGGGGTTTAAGCTAACCAGAAGTGCCCAGGAGCAAACCTGAGTGTCTATATGCAAGGTATGTGCACTACCACTTACCCATACCCTCCAACATTTTTCCAATGAAAATAGGGATGTCCCGTTCCATAATAATAATTTTACTATTTATACCCTGCCCATCTGACTGGATTGTCCCAGTCACTCTGGGTGGCTTCCAACATACCGTATTTTTCACTCTATAACACGCACCCAACCATAACACGCACATAGTTTTTAGAGGAGGAAAATCCGTAGGCATGCCACCCGTAGGCATTTCCTCCATAACATGCACAGACATTTCCCCTTACTTTCTAGGAGGAAAAAAGTGAGTGTTATGGTGCAAAAAATACGGTATATAACAAACATAATAAAACATTAAACAACTTCCCTGTACAGGGCTGTCTTCAGACGACTCGGGAGTTGGATAACTCCATAACCTCCAACATTTCTCCTTAAAAAAAGCGGATGTCCTAAGCTAAGGAAAAGCGAGACATTCCAGGATGAAATCAGAAACCGGAATAACTTCTGTAAATCAGGGACTGTCCCTGGAAAACAGGGACACTTGGAGGGTCTGCATACCTTGAAGCCTCATTGTGCTGATTCCCACTAGCACAAGTATTTAGTTGAGTCCAGCCCTCTGTGTGAACTCGTTGTGAAAAAGTTTAGAATTGTGGCATCAGTAATCTGCCCCCCCCCATTAAAAATATATATAACTTATTAATTTGGGAACTCTCTTATTCCATACAATAGTGCTTTGTTAATAAAAAATTTCCATCACTTTGATATATTCTGTTTCTGGTGTAAAAAACCTTTCCTAGTTTGGATGTCTTAAAACCTTTCCTAGTTTGTATTAAAACAATTATGGGTGGAAAACATGTATGGCAGAAAAGAAAAGAAAACAAAACAAAAAACACCCTCCACACACACACGCCCAACCACACCACATTTAGAAATATCTGAACTTTTTATAGGCTTCTGAAGGCAATTCTCAAAACCAAAAGGAAACAGGCAAGGGCACATTCTGCCTTGGGGCTCTCTTCCCTACCCCCTTCTTAGCAGTGCAGAGGTATCTGTGCTGATATCTTCCCAGACATTCAGGGACGCGGACTTATAAAAAATATTGGGGGGGCCCGGGAAAGCTCATGAATAATAAATAAGCTCATGAATATGCAAATAAAGTGGCTCCGGCCCTAAATAGGGCAAGCCACGCCCCCCAGCCAGCCGATTGGCTGGCTGGGAGGTGTGGCCAGTCGGGATTCCCCTGTTCTCGCGGGATTTCCGGCAGTGCCTTGGCAGTGGCGGTGGTGCTGCGAAGCAGCGAGGCAGGAGCCCCCGCCATTAGGGCGCGCGGCTGGCAGGCTGGCTGGCGAAGGAGCAGGTGGGGAGGAGGCGGGGGACGGCGGCGGCGCTCTGCTGGAAGGGCGCCCGAGATTATTGGGGGGGCTGAGCCCCCCCCCAAATTTTTTGAGGGGGCTCGAGCCCCCTCAAGCCCCATGGAGTCGGCGCCTATGCAGACATTCACTCCTTGATCAGATTGACCTGAAGTGAAAGGGACCCGGCTTCCTATTTCAGGCTCCAGGTACCAACAGTGTGCATTTAATACATCACAATGCACTGTTTTATTGTTGTACATTTGGTTGATTTATCAGAAAGCAAAGGCCACAATTCAGCACAGTGTACTCTGGGTTTTCAAGTGAGAGATGTTGTTCATTCCTAGGCACACTTTCTTATAAATCAATCCCACTATGTTCAGTGGCGCTCGTTCTCAGGTAAGTATGGTTAGGATTGCAGCCTTGGGCTTAAACTTACATACATGTGTATGTGTGTTAGGATCAGGATTCTGCCTTTCCACCCAGGAGCTCAAAGCAGCATCCTCATAACAACCTGGTTAGTTAGGTAAGTAGTTACCTTAATTAAAGAAGAAAAACACACACGGCTGCACTAAAGGACTGGTGGAAATCTCACCTCTTTCATCCACACAGTGGGCATAGGTTTAGGCCAGAGATTGGGAACCTGTGGCTGTCCAGATGTTGTTGGAATCCACCTCCCATCAACCCCAGTCAGCATCGGATGAGGGGAACTGGATTCCAATAACATCTGGAGGACCACAGTTTCCTTACCCCTGCCTGAGACAAAGGCACTCTTTGCTTGAGAATCTCATCTCTACTGTGAGGATAGTAGTGGTAACATAAATGAACACATATTGAATCCTACCCGCTTTGCTCCAAGGTCTGAGGGACGGATTTTTCTGCTCCTAGCTTTGCCGATTGCCTTTTAACTGAAAATGCCGTGTATAGATCCTTCAATCTTGTTGCCTTCAAAGCATATTTACTGCCACTAACTACAGGACCTCCCCTCAATTTGTTGTTACTGAGTTTTCATTAGTTTTACTACAATAATTTATGTGGAACACTCTATTAATGAAAAGGTAGAAAGGTCTGATAATATATTTTATTTTCCATTTTAATTGATTTGTTTTGTTTTAGATTGTGGTGATCTGCTCTGAGATCACTTCTGATGAGGGGGGACATCGGTCTCTAGATAAATAATGATGATGATGATACAAGTAATGACAAATAATTATCATTACTGTATTAATGTGAAGAGATTATATTCTTAGCATTATTCAGGTGGTCACTGCATGAGTTTTTGCCAAAACTTGCTTGGAATTTATCTTGCAGTGTGGGTGATGGGAGAATATTGCTGCTTTAATCACAAGGCAGTTGTTTGGCAGTAAGCAGCTGTTTAACAGCAAATCACTCTGGCAGCCAAACAGCTGATCAACAGTGACAGCAGCACCAGCACCATTTATTCCTCAGGCTGAAGGAAAGTTCAAACCTAAGACTGGAGCAATGCTTGTGCAGTCAGGGACCTTAGGCAGGCATCTTGCCACCCTAGATTCAAAGGAACTGCTCTGCTCCTGCTTAAACATGTTATTGGTTCCAATACTCTGAGTAATATTAGGTTTCATTTTTAAAGTTTCCTACCTGGACGCAGGTGGCGCTGTGGGTTAAACCACAGAGCCTAGGACTTGCTGATCAGAAAGTCGGCAGTTCGAATCCCCGTGACGGGGTAAGCTCCCGTTGCTCGGTTCCTGCTTCTGCCAACCTAGCCGTTCGAAAGCGCGTCAAAGTGCAAGTAGATAAATAGGTACTGCTCCGGCGGGAAGGTAAACGGCGTTTCTGTGTGCTGCTCTGGTTCGCCAGAAGTGGCTTAGTCATGCTGGCCACATGACCCGGAAGCTGTACGCTGGCTCCCTTGGCCAGTAAAGCGAGATGAAAGCCGCAACCCCAGAGTTGGTCACAACTGGACCTAGTCATCAGGGGTCCCTTTACCTTTTACCTGGATGTAAAGCCTGTTGTGTCCATACTCCTGTTTTCTTCCAATTTCAATTCCCGAATCTGCTGACAACACTCAGGTTCCAACAAAATACATAGTCACCATGTGCTTATTTGCAAAATGGTCCCTAGCTGCCAGCTAGAGCAGTGACTACTTAAAAAAAAAAGTTCAATTCCAGACATTCGGAAGGGGATGTATAAAATGCATATGCTTTACTTAAATGTGTGGCTTCTGTTCATTATCAGTTCTGACTGATTGTTGACTGTCACTACAGCCATCTGATTGTTTCATGAAATGATGGTTAGTTAATGAATGTAAAAATAAGCACCAAATATGGGTGACAGAGAGCAAAACAGCAAGGATGGGAAGAAGCACAAAAAATCCTGCCTGGGCAGCCCTGCCCTCATTGTGGAGATATGCAGTGTCACTTTAAATGTTCAGCATTAGGCAGAAGCTGAATCCAGACATGCCAGAGAGGCAGTGTGGTGTAGTGGTTAGAGTGTTGGATTAAGACCTGGGAGACCAGGGCTCAGCCATGAAGTTCACTGGGTGACCTTAGGTCAGCCATTGGCTCTCAGCCTAACCTACCTCACAGGCTTGTTGTGAGGATAAAATGCAGAGGTGGAGAACTATACATGCCACCTCAAGCTCCATGGAGGAAAGGTGGGATAAAGATGCAATCAATCAATCAATCAATCAATCAATCAATAAATGTCACTGCTGCCACAACTTTCGAGGTGGGGATAGTGATTAAGTGCAACATAGTATATCTAGCAGATTTATCCATTTCTTCAAATATATACCTTTAAAGGAACCTTTCTCACTCTGTTGGTTTCAATTCTGGCTGTTAAATCTCTACGTTACTTCATTCCACAAGTGAGGGGCTACAACTGAAAAGGCCATCCTGGTGGTGCCATATCCTGAAGAATTCCCTCTGGTGGTAACCAGGGTGCCGTGAACTGGGAGGAGGAGGAAGATCCCAGCAAGGGGTGTCGCTGGGATTGGGACACACTGGGGCATGTTGGCAATGGGGAAGCTGAGGTTGGTGTAGGAAATACTCACCGAGTGATGGAGGATGGTGAGGGGCTGGAGGTCAATGCACAGGAACCAGATCAGCAGGACCCATCACCAGAGCCAGAAGGGCCTCTGTCTCCACAAACAAGGCAGGCTCTGAAGTGTGGGGAGCAGCAGAAGAGACTCTCTAGGTTGGTGTTCCCCAACCTTGGGCCTCCAGCTGTTTTTGGACTACAATTCCCATCATCCTTGACCACTGGCCTTGCTAGTGAGGGATGATGGGAGTTGTAGTCCAAAAACAGCTGGAGGCCCAAGGTTGGGGAACACTGCTCTAGGTAGGAGGCTGGGGCAGGCCATAACCCACAGCCCAGCTCCCTAGCTGGCCAGGTGGAGCTCGCTATGTAATTCCTCAGCTGGAGCAGGCTCAGAACAAGTGAGGGTCACATGCCTTGTTAAGCCCAGATGCTGCATTTGGCATGTAGAATACAAAGAAGGAAGCAGAGCTGAGGTGCTGTGTCTGCTCAACTGTCCATGTTGAGGGAGTTGGGTGCTTCAGGGCCTCTATGGGATTGTGCTTTGGGTTTGGCCTGTATCCTGACTGCTGGACTTCAGACTTAGCAACTTGGACTGACCCTGAACCTCAGTTTCTGACCTTTGGACTCGGCTTCATGTGTGTGGATCGGCCCTCAGACTTTCAACTTTGGACACGGCACACTGACTTGCTGCCAGGTAGGCCAGAGTTTCAGGACGTGGGCAGGGCCTTTTCTAGTTTGTGGAACAATTTCTGGAGCATTGAAACGAGGTGGGCACAAACTCTGTTGAGTTCTTGGTGCATCCTGAGAACATACCTGTTCCCCCAGGCCTATCCTGGTCACTGATACCAATGCCATTTTGAATTGTCTGGTTACTGTGGATGTTGCTGTTTCAACTGCATTTCTTAGGTTTTAATGGACTGGTTTTATTGTCAAATGTTAACAAAGCACTCTGGGGTTTTTAAAAGGGTGGTATAAAAATGTTTCAAATAAATAAGGTAAACGCCAGTGCCCGGTTATGGTGGCCTCTGATAAAAATCATGTCTTGAGTGGCTGATGGAACAGAGCCATCATGTGGAAATTTCCACTGATATGCTGCAAGTGTAAACAGAACAGCCCATGTGCTTCAGTGTTGGCTTTCACATCATGTCCAGATGGCAGCTGCCTACATTCCTGGTTAAAGCGAAAATTACAAAACAAAATAAGGAGTTGCCTTGTGCTAGCTTAGCCAGCCTGGTGCTTTCTGGTTGTTTTGGACTACAACTCCCATCAGCTTCAGCCAGTGCAGCAGTGCATTCCGGGACTGGTGGGAGCCCTAGACCAGGCACCCCCCAAACTCGACCCTCCAGATGTTTTGAGACTACAATTCCCATCATCCCTGACCACTGGTCCTGTTAGCTAGGGATGATGGGAGTTGTAGTCCCGAAACAGCTGGAGGGCCGAGTTTGCCTATGCCTGCCCTAGACTGAAAGGTCTTAAGAGCACCAGGTTGGCCAAGACTTCCTTGTACTGGGAGTAACCCATAGTCCCCCTAGCCTACTATCATCCATTCTAATGACAATGGTTCTCCCTAACCCAGAACCAATATTGAGATGTGGCATTGAACTTGGGTCAGGGGGACATCGTTTCAGATCCCCACTCAGCACTGAAGCTTTCTGGATGACTTTGGATGTGCTATTTTTTGCTAGCGTAATCTACACTGCAGGGCCCATACAAATTCTTCCAGGTGGAGTTTATCAAGGATCGGGCATTATGGACTTTGAAAGTCTTCATTGCACCATTAAGTTGCGATCACTGTCCCGCTTGGAAACACAGGGGTTGTCTTCTGGAAGAATGGGTGCTTTTCTTTCTAAAACCTGACCACTTTCAGTATGTGAAGGCAACACTGTGGACTGCGCAGCAAACTGGAAGTCATGTAGCATAATGGGCCAAGGAGAAGTCAGTTTCCTGGAATGTTAGGTAGAAACTCCCTGCAGGGTATGAAGGATCTCTCCAGAAAGCACCCTGGGTGCAGGAGGTGGCTAAAGAAACTCCCTTTGGCAAACAGGTCTCAAAATATGCAACCACCGGGTGGGGGGGGGGAAATAGTCTTTTACTGGAGAAGGTAGAAACCTGCCCCTGATCCTTTCATATCAGTCTTTGTACATGGATTGGGTTGGAAGCAAAAGCCTACTTCCCAGCCTAGCGTTCCAAATTTATAGATGCGTATGGGATAAACATTTGGAGCAGTTTTCTGCTTTGGTACTTTTCTATTATATAATAGCAATACCGGCATCTAAGTATTGTGGACTTTGAGAGCTAGATTGAAAAGCAATTCAGATGTGTGATAACTAAATACAAAATGCTTTCTGACTAATAGGGGACTGTACACTTGACATTAAGATACCCAGAATGGTATACAACTATCACAGGATCCCAGTGGCATTTTTCTCAATGCCTGCTTACTGTCCCACTTGTCTGATGTGCCACTTAACATTTTATTTATAAAACGAGGATTACCTGTCTTCTTCGGATGATTATTAGACACGTTGCTGTGTTGACTGACTGGCTGTGTTGGGTTCACACAAGACAGCTACATTTTAGGGGGCACTTGCCACATGGCTACCCCGTGTAAAGTGCTTAATTTCATGTGCATTTATTAGTTCTGTGCAGTTTCCATGTTAACAATGTTGTTTCAGGCCACTCAAATTCCTATACAATGATGCTAAAGGTGGGATTTGTAAATGTCTGGTCTAATCTCACCTATCCCATTGGCTTTAAAATGGAATTGGGCAAATTTCAATGAGGATAAAGCTATCCATGACTACTACTTTTCAGCCGTGGCGCCTGCCTGGTGGAACACTCTCTCACAAGGGACCAGGCCTTGCGGGATTTGACATCCTTCCACAGGGCCTGCAAGACGGAGCTGTTCCGCCAGGCCTTTGGTCGGGGTTCAGTCTGATTCTTCTTTCTGTATAAGAACAAGCATTAAAGAGGCCTCCTAGCCCATTCACAGGTTCTTTATAAGACCAGTGGTAACAGTTGGCCTTGGAGAATATTAACCACTCTCAGTTTTACCTGTGGACTGCCATCTGTCCAGATTTTAATTTCCTCTGAACTAATTTTAAGATGTATCTTAATTGATTGCTTGTTCTTATGTTCTTTGTATACTGTTAGTTTTTCTGTAAGACCAATTGCAGTAATTAACAGTCAACAGGTTTACCACACCTATCAGCCAATCACCCATTCCCACCACCCTTCTGAGTAATACCCCTCCCCATCCTCTCACTATATATAAGGGTCTGGTGACTTCTGTTTCAGTGTATCTGAAGAAGTGTGCATGCACATGAAAGCTCATACCAATAACTAACTTAGTTGGTCTCTAAGGTGCTACTGGAAGGATTTTTTTTATTTTGTTTCAACTACGGCAGACCAACACGGCTACCTACCTGTAATAGTTTTATGATGTTAGCCACCCTGAGCCTGGCTCCAGCTGGGGAGGACGGGGTACAAATAAAAATTATTATTACTAAGCACTCTTTATTTAAGCTATACTAACCATTGTGACACGGGTGGCGCTGTGGGTTAAACCACAGAGCCTAGGACTTGCCAATCAGAAGGTCAGCGGTTCGAATCCTTGCAATGGGGTGAGCTCCCGTTGCTCGGTCCCTGCTCCTGCCAACCTAGCAATTCGAAAGCATGTCAAAGTGCAAGTAGATAAATAGGTACTGCTCTGGCGGGAAGGTAAACGGTGTTTCCGTGCGCTGCTCTGGTTCGCCAGAAGTGGCTTAGTCACGCTGGCCACATGACTCGGAAGCTGTACGTTGGCTCCCTAAGCCTACAGAGCGAGGTTAGCGCCGCAACCCCAGAGTCGGCCACAACAGGACCTAATGGTCAGGGGTCCCTTTACCTTTACTTTAACCATTGCTGGCAGGGTAACTGTGACACAAACAGCTGCAAGGCAGGCAGAAACTCAACCCATAAAGTTTTGCAATCACTGCCTCTCAATGCTAGGACTTTATTTACTGGATTTCTGTCTGTCATACAGTCAAAGTCGGAGGCGGCTTGCTAGAAATAAAGCCCTCCCCTGCCAATGGGTCTCTTTTGTTCCTGGACTTCAAGACCAGTAAGTGGGCTGGCACATTTAGTTGTTACATTTGGAGACTAGCAATGTTTTTTTTGGGGGGGGGTGTTAGAGAAGATTGTGGTACGTTTAGGAATTCCTTCTTTAGACTTGTGTGGAGATTGTTTTTTCACATGGGTAAGGCTGTTAAAAACCGACTGCAGCAACACTAAGAGTCCAAAAGCCTTCCAAATGGGGGTTTTATGGCAAGAAGATGCTCAACTTCTGGGTGTGTCAAATGTATACAGAGCGGTTCCAAAGCAGCATGAAAGCTTTAGAACTCTTTCACAATAGATCTCTGCGGTGAGAGTTACACCTTTTACCTCCCCAGGTAGCTGGACTTATTTTGCTAGCTGGCTCTTGCTAAGTAGCTGCAAAGCCACACCCAGCCATGCTGTGCAACTCCCCTGCTGCCTGCTTCCACATATGGTCAAAATCATCTACCTTCCGGGTTGCCTATGTCAGCAGTATGTACACTCAGCAAAGCAGTCTGTGATCCTCCCAGTAACTCTTTGTTTGGTAACTATTGATACAAACGTATACATCTACTTAGCAGTAAGCAAATAATACGCCCCAACATTATACCTGCCAGTATGTACGAGTTGGAAACAGAAAGGCAAAGTCTGTATCCACTATGAATATATTCTATTTCATGCAAGGATGGCAGAATATAGAATCTGAACAAGATCAAACCCACCCGCCCCAAAACATTATTGCTTCATTATGCCACTTAGGGGCACTGGGCTCCTAAGAGTAGGAGGAAAATAGCTTCGGACTCTTCAGAACTTCGGCAGCAAGCTTCTTTTCTAGCAGTTGCACAACAGGCAGAAATCCAGCGGGCGAAGCCTAAATGAAATAACAAAGTTGATTTGCTCTCCCCCTCATCCCAGTGCTGAAGGCATTACAGAATTATAGTGGGGATAAAGGTAAAGGGACCCCTGACTGTTAGGTCCAGTTGCGGACGACCCTAGGGTTGTGGTGCTCATCTCGCTTTACTGGCCAAGGGAGCCGGCGTTTGTCCGCAGACAGCTTTCTGGGTCATGTGACCAGCATGACTAAGCAGCTTCTGGCGAACCAGAACAGCACACGGAAACGCCGTTTACCTTCCTGCCAGAGCGATGCCTATTTATCTACTTGCACTTTGACATGCTTTCGAACTGCTAGGTTGGCAGGAGCAGGGACGAGCAATGGGAGCTCACCCCTTTGTGGGGATTTGAACCACCGACCTTCTGATCAGCAAGCCCTAGGCTCTGTGGTTTAGACCACAGCGCCACCCGCGTCACTATACTGGGGTTAGAGAGCTGAAAAGAATGTGAATAGATTTTACATCTGGCAACCAATGCACTCCTTGGGTTTCGGATAGTACATGGGTCGAGTCTAAAAAGCCCGGGACACAAGTTTTCATGGCCTTCTAGTGGCTATGGTGGCTCATTTACCAGAAGTAATGTCTTTAGCATTAACTCTGGAAGTGTAAACTCAATTCTGACCAAACTAAGCCTCCTAGTGTATGTTTTGCTCTAAGAGGCTTAGTTTGGTCAGAATCGAATATACACATCCAGAGTTAACGCTAAATACATTACTTCTGGTAAATGAGCCATCATAGCCACTAGAAGGCCATGAAAACTTGTGTCCTGGGCTTTTTAGACTTGTACACCGATGTACTATCTGAAACCAAAGAGGTACATTGGTTGCCAGATGTTGGTTTCCCCCCCAGCTCTCCTATCCCACTAGTAGGTTTGATGTAAACAACATTTATTTCTAAGTGAACCCCTTGTGAGTTGTGATTCACCGAGGAAACCTTTTAAAGAAAATAATTTCGATTTTTGCAGGCCATATTGTTTCAGCTAGAGTTGTCACCTTTTGTTCTTAAGGACCTTCTATACATTGAACAGCTGACGGACATGCAAGAATATATTCCTACTTTCAAGGAAGAGCTACACCCATTGAACTTCTGTTTGTCAGGAAGTAAAATCAAACAAATCTTGTCCCTACCTTCTAAAAAACAAAAAAAGCTTGCAACTCTAATACAGGCCTGGTTGGTTCCATTCATCAGACAGACATAACCTGCTTCTTTTCTTCAGTAGTCAAGAATCGGTTAACTCCCAAGACTCAGTCTCTGGCACTGCTGGAATTATGTTTTAAAGGACCAATACCTCTTACCTGCTAATGTCTTGAGTTTTAAAGAGGGGTGGGGGGTTTAATAAGATCAAAAGTAATTGAATTCAAAAATAGCTTTAGAATTTTGAAAGTGTAAGTTACACAGGTCAATATTGAGGAAAGTTAGGAATATAGGAAACTGCCTTATAGCAATAGAGAGCTAGATAGACCTTGCATGTGGTCATTTCAGACAAGAGATCTTGTTCACTAGGCTTATGCTGAGATTTAATACAGGACCTATTGCATGCAAGGGATGTTCTCCTCAGCCGAGGTAAAGGTTCTCTTGCAAATCTGAAGAACCTAAGAAAACATTTTGCCTTTTGAGTTTTCTAAGTCCCAAAAAATGCAGTAACACTTGGTCTCAGCTAAATATTTTTGACAGCCCAATCTTATGGTTACTTGGAGACGTCCTATCATATTTAGTGGTACTATTAAGTAATTGTGCATAAAGGTGCATTTTAAGATTACAATCCCATGTTTACTACATAGGATGCCCCATTGTAATAAATGGGACTGCCTTCCAAAGAAATGTCTTTAGAATTACACTGAAGCTGTGCATTACTCAAGTGTCTTGTTGAACAGACTTCATGTACCTAAACATGTTTACTTAGAAACAAGCTCCAAGTTTGAAAACCCTTGCTCTCTAGCAAGTTTCCATAGGACTGCAACTTGGGTGGGACTTGCTTCCAAATAAACCTAGCTAGAGGACATTGTTCTTTGTATTCCCCGGAGAAACAACTGGGACGTGCAGCCTGACCTAAATGTGTTCACTCAGAAGTAAATCCCACTAAGTTAAAACGCAGTTCCATCATAGGATAGCAACCTTAAGATACATTCTTAGGCATATATGTTCAAAAGTAAGTCTCATTCATTTCAGCAGACTGAGGATCACATTAGTCCTCTTTTTGCTGCATATGAAGATCTTCTATTGAAAAACAAAACAGCAATAATCTTAATGTCTTTCTGCCCAAAATGCACGTGCATTTTATGGCTCAAGTTTCAAAACACACCAACCAGTTTAAGTTGCATCCCCACCCCACCCCTTTCTGGTGAAACAAAGTCATAAGCGGGAAAAGGAATTCAAATCTGTTGAAAGAGTAATAGAATGACTTTATTGGACAACAGGCATAGCAATAAATACTCATGAACAGAGACTCTTTTAGATAACAAAAACATGAAGGTGACAAATTGCCAGATGAACGTTCCCTTTTTGAAAACTTTTCCTTGTCTTCAGGCAAAGAATATTTGCTTAACTTGGACACATAAATTGGGAATGACCAGTTACATTTGATAACTCATGGTGCAGAGCAGTGGATGCAACAGAACTCTACTCTTGCCCATCCAATTTTACTTCAGTTAGTTTTTAAAACTATGTCACCAGTTCCTTGTAGGCCATACAGACTGCAAGTTCAATTGATGAAACAGGCAGGATCTATGTTTCTTTCCAACACAGGGGGTCATTTATGTGCCCTCCAGTTAATAGAGGATAGAAGAAACAGTCTTATGGCACCTTAAAATCAGGAATGCCAAAAGACATTTTTGTTGTTGCTAAAGCTGCAATCCTGTTACGGATATAGCTCTGAGAACAAGGCCCACCGGACTCAATGGGACTTACTTCTGAGTAGGCATGGACAGGTTTGCACGGTTACAGAAGTGTTGGGCTTCCCCCTCCCCCCTTTACAGCACTAGTTAACAATAGTTTAACATCTAACCACAAGTTCATTCTGTATATGCCTGTCTTAATGGTACTAATCAAAGAAAGTGGGTGACTTATTGTTTTTTTAAGAAAACATACCAACCCTTTATGCATTTCTTGTTCAGAACAAAAAAAAAACATTAAAAAATTATATACTTTATTACAAATGGAAAAAACTCAGAAGATTGCTAAAAAAAATCTCTTATTTACAAACAATACTGGGCAGAACCCAAATGAACATAAAAATAACTTACAAAGTCATGAAGTAGTTTTATTGACATTAATCAGCTGTCATAAAATAAAAAATATATATGTACATACACAACTCGACTTGAAGGCAGGCAGTATAGTTCAGCTTCTGTTGTTAGCCTCCCACAAACTCCCTCCCCATTATTTTTTTTTAAAGGAGTACTAGAGAAAGCAAATCTACAGTGTCTACTGCAGTTTAACCTTTAATACTGAATGATCGTTGAATGTTAGGTCCATGCAGGTCTTGGTCAATGTTAAAAGAAAAAGGTAACACAAGGCTTCTTCATGCCTCGTCTGAATAGAACAGCCCTCTTGCGGAGCTGGACTGTCAACTGGTTTGCCACCACCTCAAACCAAAAGGCACACCAGTCTCTCTCCACGCATGCTTTGGGGGAAGAGGGGGGCACTCTCCGGAATCAATGCCTTTCAGCCTTTTCTTCCCGCCCGCCCCCCAAGTGAAGCTTTCCACCTCCCAACTTCCTTCTTTTTTCTGCTTAGTTTTGCCCCATCACACAAGTTACTTTTCCAGTCTCTTCAAAAAGTCTGCAACTGCTGTGTGAGCATTAGCTGGCACCCACTGTTGACGTGATTCATGACCTTCTGCTTCAGCTGTGCAACCTGCTCTCGCAGCATATTGGCAGTGGATGCCAGCTCCGAGTTCTGGGCTTTCAAAGTTTTGACTTTTTCCTCCAACCTGGCAATGCGCTCCAACTTCCTTTTCCGGCACTTGGAGGCCGCAATTCGGTTTCTCATGCGCTTCCTCTCAGCCTTGATCCTCTCCTGGGATTCCATGTCGATGGGCGACAGGGGAGGAGTCTCCCCGGGCATTTCTGGGACAGTCTGAGGCTCTTCTTTCAGAGCCTGAAGCCGAGGATGCTGCACAGGCATCTGGGGGTTCAGGTGATGTTGCGGAGGGTAGCTCAAGCTGCTGGCATTGTAGCTGGGCGCCGCGTTGAGTGCGTTGGGGTTGAAGTTGCTGAGGTTGGCGTAGACCGGAGGCTCGCTGTGCAAGTTGGCACTGAAGCTGTTGTTTCCAGCCATGGAAGAGACGGGGGTCATGCCGGTGTTTGAAGGCTGGGCAGCGGAGGTGACGCTGGGCGGCATGGTGTTCTGGTTGTGCAGCTCCGCCAGCGCCCTGACAAACCCTTCGGCAAACCCTTCTTGCTCGTCGGTGACATTTTTGGGGCAGAGGAACTGGGTTGGGGTCGGCGTGGTGGTGATCAGCCCGTTGCCAGACTGGATGATCAGCCTTTCCAGTTCAGGAGAGGCCAGCTTGAGAAGGCCCACATCTGGGGAAGTCAGGATATCAGCATTCTTGTTCCTCAGGTGGGGCTTCAGGTTACTGGAAGGGTCAGCCAGGTTGAGAGTCATGTTCTGCTTCAGCACCTTGGGGTTATTATATCCGTAAGTACCACTCTCTGGCTGCACGAACGTCGTGTTGATGGCATCATCGTAGAATGTAGGTTCCATCTTTGCAGTCATAGAATACAGTCCACAAGTTGGTCCTACTTAGGACGGACAAACAAACAAACAAGGAGAGGAAGCTGTGCCACAGCGTACACCACCCTTTCCCCCCCTCTTAAAAAAAACTTTTCAAACAGCTTTTCGAGAGGAGAAGAACACAGAGAGCTGATGAATTAAAGTCTGGCTTTTTTGCCACAAGTCATTGGCTCGCCTGTCCCCGTTTTCCGCCACCAAACTCCGAAAAGGAGGTCTGGATTTGACAAGCGGAGGCTTCCTCAGCTAAGAACAAGGTTCAGCGCAGTCATCAAGAGTGCGGAGCTCCAGAAAAACAACTCGCCCAAAAAGAGAGGAATAAAGTTCTTTATCGAAGTGCGGAATTCCCACTCCCGGCCAAGGAATCCCAGGAGTTAAAACGTGGCTTCTTATCGCTGCGAATTGGAGGGGGGGGGTGAAGGTTCGCGAGTCCCACAACTTTGGAAAAGTCCTCCTTTCCCCCCCGCGACTCCTCGATGCCTCCCTCCTCCTCGTGGGAGGGTCCTATGCTGCGCCGGAGTGTTCGCGAGTTTTCAAACACACTTGTTTCGAGTCCTCTCCGCTTTTCTTCCTTTTCCAGTCTCTTTTCCCCACCGACACCGGAGTGGCTCTCAGTCACTGACTCGCCCCGAACGAAGAGTTTTCTTTTTCAGTGGGGGGGGGGGAGTTGCTGCAACTTCGGTCGCTCCCCACTTCGCGCTCCGATCCACAAGCTGCGGCGAGAAGTTGCGTCCCCGGACTCCGCACGACCGGCGCTCCTCCGGGGACCCAGGCTCCGGAAACCTGTCGCTCCGCTGGCGGCGGCGGCCGATCAAACACGTCCGGGCAAGATCCCAGGCAGGCGATCCCAGCCGCGCAGCCCAAGCGAGGCTCTGTCCGCTCGCCCTTCCCTTGCGGAGCAACGGGAGGGTCTCTCGAGCGCTCCGCGTCGCTACCGGCCCGGTCTCTGCTGTCGCTTTCGCGGGTGTCTTTCCCGGTGCCGCTTTGCTGGGCGCGCTGCCGCTTTAAGCCGCCGCCTCCTCCTCCTCCTCTGCCGCGCACTCAGCCCCACTCTGAGCTCTTTCCCAGCGTGGAGCCCAACACTTATCAGCGAGCAGTAACCCACTAAAAATAGCCCATGATGTCACCCCGGGGCCTTCCCATTGGCTGCAGCCGCCTCTCACGCGGGGAGGGGGAGGGAGGGCGGCCGGGCCCAGCCTGTTGCAGAGCAGCCCATCTCCATGGCCACCCCACCCCCTTCAGAAGCTTCCCAGCCCTCTTTCTTTTTTTTTCTCCACTCTTTGGTTCGCGGGGCATTGTGGGATGAGGTAATGCCTGGGCTCCGGTGCAGGGCATTGTGGGCTGACGTATTGTTTTTGAATATCTGGTTACCCGCTTAAGAGCCCTGGCCGGGTTGGAAGAATCGGGCAGGGATAGATACGCGCGCGCAGGAACGGGGGGGGGCGGGGGGAGGGACGCGGCTGGTGATACCAAGTGGGAAACAGAAGGGGTGGGACGACACGCGCAAAGTTCGAAAGGGGCAACTTTAGGCAAAAATAAATAATAATAATCCATCATTTTCATCATCAAGCGCAGAGTTCCAACGGGATAACTTTACGCAGAGTGCTGGGGAGGAAATTTTAAAAATATATATTAAAATCAATTTATTTATTATCTCTTTCCGCGAGAAATAGGGGCAGTTTGTCCCAGGCTTGATGCCACCTGATTTCAGTGGATTTGGCTAAATGGGATTTCTGCCCTGTCCTAAGTAGCTTTCTGAGAAATCCCTCCCGCCTCTGCCATGCCCGGCAATCGCGTCCTTTAAGGAGGACTCCGGGGCTGCTGCTGCTGTTTCACGGCACATGGATCCGGGGGAGGAGGTGCGATGGGCTGACTCTCACGTGATTTTCCTTCCTCCGCCTTGCCGGGCTCTCTCCCCCCTCCGGCGTCCTTCCCCAGCAGCCTAAGAGCTTCCAGGCAGGGGACATGAGGGAGGGGGCGAGAGAGAAAGAGAGAGGCTGCCTACTTATTTGGAAGTGCATCCCGCTGGCACCGGCTTCCTTCCGAGGAAGCTTGCGCCGGGAAAGGGATGTCCAACGCTCGCCGGCTGGAGAGAGGGGCAGTCCTGTGGAACTCGCTGCCTCTTGCTTCTGAGTCCGCACATTAGGCTGGAGGAAATCGGGGGCGGGGGGCTCGAAATCTCGCTTCCTTAACACACCTGCCGCCGTTTCCCGGAAGGATCTCTCTCTTTGCAAACTTGTCGGGATGGGGTGTGGGCACTTTGGGCAGAGCTCTGCCTGCGCCGGGCCGTCTGCTTTGTCGCTTTACGATCCTCTAGGAGCGCGATAGTCTCCTTCAAGGCGGGGAGGGGATCCGGTGTGTGTGTTTGTTTTTGAATCAGTGACATTACTGTTTTTTTTAAAAAGGAGAACTCGCGTGCAGCCGAAAAGGCTTCCTTCGTAGCCCACTGGTGCAATAGACCTTTCCGAGAGATCTTAAAAATCTCCGGCTTGTTTGCAATTCCGCCCCGCTCCCTTTACATTCAAAAATCGTCATGTTTTGGCCAGCTCCCGCCAAGAACTTGTTAACACTTTGTCTGCGCGATCCCTGATAGCTTTTCCTTCGCTCCTTTATTTTTCTCCCTCTTTTGGTTCAGATCGGTGTTCTTAAGTTTCAAATGCTGGGAGCAGCGGGAAGAGAAGCGTCGGCTTCAACCCAGTCGTGACGGCGCATGAAAGGTGACTTCACCTGGCCAGTTTTGGCTACCGAGCCACATAGCTTAATCCTTTCTATCCCAGGGTCAGAAGCTGCCTTAAATCTCAGAATACTCTGCAAGCAGACGAAGAATGACAGGGATGTTAACAAAGCAAAAGCAAAACCCACGATAAGCTCCAGAGACAACTCCAAACACACTTGGGTTCAAGTCCTGTCGAATAGCTTTCCCCATTTCCCTGCTTTTAAATCATGAATTTTTGACTCGGATTAGATTGCTTTTATAGGTTAATTGGCTCTTATTGTTTCTCTGTGGTGTTTGACTCAAATGCTGAATTTTTAATGCTGGGGTTTGTTTACTGGTTTTATTGTGTAGTGCTGGAATTTTTTTGTTGTACTTTAGTGTTTGGTTTATGAACAACCCACAGAACACTGTTGTTGGGTGGCATTTGAACAATATTAATAAAGAAAGGCAGTGGCACTTACTTCAGAGGAAATGTTCATAGGATTGTACTCACAGTCCAACAGATGCTTAATTTATGCATAAGCTACATCAGCATCAAATGAGCTTTTAGGCAAAGGTGCATAGGATTTGGATTCCGGAGGCTTCTTTATTTCATAGCTGATTTAGAAAGCTTAAGTGGTAAGAAACTTCTCTGCAACCATGAGAAATGAAAATGTTTTCATTTTAGCTTGGAAGAGATCCTACTAATCAGGATCTGCAACCAGTGCCCATTTCTGAAACAGTCTACCTTCAGCTTGGATGGAGCTGTTAATAACATTACAGCATGAACCTATCCATCTTTACTTGCAGACAAGTTCCACTGTGTTCAGTGGGGTTTACTCTCCTAGAAGTGTGCATAGGTGCACAAAGAAGTGCCATAGCTCTGTGGTAGAGCGACTGCATTGTAAGCAGAAGGCCCCAGATTGATTCCTGAAACCCAAAATGGTTTTCGACCTCCTAGTGGGACAGTGGACATGATTTTCACCGCTTGACAGCTTCAGCAAAAATGCAGAGACCAAAACCAACCCCTGTATATGGTGTTTATTGACCTGACTAAGGCCTTCAACACTGTAAATTGTAATGCCCCGTGGACTGTCCTTCTAAGAATTGGCTGCCCAGATAAATTTGTGAACATCCTTTGGCTCCTCCACGATAACATGATAGCAACAATCGCAGATAACAGTGGCTCTCAAAGCAAACCATTTACAGTGGGATACATTTATAAATCAGTTTCATACAAAAAATAACAAGGTGGTATACAACAACAACCCCAGTATTATGATAAAAGCAACAGGACACATCATTTGGTTGGCAGAAAATCTCAGGTTCAAAAGACTAGTTTGCATCTACTCCCAAACACACAAGTATTTCTTTGGGAAGTTTATGTTCTGTGGGATACATTTGCTTGAATGCCCAAGGGTCCCAAGCCTGTAGAACTGGAGGAAAGGGTAAAGGAAGAGTCAAAAGTTCAACTTTGCAAACCTTTCGAAATGGTATGGTTAGCCTGGGCCCATGGGTATAGCAAGGGAGTTGCAGCTGCTCCTACCTCCCAAATCAAGCAAGTAAATAAAAATACCTGTGACATAATTGCTCAGTTTGTTAACTTGGTTCTGCCCCCGCCCCTTAAATCCTGGTTATGTCCATGCTTGGGCCTAGCAGTGATGTGAGGTGCAAGTACAGCATTCTGACTGCTGTCCTCTTAGCAGGCAACCCACACAGCCATGCTTACAAGGAAGAGAGCTGTTCTTTCTCAGCCGCTGCCTTGGAGGCTTGGTGGATGGGAAACAGAACAGGAGTAAAGCGACCTGGACTTTTTCAGGATGTCTACCTGGGTGAAGGCCTGGATAGGCTCTTTCTCAGTCAATTGCCCAATTGTTCTAGCAATTAGTTCACTTTCTTGCTCCATCTGCAAGTTCTGTTACGTCAACTTTATGAATTTGTTGTTTTTTCCATCTCCCAGCTTCATCATTAACATTAAGATTCAAACATCTAGTTTGCTACGTAGAAATGGTTACTGATCCTTCAGTTTCTAACAGTACAATGCTGCCATCAATGAAATGGTATCTGTTGGGCTTGTTAGACCTCAGGAGTAAGCTATCCATTTATTCACCACCCACTGCTTCCCTTTTGTAAGCACAATGTAACAGAGACAGAGATTTTCTCTCTCATATACAAATGTGACGTTTAAGGGTTGATTGTGTGACCAAAGCAGGTCATTCCAAGTCTTCTGAGGACAAGATGTAGGCCTGTACCTTTGGCAGATGATATTTCAGACCATTAATTGTGCTCTTAATTATTTGGAAGCTATGTGGTCAGTTGAAAGTACTGGTCTCTTGCATGCTACTGTGGCAATCTATAGGAGGTGAAAGGTAACACGGCCAAGTAATTCATGTCCAATTAAGGTGTAATACTATCATCATATGGGCGCAGACCTGTTAATCAGTACTATCCTGTTTGAGACATGTAGGTTTGGGCCAACATGGCTTCTTCTGCAGTGGCTCTTAAGAAGGGCATATAGGTGTCCTGCCCTTAGGCCATCATGCCCCTTCTGTACCCACATGTGTCCTACCTGTGGCTTTTGCACATCATCACCCCTTCAATATCTAGCTGAAGAAAGGCATTCATTGAAACAGTGTTGACCCAGTACCAGGACCACAGAGCACCATGAGGCTATTGGCTCTGTTGCAACCCCACACCTGATACTATTGTGCTATTGTTTCGGCATATCAAATGGTCTTACTTCCATGCAAAAGTTGAAAAATGGGATGTGGGGCATGAATGGGATCATGTGCTAATATGGGCTGCAGTCATGTACAAGGCTATCGTGTTCTGAAATATCAGGCAGTGTTGGCTTTGGAAAGTCCTGGAAATCTCAGCTTTCCACTCAGCAGATCTCCTCTGTTCCCTTTGCTATAATACAGGCATAGGCGAACTTGGCCCTCCAGATCTTTTGGAACTACAACTCCCATCATCCCTAGCTAACAGGACCAGTGGTCAGGGATGATGGGAATTGTAGTCCCAAAACAGCTGGAGGGCTGAGTTTGCCTATCCCTGATATAATACAAAAGTAGCTCAGGGAAAGGAAAATTCAAAGACATAAATATCAAGAAATTGTGGCCTGCTGCCATGCAACTCAGTTTTTTAAAAGCACCATAAAAATCTACACGATTAACCTATTCATATAGGTCTGCCAATCTGCTAAAGAAAATATTCTTTTTATTGAAATGGAGCATAAACTCAGTCTTTTACAGACGGTCTCCAATTGCATGTCTGAGTAAGCCTGTGAGTGGGCAGCTGTGCATCCTTCTGTAGAGAAAACCACCACCATCACCTGTTTATTTGTAACGAGAAGAAATATAACCATCCTAAAAGTGTATTATAAATCATAATATCAAGTATTTTAAAAAATCAATATAACATTGCCAAAACAATACTAATAAGCTACCCTGATTTAACAGCTTAAAGCTAAACAGATAATAATGCTGAGCACAGAAATAAAAAGGTAGCATACAAAACTACATATATTCCTTCATAATATACAAATATACCATTTTTAGTATATGAAGTGAAATAAGTGTGCTTCTGCCATCTCTCAGCCTAACCTACCTTACAGGGTTGTGGTGAGGATAAAATGCAGAGGGGGAGATGTGTGTGCTCCACCTTGGGCTCCCTGGAGGAAAGGCAGGATATAAGGATAATAATGAATTAATAATTTGTATAAACAGAAGAGAATATATGTGTAGCGAGTGTTTTGTTTTCTGTTGTCTTTTTTTTTGCTTTTCTTTCTGTTTCTGTTGCAGCAAACTAAAGAGTTTCTATGCTACTTAAGATGGAAAGTAAAAGTTAAATAATAATAATAATAATAATAATAATAATAATAATAATATAATGATAATAATAATTTTATAAATATTATTTTTTCCCAAGTATGTGAAGACCATAGTGTTCCCAATGTGACTTACATTAATAGCAAACATATAAAAAGCATTAAAGTATACCGTTAAAATTGCAGTAAGACTGTTGGTTTAAATAAACCAGACACAGTAAAATTCAATAATCATCAACAAAAAAATGGCACCAGGCAAAAACATTCCTCTTTACCCTGGTCTTTAGCCATTAAATCATATAAGGCTTGTTAAAGCCGTGGGGGGGGGGGAGGAGCTGTTATTTTATCATTATGCTGTCTATTATCGTGATTTTTATTTTGTATTTATTAGTGTGCTCCCTAATGGAGAATCAGCTTTACCTCTTGCAAAGTTTTAAGTTTATCTGGTTTACCAACCAATAAAGTTCAATAGTGAAAGATCCTGTCAGTTTTCAGATTAGTTAGCCAGCGGCCCAGAAAGATTCCCAAATGCTTAAATTCTTTTTTTCAACAGAATTTGGCATCCTGTCCAGATTGACACCTCATACTGTTGCAGCAGCTGTCAGAGCAATAGGACTCTTGACAACCAGGAAGGAAGCACTGTGCCTAGCCAAAAACAGGGAAGGAAGTAAATCTCTGTGAGATCAGAGGATGCAGTTGTAGATTGCAGCCTGAGGGATTCCTAAGCAAAACTGTCTGTCATTGTTGTGAACCTTTTGACTTCACTGAACAAAGGAAGTTAACCTTGCTCCCAGTCATCTAGTTCAGCTGGGTCTATAAGAGGGTTTCCCCAGCTCTTTCTGGAAAAACCAGCAGTGACTGAATCTTCCACCTCCTTCACACATAGATGAAGCTTGACACCTGAGCTTCAGGTTCAAATGTGGGCTCATATAATTGTTAAAAAGCCATTGTGCACTTGGCAATGTGGTGGGGCCTCTGCAGAGTGGGTTTCTCCACCTACTTGCACTTGGCTGGCTCTTCAGGAAACCTATAATCATGCGCTGCACTTGGCTGATCTCTTGATTATACCTTCGTTACCTGATGCTGACACAAGGACACTGAAAAGCACGTTCTCGAGGTGGGTACTCAAGATTACCTCACATGGATTATAGTTACCTGCCAAAACAGTTTCAGTAGCCTGCCCTACACCTGGCGACAAAAGATTGTGAAAATGGCAGATAACATTTCTTCCTACCCTTTGGGTATATTGTAATTTCACTAAGCAGGAATATTTATAAGCCCAGGTGTGGTCTAAAGTAGGGGTGGCCTGAGGGCTGCACAACCTTCTGAGGGCAACATGACAGTGTTGGGCAAGGGCAGAGGCAAACATGAGTGAAGTAATGAATGTAAGCTGTTAAGTTGTGGGTGAGCATATCAGACGACACAGCGATTCTTCAAACAACTCTTGTTTATTCACAGGCCAAAACAGAACTGAACTGAAGGGTTCAGCCAGCCTGCTTATATAGAGCTCCACTACAACGCAACAGTAACCTCTTTCTGTAACTATCCAATCACTGAGGGTCACTTTCAATTCCTTATTTGCATATGTGGACCTGAGTGAAAACTATCTACAGTATCCCCCTGCTGGCCCAGGGTGAGAACTTCAGTACATAACATAAAATTTACCTGCGCACAGCACTCAACACTCACTCACATAGCCCTCCTGTCTTCCATTCAAGCAAGTAAGAGTCACCATCAGAGTTCAAGCATTCCATCCAGGAAAAACAGTGGGATGTACATAAGGAACCCTTTTTGCAGTGCTATTTTTCTCACCATGAATGCCTCCCTCTTTCTTTTAGAATAGCAATGACACCCAACTGAGAGGTTCTGGAACTGCGTTCTGGTGAGTCTCCCCTGAAAAAAAGCCCTGATGCTGACCTAAAGACGACATTGTGGCAGCTTTGCTCCTGCTCTGGTCCTGCTGCTGCTGTCAGCGAAACCATTGGTTTGACTTAGCTCAACCTGGGCTCAAGGTTTGTCTTCTTCCTTTGCTCCACCTGCAGCAAAGTTTTGTTCTTGAGTTTACAACTTGATGGAGGAGACAAGCTAAGTCAAACCATGGCTTAGCAGCAGGAGAATCTGGGGAGGAGCGCAGGAGCCTCCATCTCTTCCAGGAGCCTTCACACTTAATGTGTTTACACTAAGTCATGGTTTGGCTTTGTGTTATGTGCAAGCCAGCTTATAGGAAAAAGCATAATACTCTTGATAATGTGGGAAGATGATTGCCATTTCACTTGCCTTTCTGCATCTGGAAACAGCCTAAATCTCTGCCTATATTTAAGGTGGAACTAAGCAGTACAAGAAGGGACACCCCCAAATGGTCTAATTTTGAAGAACAGTGACTTGGAGACAACATTCTGAAAAAGGAACAAAGTACAACATTAAGAGATCTGGGAATCATTTGCAAGGTGCCACTCTTCATTGGTTCTTTAATTCAGCTTTAGGCTGGCCTAAGCTAGCTAAACCACAGAGAAGGGTAAATGTCTGGGAAAATAATAGCAGGGCTCATCTTTGTTCCATTTTAAGATACGTTCAGTTTTTGTTTTCTCTTTTCCTAATCCCTTACATTAAGCATGGAGTGGGGGTGATGTTTAGCTAGCCAATCCAGCATAAATGTCCAGGGCACAGGTGTTCAGTTTATTGCCATTTGTTTTCAGGTAGACATCGTCAAGGAAGTCACAAGGCCAGTTCCATGGTTGAAGCCTGCAGGCAGTGCCGGATTTACGTATAAGCTAAACAAGCTATAGCTTAGGGCCCCACTCTCGGGGGGAGGAATTAAAGAAAAAAACCACTGGATGTACATTTTCAAAGTATAAGATAAAAACAAATAAAATAAAACCTACATACAGCAACAGTGTTTTGTGTTGTGTAGGCTCCTATTTATGTACAAATGGCTTTAGATACCTATTAGGTCCATAAATTACCATATAGCATATACTCGACACAAAAAACAGTGACAATTTGTTGTTGACAAAGGACAGCTAGACATATAAAGGGCCCTATTACCTTCAGTAGCTTAGGGCCTCATGAAACCTAAATCCAGCCCTGCCTGCAGGAAATAAACCTGTGGACCTCCAAGTGCTGGATTCCAACTCCTATTAGACCCTGCCAGCATGGCCCAATGGTCAGGGATGATGGGAACTGTCATTGAAGAACATAGGGAGGGCCAAAGTTTTCCCATCCTGAATGCAGTCAGTAACACAAACTTCTTGAACGGCTTGAGCAAATGGGATTACCAATTGAGAACCTGCATGGTCAAGGTTAGGATAATGGAAGTAACATGAAAGGCAAAGAAAATAGTGTGCAAAAGAGAGTCCACAGGACTTTTTGTGCCCTGTAATGCACACCTTTTAAACTTGGTAGTCAATGATGCCTGTTAAATGTTGTCTGGAAGCAAATGGTTTCTTCAGTTTGGTTCAACAGGTCTATAATTATTTCTTTGCACTGGCCATGTATCAGACTTAGGCATAACTGTTAAGCCATTGATTGAAACAAGTTGGGAGAGTCGCATTGATGCTTTGAAACCACTGAGCTATCATCTTGGAAGTATATATGATGCTTTAATAGAGATGCTTGATGACACAAGCCTAAACGATTTATCTGGAAATACTTCCTGAACTGTAGCTAAGGCCCTTGCTGATGCAGATTATAAATTCAAGTTTGTGGTATCCCTTGTTGCATGGTACAACATCCTTGAAGTCAGTCTTACAACCAAGCTTCTATAAAACAAGGAAGCTGATTTAAATTAAGCTACAAGCCAATTGCAAGTAACCAAGAATTGCCTTGTGGGCTGCAGGTGTGATGATGGATGCTGCTGAGCAAGTTTTGGTAGATGCTACTGTTCAAACCTCCAGTCAATCATGAAGCTTACTAGGTGACCTTTGTCCTGTTACTGTCAAATAGGCCTACCTTGCAGGGTCACAGTGAGGATAAAATGAAGAGGGAAAGAAGCATGTGTCTCTCATTGCTCAAAAGATTTTGATAGTCTTATTAAAAATAATAAACAATGTTAACCTTGTATCTTAGCTTAGATTGGCAGCCACTGAGCTCTAGGGCTGGAAATGGTGATTTGTAGGTTATTAATCTCCTGCCAACCTAGCAGTTCGAAAGCACGTCAAAGTGCAAGTAGATAACCTTCCGGCGGGAAGGTAAACAGCGTTTCCGTGTGCTGCTCTGGTTCACCAGAAGCAGCTTAGTCATGCTGGCCACATGACCCGGAAGCTGTACGCCGGCTCCCTCAGCCAATAAAGCGAGATGAGCGCCGCAACCCCAGAGTCAGTCACGACTGGACCTAATAGTCAGGGGTCCCTTTACCTTTAATCAATAAAGAGATTGAGCCCCATATTTGCTATCTACTGTTGCCCCGCAGAGCCGTATACAGATTTCAGCCCTCTCCTCTAGCCTTCGGGGAGAAAAACACACACACACACACACACACACACACACACACACACACACACACACACACACAATTTCTGGGAACCAGATGTTGTCAGGGACTGCTTTTGTGCTCCTTGTTGTAATGTTGTTGTGTCTGGGAGCAGCAGTGTCGACAGGTTCATGCTGGAAACTGAATTGTTGCCATGCTCCATTATTTGGCTAGAGGCTGTTGTGTCTCTAGACAAACCAGTTTTGCAGGGTTTTTAAGCTGGATGCTGGAGAATCTGAAATTGCCCCCATAAACACGGCTGGCGCTGCAGTTTGGGTTGGAGTGACAGTAGCAGACACTTATTGGAATAATGCCCATGACCAGTAAAGCAAGAGCAAGGTTTGCAGCACCTTACAAGTACCTTTACTATGGCATAAACTTTCATGGTCTAGTGTCCATTTCATCTGAATGAGGCAGGAAGTGTAATCCTTGGTTGTCGGTGTATATAGACCGTGGTGTGTGTGGAAGCAGTGTGATTGGGGGGGGGGGATGAAATGTAAAAAGTACAGATGGTGACAATTCAATTAGGACTAGAATGCATGCAAAATAAGCATAGCAACCCTTTCCTAAAGAAGCGAAAGGTGATAAAAACACTCAACTTATTAATGCGGAGTTAATAGAACAACTGCGGTGGAACACTATATACTTTCTTTGCATGCATTCCTTCTATACATTGGGATTGTCACATTTCATTTTCCTCTGACCTCGTTGCTTGGTACTTGCAGCTGAGGGTGTCACTCCATGCCTGTGATGAAGCGAGCAACAAATTCGTTGTTACTGTTTCCCCCTGCAACACAGACGACTCTTCTGAAAACCATGGCCAGAGCATAAGAAGAGCCCAGCTGGATGAAACCAAAGACCCATCTAGCCCTAAGGTCCCGTTTGCACATCGGCCAGCCACATGCCTATGAGAAAGATGCAAGCAGACCCTCAGTGCAACAGACATGATCAGAAAATGGTATTTGGAGGCTTACTGCCTACAGTAGTGGAGATACGGCATAGCCATAGTGGCTAGTACCTCCTCACAGTCTTATCCTCCATGAACTTGTCTTTTAAAGCCATCCAAGTTGGTAGCCATCACTACCTCCACTTGGTGAGGACCGACAATAACCCATTCTCCCTGCAACGTCCAGAGTAATTCATAGGAGCCAACTCCAAGGGGGCAAGGGGTCTTTAGCAGCCCCCCCCCATAAAAATGGCATTGCCATTCAACTGGTGTGCATGTATTGTGTCATGTGATCGATTATGGGGGGCTTACCTACCCCCCATCTTACCTGCCCCTCATATTTTATTCAAGTTGGCACTCGTGCATCTGATACATTTTTAAATAAATAAATATTCACCCAGGTATTCATTTTTAAAAGAAAAGGGGAGTAGGAAACCATGCAAACCATCCCTTGCATGTGAAATTGATGAAGCAGGACTTGCGTGCTAGCCAGGCTTGTCAATTACCCCAGGCTAATAGTGCCTGTTATTGGGAAGGGGAGAGGGAATCCAGAGGAGCCAGGTTCCTTCTCCCACAGCAGCAGTTCTCTCCTCTGCATCCCCCATAATGTTTGAGTAACTTGCATCCTGCCAGTGCCACTACAGCAGTCTAGGCGACAGTCTCTTCCATTCCCCCACAGAAATAACTCTGCAGTACAAGCCCCGAGGTCCCAGCTTCCTGGGCTGCCACCCATTCCCCACCGAACTGCTGTGGCATCACTGGGCTTGTGATCATCTTCATCCCTCCTTCCTACCACCTGTTCTGCCCTTTCATTGTTTATTCAGCATCCTGGCTAATAGCAGCAGCAGCATTCTGTCAATGTGTTAGCTAAACAAAAGCCCTTCTCAAGACTTTGGTGCTGTGTCAATAAATCGGGTGTTGCATTCAGAGGTGCCACAGATTGAAGTTTAGAAGAGAAGAGGCTCCCTCCAAAGACGAGGGTGTGTGAGTAAGCGTGCCGGGCTTAACAGCTTTTCCTTCTCCCCAGTGGCGATTGCAACAGGATTGCAACAGCCCAGCCTAGCTGAGCCACTGCACGTAGTACGGATGTGTCTGCAGTGCTAACTTCGAGAGAAGACACGAGGCAGGGATTCTCACAATGGTTTCCGAGCTCTGATAGCAGCCTGGTTTTCACTGGAAGAATTCCTTCCCCTGCTCATTGTACTCTTAAGGATTTGTGGAGTTTGCTCAAGTTCGAGAAAGAGGACAACCTACCTGAGTGGTTTACCATATGCAGCCCTGGCTTGAAAGTGTGCTTGTCACTTCCTTATTTAGTTTGCATTTCCTGCCTCTGCCGTGCATGGTAAAATTCAACATAATAATTTTAAAATACCGTATTTTTCGCTCTATAAGACGCACCAGACCACAAGGCGCACCTAGTTTTTGGAGGAGGAAAACAAGAAAAAAAATATTCTGAATCTCAGAAGCCAGAGCAGCAAGAGGGATCGCCGCGCAGTGAAAGCAGCAATCCCTCTTGCTGTTCTGGCTTCTGGGATAGCTGCGCAGCCTGCATTCGCTCCATAAGACGCACACACATTTCCCCTTACTTTTTAGGAGGGAAAAAGTGAGTCTTATAGAGCAAAAAATACGGTATTTCTCCCAATATTGGTTCAACAGTAATAACACAAGACTGTTGCTGAGTCACAAGAGTGAGTCAAAGGCACCTGAATCCCAATGTATGTCTGCTCAGAAATAAATCCCTTGCTGTTCAGTGAGGTTTACTCCCAGGTAAGTGTGTATAAGGCATCAAATACTCAGTAGCCTGGGGCATCTTTCCCAGCCCCAGTAGCTAAGGGCCATGACAGAGAGCAATCTCCAACAAAGTCTTGTTTACTGGGTGGAACTTGGTTATTGGCATCTCTCCCCCCCCCCCATTAGTTGTTCAACTTCCCTTTTCTGATAGCTACATGGTAAATTTTATCTCGGTTACAGAGGTTGGAAGCTGCCTTATACTGAATTGCAGGGGCAGCCCTAGACATTTTGCTGCCCGAAGCAAAATGTCCTGCTCAACTTCCTCCTAAAGTCAATAATGACGGAGACAGACACAACTCACCAGGGAGGGCATGCCACAAATGGGGAACCACCACTGAAAAGGCCCTGTCAAGTGTCAATGACAACCAAAAATAGAAGCCACCTATTTTTGACAACACAGGAAGTGTTTAGGGCAGCAGTTGTGGGGAAGTGAAATGGAAGATGCTGGGATGTCAGGGTTTCTAGAAGGATGCTCTGAGTGCAATAAGCTTCCCAATATAATTACTGTAAATTCATTTTAATGTGACTACAGTATATATTCATGAGTAAAACTCTAATGTGATGGCATCATAACTGTCATGTCCACATTCGCTCATCTTTTTGGATTGATCTCATTTCCTTGTTGCTTACCAGAAGCAGAAGCACAACTCTGACCTACTGTCTTTTTTCATCCTAACCCACCTCAAGGACCATGTTTGGTATGAGTGAGCACTGTCCTCTGGGTAGACAGCTTGTGGCAATGGCCCAGTTAATATGTCCCAAGTGGAGCAGTCACATACCACCCCGCCCCCTGCCTCTGGCCCTGTGTGGAGCAGTTCCACAGTCACGGAACATATCAGCCTATAGAACCATGCCACAGGTTAATATCCACATCACAAGGAATACCCTAATGTTAGAAGAAGAAAGGAGGAAGGCATTGGGTGAAACTCAACACGAGTTCCATCATGATACTCATTTGCATTAAGTCAATAGGTGAGGGACACGTTCTGGGTCACCGCCTCAAAGGGTGTGCACTTAAGATAACACAGTCGGATTCCAAGATATCTACATGGTCTATTGGTTGCGTAGCATGAAGATAAGATGCACATTTGTGTTACATATATGGTAGTGCTTTCCGTTTGAGAAATGGTTTTGTGTATTCACCTTTGACCACCATTACCAGTGTGTCATGCCTTCAGATCTGTTTGCTTTTGAAAATTTCATTTATACTGCCCTGACCTGTTTTAAACAAATGAGCTCTTGGAAAGGCTTAAAAGAAATAGCAAGGCAAAGTTCCATGCATTTTACCAGAATGTAGAGCATGACCTCTCCCCACTACTGTCATCCAGAACAAAACTCTTGAGGTTGCACAAGGTCAACTAAAACCCAGCAAAAGGAAATGCTTATTAGACACATGCATGGTTTCATCTGTGGAACTGCCCTAGGATGTATTCTGCCCACCTAACATATATGGTTATAATCCATGACTGCCAAAAATGCAGTCTTCATTTGCAGAGATAGGCTATCTTTGACTGTTGCTTCCTAGAATTCCTCCATCTCATCCTCATTGTTGATAGAAAGCTAACATTGAGCAAGAACCGGTCTGACTCAACACAGCAGTCCTTGTCTTCTTGAACAGCTTCCTTCCTCCTATAAGGTCATAATGGTAGTTTGAGGATCCACACTGAAGTTCATTCTTACAATCCAGCCAATTAAATGAGGTGGTTGTCCTAACGAAAGGCAAAGTTTGAACTAATGAATACTTAGAAAAATGTACTTCCCAAGGACAAGCAGTTGTGAACAGTTGCCTCCCTTCATTTTTCCACTACATTATTTTATCATCCCAATCTACATACACAGGACACACACACACACTCCAAAGCCTTAGTTTTCTCTAAAGCTAGAATCCCAAAAGTTGGCTCAAAAACCATTCCAAGCGAGTGAGAGGAAGCTGGGGGGCGGGAATGAGGCTGTTTGTGAAATGGCAGATTCTCTGTCACTTCCAGGTACGAAACAGCAGCAGACAAATCTGGCAAGACAGAAATCAGTCACCCACAGATTGGATTTCTCCCAAGAGCTGCCTGTTGCTTCCTGCTGGTTGTATGAGGAGGAAACGAATGAATCTTGTGTTGGAGATGTTATTGTAGTGCCAAGAGATGCTTAGGAAATCTTGGTACGAAGCAGAAAATGTCAGTATTACTGGCAGAGGCCAACAAAACGTTTCTTTGCATGTTCTTCCTTTTCATGGTAACATCATAGTGGAATGTAACACCTCAAAGGTGCAAGCTTTCCTAGGAGTGAAGTTAGTTAAAAATGTAAGGCAGTCAAGATTCTAGTTTTTTATTCTCCTTTCACACCTTGGAGGGGGGAGGGACTGTTTGGACTCAACATGCAGCATCTGTTCCAAATCAGTAAAGATTCAGTTTCAACTTACCTTTTTGTCTTTTTTTTTAAATTAAACCTGGTGAGAATTGTAGGTGACAATTTAGTTTTAGCAAATTAAAAATGCTGACCAGAATCGGCAACTGCTGATACCAACTGCTCAAGAGACATGATCAGGTGCATTGCCTCTCTCACGCATCACAATAATACCCTGAACAGTAGTGAGGACTACTTGGCAGGCTAGACAAACACACAAAGCAATATATCCACTGGAATTTTGCACACTGCTTCCAGTGAAAGAGCAACGACAAGGTGGCACTAGAGGTCTCCATTCTGGGAGCACCGCCTGACCCCACCATCATACATGCTAGCATATCTCCACAATCATTGGGACCCCATGTTTCTGAAACGTCTTCTCTAGTATTATGCTATAATACACAGGCCTCTGGATTGCTGCCAACCATCACTACACTTTCGGCAGGTGAGGGACTATCTTTTGCAATCTCACAAATTAAGTTTTTAAACAACAGATCAGTCCTGCTTGTTGCAATTCAACATTTCACAAATAAAAAGAGATGCAGACAACATTCTGGAGAAAACAATAAATGACACAAACAATATAATAAGCCAATATATGCTCTGCTCAGACCACAATCCAAACAATATCTGATTATTATTTACAGAACTGTGTTAAAAATCTGGTCTCTTTGGGATAATAGATGAGTTGGGTCACTTCGATGTATAAAATATTCAGCATTTATAATTTGTTTCCTTTCCATTCTTTATTTCTGGAAGTCAAAAGGAAATTGGTCAAATAACTAACTGATATTAAGAACAGTTTGTCTCTTTGCTGCTTCAGATTCTTAAACCTGCAGCCTCAAAGATTTTTGTTTGTTTGTTATCACTGTAATCATTGTAATCTAAAATACTAAGACGTGTAATTTCATTTCTTCACTGCAGGATTAGTATGCACACAAAGGGACTAACCTGTTGTGCATTTTCTAAACTAGAACCACTTTTGAATTTAGAGAACAATAAATTAACTATACAATAGCCTGGTCCCAGAATCACTGAAGGGCTCTCTCGTCCAATCTAAGCCTGCCCAGTCACACTGATTGTTGCTCCATGTTTTCCTGACCACACAGGAAACAGCCTCCTCAGAATTTGGAATTCTTTCCCCTGGGAAGCCTGTTTGTCGTCTTCCTGCTGTACTGATGTAAAGGATGTTTGAAAATCATTCTTCCAAATGACACTTGGAAGCACAGTACTGGCTGCTACTGTATTTGCGGTGTCTGCTGCTGCTCGTTGCTTTAAATAATTTTATTGCTTTTTTATGCTTTTTAGGTTTGTGTTAGCATTTGTTTTGGCTTTGTACCAGGTGGAATAGAAATGCTAATTATTAAAAGCAACTACTACAATACAAAACACTGAAAAATATGGATGATTGCATGGTAATGAACTCTGATCCACAATACCAAGGTAGAGTTGTGGACTGCTTCTCCAAGGGTTGTTTCCAAATCAGAAAAAGCAACCTTGATTAGTGAGTTTTGCTTGGTTTCTTGCAGTTGTGATAATGAAGTTAATCTCCGTTACTGGGTAGCATACCCTCCTGCATGTTGGGTCCCAAAACTGGGGTGCATGTCTTCCTGTCTGAGCTCCCACACGAATCACGTGACCTACACAAGACCACAGAGCCCAAAAGACATGCTTTTTAGGGCAGTGCTCTCATGGCACCCCAAAACACACATTTTTGGGGCAGTGTGTGAGATTGCGCCCCCCCCCAAAAAGTGTTTTTTCTTGGGCGAGATCTCGGCGCAAAATTGCACAAGATAAGGGTGCCAAAAATGGCTGCCATTCTCTCACAGGAAATAATGGGATGTCCCATGGTTTTCTGGGATACTTGTGGGTTATGGGGTAATAGGCAGGCTGTTTATGTATCAGGCCTGTCTTCCCACAGGCAGAATTGGAGTGGAAAGCTAGAAGCAATGGTAGCCCATGGTGCTAAGAGCTGGAGTCAGGATCCATTTGGAGCTTGAGGAACAGGTGAGGGAGTAGGAGAGTCTGGGGTGAGAAAGGTAGTTTAAGCAGCAGAGCCATCCCGACTTGCTTGCCTACGTCACCAAAAGTATATATTTTTTAAATGCGCAGTACTGGAACATAGGAAGCTGCCTTATATTGAGTTGGATCATCTTTTCCTGCATCTAGTTCACTACTGCCTGCACTGATTAGCAGTAGCTCTCCAGGGTTTCAAACAGAAGTATTTTCCAGCCCTATGTAGAGATGCCAGAGATTGAATCAGGGACCTTTTGCCTACAAAGCTCGTGTTGAACTGCTACAAAGCTGTGGCCCTTCCCTGACTGGAATTTGATCTATCCTACACTGGGCTATACATGGCTGCTGGCCAATCAGGAGTCAAAAAGGAACTGAGTCATAAGGACGACCCAGATAAATTTGCGTAGAACTTTGAACACTTGAAATGAGCCATACGAATGCTGAGTATGATGATCTTCCTACTTGCCAGGCTTTCTACAGTAGCTGTCAGTAAGGCCTTCAAGTCTAGAAAATTCCAGATGAAAGTCCCACAGGGGCCCATAATCTGGACTGAGGCTATCACAGGCCCGAAGTCTCACCAACTCGTTGTTGAGAAGTGGAAGTCCCGCTCCAAGAGAGCAGAAGGGGATGTCCCACAGTGCACAACACACAGCTACAGTTACCTTGCTGAAGCCCTTTCCACTGACCCTACACCACCAACAACCTGGCGATTTGACCACAAGGCTCCCATGAGCCGGCTGTGAGTCTTGACCCACCATTTGGGGATCGCTGACACATGCAACGTTCAGAAACGAGAGAGTTTCACTGAAAGCTGTACCCTGGAAATGAACTCCACTAATCAACTGTTCATGATTCCAACAGATGTTTCTGTTTATCAGACAATTGGATCCTCATGTTCAACCCCTGTGTTCCTCCCCCCCCTTCCTCTTTTAAGACAAGAAGCAAATGCCACTACACATCTGAAGCTTCAGAAACTTTCCATATGATACGAGGAACAAATTGCTAAGCCAGTCAGTAATGCTAAGGTTTGAAGTGGTGGTCCATCAAAGCTGCAGCAGGAAAAAAAAGGAGTGCTTGGGATGGAGGGTGTGTGTGTGCTGTACTACATCTCTGTGGTTTTGTTCATAGTGTGTCTGGAATTTTGAAACATCAAATGGACTCTGAGTAAACTTTCTTTTTCCTTTTTCAGAAGTATTGTTTTAGGATGCAGAGATAATGTTCTGCGGAGATTATTATTATTATTCTAAAAAAAGGAAATGAGTCTTGGTTTGGTCAAAACCACAACTACAAAAGGAGGTTATTGTTTCTCATGATCCTCTGCAATCTCACATCTCATGAGAAAGTACTCACGTGGGTGACCAGAACACCATGAAATATCGAAGCAAAACTTTTGCTTTGTTTGTTTGCAGAGACCTCGTAAAAATCGGGGCTTTCTTGTAAGCTTCTCTTCTATTTAGGAATGACTAATCTGTGCGCAGGATCAACTTCTGTCACATCACTCTGAAGAGGAGCGAAATGTCTGATGGCTCAAAAGGATGTGGTTTAACCGCATGCCACCAAAACCAAAGACGAGGAGCGAAGACTAAACACCTGTTGGGACCAACACAACAAAGTGATTCAGTTCTGCAGGCACTGGAGACAGAATTTCCTTGGAAATATAATCCTTGGAAATAAGTTAGCTCTTGCACAAACAGCTTTCAGTGAGTAATGCCAAAGGTACTCCACTCTCTGCCCCCGCTTTCACTTCTGATCCGTCATCAATTGTTTCCTGAGTTTATCTTGGCGGAATAGCTCAGTTCAGGAACGTATTACTATTCACAGTGTACAACTGGACAACTTAAAGGTAGCGTTCCCCACCGCTAGCACTGAGTTGTAATGACTGGCAGCACCTTCAGGCCACCGGGGCCTGTCCTAATAGGTTTTTGATGCCTAAGGCAGAAAATCTGAATAGAGACCTCAGGCCGTGATTTATTTATTTATCCCAATTTATATGCTGCTTGATTAAAAAGCATACTACAAGCTCCAAGCAGTTTACATAAAATAGTCATCAGAAAAGACCAATAAAACCTTACTGAGAAAAGAAGTCATAATAAAATTATCAAAATATAGATACGATCAACAAATACATTACAAATATATATATTTCATATCTGGGTAGGCTTGCCTAAACAGAAAGGTTTTTGTACTAAACATAGTACAAAAAAGGTGTCTGCCTGGTTTTAATAGGCAGTGATGCATACCTTCTCTTGTGTGACAAAAGACAGTATTCAAGTCATTTGTTTAAATGCAAGCTCACTTTTTAGAAGACCTAAGTACAGGAACAAAAATATATATACATGTTTTGTCAAGAGAAAACACACATCATAAAATTTTAAGTGTTGCTTGCCTGGGGTGGCACTTGCCCCCTACCCATCCCTGGCACCGCCATGACTACCCAAAGGCATGTCAACTCTCCAGCAGAGAAGCAGAGTACCGAAAGGTCAGCCAGTGACATTGGAAACGCATAGCTCCAAGCCAAAGCTTTCTTGCTAGCACTCAGATGAGGGACAGGGCTCAGGCTCTGAGCAGGACTGCTCCCCCCCCCTTTCTTCTTCTTCTTCAGGCACTTCAAAGCTCAGGCTTTGAAGCAGCACCTGTCTTCCTTGGGAGTTATCCTAGGTCCTGAAGGACCTGCCCTTGGTTTCTGGAGCCTGTACTAGCTAATTGTTGTTGTGTGACTTCCAGCTCAGTCCCCTGTGGGATGGCAGCCTGGTTGAAACAGGATACATGGTGCATGTGAATTCTCCCTTGGTATGCCAGCCACGCTAATATAATAGCTTTGCTCCTGATATGCTAGGAGGCTCCTGAATCCTTGTGACAAGGCAAGACTACACTCTTTTAGCTGATTTCTTTTTTTGGATAAGATCTACTACAGGATATTCTAAAGAAACAGTCAAATCAAATGGTTCTTTAAAACCAACAACCGTAGCATTTCCCTAAAGGATAAGGGGGGGGGGGCATCCAGATGAGATAAGGGGCCACTAACCTGTTTTTCCAAAAGCAAGGCCCATTGAGTTCAATGGGATCTACTTCCATGGAAGTGTGCATGATTCTAGCTAAGGTCCCATACCCCATGAAAAACATTTTCATTTACCCAGACTTTTTTTGACTGAATGATATTCCCGGCAACCTGAAATTATTAGCTGTGGGGCAGATGTGATCGTTTTTAGATGTTCTTAATTGTTCTTAAATGTTTTAAATAAGTTTTTATTTTATCTTCAGTTGTATTGTTTTACTACTCTGACACCTTGCCTGGGCTCCTTTGGGAGGAAAGGCGGGAGAGACACTTAATTGAAGAAATAAAATAAACGAAAGTTGAAACAATTCACTTTCTTTCTTTTTTTAATTTTACATTTTTATTGGAATTTTATTTACAACATAACACAACTCCCCCACCCTCCAATACACATTAAACATGAACATAACATACAACAATACAAACAACCAAATAAAATACTTCCTTTATCCTGTATCTGGCCTCCTTATTTACTTCTTATAAACTGTGTCCTTTATGAATAATTAGATCTTTCTAATTATAACTTAAATATCCACAAAGTCTCCTGCAGTCATTAATCGAAACAAGTCCAGGTATGTATTTTAGGGCGCTGTTTTGTGAAGTATTCTCTGCATTTCCCCCCACGCTTTTTGAAACTCTTGTCTAGTGTGATCTCTAATTGCTTCTGTTAATCTAGCCAGTTCAATATACTCTTAACATTTTATCTTGCCATTCCTTTTTGAAACAATTCACTTTCTACTGTCTCTCCGACTGCTGTTTGAAATATTTTGGATGGGAAGTGCTGCTCTTGTTCCTCTACTAGAAAAAGCCCCTAGAGCCGGGTGACTTATACTTGGTGCTGTGGAGATTGAAGGCATCTTTTGTGACTCACGCTGAACTGTCAAGATCATCCAGCAGCAGCCTCTGTTTAGTGGGCCAGGCATCCACTCACTGCTGAACGTGTGCCAGCAGTTGGCATGAGGACTGGGAGCCCTGAGAGGCTGTTTCATTGCTCAGGCCACTGGCACTTCCTTTTGGTGGTTGCCTTCCTGCCGGAAGGCTTGGTTCTTCGGCTGTGTTTTACTTTTTCTTTTGCACATTTGGATCCTGAAAGTTTGATTCAGACTTTTCTGTTTCCTGTTCAATTTATGGCTCTGTTTTTGCTGATGATTAGGCCCCAGAACCAGCTGTTCTGCTGATGAAGATGTCCTCAATTAATTCTAGCCTGTCTGGTTTTCCAGGAAGTCCGTTTGTCTCCCCCAGCCCCCTTCTCTTGTCATCCCTGACTGAAATTTATCAGAGCCGCAGCAGGCAGGAAATTTGCTTCTTTTACAAAAACATACTCCTCTGCTTCTTATTTTTATTGTTTTAATATTTTCCAGTGGTGGGGCTGGGAGACAAAACCTGCTTCCTCTTTAGAAAGCTCGGTTAACCTCTGAAGTGCTTGTTTCATTCATCACGGGTTGCTGCGGCTCCTGGTCACTTGCAATGGAATTTGTTTCCAGAGTAATCTAAAATTTGTGTTAGTGTTCAAACACACACGCACGACGTGATCCTTCAAAGGCTTCCGCTGCCTCCAACTTCACGAAGTTCTCTTTGTTTTGAAGTCAGATTGCTGTACACATCTTTACAGACTGAGGGGCCTAAAACCCAATCTTTCGGTGCTCAGGGAATAAAGGTGGGTTTATCAGTTCCAGATATGTGTCCTGGGAGGCAGGCAGGGGTAAGTAAAACTGGAATAATACAGTGGTACCTCGGGTTAGTTCGAAAGCACCTTCGGGTGCAAGTAGATAAATAGGGACCGCTTACTAGCGGGAAGGTAAACGGCGTTCCGTGTGCTGCGCTGGCTCGCCAGATGCAGCTTGTCACGCTGGCCACGTGACCCGGAAGTGTCTCCGGATAGCGCTGGCTCCCGGCCTATAGAGTGAGATGAGCGCACAACCCTAGAGTCTGGCAAGACTGGCCCGTACGGGCAGGGGTACCTTTATCTTTACCTTTACCTCTGGTTAAGAACTTAATTCACTCTGGAGGTCCGTTCTTAACCTGAAACTGTTCTTAACCGCACCACTGCCGCGTGATTTCTGTTCTCATCCTGAAGCAAAGTTCTTAACCTGAGGTACTATTTCTGCGTTAGTGGAGTCTGTAACCTGAAGTGTCTGTAACCCGAGGTACCACTGTACTTCTGTGACAGACAGAAAATTGCTACAGATGTGCTCTAAGTGTGGAAAAGGCTGTCACTCAGCATGTAGGCCATCTGCTTTGTATGCAGAAGGTCCTGGTTTCACTCCCTGGCATTTCTAGGGAGGGCTGGGAGAGAACTCTGCCTGAAACCCTGGATACCTCCTCTGTATCATTCCCATTTCAGTATATATGCTGTCAAAGAGAGCATGATACCTCCTGCCTGTCAGTATAATACAACTCCCTTCCCATGTTCCTAAGGTACACCAAATGTCAGAAAGTCAGATATTATTTTTGTTGGCATCTTTCTGTCTCAAGAGACAATGGAGTGCACTTCTAGGGGTGAAGTCAAACCACTGTGTTAGTAGTACGGAAGTGACCTGCCTTGGGCACAAGCCTCCTCATGGTCTCACTGATGTGGTCTAAAGGAAAGCAGAACAATACATTTGGCATTAGCTTGGCTGCAGGAATTGCTGGAAGGAGGCATACAAGGCATCAACGAGCCATCTTAGGGAGTCCATATTTGTGTAGGGTTTACTCCTTCGCCTTTTCTTCTCCCAAAGATATCTCACAAGGCAGCAGATGTTTAGGATCAGAGTTTTCCTTCTCCTAGATAGGCTACCTTCCCAGGTTGATGAGCCCCATCTGCCCATCACTTCCCTCTAAAGCACATGCAGAAACCACCTTCTTGACCATTAGACCCACTATTGGTCTCATCCAGTCAATCCACTGGAAGCTGTGTCTGTATGCAGGGGAAGTCCCAAACTTACTGAGGGCTTGAGATCCATCAGCTATCCTCACCTGGTTCAGCTAGCCAATCGAAGCTGTTCCTGGGGTGTGGCTGCTGTGTGGACAGCTTCTAGGAGCCACAGATTAGAGCTGAGTGGGGTGGGGACCAGTTGGGGGAGGGGACCTCATCCATTTGTCCTCTGGCACACAGCCACTTCCTTCGTTACCCTAAGGACCCATACTTAGGAGGCCATTACCAAGAAGCTGTCCTGGCTATTCCAGCAATTGAATCCTTGCTGAATGCAGGAATTACAAAGGACTCAAACCACACACAAACCCGCAAACTCACAACAATATAGAGGGCAAGGTTAGCATCAACATTAGAGGAATGGACATTTAAGGATCACTTATATGCAAATAGGTTTTGTTATGTGACTGGCCATGACAATGGTGTACAGGAGCCACTTTTGCTGAGATTCAATCCCATATGACTGGCGCTTATCTGTGTATGACATAGCCATATGTAGGGGCTGACTTTGGTAATATAGTGCCCTGAGTGAGGACAAAATTGCACCCCCCCAATCTTATTTTCACAATAATTCCTTTTGGTACAGTTGCTTTTTATGCACTTTCTCAATAGGTACCTCTATAAATATTGGTGTTATTGTTGTGTTGCACCCCTTGGCTTGGTGCCCTGTGCAGGGTAACTGCCCATGCCCCACTAAATCTGGCACTGCCATACAGACAGGGCAGATTGGAAGGTTCTTTCTACTCAAACCATTGGTGCCAAGGAGAAAGAAAACCATGTAGGAGCGCAAAACAGAAAAGCAGTTCCCATGTGGCTATAACAAAAATGGCATAGTCCTTTCCCTCTTGAGCACATCCATAACGCCCACATGTGCCCCCCAAGTCTGCGGATCTGAATCTAGAACATTTCCCCAGGTGGCTATTTCTCCTGCAAGACATAATGCAAAGCAAAGTGGAAAGTAGAAGCAAATTTCAGTGTTTTCTGCTTCTTTTAAACTGCCTGAACTGAAGCCTGTATTATTTATGATATTTTGTGGCCATCCTTGAACCGTATCCCTTTGTAATAGCAACGGGGAGGTTTGGCTTGCACAATGGAGTCCCCCCCCCCCATCTCTGAGGCTGAAGGGAATGGTTTAATGGCTTCCTTCTATTGTCTTATCTCTTGCTATCTTCTCCGCCACTAATGGTCTTTGTTAGAAATTTTATCGACAGTGTGTTTTTTGTTCCCAGAGAACAATAAAGTGAATACTGCTTAGCCAATCAGTTTGGAAAGTACATATGGAAATCTTTAGGATTGCAAAACAGCTCCAAAGGATATTAGTGTGCTGGTTGCTCCCAGCATAGCAAATATTTGGTTTGCGATAGAAACCAAATATACAGGATTAGGCCAAATAAGATTCCATCTGGGTGGAAATTCACATAGATTTATGCTGGCCTCATCGGATATCAGCCAGATAAGGGAATACTTCTCAAACATGGTCCTGTCCTGATCTGTCCTTTAAAGGAGGAAAAAGTTGCTATTTTCAGCACATAATACAAGGCCTATGTCCACATTATAGATTTAAAGAGTCATGGCTTTCCCCCCAAATAAATCCGGGGAATAGTCATTTGTTTAGGATGCTGAGAGTTATTAGGAGCCGCCTATTCTTCTCACAGTTACAATTTCCAAGGTTCCCTGGAGACGGGGATTGATGGCTAAACCACACTGGGAACTATAGCTCTGTGAGTGGAACTGGGATCTCCGAACAGCTCTCAGCAGCCTTAGCAAGCTATGGATATCCCGTGATTCTTGGGAGTAAGCACCACATTGACTTCCCTGACGCCTTGCCCCCCTCCCAGTAAACAGCAGCGACTCAGCTGTGAGGAGGTCAGCTGAGTGCTGTCGCCACACCACTCCATCCACTACTGGGTTAACCTCCTTCATCCCCTAGTGCTGTGATTCTGATATGAATTCCCTCCTCCCCATCCCCAAGTCTGCTATTAAAACTAGTTTGGCTCTCATTGCATCATAAGCTCACTTCCACTTAATGTAAGCAATTAGATTTCAAGTGGCATTATTAATGAGGTGCAGACATTGATTTGCACCTACCCCCTATATGAGTGAGATAAACCACCGGCATTAACAGAAACCAGCTGGTAGCCACATTACTTTGCTATGACTTAATGTGCTTCTGTAATGATATTTTCCTGCTCCATCAACATTTTCCTGTGCCTTCATCTGTATATGTTTATGGGAAAGCAAGAAAAGTGTTGACATAGGATGAAAAGGCAGTTTGGGATCTGCTGTACATGGAAAAATAATAAATATTGTTTCTTAACACTCTCTTTTAAAAATGGTGACAGTTTAGTTTTTAAAATACAACTTACAGCATTAATCCAAGATTGTTGGTGGGGGGGGGGAATACCAGAAATCAGAAAATTATCACATTCATTTAATTCACATTCTGACCAGTATAAGCAACCTGTGGCTTAGTAGAAGCTTATACATTTTCATTACGATTTGGGGCAAGAGGGAAATTTTTATCTAGGGGTAATTTTAGCATGCAAGTCCCTAGTCATGTTAGTCACCAATGAACTTTAGGGATCTTGGCAGGAAGATAAGGACCCCTTATATTTTTTCATTGGTATTCCCCCCCCCCAGCAAATTCACACATGAAAAGAGGCTTTGTGGGTTTCCAAGGTCCTGACTTCACATTGTTTTCAGGTGGGGAGTGCTCCCCCGACCTTTGAATGACACAGTCCTTTTTTCAATTGGTGTTTCCAACTCATAGGGATACAGATATGTAAACCTACCCCCTCAGATGAAAAAGAAAACCAACAAGTTAAAGAGAAGGGGGTTTGGAATTCCTTAATTACACTATGCCACAACTGTTAACAACTACAGTGGTACCTCTGGTTACATACTTAATTCATTCTGGAGGTCCGTTCTTAACCTGAAACTGTTCTTAACCTGAAGTACCACTTTAGCTAATGGGGCCTCCTGCTGCCGCTGCGCCACCGGAGCACGATTTCTGTTCTCATCCTGAAGCAAAGTTCTTAACCCGAGGTAATATTTCTGGGTTAGCAGAGTCTGTAACCTGAAGTGTATGTAACCCGAGGTACCACTGTATTTTGTTGCTGTGCTTTGCTCAAGCATCATGAACACGCTTTGGAATGTTCTCTCACCTTAAGGACTTCTGGGAGGAAAAACACAGTGTAGGAATGTAAAAGTGGCTTGTTTTCAACCACTCATAGCTGTCTGCTTCTCCTCTTCACTGTGCTTCAGGGCAGACATTGGCTTTGTAGTACAAAGTGTGCCAGCCAGGACTACTGAAAGGACACGCGGTTCCCAGAAACACACATGAATGTCGTCTGTCCCCTCAGTTTGGCTGCTGACTACCAGAGTTGTTAGCATCTTGTCTGACACAGGCCTGCACCTAGCACCTGCCCCTTCAGTTTGCCAGCCACTGACTTGCACACTTCATTTCTGGTCATCTTCTAGGGGTGGAGGAGAAATGCAATTCAGTACACATTTAAAGTCAAATTTATCAAATTCGCACTTTCCAAAACAAGGTACTCACTCAAAACACAGCTAATCTTTGATAGCCGCGCTTAATTTTGCAGTGTGGCTCTCCAACCGACATTTACAAAAATGCATATATTTTGGGAAGTGTGCAAATAATAATAATAATAATAATGATAAATAATAATAATAATAGAGACAATATTGAATATGACATACAAACGTGCATTATGGTAAGGAAAATTGCTTGCTGAAATTTACCCTCTCAGATGAAAAAGAAAAAGACTAATAGTCAAAACTGCATCTAAAACTGAGTTTATTAGAACTTCACACTTAAATTCTGATTAATTTCCATAAGGATTTTTTAAAAATTAAGAGCAAAGAATGTGTTTTATTTTCTTATTCAAGAAAAGCAAATGTTATTACTTGCTCAATATATTGCTCCATAGTTCTTTGCCCAGGCTGAATTTTATATCCATATGCACTAGAGCCCCAATGCATCCACCACACCCCAGTCTGAGATTAGGAATATAAAAAGGGAAAAAAATAGCAACCATTTCTGGTAAATAGGAGGCATGAAACTGCATGTGGGATTGATACATAGGGGAATGTTCCTGTCTTTCACTCATTTTTTAAAAGAAAAGCAAAGTCCAGGGTGTCTTCAGTTGGCCAGCTGCTTGCAGGCTGGAGAACGGCCTGTTGTTGTCAGGCACGTTTCCCTAGATCTTCAGTTTTATTGCTCTGCTGGGGCTACCTGGATGTGGGAAATTGGACTAAATACTCAAAGAGGATGTCTTTAGCTGGTATTTTCAGCCAAATTGATATGAGTCCAAGATTTAATACTTCCTCGCTTTCCACTAACCACATGTTATTACGAATAACATGTTTTCAGGAAATTGGAAACCACTACAAATGCCGCACACTTTGAACTGGAACATCACCTCTTAATGTGGGAATCAAAAGGCACCTGAAGCCTCATTATGTCCCGTTTTCATCACAAGAGTCAGCTCCATTTATCAAACAGGAAAACTGAAGTGCGGAAAGGATACATTGTTCTGTGTTAATGTTGTCGGTTGTGGAGTGCTGTCACAGGACTCCCACCCAATGCCTTGGCTACAGCCTAGCTGCAAGGGCACCTTTATTCCTTTAGAATTTACTACTTGATCACACACACACACACACACACATTCTTAATTTGAAAGCACATTCTTATTGGAAAGCCACTTCCTTAACATCAAACATGTAATAATTGTTAGAGAATGACTTAATAAGGAAGTACAACCACTGATGTGATATGAGAAGAAATCTTGAATATTTGGAGCCCTGGGGTGCAGTTGGTGGAAGCTTCAGGGCCCCTATGCTAAAAGCTGTGGTTTTTAGTGGGCTTTGTAGAAGGTGAAAGACTCTGAGGTTCATTATCAAGGCTTGAAAAAGGCTCGCATATTTATAAATGAGAGCAAAATCCTATGCATGTCTAATATTATTAATAATAATTAATATTCACAAATAAGTCCCATTATGTTCAAAGCACTTCCTTTCAGGTAAGTGAGTCTAGGGTGGAAGTTTTAGTGCTCTAAGCAAATGGCTTTCACCCAGTAAATCAGATCATCTACCACCATCCACCCTGAATAGATCAGAGGATCATCAGTGTACACTGTACAAAACAACTCCCAAGTATTTACTCAACAGACCATGGGTATTTATTGACATTATTCATCTTACATAATTATTCCCTGCTTTTTCAGGCAAGCCTTCACAAAGCAGCATACAATAGCATAACAAAAACCAACCAACCAAAACCAACCAACCAATAATAGCAGCATTCTAATATGTCACAAATAAATACATACTGTCAGGGCTGCCTCAGGTCCCAGCTCACAAAGGACCAACGCCAGGTTTACTTTATATACAAAGAAGTTTATTGCAGTTCATTTTCCGCTCCACAGCCGAGGCGCGCAGCCCCACGTCTGTTACGCTAGACCGTTGAAGTCCCCTCTGAGTCAGTCCCTCCCCTGCACCAGTTTAAGAAGCTTGCGCTGCTCCACCTCTTCCTTTCTCTCCTTTTCCGCAGGGTCTTCCTGCCCGCTGGGGTTTCGCCCCTCCTGGATTCCCCTGACGCTGAATCCCCAGACTGCTCTCCCTCCCTCCTGCGGGCTTTGGGACCTGGCTCCTCCTCCGGGCTCCCTGTTCTTCCGCGCGCCTGCACATTTGAACTTGGCGCGCGCGCGCCCAACTTCTAACCTTCCTTTTGACAGTTACGCTACTCCCCTCACTACTCCCCTCCCCTTCCGGGAGGATGGCTTGCTCTGACCTCCCCTCCTTTTCTGCTGCCGGAGCTGCTTCCCCTGTCACACTGGAACCTCCTCCCCCTTCGCTGCGCTCTGGAGGGGAAGCTGGTCCTGACTCCCAGCTGCCACTTTGGGATCCCCTGCTGGCCCCTTGCCCTCGCTGCGTCCCCCCTGGGACTCCCTTTGTCTTGCCCACAGGCGCCCCCTCCTGGGAATCCTCAGATTCGCTGGAGAGGCTCATGGAATCCTCTGACCCACTGCCATCCTCTTCCTCGGCGTCCTGGGATTCTTCCCCATCGCTCTCCATCTCCTGCCTCCCCTGTGCCTCTGTCCCTGAACCCCTGACACATACCGTACATATTATTTAAGAACATAAGAAGAGCCTGCAGGATCAAGGCAATGGACCTGCACTTTAGTTACACAGTGGCCTTTTGGAAGGCCAGAGGCAGGATCTGAGAACAAGAGCTGTACTCTCCCCACCTGTGAATTCAGCCACTGGTATTGAGAGTCCTTCTGCCTCTGATTGTGGGTGTATCATGTGGCACAGCAAGAAAGCCTCAGAGCACATGAGAATCTTTTGTCATCCTCTGAGTATTTATGGTGCCCTATAACAATGCCTAAACATGCCTGCCATGTTTTGAAATTGGTATTTTACATGCCAAGCCCCAGTAGCTTTGCTTGCAACCTCTGTGAACCAAGCACCTATTTATGTAACAACCTGCAGGCATTTTAAACAGCTTTGCTGTACATATAGTGAGCTGTTCATTCTCTCCCCCCCCTTAAACAAATTTTGTTTGTGTAGAAGGACCTATAACGTCTCTGAACATAAAAGTATGCTCATAACCTAAGAGTAAGCTTCGATTAGCTTGTTCCAGATGTGGGGAGAGGGAAAAAGCTGTTAGAAATCTCCAGATCTTAATATTAAAAAGTATGCTCAGTGGCTAAAGAAAGGAGAATAGAGAGTCATGGCAAGAGTAACTGAAATTAAAGTTGCAGCCATATGCACACTTATGCATACCATATGCAAAAGCCTTGGACGAGGCAAGAATGCGAGACAGATTACCTCACTTTGGAGGTGTTTGGACTGCTTCTGAAGCAACTTGGGTCTGAAGTAGTCTGAGGTGATTGAATCTCTCTTGAAGCAGCAGCAGCAGCGATGCTCAAGGCTCCCAAAGAAATGGCTTTGAAGCCACCACTACTTGGGACATGGTGTCCCACTGTTCAGTGGGTGGCTAACAGGATTCATCCACCCGCAAGGGGCTACCATGCCTGCAAATTTCAGCCAGTTCTGCCAAACAATTAAAAAGATGCAGGTGTTTGTTGATGTCTCATCTTAGTAAGTGGGAATAACAAATGAGAATTCGGAAAACAAGATGAGACTCCATTTCATTTCTAAGGTGAAGCATGAAGTCAGCCCTACTGTTCTTGCCTCCCAGGCAACCCACTAGCTGAGCCAATGAGACAAGTTCTGAAGTGAACAGACAGATGTTGCACAGCACTGGGTAGTTCTGATGAACTAATTAAGTAGAGCTTTATTTCTGCCATGGCTCTGTTCCAGCATCTCTTTTCTGCGCTCAGCCTTAACCTTGGAACCCATGAAACAGATACAGCTATATGTGTTTGACATTTCCTTCACTACAAGTCTCCACACAACACAAAGGTCTATCAGATGATGAGTCTTGAGCCCTGGCATATATTTATTCTAGAAATTAAGAACTACTTCTAAGTTAGAATGCATAGGATGCAAAGCTTCGTGCCCTTCTTTAGAATTCACTGCAATCTCAGAACCAGCAGGAGACGTTTGTTATGGTCTACTTTTACACTATGTTCTTAAGCCTTCCAGGAGCGAATCCTGATGATGGATTAAACCTTTTGCAAAGCAAATACATCTGAGGCCAAACAAGCTGAGCTATCGCTCTCTTGCCAATACTATCAGATCTCATAGGTAAGGTCTAATTACAGTTTACCTGTCTGGAAGCTGTACAGCAGCAGCAACGCAATCCAAGACATATTTATTACGATTAAGTCCCATGGTCTCCAATAGGGCTTACTCCCTTGTAAGTGACACTACTCCTATAGTGTTCAACAAGAGGGGGGCTGGAAAGCCAACCCAATGCATTAAGAGACCTGGATATAATCCCTAAACAGAAAACATGCTCTATAGTGAAATCTACCATACCACTGGGGAGGTCGGGAAAGATGGAGATATTTATACTGTGATCATATTGGAACATAAGATTAAGTCCATCTGGATAAACCATGTCAAAGGCGCTGTCATATGCCAGAGATGAATTTCAAAGCCTGCCACTCTTGGGGCTGTATGCAGTTTAAGAACTTGGAGGTGGTATTTAGAACCAGATGTTTGGGTCGCTTTAAGTCTGACCTTGAAAAATTCTTTTCTAAATCCCCTGTTCAAAAATATACTTCCCAAGAGTCCCTCATGTCCCAAACTTTCCCCTTCACCTTGTCCATTGTCATTTGATACCACAATGGCAGTACCTCCTTTGACATACGTTCTTGACCAAGATCTTGGTGATGGCAATAACCACAATTAGGCTGGAGCTTGTCTTATGCACACTTGCACTTCTCATAGTCCCTATCTCTTGTAACTTATAGATGCAATCAAATTCATGGTAACTTTTGCATATAGTGTGCATAAGTGTTACCTGGTAAAGAGTTACAGTGGCACTTTCAATCATCTTATTCATTCATGTGGGAGCGAGGAGAATAAAGACGGGCTGCCGATAGTATATTTCTAAAAATGTAACCTAGGCAGTATGACTCATGATCCACACCTTGTGTCATTCAATAAACAGTGTCTTTTGAAAATCTTCCCACCATGAATGGGCTGTGAGTGCTCAAAGGAACAAGAAAAATTGTGGTTCTGCCTACAGAGTGAGTGGAAATAGATGCAAAAACCCTCCCCTTTCACCTCCTTGCCCTTGCAGAGAATTGGATCAAATAACCTGAGGATTGTGAGATTGCTACATCCCTTCTTCAACGATTCAAGGGCCTGATGCAAGGAAAGGTGTGTACTTTGAGAGGGTCTCTCTTGTTTTCTTGCTGCTTACAGCTGCTATTCACAAGTAGTGTTTCATAGGTTGATTTGTTGTCCTCAGATTAAGTTCTTAAAGGAAGCCTACCTACCAAAGGCCTTGAGCATTCACTGAAGTCTAATTACATTCCGCTTTTGTTCCTTGAAACTTCACTCCCTATTGTGTGGAGGGGTGGATAGAAAGTGCAAACACACACATACATGCATGCATTTTGTAGTTGCAAAGGAGTAAAACAAAAATGGAACAAACAACCTGTCTCCTAGCAAAGAGTTCTGCATAGATTAGAAGAGAATAATAACCTTTTGTTTTATCATTTTTTTAAAAAGCCAACAATGCGCTTTTGTTTTGCGTAAGAAAGGAATATTTTTAATAGTGTTGGAGTGGAGAAGTAATCACTTAAGTAAAGGGATGGACTAAGTAGAAACAGAAGAATATTTTGGAATTTAGCCATCAAACCAAATACCATGCCTGGTAATGATTGGTTGATGAGGTACATTTAGGGAAGGGTGGGGGGACCCACATGAACTACAAGTAAACAGGGCTTCTAGTTGTCAAGACCTGCAAATCGTGTTTATGTAAGAATAATTGTGCCAAGCCAGCTTGTGATTGCGGGAGGGGGCACGGCAGTCTACACAAATCATGAAATCTACCGTATTTTTCACTCTATAGGACGCACCCGACCATAGGATGCACCTTGTTTTAGAGGGGGAGAACAAGAAAAAAAAATCTCCCCCTCTCTGCGCAGCGCCCCTTCAGCGAAGCGGCAGGAGAAACAGAGCCCCTTCCATTTCTCATCCCGCTTAGCTGAAGGGGCACTGCACACCTCTCCCTCTCCCACATTGCCTTCACCTTCAGTGAAGGCAATCCAAAGCCTCCGGAGCGCGGCGGGAGCGCTCCCACTGCACTTCGGAGGCTTCACATTGCTATCGCTGAAGCCAAGGAGCCTGCATTCGCTCCATAAGATGCACACACATTTCCCCTTAATTTTTGGAGGGGAAAATGTGTGTCTTATAGAGCGAAAAATACGGTATGTAGATGCGGGGAGGCAAAATACGGTACATTGATCTGACTCGGGCCTACGATATCTGGTTCCTAATAAACAAAAGGTATGATGCTCAAAGGTCCAAAGGAACAGGAGTCGGGATGGATAAGCATAGAAGAAGTCCTGTGGGGAAAGGCCCCTCCAGACTGGTGTTTTTTTCTGGGGGTCAGTTGTGCAGTAATGCTCAATAGCATATCATCCAACATTTATCTGGTGAAAATAGGGTTCAAGCATTGAATTTTAGGCTAACTGGGTGCCATCTCTTCAGTGTTTTTTTCCATTCTGGTTTGTTTGGCAGCAGTTGGAGCAGCTGATTGGAAAACAAGCTGCTTCTCCTCACTTTGCAGCGTCACTTAGCACTGGAGCTGCTGTATATTTAGAGTGAAACTGAAAGGTGCTGGGCTGGATCCATTTGACAAACAACCTGTCTGCCCGCTCAAGGGTGTGGTGGCTATTTACAGTGCCTGCATTACAATTTGCTAATGCAAGTGGGTCAGGTAACTCAAACCACCCTTGGAGAAGACTAGTAAAAGTCTAGCCCTTAAGTAAACACTTCCCTTCCCTGCAGAGCGAGCATCCTTTGTCATGTGGTGTCTCAGTCGCTTCCTGGTATTGCTGTTCCAGTCAAACACTTCTCTTTATCTTCCTCCGATTATCGCACTGGCCACTTCATCACCAAGGCTGTTGTTGCTGTAATCTGGAAGGTCAGTAAGTTCTGCTGAACTGGAAACTTACCCTTCTGAAGAAGAAAAAACACTAGTAGTGTTCTTGAAACACTGACCAGTGTCGTATTTTAACCGGGATTTAGCAAGGCTCGGGATTTATTCTCAATGCCAAAGCCTAGCCCTGGAACAAATAGAGAACCAATAATCCTTCAGCCTGTTCTAACAGCAAACTTATTCTCTTTCGGCAGCCAAAGCAGCGACACCCGCACAAAAGACGGAGGTGTCAGTAGGCTTGGGGAAACTCCAAGGTTTGCAGAAATAGAAAATAGAAAATCTTATGGTAAGCCTCAAAATGACCCAATGAGGACTGAGCATGCTCAGTGCTGGCATTGGAATGCCGAGTAAATATTGCAAGGAGATTGATGGAATAATGGTTAGAGTGTTGGACTAGGCCCTGAGAAACCAGGGTTCAAATCCCCACTCAGCTATGACGCTCACTAGGTGACCTTGGGCCAGTCACCATTTCTCAGCCTTTTCTACCCCACAGGGTTGTCATGAGGATGAAATGGCAGGGGGTGGGGGAGAACCAGGGACAGTACTTTGACCTCTTTGGAAGAAAAGGTGGCATATTAATGTAATAAATAAATATCCTGAAATGGGGCATGGTTTGCTGGCTGGAAGCCTGAACAAGAGTAGTTCATACTACAACGTTTTGTGGAAGGTCCCAGTTGTTATTCTGTGTAATAAGCAAAGCTCACCCAACAACTCTAGAATTGATGAACAGAGCTGTGCTCTGGTATACAAGAACATTTCACAGCAACATAGGAAGTTGCCTCGTATTGAGTCACATCCTTGGTCCATCAAGCTCAGTAGTGTTGACAGTGACTACTAGCAGGGTTTCAGGCAGGAGGTATTCCCAGTTCTACATGGAGAAGTCAGGGATTGATCCAGGGACCTTTTGCATGCAGTACATGCCCACTACCACTGAGCTTTCCCAAGTCTCCCTTCTTTGAATGGGAAAATGCTCCACATGTACAATGAAGAAACCAGTTGAGGAGACAATGGCTGTGTACACACCATGCTTTTAAAGAACACACCCCAAGAATCCTGGGAAGTGTGGCTTGTTGAAGGTGTACTCTGTGAGGGGTAAACTACAGTTCCCAGCATTCTTTGTGAAGGAGGGATGTGCTTTAAATGTATGATTTGTGCACAGCCAGTGAGGCAGCTCTGACAGACACTTTGCATGGTACGTTTTCCTGCACTGAATCTCACATCTGCAAAAAAAGAGGAAAACATTTGAACGGATCCCATGTGAATGTGAGTTGATGACAGGCATGGCACAGAATGTACTCTTTGACCATGGACAGACATCAGTTAGCTAGTACTGGCCCTCCAGGAACTGGAAGATTAGAACTACTAGATTAGAGATAACTAGATTCCTGGAGAACTGCTATCCTGAGGTGACCATAAACCAAACCCTCACAGAACAATGTGCATCAGCTGCAGGCAACAGCTTTTGACTGCCTGGCTTCCTTAGCAGAAATTCAGACCACTGAGATGACTTAGCTGAAAGCTTCTGCTTGCTTCTACTTGGCTAAGTGATTCCTCCTGAACTCAGTTCTCTGAGGAAGGTTGTATAGCTGACTCAAAGCGGGTTGGGAGTGTAGATGCACTGAGATCTCACCACACAAAGCATGTGCATCTGTAGGCAGACCAAAAGCGATGTTTCTCTGCCTTGAAAGCAGATCTTTCGGAATACAGCAAAACTTTGTCCAGACCACTTCCAATTCACTTCAGCACATCGGTTTTCACCCTGCAAATTCTCTCTCTTTTCCACCAGAGATCTCTCAAGTGCACAGAGGGGACTAATCTGTTATCTTTTGGGAATGTTTCCAGCTGCTCCGTTCTGCCCACACCGGCTCTGTTTTGTGTTACCTCAGAAACTGAAACTAACGTGACACCAGTATTGAGAAACCAAAACAGGAAGTTAACACAGATTGCCATATATGGGCCACACAGGGTGTGGAGTAACATGTTCAGACTAAAAATACAGCGATATGTAGCTGCCTTCTATTTTCAGTTTGGCTCAATTCCTACTTTCTACACTTCGATGGCATTAAATATAATCTCTCATTCTTGGCATTCAGCAAGGAAGCATTTTGTTTCCTCTCATTGAAAACTTGCATAACTGTGGCTACAAAGTTAGTAAAATAATGCATTTTACTTCAGTTTTGATTGGTGCAAGCTTTAGACAGGGACAATGGAAAGGCAACACAAGAAATAAAAGCCTGTCTCATTCCTCGTCCCCTTATTCCTGAAATTTTGCTATCTCTGGCTTGATGCAGGGTTTTGTGAAACCTGAAAGCTTGCATGCAAGTAATCCAGGACTATGGAACCTGTGGGCCTTGCTGATGGGGGTCCAGCAACATCTTTCATGCTTAACAGAATATAGTATTTTGATACATTTCTTTTTTTTCAAAACCAAAAAACCAAATCCAGTTATAAAAACCTTGCCAGGGTTAACTGGGAGTTAACTAGCTATCTCATATTGGCTCAAGCTCTGAAAGTCTGGGGATTGTAAGCTAAGGCTGCTGCCTTAATAGACATACACCATGCCGAGCAATGATGCTGTGCTATGTCACAGATTGTGCTTGCTTACAGCTTACTCTACAAGCACCCCCCCACTTTCCCTTGGCCTTTCAGGCCCAAATCCAGATGGGGATGATGGAGTGCCTGAGACCAGCAAAAATGCCCGATGTTGCCCTGGTCCTGCATTGTCTCACAAACCCTTAAGGATCATCTGCTTCTCCTGGAACTGTAGTTTATTATGGGAATTGTGGGTCTGTGAGAAGGGAAACTACAATTCCCAGGAATCTTTGCGGGAGGAAACAATATGCTTTAAACGTGCACCGAATGTGCTTTAACTACATGGTGTTGATTGTGGGTCAACAGAACTGGGGGGAACCAGTCCACTGTTGTCCCTGATTATACTTTTTCTTCTTCTCATCAACAGGGAGGTTCCCGTATTATAGACTGAGGGGCTACACCCAACCTGACAACAGAGGCAGAATGTCATTAAATCATCTTTTACTAACAGCCACTGCTGTCTTGTTTTTCCTTTTCTAACTCCAGCAGTTGTGTCATTAAAAAAATAAAAATAAAATGCTGGCCTCTCAGCTTGCACACAAAGGTATGCCATATTTGCAGAGAGAGTTGTACTATTATGACCTTGCTTCATGTAGGCAGCTTCACACGCCCACAAATTTTATGTTGCCTTAGCGCATGCCCTAGAAGCTTTGCCCAATGCCTATGGTCCTTGCAGAACTACAGAACTACAGTCACTGCCAGGCTGCCAGGCAGAAGCTGAGCTTCTAGGTGAGGGACAATGATAGAACTTGCTCATGCAAATGCTGCTGACACTTTCCTCCCATTTAGTGAACGGTGTTGCATTTCAGAAAGGAGATAGGTGGGGCTGAGCAGGCTCATTTGTCCAAAAAGCACTTGGCAAAACCGGAGTAGCATATCAACAAACTCTGGGTTTTCCTTCTGCCTCTGTCTTGGGAGGTTTTCTGTGTTTGCAGGACCTGGAGTTGCGGGTCTGTGGTCATTAACTAGAATTGCACGAAGAGAATGGAAGGAGAGGGGGATTAGCAGTTGCCTATTCTAGCATTTTTGGAGGTGAGAGGACCGGTAGCTTTCAATGCACTGCCTCCTTCTGCTGTTCTTCTCCCCATCTCTTCTCTCTGATCCCTCAAGGCTGTTAACCTGGTTGTGAAAGAGAGATACGCCACTCATGCTTAGAGCAACTATATTTCTGCAACTGAGCCATAGGATTCCAAACAAGTTTTAAGCCCAATTGAGCCTTGGCATAAATTTAACCCTGTTTAGTGAAGTGAAATCATTGATGTTAGAGAAAAGACCTGGTAACTTTAAAAGAAAAATCAAATGGGATTCTAAGCACTAAGTTACATGGGATGCTCAATGTGTCAGTCAAGCTGCAGGAATCTTTATAAAAAGCTCTAAATAGGAGTCATATGGGGGAGTAATTGGGATGGTGACACACCGAAAATAGCGATAAATCTGCTATCAGGATTTACCCATTTTGGTGTTCAGTGTAGCTATTTACCACGCAACTATCCTTTTCTACTCTGTGTTCAAGGACTCTGGAGCAGGATACTTCCATTCAGAGGGTGATCATAGATGGATTGCACCTCCCTCTCACCTCAAATCCTGGTAAAATGCAAGCTCTTTCTTTTGTCCCATTCCACCCATTATAATGACAAGCATTGTTAAAAATTCATTTAGTTGTTACTGAAGGGCATAAAGAGCTAGGATAATGTGGCATTTTTTCACACATTAAATGAAAAGCATTTGTGCTGTTGTGAACGATGTTAATAGAAGATAGAAAGCTGCATTTATTTATTTATGTTCAGCTGGATTAAAATTGTATGAGAACACGTGTCTTTGGTTTGTAAATATAATTTTAATTTCTCAGTAGCTAATACACACACACCTTCCTAGGGTGTAACATATGAATTAGATGGGATTGTATCCAATACAGCATTTGTGCAAGAAGAAAAGAGACGTTTTAAGTCAAATGTACATTCTTAGCCATTTTAAGACTTGTGCTGCAAACCAATTCAAGCAAAAACCCAATATTGAGCATTATGTGTCAAACCGTTCTAAAAGGTCACCAAGGGCGAAATGAGGAGTGTGTGTGTGTGTGTGTGTGTGTAGAAATAAAACAGACTGAAAGGGGAGGGGTGATATGTTTGGGGAACCCCTGAAGACGTGCAGAGATACTAATCGGTCTTCTGAGAACGATCTTTGTGGCTGTTTAAGCTACGTAGGCTAAGAGAACCATCAGGCAGGAATCAATCACAGAATTGTAAGTCAGAAGGGATCTCGAGGGTCATCTAGTCCAACAGAAGGCATGTGAAAACATGTGAAAACAGACTCCATCCAAGCTGCTAAGTGTGGGAAAAAAAGGAAAATTGTTGACAAAGGGCGTGGGGCATGCTGGCCAGCTAAGCTGTTTTTCTGAATTTCAGAGGAAGACAGCAACGCAGATGTTGATGTTAACATCAGGCTCTCCCTTTTGCTTGGGGAAAAAAGAGAGAGAGGGAGAGAGAGCTGCGGTGGATGTCCAAGAGAGATACTGCTATCATTATGCCTTTCCAGTTCTATTTAAAGTCCGCGTAGGAGCCAAGAGGAGAAGCTCAGCATAAACACCACCAGATCAGGGTAGTACCAGGTGTCAGCTAGCCCTGCAAAGTCACTGAAATGTCAAGGGTTGTTTTTCCTCTCCTCCCTTGCTTTCGTCTGACTGGGAACTGCCAGTGTTTATTTAAAAGATATCCTTCGCATTTGGCAAGGATGCCAGTGGGGCAGACGTTAATGGATTATTATTTGGAGCTGGCAGGCTGCCAAGGAGACAAGGATAGCTTGGGCTTGCTACCCAAAGCCCCTGCCATTAAGCATGAGAAAAAGAGTCCAACTATTGGAACTGCCGGGCCTTGCGGTTTTCAGAGTTAGGTTGAACACGGCTTTCCAATAAATGCTCTCTGCTCTTATATTAGATCTGACCTACTAAAATTCCGTAGGGGAGAATGGAAAGAGGTTGGGGGGCATTCAGCCACAGCTTCAAGGTCCCAAAGCAATAATGCCCTAGTTTGGCTGGTTAGTCCGTTTGGTTTTTGTCAGCTGCAGCGTCATGCCGGTTAACGGTGCAAGGAATGTCTTTTTCCACAGACAGAGAGGACCCGATCAGATAGCAGCTAAATGAAGTGGAGGTTTCCACGCTCGTTTCCGATGGGTCTTTGATGCAACAAGTCTGTAATGCTGAAACCATCTGCTCTGGCTTGTGGAACTTGTCATTCACATGGCATGTCATTCACAATGGCCATTTTGCATCAGGCAAAGCTAGCAGTTTCACTCGTCTTGTGAAAGCCTTGACATACAGATCCACAGGCCAGAAAAAATCCTTAGGAAATGAGTTTCCATGGGCAATTGTTGAAATGTTTTTGAGATGCTTTCCGGGCACATCTTAAGCCATCTGCCAGAACAGGACGACATGTGCAAACCACACAAAGTCAGCTGGTGTTTTGACCTCAGCAGTTAAATATCTGTACTTGAATTCAGCCTGGGACTACTGGATCCGGCCACTTGACTCAATGGCACAGGCGGATAATCAAAACATTGGGAAAACTAGAAATTGAGGCATATATATATCATACGTTTACATGAAACTACAAACAGTTCTGTTAATTGTATGAGTTAAACCATCACAAGGCTGCCTCTGTCAACCTGTTGCCATCCACATATTTTTGAACTGCAGCTCCCTGTGGCTGATGGAAGTTGTACTCCAAAATATCTGCTGTCCTCAAAGGCCATAATTCCAAGCCATAATGTCCTGGAGGAGAAAGAACAAGTTTCTGTTCTGGCAGAATCAGTCAGTGACTGGGGTCCTCCAAACAGGTTTGGGTTATATCATACCCTATGTCCCATGATCGCTGCTATTTCAACAATGCCTGGTTAGGAAGTGCAGGTCCGTGGCACTTCATTCTTCACAGGAACCGTCACAGACAAGTAGCAATGGCTTCAGGGCTTCTTGTTGAGAGGCAGGTGGATCATTTTCAGCTTCCCAGCATGTTTAGGATTTGCTGGAGCTTCCCTGCCTAAGCTGGTGCAAGGTGAGGAGTTGTCATCAGCTCACAGTGGTCATAGATTGCCCTGTATATGATTTGGTATAAGTTGTTTGGAAACTAAGTTATTCCATAAAAATCATTCCAGGAACAGCCTGTGATTTTGTAGGCCCAATAGACACACTGGGGCATATTTTGATTACCAAACAACAACAACAACTTTAAAAAAAAACAATTTTGAGGGGCCTTTTTAAATAAATAAATAAATAAATCTGGGTCTCTCAACCTTGCTTTTAAATAAAAACAAACAAACCCTTTCTGTTCTTTATATTGGGACTGCTTATTATTTCTTCCGCGGAGCAGGGGGAGTCATCTGTACATGTCCTGAAGCATTACACACACACACACACACACACACACACACACACACACACACACATATATTTACACAGACCTCCCTTCTGATGACCCTGAAAACAGATTGCACATTAGCACACGAAACCCATTGCAGCTTCAAAGAAATTCTGTCACATTCCACCAATGCTCTTAGGCAAAGGAATCCTACTAGCAACTCCAGGAGTTAATTTGCTAATGTCAAAAATGATGGGGCAAATACAAAGTAATGTCTTGTGTCCTGGATATTTTTAGATCAATATTGTTTACTATTTTGCTTCTGTTCTCCAAGTCCTCTCTTCACACACACACACACACACACACACACACAGAGAGAGAGAGAGAGAGAGAGAGAGAGAGAGCAAACCAAAAAAACAAAACCCTGCATTCCACAGTTGCATCATCTATGTTCTTTGAGAGTCAACCTTCCTTCTAGTCCATCAGGATGTGTACGCTATAATTAAGGTGCTGAGAAAGACCATTTAGCGAAAGCCAGTAGCTGCAACACAGTAACATTTACTGCTGTGGTTGAAAGCATTGGAAGGTTGGGTGGAATTTTACTATGTAGTAGTTTTATCTGCTCATCACTGGCAAAGGAGAAGAAGAGAAATGAAACCTTAGACAGAGATTTGTCACTAATGAAACAGATAAAGCAAACAGTTTTACGTTTGTTTTCAATGTAGGCAAATAACTATTAGCCCTAGCAGATGAGATATTTTGTGCTGGAAGGTTATTAAGGATTCATTTATTTTACCTGAAGTTCAATTATTTCGTTTTCATTCTTCAGTATTATTGGACCTATAGAATACTACTGTGCCTGGCTGTGGTTTAGTGGGCTCTTCCTCTCTAAGAGATGTGTTTATTTGTTGATTTATTATACTTATATTCCACCTTGTAGCATTGAGAGGCTCTTGAAGTGGCTTACGCAACATTATGAAAAGTAAGAAACACTGTGACTCACTTCTAGTAAAGGGACAGCAATTGCACGGCCTGCATATGGAACCAGGATCGTTCAGGCAGCATTTTCAGCAAAAGGTTGTGATGGAGCAGTTGGCACTTGGCTTAGTTCATGATGGAGGCAAGTCTTCCTTGCTAGTAGCTGCCAGACAACAGCTCCCTCTGAGGCAAGGGACTGGGGCGGAGCAGCTGGATCTTGATGGAAGCAGTCTCCTCTTGCAAATGCCAAACACCAGCTCCCACTGAAGTCAAATTTAACCATGCTCGCCAAATGGCGGCCCAGCTAGGGCTCAGTCCAAAAGCCTATCTATTTTGCCAGAGGTCTTGGAAGGTGTGAAATAAAATGGTCATGTGCAGAGTGCCTATTCCGCTCCGCTGAGTCATTAGCCAGCTCCCATACACCCATAATTAGGGGTTCCCTCAAAAGCGGATTGTCAATTGGCTCAGCCAGGCAGTACTGAGCTTACTTCCAGTTTCCAACCCCATGACTTAAGTCTCTTCGGCTAGCTGTCCTTGAGAACGGCAGCATTTCTTTAAAAATCAGCCTTGGCCATTAAGAATGTACCTGACGGCCACGTCACTCAGCAACACGTCTGTTGTTGCAAGACATGTTGTAACCTTGCAGGACACGTTGCTCTCCATAACTTACTCTCCTGCTTGTAGTGGGTATGCAAAGCTTGCTCCCTATAGCCCCAATGGAACCAGTGCTTACTTTTTTATTGCCCTTAACAGCCACTCTTCATTAAGCCTTCTCCCAGGCTATTCCCTTCCTCCTTTCCCCAAAGGTTTGTTGCTGCCCAACTGGATAGCCTCCCACTCTCAACAGCTGTGCCCTTGCCACAAATGCCAGATTGCTGGGGTTGCTGTCCTTTTGATATAATGAGAGAGAGAGAGAGAGAGAGAGAGAGATACGCCCACAATAATGAAGGGCATGTGTTTCTTTTTATGCTGTTGGTGCAGGAGCCAAGAAGCAATTGCTGCTCACCAGATCTTTGGAATAGTCCTCTTTAAGCTGTCATGGAGTTTTGTTCTTGATTTGGCATTTTGCTCCTTTCCAAGATTTCATAGGCACATGGAGGGGGAAGGGACTTTGTAGGCCATCAAGCCCAACTGCCTGTTGTGGGTAGGCATTTCAGAGCAAGGGCATCCCGAAGAAATGGCTGCCCAACTTCTGTTTGAAGATCACCAGTGAGTTTCATCATCAAATTGATATTATTATTATTATTATTATTATTATTATTATTATTATTATTATTATTATTATTATGCCCTATACCCATTGATCTCAGAGCAGTGCACAACATAAAATCACAATATAAACACCACAAAATACATAATTAAAACAAAAACAAAGACAACCCAATAATGCCCCCCACTTCCACAACACATTTTAAAAGGGCATCGGATGTCAATCAGCCAAAGGCCTGGTTAACAACCAATGTTTTGGCCTGGCACCTAAAGGTATATAATGAAGGTGTCAGCTGAACCTCCCTGGGGAGAGTATTCCATAAATGGGGAACCACCACAGAAAAGGCCCATTCTCATGTTGCCACCCTCCAGACCTCTCGTCGAGGAGGCACACAAAGAAAGGCCTCAGGTGATGCCTAAAGGGTCAGGGTAGGTTCATATGGAGAGAGGCAATCCTTACCATTAGAAAGTTTCTTCTGATGCTCAGCTGAAATTTACCCCCTTCTAACTTAAGCCCATTAGAGCTGTTTTTTCACCCTGTAGCAGCAGAGAACAAGGTCACATCTACACCACACATGTAAAACGCACAGTTTCCCTCAAAGAATTCTGGGAACTGTAGTTTGTTAAGGGTGCTGGGAATTGTAGCTCTGTAAAGGGTGAACTACAGGTTCCAGAATTCTTTGTGGGAAGCTTTACAAGTGCTTTAAACGTATGGTGTGGGTATCAGTTTTAGGAAATAAATAAAAATAAATAAAATGATGCCTTTTGTTCACCTGATGATTTTCTTCTTCAATGAAAAGTCTGATTACCAAATCCAAGAAATGAGGCGGGAGGAGCTAGTTAATGAATTATGAAGATGACTGGCAAGTCTTGGCTACATAGCTAGCTGCCTTCAGCTCCATCCTAAGTCCCCCACCCCCTGCAGCTGCAGAAATAGCAGAGCACATGAAAGGTAATATTTTTTGCTATTAGCGAAGAAAGGGAAAAATGTGATCTTTGCTACAGCCTTGGGAATAATTTTCCAAAGCTACATAGAAAAAGCCAAAGTGAATAGTGCTTTTCTTGGCACTGGCCTGACTGCTTAGCTCACATCAATAATTTTAATGCTTTATTTGTGGTTTGGGTTGTAGCAATTGGTGAAAACCTATGGAGAGAAAAAAGTGACAAAATCTACTAAATATCTCCAAAGTTCATGAGTTGCATTTTTTTTTTTTTTGTGGGGGTGGGAAATACTCCATGTTTTTGAGAAGCCTTAGAAACTATACAGGCTCATAAAGTGAAGCCATAAAAGCAGTTTTACTTTACATTTTCAAACATTGCTGAAAAACATTTTATGAGGTTTTAATTAGAGCTTTATGGTTTGAGGAGTTACAATGACAGATTGTCCAATGTTTTTGGAGATGTCTAAATATTGCACAATAGCTCCGCCACCGGCTAAGCACAAAATACAGCAATTTTATTTCTGGAGCGCACATGTGCTGTATTATTTCCTCTCCATTACTAAAGATTGCCCTGGTACAATATGTGCAGCTGATTTTTGTGGTCAGCAGATAAGATTATCTCTCCCCAAAAAACCTTGGAGCACCATTAAACTAATGCTTCAGCTGGCACTTGCAAGTACAAACGGTTATCAAAATATAGTGCAAATGCAGCATTTTAATCTAGATGTTGGCAGAGGTTTGGGCACTGATGCAGAAACTGTGGACGGGAGACAGTGAATGTGAATAGCTACAGTGTAGATTTATGAAAGGAACTTCCTAGCAGTAAGAACACCTGGCCAACGGAACAAGTTGCCTATGGAAGTTGTGGAATCTCTTTCACTGGCACTTTTAAAGGGGAGTCTGGAGAAACAACTGCCAGGAGTGGATTAGTTTAGCAGAGTGGTTTTCAACCATGGGGCCCTGCATCAGTCACTGGAATTCCTCCTGCCACTCCAAGGCCAGAGACCTGGCTCAGTTTCCTCCTAGTTCTCAAGAAATGGCTCTCTCCCTCTGCAGTGTATGTATCATAACACCCGGCAAAGACAGGTCTCTCTTCACTTGCTCTAGGGGACTCTGCAAGGAGTCCCAGCTCAAAAAATGCATGCTTTCTCTGAAATGATTCAATGGGGCTTACTCCCAAGGAATAGGACAGTGGACTTAATAATGGCTTTCAGGGTTGTCTTTTTCTGCTGTTGAAGCAATAATTTTGAGAAGGTTGCATACTCCTAACAGAACATCATCATCATTATCATTATCATTTAATAGCCTTCCACACACCTGTCTGAAAACAATGTCCAAAATACAATAAAAACAGCAGTTTAAACAGTTTAAAACAACACAGAAAACAACAGCAGATAAATTTAAAAACAGAAATAGAGACCTATTCACCCAACTGGGAAAGCTTGTTAGAACAGAAATGTCTTCAGTTGTTTCCAGAAAATGCAGGTAGTGGGTGCCTGTCATATTTTTAGCAGGAATGCTGTGCCACAAAAAAAGTCCAGCTCCTATTATTATTGGTACTACTACTACTAGTAGTTTTAGTAGTATTCTGCTCTTCCTTCACAGGGCATAGGGCAGTGCCTCTGCAACAGTGAGAAGCTAGCTGGTGGGTAGGATATTAAAAGCAGACAGCCAGGTTAGCCAGGTTTTTCTTATGTATCTGAGATTAATTGTTGCAACTGAGATGGAAGAACTATGTGCAAATCTATCCATCTCTGCTAAGAGCATAAGCGGCAGGGAGAGACACTATGTTGGTGATTCATGCATAGCCAATATGATGTCCTCCAGATATTATTGGACTCACATTCCCATCAGACCCAGCCAGCATGGCCAAGAGTCAGGGATGAAAGTAGCTGCAAGTCAACAACATTTGGTGTGTACCACACTGTCTACCCCTGGTTTATTTCATAATTTCTTCATACTGACTACTGCTAATTGCACTCGACTGCAGAGGATATTAGAGGGAGATCCAACACATGAAAGTAAACATACAGCCCCAAATATAACCCAGTTCAAAAGAAAAAATAAAAACCATTTATACTAAAGAACTTGATGAACCACCAAAAGCACAAGCTAACTGAAAAGACTTCACCCGATGGCTTAAAGATAGCAAAGATTATGTCCCAACAACATTATTTGTGGTGATAAGGTTCCACAATAGGGTACAACCTCAGAAAATGCTATTTTCTGCAGTAGGCACTCGTTTAACTTTAAAAACAAGACCATTCAGATAAAGGCCTCTAAATCAGTGTTTCTCAAACTTGGGTCTCCAGCTGTTTTTGGACTACAATTTCCATCATCCATGAGCACTGGCTTTTCTAGCTAGGGTTCATGGGAGTTGTAGTCCAACAACAGCAGGAGACCCAAGTTTGGGAAACACTGCTCTAAATGAAGGTCTCAGCTCAGTGGCAACTTCATCTGTAGGGTCCTTAAGATTCTTTGGTGCCAGAGGATGTAGGGTTTTATTGGGGGAAACCAACCCTTCAGACTGTCTGGAAATAAAGTAGATGTCAAGGAAGTTATTTACAGTCAGGTGAAACATGCTCATTAAAGCAGGACCAAGCGCACAATCTGGCTGCAAAGTGCTAGAAAAAGTTGAAGTTTCTGAGGACTTTTTGGAGGCAGTCCCTTTTATAACACATTATAGTGACCAAGCTGACCTGTTACTAAGGCATGGCTAACTGTAGTGATATCATAATGGCTAGGATCATGTGGGTAATAAAACATAGTTTTATTGGGACCCTGGATCCAGTTCAGCATCAAAATGAAGAGAAATGCTTCGGCATCCTTTTCCCATTTAGGGTGAGTGCAGCTAAGGTGGCCTGCAGGAGAAGGGACAGATCAGAGGATGCAATTTCAATTTTGACAAAAGCAGCACCTGTTATAGGTTCCAGCCTCCCACCCAGGACTATAAATTTAGACAGATGGGGAGCCTCAGGTAAAAAATACCTGGCAGCATACAGCAATCCCTCCCTGATGGTATAATAAAGAGACTGATCAGGTTATCACAGTAAGATTAAAAATAACCTTTGGCCATGACTTTTGAGATGAAAAGAAAACATTGGAAGGCAGCCAGATTGATCACATGGCACCTGAAGTGAAATGGTTTGAGAAACTGCCAGTGCGGAGCAAATCAGCTATGGGGAAAATATGAACTATACAAACATGTTTTATTCTTTACTTTGGGCATTCCAAGAGGTTCGTTCACATTGCCTTGTCAGTTTGGGAAATAGCCGCAGAACAAATAGATTCCCTAGCAATAACAAAGAGTTCTGTAGGGAGGGAGCTCTCCATTTTTAAGCCATGGCATGAGCAGACAACAGCCCCACAAAGCTTCCATTCAATGAACAGGAGTGATCTGATTGACAGCAGTGCTTTCCAAAATATTCTTGTCTGGAATTTTGGTGGAAGGTGTTACATAGTTCCAAATATTTGTTGCTCTGTTTCTGTGGTAACAAGCCACAGTGGGGCGGCTTAATGCTGAGGCTACGTGAATACGCAGGGTTTGGAACATTTTGGTGAGGTTTTGAGCTTTTTTAACTTCTCCATTGGGCTCCTCTTCTACCTATCTTTTTAGTCCTCCTTTCCAATCAAGCTGTAGGTATCTTTTAATATTAAAAGGAAAATGCACACCCATTACAAATGAAAGTTAGTAAGTAGTAGAATGTCTACGGGTGCATTCCAATGCCTGACTCTTTGACTAGGACTCCATTCATGAGAATAAACTGTAGTCTTCTCCTGCTCATCATTGTGGAGGTAGCTTCACCACAAATGATAGATTTTGTATGCTTTTCAAACAAGTTATCCCCTGCATCATACAAAGGAACCATAAGAACATACATGTTCGGAATTACTTCCAAGATGGCACCATTCCTATCTCCTGCACACAAGTTTGCTAGAGTGATTATTCTTCAGTGGCACCATCTTGCACAAGGTAAGACCACTCTAAAGCAACTGAACGAAATGCACAGATACAGCACTGTCTCAGAATTACATTCTTGCACCAGCTAGAAGAACAAGGGCGGAGAAAATAGTTGACCAGGTGCTTCTTGGTTGAGTTGCCTAGATTAGATTTGGAAACCTTGTAAAGCTGTTCTGCATGAGGAGCTGCAGGTTGGAAGTGACCACCCCTCCAAGGTGCTGGAGTGACTCCATCCATCCAAGCTGTCCAGTGGCTATAAAGGCTTTCTGCTTAGGCTGGAGTTTTACCTGCAATAATAGTATTTCCTTGCTTTCTAGATGTTTGCTGGTTCTGACTGCCTGTCTCTGGCACTGAGGAGAAGCAGTGAGCTGGGCATTTAATCCTTGATAACACAAAGGTTAGACCACAGAGCCTAGGACTTGCCGATCAGAAGGTCGGTGGTTCGAATCCCCACGACGGTGTGAGCTCCCATTCCTCAGTCCCTGCTCCTGCCAACCTAGCAGTTCGAAAGCACGTCAAAGTGCAAGTAGATAAATAGGTACCGCTCCAGTGGGAAGGTAAACGGCGTTTCCGTGTGCTGCTCTGGTTCGCCAGAAGCGGCTTAGTCATGCTGGCCACATGACCTGGAAGCTGTACGCCGGCTCCCTCGACCAATAAAGCGAGTTGAGTGCCACAACCCCAGAGTCGGTCACGACTGGACCTAATGGTCAGGGGTCCCTTTACCTTTTTTAACACAAAATTCAGCATCAGTTTTCATATACACTAGTATTTTCATTTCTTTCTCTTTTGGTTATGCTCTAATGGTGTGCATATGGTGACATACGGTTTTCCTCACTGTACTGTAGGCTCTCTCGTGTGCACCCACACACATAGGTAGCTGCTTCTACCAAATATCTGTGTCGTGAACCATTGCTGTGAGCAGCTCCCCATGGTGATTTTAACCATGGCAGCACAACCACTGAATACTCAAGTATCTGGAGATATGCCTCCCATTTTCAACTCCTCTGTGACTCTCAATAATGCTAATATACTGAAGTGAACTTCTTCTGCCTATTCCATCATTATTTCACAAGTGATCTCACACTTATTCCTGAGTTTCATCTCTCTCCTTCCTCTTCCAGCTTGAGACTGGCCTTTATTTATCATCATCCTGTTGTTCCCAAGCTACTCCTGTGTTGCTCACAATCAGGCTCAAAATGTCTTGTAACTACAAAATCCAATAACAAGGATATAGGGAAGGGCTTATTTATTTATGCATTTATTGTTCCATTTTTACCCCACGCTTCATTTTAAAAAATACAGAGTGGTTCACAAACAAAAGCATTAAAATACACCACACACACACAGCTGAAATAACAGCATCCAACAGACGACACCGCCTATTAAATCAGCTGTCTCAAAGGCCTCCTGCCACACCATTACAAAGCTCTCAAGACTTCGAAAGGTTCATCTTAAGCAGGATGTAAGACTGAAATGAAGGAGGTTCCTGATGCACCAACAGAGGCAAGGAATTCCATACGGAGGGTGCCCAAGGGTGGGACCACAAGGAGGACCCCCTCCACAGATCTCAAAAGCTGGGCTGGTGCAAATCAGGAGAGGCATTTCATAAAGTACTTGTGCCCCGAGCTATTTATATCAATAAACCTGGGCCCAAAGCCAATATCAATATATTTAAGTAGGCTTGGAACTGAACAGGCAGCCAGTGCAGGTCACAGGGAATTGGTGCCGCGTGATTTTGACTTTATACACCACTCAGCAACTGAGCAGCAGAATTCTCAGCTGCCTGCAGCCTCTGAACCATCTTCAGACGCAGGCTTCCATAGAGTACTTTGCAGTAAGAATGCCAGCACATGGATCACTGTGGCAGATCTATCCTAGTTCAGAATGGCTGCAGCTGGCAACCCAGCCATGGTGGGAGCAAGTCCCCTTGAGCTTCATGGGCAGGACTCTGAGGAGACACTGCCCTGCTTGTCAGGTGGTGTGGAGCCTGTTTATTTCGAGCAAAGGAGGTGTTAAGGCAAAGGGAGCCAGACGACTAAACTTTGAATTCCCAGACAAAAGGTGTATTTAGTAGACCTCTCATTTAATTATGAAGGGTCAAACAACTTTCTAATTTACGACTTGATTCATGCTTAAACAAACACCAAAAATGGAACACTGAAACTAAACAAATTGAGCGATTTGGTGAAACATGTGAAGAGTTTTGAGCATGTGCCAGGAGTAACGAAGTGGAAAATGTTCACACCACAGGCTACATTACAATACACCTGTACAAATAAAATGAAAGCCAGGTCCCTCTGATAATCACCTACTGCCTCTATAATGGCTTCTATAGCATCATATACTGCGGCTGATTAGGCTGAAGAAAATAGCAACCCTTGAAATTTAGAAGGTGCACTCACCTCTTCCAGTTGAAGTACACACTCAGTAGACTATTTTCAGCACCTAATATACTACCCACAGATTTCTGGGGGGGAGGGAATGTTTCTGCTAGAAATAATTGCAAAGCTCAAACTCACCTGGCAGCACTTACAAACAAGTTTATAACATGCAAGTGGGACTTCTGTGCATGGTGGCAAATAGTGGTCATTGCTATGCATTATGCTATACAATTTAACTACAAGACTGGTATTATTTTTTTGCAGCCAGTTAGCTATTTTTATGTCACGTGTTTCCTGCAACTTTTGATTCTGAGTGAAGATTCACCACAGCTAAGTCACATAACTTTAATTTCCAGCATTCAGATTTGAAGGATTGGATAGAATTGTAAAGGAACCTACCTTTGAATGCAGTAAAGTTCCAGCATCAATGAGTAGCTATAGTCTGCCTTCACACACCAGGAATGAAAAAGCAAGGCAGAGAATGTTGCTTTCAAGGAAATCTAATTGCCCACACATCTCATTTTATGAATTTATTACTACCGATGTTGCAGATTTGTGTCTTGGCCCAAGTTGCTTAATTTGATTTGTTTCTCAAAAAACAAACTTGTTCTTTGTTCTTTTATTTTTTAAGATTTCAAACAAGAAAGCAAAACAAGAATGCATCACAATAAGGATGGAAAATATTATGGGTAAAAAACAGGGGTTGAAAATGAAATAACAGGAGAAGATAGATCCTTAAATTAACAGATGTTCTTTGTTAATCTTTGTTTTTTTAAAAAAAATAAATAAATCAACTATTTCAAATAAACCCGCTTTAAATGAAATATGTTGTTTTAAGCAGTTAGCTACTTTGTTTATGTACATAAATGTATCGTTCAGGCAACTGCTTCTTTTTTCCCTGGCTTGGTTTTCTATATGGGGAATAACAACCAGGGTTAAAGAAATGGGTGTCCGGGTCAGGGGTAGAAATTCTAGTGTCGTGTCTTAGGGTGATATGACTTGACCCTCATTTTTGGCCTTTGAATTAATTTACAGTCCCTTTCTTCCTACTGCTCAGCGGCCCTCATTCATCTATGTACCTTTATCATAGAAGGAGTAATGGCAATGTGTTTCTTGTTGCCCTGGATTCCACTGGCAGGCCAAAGATCAGTCGTGGGTCTTCTACTCCTCAAGCCTCTCAAGGACTGAGAAGTCTGAAAACCTGTGAAACTCAACAGGAACCCATTAAAAGCAACCCCAGCCTGCATTTTCACAATGATCACTGCCTATGAGGAGGGAAAGCACATTTAGAAATATCTGACTGAAACATTTTGTGTTGCTGGTAGGCCTGTGAATGCTTGCAGACTCGATCCATGAATCCATCATAGATTCACGAATTCTGTGAGGAGCATTTCACCATATCAGAAGGGGCCCAGGCCTTGTCAAGAGAGAACATCAGGCAGAGCGTGAAGCACTGAATAGATACTGAGAGACATGAAAGACACTGAATCAGCTTTTCAGAATTCTCTTAAGCAAAGGCAAAAGTAAAAAAAAAAGATAACTTTTGGAGGCCTTCTCTAATTGCAAAACTAAAGAATCCGAATTAATGTTAGCTGGAAGAGTTCTACAGCTGCAAGGCCTTCACTGAGAAGCCTCTGGCTTATGTGCTCACCACCTGAACCAATTTCACTATCAGGCACACAAGTAGAACTTCAAATGCAGAAATTAAATTACAGACAGGGTCACCCAGGTGCCAAGTGGTTAGGGTCTTAAAGGTTAGTACCAGTCCTTTGAATTGGGCCTGGAAGTGCACTGGTAGCCAGTGCAAGTGACACAAAAGTGGCATCACATGCTCCAACCTTCTGGACCCCATCAGCATCCTGTCAGCTTCATGTTTCACCAGTAGACATTCCCAAACAGTCTTCAAAGGAGGCCCCACATAAAGTGTCATTAGCAGTCCAGTTTTGTCATGACGTCAGAGTCTAGCCATCAAGGTTCAGAGTTAGAAGCTGCAAAGTCTCCTGCTAAATCATCAGACCAAGTTTGGGGCTCGGAGTCTGCCTATGGAGATTTAGGGGTCACTAGATCTGGAGCTGATAGATGGGGGCCCACTGAGCAACTTCCCAGATCACCAAGGTCTGCAGGACCATAGCCAGGACCCTCATGGAAATCTTCTGTTGAGGAACCTAATGCTTCTTACAGCTCCTCACCAGTCCAGCGACACAGGGAGTGCACCTAGAGGCAGACAATGGAACAGAGGGGGAGAAGTGTCCTCAAGCCAGAAGTCTGGCCCTTTAAGATCCTAAAGTTGTCTACAATAGGGCTGACCTTGGAAGAGACAGTTGGAGGGCAAGGGCTTTAAAAAGCTCCTCTGTTCTCAACCTTTGTCTGAGGAAGTTGTTCATTTGGAACTATCCATGGTCCTGCAACTTCTCTCTCTCTCTCTCTCTCTCTCTCTCTCTCTCTCTCTCTCTCACACACACACACACACACACACACACACACACACACACACAGGATACAACATCACACCTAAACATGACATATTTGGAGGTAACTAGAGCAGGCATGTCCAAGGCCCATTCCTGTCATTTCACATAGACATTTCACATAGTTTCTGGCCACTGCCACTACCAGTCCATCTCCAGGCAGCAAGAAGTCCTAGAAGTGGTCATTCTGAGGGAGTATAGAACCATTTTAATTTATCTTTCCATGGATTTTTGTAATACTAAAGTATTGTTTAAATCAGGTTTTTCCTTTGACGCTGAGTCACTAATTTGGGCTAAAAAAAGAATAAATTAAAATGACTGCAGTTAAAGCATTTCTAGCAATGCTTTGAACATTTTTGAAATCTTCAATGGCAAGGTCACAGGTGTAGTTTGTACAAACATAAATGGACATGACAAATACCATGACTGGTGTTTTATGCATAACTCCCCCACATATATTTTTGTGCGCGTGCCTTTATCACTGTGACAGCAGTGCTTAGCAATTCTTGTTTTGTGCTGCTCATATCTGAATCACATGTATCGGCTTGGGTAAGAAAGAACATTCAAGAACAGATGGCGCATAGCTCTTTCAAGCCGTATCCTTGTATGAAGAGCTACCAACCACTTCAGATGTGGCTTGCAGCTCAGTTTTCGGCAAGTTCACTCAGAAGCAAGTACCTGCTGTCAGGTAAACATGCATGAGATCTGTCATCGTTAAAGCATTCAGACATGGCAGTACAAAACAGGGAATGATGTGTTGTCCATAACTATTTCACTGAACAAGCGGAAGCTACGGTAACTTGTAAATGATAACAGGGCTGCCGAAAGGAATGCATAAAGGCTTGAGCAGTCAAAATGTGAAATGTCTGGCAATGTCGGGCCTCAACCCCTCTCACTGAACCTGTTACAGTTAAGCATAATACAATGGGAAGCTACAAATGGCTGACCCCTTTTATGTACTCAAAGTAGATGCCAGAGCACCACAGGGGGCACAGACTAGCCCCCACACTGTGGGCATGCTAAGCCCTCTTCCCACCCACTTTTTAGGCATAGAAGGTGCTCTATTCACTTACTGAAGTACAGTGGTACCTTGGGTTACATACGCTTCAGGTTACAGACTCTGCTAACCCAGAAATAATGCTTCAGGTTAAGAACTTTGCTTCAGGATAAGAACAGAAATTGTGTTCTGGCAGCACGGCAGCAGCGGGAGGCCCCATTAGCTAAAGTGGTACTTCAGGTTAAGAACAGTTTCAGGTTAAGAACAGACCTTCGGAACAAATTAAGTACTTAACCTGAGGTAACACTGTACACAAAGAGAGGATCCTCTTTGCACTGAGGAGCTCTGCATGCATACACTGGTACTTGTGGGCAAGGCCAGGAGCTAGCCCACACAGACCCCCTCAAGTGTTTTCTGACTGCCTTGGGGGCAGGGTCACCTGAACCTCCCCTACGTTGCATGTTCCTCAGCACTGTTTCTTGGCAATACTAACTTCATTTACAAATATACAAGCAGAGCATGACAGAGGTAAGAATACTCTCCTTCAGGAGATACCTTAGCACCAGAGGTAACTTGTGCAGCAACCTCAATTCCAGCTGGAAATTCTCTGCTCCCTCTTTCTTCCTTTCCAACACCAAACTTTACTCTCTATCATACTAATCTGATGCCATCCCAGCAGGTTTCTGCTCAGCAGAACAGCCACATTCATGAAGAAATATTCACATTATTTTCTGAATGCCCTCACTACTGAGTCACAGCCATGAAACCTGTCAAACCCACAATAGCAGGCCCTGACCCCACCAGAAAAGGCTTGGGTTCCATTCGGAGAGAGTTAAATGCCTCATGTCAGGAAGGTTCCTGAGGGGAAAGACTAATAGACCAGGCCATAGCAGTTCAACTTGGACTCTCACACACACTTCACCCTCTGTGTCTGCAACTTGATAGGCAGTCAGAGGCCAGGAAACATGGGTAGCCTCACATTTCTAGAAGTAAGGATCCAGGCAATTTGATTCCTCACTTACTTCCCCACTTAATCCTGCAAAGTAACATCTTACCTGAGATTTTCAACAGTGCTGAGCTGAACCCTGTCCTCCAATTTTCAAAAGTCTTTTTCCTCTGAAGGAAGCTTCTATTTTTTCTTCTTTTTAGAATTTCATTGGGTGCGGGCTTTGGAGGTTTCCTTACCATTGCAATGTGGCTAAGGGTAGTGGTGTATTTTTCCTTCCAGTAAACATTTACCCAGCTCTCTGCAACCTCCCCAGCTACCCACACTTCCTGATCTGAAAAATCTCCCTGGGAGGAGTTACCTCCTGAGGCTTTAATTGAAATGTGGGCATCCAGGAAGGCTGCACAGTGCTGACCATGAGAGATGATTTGTAGGATTGAAAGAGGAAATACAAACACCCCATGACCACCTCAAATGTAAGGTAAGCACAACAGTAACACTGCACCCTGACCTTAAGAATTCCACCAACATTTTCTCAGCCCTTTGCAAATCCTCAAATGCAGATTCTTTTCTCATTAATTGATGGAGATTGGTCAAAAAATGGGAAGGGAAGGGGGCAGATTTCAGGCATCTGATGATCAATTCCCTCTTCAGTTCAAAGATGACTTACGAGTTTTTGTGTGAAAGATGAAATGTTAAAATAATTCCATGAAGCGTACTTCCGAACAATGAGGATTTTCTGAAATGGAGTATACCGAATCTGCCATGGTATCTCTTTCTCAGAACTAATAAAACTGCTTTTTGTTCAGGGTCAGATGGGGGTTTAAAGTGAATGAGCAACTAATTCTCCTCATTTAAAAAGTAATGAGTGCTACAAGAATGAGTGCTATGAAAATAAGCACGTGGGAGTTCTGCACAAAAGCAACAATGTGCCATTTGTTGTGTGATTGATGTGCTGCAAAGAGAGTAATAGCATGACTTTCCCGTTCGGTTTATGCAGGTGCTTAAACCTTACCAAAAAACTTTCAAGCTGCGAGGGTTTCTTGGGCAGGATCAAAGTGTGACTCATGTAGAACTGGTGTCAGTAAGAATAGGGTGCAGTGAGAATAAATGACAGCAGTCCAGGTAAAAAAATGAACACCAGCTATCAGAGCTGAATAGGCTTGACCAAGGGCAGAATTTACTCATGTAAATAATACTCTGCACTCCTAAACAACAGCTGATGATGGATGAGCCAGAACAAGGATATGCAGAGCAAATTAATGAAACTAAATGTTACGTGTTCTCTCTCTCACTCTCTGTTTCTTTGGTTCCCAAACTATTGTTGAAGAGGACCCATCAAAGGAATTCTCTCTGAAGCACAGCTATTGAAACATCCTCCCTTTGAAACATCATGCCACCTAATCGAGACATTGTTCACCCTCGGATCCTTTCATGTTGTTATGCCTACAGCACAAAACTGGCATCCTGTGGACTCATCTCAATGGGGCCCACAGATCCCTCTGAACTCAGCACTATGATATTGCTTGTTTTAGCTTATAATGTACAAAGAGCAGACATATTCTATAATATAGTGGTATTTCACACAATGGCACTTTTGACACAACATTCCGAGTTTGTCCGTGGGATGGCCTTAGGGGTGATTCTTCTTCTTCTTCTTTTATAATTTTCCCCTCAGGATTCCAACTGGCTTATGAAATTAAAGTGCTAACATAAAAAATAGAGGGCAGAAAAGAAAAACCATTCCACTACATCTACTTATGATCAACTACACACTAGCCACATTCTTATTATCCAAACCATCACTTGTTTAAAATTAAAGTAAAAAAAAATGGTATTGAAAAAGGAATGTCATGCCGTGTTTTCCAAAAGCAGGCAGAGACAAGTTCAGCCAGGCCACTGACAGAACGTAAGGAATGTTTTATATCTTAGACTGCTGCAGCTGAATACAATCTCTCTTATTTCAATACACACGTTCCAGAGAAGTCTTCATTATTAAAATGGTGGTCTGGTAAATCTCACCACTGGAAAATTTATGTAATGCTTTAATTGTCGGTTTAGAAACTTGGATTATTGGGTAGCAACACTGAGGACTGTATCCAATGTAAGGCATACTCAGTATAGACCCACTGAAAATAATTGATGTAACTGAGGCCTATTAATTGCAATGGATCCTCTCTGAGTAGAACTTAGTTAAAATAATAGAATCATATAATTGTAGGGTCATCTAGTCCAACCCCCTGCAATGCAGGAATCCATGACAGATGGCCATCCAACCTCTGCTTAAAAACCTCCAATGAGGGGAACTCCACATCCTCCCAAGGGAGTCTGTTCCACTGTCGAACAGGTAGGTAGGTAGGTAGGTGTATAAATAAATAAATACAACTGAACATTAATAATAATAATAATAATAATAATAATAATAATAATAATAATAATAATAATAATAATAATTTATTTATACCCCGCTCATCTGGCTGGGTCCTCCCAGCCACTCTGGGCGGCTTCCAACAAAACACTAAAATACAATAACCTATTAAACATTAAAAGCTTCCCTAAACAGGGCTGCCTTTAGATGTCTTCTAAAGGTTTGGTAGTTATTTTTCTCTTTGACATCTGGTGGGAGGGCATTCCTCAGGGCGGGCACCACTATGGATAAATACTGATAATAAAGCCCTATAATAAAATAGTAAAGAAACACTATGAAAGTTCAATCTTTCCCCCTCGGGACAAGATGGTCCTTAAGTGGCCCTGTGGTGGCAGCTGGGAGAAAGCAGGGTCACCTCAGCTGGAACACTAGAAGCTGGAGCAAAGGTGGGGTAACCTCCAGGCTGTGGGCCTCCCCGATAGGCTCATGAGGCCATTTTGGCCAAGCCACGCCCACATGCCCTGCATCTAATGCCATATATCTAAATGGAAGGGAGGGCAGCTGAGCAGACTGTTTTGCCTCCTCTCTCTCTTCCCCTCAAGGCAAGATGGCATTTGACTGGTCCTGTGGGAGACATCAAGGAAGGAAATTTTTGTTGTGGCTCTGTCTATATCCCAATGTCACAAAGACAATCGGTAGAAGAAATCCCACCTGCCCCATCCTATGCGATAAAGGCTGCTGTGCAGAATAACATTAAATACTTTTTGATTGGATGCTGTGAGGCATACATAGCAGAGGTCAGTGTAACAAGACCTAAATCAATTTAGAGAAGTTCAAAGGTAAGGGAAACTGTGAATCCATGTGCGTCGTAAAATTAAATACAATAGCAGAGATGGTTATTTCGCATGGGGAGGCTCTGTGTCCTGAAACACAGGACATCCTTTTGCAAGAAGGGGCCACCTTAAAGGGGAAAGGGCACCCATCAAATTCAACTTCTGATGGGTAAACATTCCTGAATTAATGTGTGATATTTTAAGTAAACAGAGAGGAATGAAGCCTTTAAGAAAGGAGCATAGCTGCTTTTTTTGAACATATATGCAACAAAACTGGAAGGTAGCCAATTTTGTAATAAGATTTTATTAAAAGGCCTCTGAAACTGGAGGCTGCTTGCTTGTTGCTACAGTTGGGCTCCAGCTGAGGCTCTAAGAGGGAGTTGCAAGCTTATGTTAAGAGCTGACAAACCTAACATGTCTGAGCATTTTTATTCCCAGCTGTTGAGTTTTTAATTGTCCTGCCTGAGAACTTAAGTAGGTATTTATGGGCTTTGTTTCCAACCTCTTGGTAGTCTTTCTGTTAATTTTTGGGAAAGTCTCCTGTGTCTTCAGATAAACACTAGAGTTTGTAAAAGGGACACCAGTAATCAGATAACAACTCCTTGGGGGAAAAGCCACACACACCAAAACAAGCAAGACATATGGAGTGTGGAGGAGGAAGGACTCCTACATTCCTAATCTCAATGCTAATATGCAGCATCTGTGCAGGATCAGGAATGACAGTGATAAAAATGTGTGAAAATATTAGCAAAACTGAGATCTGGCACTTAGATAATGGGGTGAGAGAGAGAGATTTCAGAAGACTGCAGCTTTTAATGGGATCTGAGGGCTGAAGTGTGGGGGGGGAGGGGGAACAGTTGGGCTAATTCAGAGACCTTGTATTAGGATCCAAAGCCCTGTCTTAGCCTGGCGCCTGAAAAGAAGAAGAAAATGTTCTTCATAAGACTCTGGGGGCAAAGTCCTGGGGCAAGTATAATCAGAAGCATTGGGGAGGGCTGAAGTTCGATGGGAAACACCTGGGGGGGCTGCTGTCACCCATTTGCAGATACTTACCTGGGATCTGCTTGCACAAAGGCATGAGCCAAAGGCCTCTCCTGTAGATAATCACTGAGCTAGGCAATTTCTTCTGCCAACCACGCCATAACACCTACACCTACAGACAAAATGATCCTCCTTATCACTCAACTCAGAATTTAGCAAGGGGTGGTGTTCATGCATCCAGTTCAGCCCATGGACAGCATTGGTGAAAGTCAGCAAAAGTAAGAAAATAATAAAGTTTCTATTGCAACTGATATCTAATAAGGTGTTTAGAATCATAGAATCATAGAATCATAGAGTTGGAAGAGACCACAAGGGCCATCAAGTCCAACCCCCTGCCAAGCAGGAAGCCAAAGGGTGTGTAATATTAGTCCTACTAGGATTTGTCCTGTTTTCAGTTTGTTGTTCTTGGAGCATTATTGCTCTTATAAGAGAGAAGTGTTTTGTTTGGATTTGATTGACTGAAATACTCCCTGCAAAATTTTGAGGGTCACATTTGTTGGTGGCTGTGCTTGAACTCCTGTGCTTCATCTCCCTAGGTGAGAGTTGGGAAGAGGGTGAGAGATGAGAAGGGACTGGTTGATGTTTTGGCTTTCTGCCTGTTGGATTTATACATGGTTATAGGTTGTTAAATTTTTGAGTACTTTGCTGAAGTAAGAATTGAGTGGATGGAGTGATGTGATGGGTTCAATGAGTTGAATGAGTGGGCATGACTATATGGTTTTTTAATTATTCCATGTGATGATGCTTTTTTCTGTAATAGTCATGTGATTTTCTATAGCTATATAGCTTAATTCCACTGCTCTATTTTTGTTTTGTGTATATTTCACTTTTGTTTTTCATTTTTCGTATGTACCTTGTTTAGATACAGTGGTACCTCGGGTTACAGATGCTTCAGGTTACAGACGTTTTAAGTTACAGACTCCACTAACCCAGAACTAGTACCTCAGGTTAAGAACTTTGCTTCAGGATGAGAACAGAAATCGTGCGGTGGTGTTGGCAGGAGGCCCCATTAGCTAAAGTGGTATCTCAAGTTAAGAACAGTTTCAGGTTAAGAACGGACCTCTGGAACAAATTAAATTCTTAACCCGAGGTACCACTGTATTTACTGCTTAATCATGTTGCTTCAATGCAACTACCAATAATGTGTATTCCACAAGTGACATGTTGCAGAATTTACTTGCAAAAACCCCCACCAGTCTGGAGGGGTCCTAATGATCTGATACACAGTATCCAACAAGAACTTGTGATGTGCTTCCTCAACCCAGTATCACAATAACAATGAATGAACCATTTGGAAAAGGACTACTCCATTTTGTTAGAAACAATGGGTTGCAGCATCTGGGGGGATGGGAATGAAACATTTATCTGTTCTCTGCTACACTTTGAAGGAAGAGGTGTGGATTGTGACCAACAAATGGAAAAGAAAATGTACAAAATATGTGGTAGGGTGCATTATCTGCATGCTGAAGGGTCCCAGATTCCAGCTCTGGTGTTTCCAGTTAAAGGGTGATCTGATGGCCGGTGACTGAGAAAGACCTCTGCCTGAAACCCTGCTACCAGGCAAATACTGGGCCAAGTGGACATACAGTCTGCTAATATAAGGCAGCAGACAGTGCTGAGAGGCTCTCTTGGGGCTCTGTTCTAACATATAAAAGATTGTGGACTTGCTTGTGATTTTCCCAATTCATATGTTTCCTCTTACAACATGAGTTGCACATTAGCATTTAGATATTTATTATTACTGACCTTTGTACATCTGAAAGGCCCCACATAAACACAAACTGCAGATGTTCTTTATTACCAATAAGCAGAAATGGATCTCATTATCTCCAAAAGCGTTTGAATTTAGAGATTAATTTGGGCTGACAGCCTAGAGGTGCTTAGAGTTTCACGTGTATGTGAGATCTATGGATTTATTAGCATCAGCTCTGGCTCTGTCCTTATCGATGCACAGATAAGCAGTTGAAGACAGCAGTGGGGATATAGGAGAGAAGCAGAAGAGTGGCAAAGCTTAGCACTAAAGCACATCCTTCGTATGGATGAGCTTCAGGGTTCAATCTGTGGCCTATCAAGTTTGAAAAGGACCTCAGCCAGCTGCACATGGAATGACATCTGTCTAAAATCCTAGAGGACTTCTGCCAATCACTGTTAATGGAATCATGCTATATATCCTCAACTTAGTACTACAGAGCTCTGTATACTGATTGATTTTCATTATTGTGGTCTGCAGACCAGACTTAACAGTGTTCCCAAGGCAGGCTGGAGGCAACAATGCTTCTGGAAACCTGTTGCTGGAAACTGCAGGAAGGGAGAACGCTCTTGGGTTCGGGTCCTGCTTGTAGGTTTCCCCACGGGCATCTGGTTGGCCTCTGTGAGAACATGACGCTGGACTAGATGGGCCACTGGCCTGACCCAGCAAGCTCTTCTTATGTCCAGATACAATAGCTCTTAAAAAAGCAGGATGCAAATGCAGTACAACTTAATCACCTTGGACAACACATAGTAACTCCCTGTATCTCAGAAATGTAGGAAGCAGGGACAAGACAACATTCAGTAGTTTCAGAATATACTTAATGGGCTCACATTCAGGGAATGCTCAACCCATAGCATAGAAAAATACCACATGTTTGGGAAGTTAATCATTGTTTACTTACAAACTCTCCAAAGGTCAGATTCATGTGCTTTTCCATACAGCATTCAGAAATCATCATCATCATCATCATCATCATCATCATCATCATTATCCATCTGACTACATTGCCCCAGCCACTCTGGGTAGATTCCACAAAGTATTTAAGCACAATAAAACATAGACCATTAAATACTTCCATGAACAGGGCTGCAAGCAGTAAAACTTGGCTTAGTTACAGTGGTGAAAGTTCCTAAATTATTGTTCTAGGAACACAATAATGGCTTGTAAGAGCCATGTGGTCTGAGCTTCAGCAACTAACTCAAACCCTCTTCACCCGTTGAGCTGCTCTGGGAGACTTCCAGCCAAAATGAGAAGGAAAGACCTAGCTAAACCTGGCAGGGCAGCTTACTCTATGGCATTAATCCCTTCATGCATCAATTGGACTTAAGCATGTTGTTTATCCCATACCCTGTCCCTCCTCAAATGCAAGGGTCAGGGCTATCTACTCAACTGCTCTCCGTTTGGTTACTGAATCAGCAGCTTTGCAGCAGGGAAACACTCTCAGCCAGAGAAAGATGTCAGTTTGATGGAAGCCAGCATCTGATCTTCCATGCTGGTAGTGCAAGTTAAGGATTTAAGTCTGTTCAGTGCTATTCAAGCCCCGTCTGAAACACAATAAGAGGGTAAGGAGGAAGCTGTGATTTCCGAATTCTGCTTTTTTCTTTCTTTCCATCTCTGTTTTCTCTGAGCGATTGAATTACAGCTCCTTGGGGCAGCACATATGGCAGACTGGTGCCTGCTGACCCACTTGCTGGAACAGGGAGTCTTTCTCATGCCCTTGGCTGTTGTGTTTTTCCATGTGTAGCCCGAAGCTTTCATAAACCTTGCATACAGTCCATGCTAATATGCATTCTGGTCCAGCAGTGGATCATCTGGTCTTTTGTTTCGAGAACACAGCATGCACCCAGACTTGCTCATAAAATATCCATAGCAAAATCATGCGATGCCTGTCCCACTTATGCATTTTTAAGGGCTGTGCCCTAAATCCATTAAAAGATTGTGAGGCATGAATAGAGAAGAATAATCCCAGCTAACATATGGGTAGATAACAAAGGAGTCCAGCTCAAATGGCAGCACGTGCAAAAAAAGAGACCAGAGTGAACTATTTTATTCCCCGCTCTTTCCAGCATCTGTTGGAGAAATATAGAGCCTTTGTGGGTGATATGTCTTAGGATATATTATCTATATTTTCAGCAGAATCACTGTAATGGTGGTAGAATTTTAGATGGGGGGGGGGCGAGAAACAAAGCAATCAAGCATAACTCCAACTGGAAGGTATAAATGGCATAAGAGGTCTTTTCTTGAAATTTTTGCTTGTTGGTTTTCAGCGTAACTAATATTGGGAGGTCTTGTGCAACAAACCTGCTTCCCCCAAAAGATCAGACTTTTTGAGATACGGGAAATGGGGGGGGGGGGAATGTGGGATAGCACTTGCTTTGACCCTACATTGTCTGACCTCCCTGCAAACAAATCAGAATGATTTAAATAGCCAGTGTTCGTCAACCTCCCTGCTAATAGATCAAGATGAATGCTCAATAAACAGGTCATCTGGAAGCCTCTACTGAAAGAAACAGAATGGGACTTAGTCATAATGACTAACTTAAATGGCCCATGAATTGCAATGGAAGGTAGTTATGGCTAACATTTGCTGGATTGTGTCCAGAATAGAATATAAAAACCAAGGGTGCTTCCAGATAGGGACTTAATTTGCAAACAGGTCATCGAACTACCACAAATAGATCATCTGCAACATGGTTTGTTTTTTCAACTTATCTGATTTCCCCTCAGGCAGGGTATGTCAAGATAAAATTGGAGGGGTGAGGATGGGTGAGAGATAGATTGACATCTTGATGCCAGCAACATTGTGTAGATGCTACAAAAAACCTACATGCATGAGAAGCACAATAAACTCCTTCCCAGCACTTCTGAAGAGTTCCATCAGCATGTCTTTCATACCTCAATTCCCACCAATACAGCTAGTCTTCCTCTGAACCTGAGTAGAGACTGTGCCCCAAACCTATGCTGCAATTTAAAAAATAATAATCAAAACCAACTGTTTCTTTTTCACTTTCAGTTTCTCTTATGGGTTAGATAGCTCCTCTTCAGTAGATAGGGTTATGTTTATGTTACAAAGATAATTGGACTTGACATGATGGATTGAGCAGATGCCAAATTATATATAAACATACTTGGGCCATATAAAACAATCTATACCTTATTGCTCACACATAGTTCTTTTACAAGGATGCCTCTGTAATTAGTTTCAAACATAAAAGGAAACAAAACATGGGGAAGAAGCAGCAGAGTCCACACAATAGGATTGTGCTTTTGTTTTCATAAGCTGATGTCCTGATCCAGCAATCAGATTCTGATGGTACTAAATTCCTTACATTTAGTCTAAGGTTCAGTCTGCAGATTTAGCAATGAAATTTAGTACTTAAGGAATGCATTTGTAAAAGCGGTTCCTGGAGACTAAAAGGTACCGTATTTTTCGGACTATTGGACGCACCGGCCCATAGGACGCACCTAGATTTGGGGGGGGGGGGAATAAAGGCAAAAAAAAAATTATCCCCCCCCGCCAGGCGCGGGGCTGGGGCGGGGAAGCCCGAGCTTCCCCCTCCCCCAGAACGGGACCCAGAGCCATGCCGAAGCTGCGCGCAGCTTTGGCATCGCTCTGGGAGCTTGCGGGGCTGGGGGAGGAGGAAGCCCTCCGCCAGCCTCCAAACCATGTCGGGAGACAGCGGGATGGCGCGCTGCGCCTCTCCCGCTGTCTCCCGAGTTTGCGGGGCTGGCGACGGGGAGGAGCAGGCTCCCCCCCCCAGCCTTCTAACCAAGTCGGGGGACAGCGGGAAGGGCGTGCTGCGCCTCTCCCGCTGTCCCCCGAGCTTGTGGGGCTGGCGGTGGGGCTCTCCTGAAGCCTGGAGGTTGTGGGGCTGGTGGGGGGGGAGAAGCAGGCTTGCTTCTCCCACCCCCAGCCTCCAGATCAGGTCGTGGAATAGCGGGATGGCGGAGCGCTGCCATCCCGCTATTCCCCGACCTGATCTGGAGGTTGTGGGGATGGTGGGGGGGAGAAGCAGGCTTGCTTCTCCCACCCCCAGCCTCCAGATCAGGTCGGGGAATAGCGGGATGGCGGCGCTTCGCCATCCCCCTATCCCCCGAGCTTGTGGGGCAGGGGGGGGGAGAAGCAGGCTTGCTTCTCCCCCCGCCAGCCTCCAGATCAGGTCGGGGAATAGCGGGATGGCGGAGCGCTGCCATCCCGCTATTCCCCGACCTGATCTGGAGGTTGTGGGGATGTGGGGGGGGGAGAAGCAGGCTTGCTTCTCCCACCCCCAGCCTCCAGATCAGGTCGGGGAATAGCGGGATGGCGGCGCTTCACCATCCCGCTATCCCCCGAGCTTGTGGGGCTGGGGGGGGGAGAAGCAGGCTTGCTTCTCCCCCCGCCAGCCTCCAGATCAGGTCGGGGAATAGCGGGGTGGCGGCTCTGCGCCTCCCCGCTGTTCCCAGCTTTTGGGTGCAGGCTGCTGCCCGCAAGCCTTGCGAGCACGCGGGACATCCCGCCGGGCTTGCAAGACTTGGGATAGCTTCCTGAAGCCTGGAGAGCGAGAGGGGTCGGTGCGCACGGACCCCTCTCGCTCTCCAGGCTTCAGCAAAAGCCTGCATTCGCACCATAGGACGCACACACATTTCCCCTTCATTTTTGGAGAGGACAAAGTGCGTCCTATAGTGCGAAAAATACGGTATAACGAGACTGAATTCCAAAAACAATGGGCTGAGTAGACCTATTTGCCCTTGGCTTCATGCTCTTGCAGTGCCCTGCTTTAGCCTGTCAACAATTTGTGCTGTATCTCTTGGGTCTTTTTGGACCCTATGGAGCTCTATGGGGCTATGTGTGAAGGTATGCTTAGCTTTACTGAGGTGGAAAAAGCAGAGATGCAACAGACTTATTTTATAGAACCAGTGTGGCTCCTGATGATGCTGTACTGGCAATGGATACAGAATTCTCACTAATATGCCTCAAAGTGGCATGTTAAATGCTCTAAGACAGAGCATATTCTTTATTTGCACATCCTTGCATTTCAATATCAGGCGATCATTTGTTTGTGCATAAGCCATCCCACATTAAATGCTCCAGACAGAAATAGAACAGATGACTCTCCCTTAGAACCAGATAGTGGCCACCTCTCATTTAGTGCCTATTATAGAAGGGTGTCTCAAAGCAGTACAATTCCAAAACCTGTGATTTGTTGTTTTAATAGATTGCCCTTGGGCACAGTTAGCCAAGCCCTCCTACCCCATAATCCTCATTAAATACGAGCAGGAAGCCCTTGGTGGCTTGCACCCTCTGTGAATAATTGTGGCACAACATGGACTTAACTTCATTGTGCCTTCTTCATTGGAGTTTTGTCCCCATTACAGTACAAAGCTTCTGTCTCAGTGGGGCTGCCAATCAAAAGGTAAGCTTTCACTTGGATCAGGTTCGTTTGCAACAATCATGAACTTGTTGACCTGTATCCCTATTAACAATTGATTTAATGATGCATTATTTAGCCTTCATTCAGCAGACAGAGACATTATTACCAGACAGGCATTTGGCAGATGGGTTGACTGATAACATCCCTAAAAATGTCTCGTGTTCCACTTGGGCAGTACATAGGAGGAAAGCTTGAAGGAAATGAAAAAGGCTAGCCTTGAGAACAGACGATCAAGTGCAGACAAGTTAACATTTTCACATACTTTACAGCCTTCTATTAACAATTAAAAAGTTCCCCCTTTCCATTGTTACAGAGGAATAGGAAAGAGGCCAACAAAACCAACTTGAATAATGTATACTTACCTTAAATATTAGGGAAACTATGTACAACTGAGAAATGGTCACAGTTTCCTACTGCACAAGTGAAAAATGTACTGAATTCTCTATCTTCCCATTCAGTTTCTGGATTCTGAGTGGTGGATTGCATAGGCCTAGTCTGTAATACTCACCACTGTTCTAAATTTTTAATTAACGCAAAACTGAAGAAGGCTTGGTGTGCAAAGGTTGAAATAATGCAGGAATAGCCTCCAGAATATGTGGTGCTTGTTTGCGCATATTTCTTAAGTGGGTTATGCCAAAGCAGAGCATATTTTGAATGGTTGCTGGATTTTTTTTAAATCCAGAGATGGCAGGATGCCATTGCTTAAACCGAATTCTGGCGGTTTTATTTTTCCACGTATTCTAATAGCAAGGCTAATTCCTGAAAGAAAAATTCATCCATGGGAAGTGTCTAATTTCCAGACTCCATGCTACAGGAAGAATTGTGTGTGCTGCTAAACCACATCTGAACTGCCCACACCTATATACCCACGCCTCCCTGGCAATGTTTATTATATAACTTTATATTATTCATTATATAAAAAGTGATGTGGCATAATTGTGTTAGCATTTCCACATCCTCCCCTCCTCCTGTGCTTGCGTGCACCCACCCACCCACACACACACACGTGACTTATAATGTAGTGGAGAAGGGGCAATAAAATGTAAGCATAGTGACATCCTATCACACATTTTTTTTTCAGCTGTGTGTTAACAGGGAGATGCTTATGGAATCATAAGCATGTCAACAGTGTCTGCTTTGATCTGAGCAGAAACTGCATAGATGTGGACAGGGACTTTGGGCAGTCCCTCTCTCCCAAGGATTTATATTATTCATGGATAATCTCTTTAAAAAAATACCAAATAATTACATTTTGGTTTGGTTTTGGTTTTGCAACTCTATGCTATTTAGCAACAACTGATTTCTATCTCCATGCCTAGTAAATGGTGTGTCCTGTGTTTCAAGGCTTAGAAGAATGCAGATGTGTGATAGCCATCTCACAGAAAACCATGCCTCTGACGTAAAGCCCCCAGTGCAGTCGTTTTGTCTAAGGTTCCACAGCAAGACAAATTAAAGTGAAGTGGCTATAATTGAAGCCATGCACACAAAAGCATATATAATACTTCATAATTGGAAAATGGCTATTTAGCCAATAGCCCAAGACAAAGAAAAAGATGCCATGAGCTATGCACACAGTGTAGAATAATATATATAGGCTATTATATATAGGCTTATTAATAAATCCAGGATAATAACTCTGTTTGTGACATTTTATAACTGCTCTCAACATACCTTTTCACAAGGGTGGACAGCATTCATTAAGCTGCATGACTTGGGTGGAAGAATCTATATGGCTCCATCCCACTGTTAAGATAGTTTTGATGGGGCTCTTTGACTGTGGGAAGAGTGTGTCTTTTGCATTTAGAAGACTTAAATTGATAGCAACCTGCAGTCTGAGGCGCTACTGCCTTCTGTGCATTAGTTTGGTCAGAGGGATGGAGTGTGTGCATGTTTAAGACTTTGCTCATTCGCTAGTCCTCCTCTAGGCTAGCTCAAGCCTGTGGTATTTCTGACAGAGCCTCGAGATGTTTAGAGATCATGAGCAGGGCCTTCAACACAAAGCTAGGATCCAAAACACAGAGATCACGGTTGTTAACACACTGCAAAAGTCTGTGCAACGTGTGTAAGAAGTTAGTAGCATGCAAAGCAAGAGGTATAGGGAGAGAGAGAGAGGAACGCCAAAGAGACTTCACTGCCGTGCTACAGATTCTATATTCCCTCTTCCCATCAAGGCAAAAAAGATGCAGTAGAATAAAGTCAGCTTTGACTGGAAGGAACTGAGTGAGATCCAAGGACAAACACAGGGTTTCCCTAGCAGCTAGAGATGTCAATTCATAACCAAAGCTGGCAGTGTGGACTTTCCCATTGCTTTGCCAAGTTAAAAAAACATGCCTTTGACTCACCTAGCAGATGAGGCCAGGAAGCACCTTTAATGGCACCAAGATGCACAAACCAATCAGCGCATGCCAGGCCGCTTAACACCCTTGAGGCCAAGCCAGTTCAGTCTCAGCAACTTATTTCTTTGCTCTCAGCCTGACTTTGTCCATGTTGCCTGTCTCTGGCGCTTGTTTTTCCCATCTGCCTCCTCTGGAATTGACCCTCAGCCTGACTTTGATCAGGCCTTCAGCGTCTGGCTGTTCCATCCTTGCTGCTTTCCCTCCCCAACTGTAGCCTGCCCCAGAGCAGAGTCAGACCTAGAATACGGCAGGATTCTTCAGAAGTATATAATATTACAGATTCCTTGGCAATACGGTTAGAAGGAACTGATGTATAGCAGGATCTGACAAAGAATGCCAGTCACTTGCACTCTCTACTGCAGTGTTTCCCAACCTTTTTTGGGCAAAGGCACACTTGTTTCATGAAAAAAATCTCGAGGCACACCACCATTACAGCCCCGTGACGTCAGCGCGCAGCGTCACGCCGGGAGGGACATGAATTGCTAGCAAATTACATAATCACCTCCTTGAGGGCTGGCTCATCTTCTCCGAAGGCAGAACCCCATTAATTAACAGCACAGACTCACACCATAGCCAAGACGAGGGGGGAAAACCTCAGTCATGCACAGTCATGCACATGTGGGGGCTAAATGAGGATGAAGACCGGGCAGAGAGCAGGGTTCAAATCACCCCACCTGGCCAGGACAATCCCTGGGTGCTCCCTTGGGCCACTCGCCTGACCCACCTCGCAGGGCTGTTGTTGCAAGGATAACACGGGGAGAACCACACGCGCCCCCGGGAGCTCCTTGGAGGAGAAAGCGGGCGATGAATGCAATGCACGAAATATATGAGAGGCGACCAGGTTTTGCAGGTGAGGGGCCCCCACCAGCCTCCGCTTCCAACACCCGGCGCAACGACGCCAAAGTTTCCCCCCGGGCTCGGCTCGGGGAGCAGCGCTGCTCCCCCCCCGGCTCCCCTTCGCCCTCCCGGCTCTCTCTGCCGCCCACTGGGGACCCCCCTCACCCGCCAAGTCCGGAGCGCCGGTGGAAGTTGCATGCATGCATGCACGGCGCCGCGTTGCCATTGCATTGCACTGCACTCCATGCAACGCCTGCACGCATGCATTGCCTTGCACGCACGCCAAGGGGTCTCCCCGCGGTCCGATGCGTCCCCTCCGGCGCGGATGCAGCATTGCAAAAATAAAAAAACCCCGACGCATCCCTACCTGGGGGGCAGCCTCCGCCGCCGCCGCTCCGCCTCCGCGGGGATCCCCGGGCTCCATCCTGCCGCCCGATCTCCGCGGGGGCGCAGGCAGGCTGCGCGGGGTCTGCGCAGAAGAGCCCCTGCCCCCCTGGCCACCGCCGCTGCGCTCATTCCATGGCCGGGAGAAGAGCGCTTCAAACAAAACGCCCGGCCCGCCAGGCCACGCTGGGAAACGTAGTTAGCGCACCCCGCGCGGGCGCGGAGCCCAAGGACGAGGGGACTACGGATCCCGGCAGCCCCCGCGCCGGGGACGGAGGGGGAGAGGCCGGGTGCAGGGATGGAGGGACGGGTGGGCGAGTGAGTGAGTGAGTGGCAGCCGCCAAGCCTTGGCCGAGAGCCAGGAAGGGCCTCCCCGGAGGAGGAGGAGGAGGAGGGAGGCGCAGAGCGGGAGGGAGGGAACCCCAGGGGTCATCTAGTGACGGCGCCCCAATCGAAAATTTGACTTAAAAAAAAATCTTTCGAATTTTTTAATTTTTCCCGCGGCACACCAGGCAACATCTCGCGGCACACTAGTGTGCCGCGGAACAGTGGTTGGGAAACACTGCCTACTGTACATCAACTTAAAATTAATTTTGGCAAGTAATATTAGGTTAGGAGAAGTTCAAGTAAAAAAAAAAACGACCCCACAGTGTCCTGCAGAAACTTCAGATGGCCCAAAGGGTTGTAATTCCCTTTGGTTGGCAAAGAATCACTGTGCTGGTATTTTCCACAACTGCAATTACTGTGCATGGGGCACACCGTAATTCTTATGCAAATCTGTGATATGCCTCATTCTATCTAGTTGCAATTGCATGAGAAATGGGTGGTGTTTGAAAGGTCTTATGTTTCCTGGTTTTTTTTTACTCCGTTCAGCCTAAGCTTTTGTAGCTGGAGGCAGTCAGGGCCCCACCCTACCAGGACAGGTGGGAAATGGCAGGGAGCAGGTCTTCCAGGATTCACAACCAAGATGGTCTTAAGACTGCCTCTATGCTGCTAGTAAGCCAATGGGTGAGGAGAAAGCAGTTCCTGGATGGTCACAAATTTCCACTAGCACAATGAATTATGGTGAAAGGTGACACACAAAAGTCAGGCATTGGTTTCTGATGCCATAAATGTGATTTCTTCATTCAACTAAGATTGCCATATCTACAATTGGATACTAAAATACAAACCAGTACAAACAATGCATGATTTATTTATTTTTTAAGGGGGGAGATGAAGGAATATATAGATACTGCTGAGCTGACAAAAACAGCTGATCTCACAGCTCAAATCCACTTTTACTGGGTATTACTTACCAATAAAAATATAATCCAATTCACTCTCCTTCATACCGGGAGAAGAATCCAGCATGGATGTGATGCCAATAGAATCCTTTCTGCACCTGGCTTCTGAAGTGTAAGCAACAATCTCACCATGTCAGCCCTGCAGCTCCAAGTGCAGGAAGGCTTGCCAAAAGATTTCAGGCGCAGATTCATTTATCACACACACAAGGTCCAAGACGTTCTCTCAGGATTATCAAAAGCCAGCTTCTTGGTGAAAGTCTGTTCAGAACGCGTGAAAACCATTAGAAAGCCTGAAGATTAAAGACGCTCTAAAGTGCCCTCCCTCCCTCTCTCGTTTCTAATGCTTCAGTAGATTTTCCAGTGTGGGCTCTGGGTGTGCTTTCCAGCAAAGGAGTCCTTGGCTTGAAATGGGACGTATCTTTTGAGTTACAACCAGTTGCTTTAATAGTGGGAGATGCATGCCCACTGTTGGCCAAAATTTTTGACATGGGCTCTTGTTTTCTAAAGTTGACTTGTACCTAAAAAAGAAGCTGCCTTCTACCGTTAGCCCATCTAGCTTACTACTGTCTACACTGATTGGAAGCAGCTCTCCAGGAAATCATACAGACCCCTTTTCTCTGAAGATGTCAGGGACTGAACCTGAGACCCTCGGCAAGCATGTGCTCTACCACTGAGCTATAGCCCTACACTGATCATGTTGAGAATGGCAAATGGAAAGTCAAGCCTAACTACGCTCTTTTCTCAACTTCTTATTTCAAAGTTGTCTCTTAGGATCCGGGGGGGGGGGTGTCTATTGCTCTGTTTTCAGCCCATCAGCAATACTCATGTAATGGCAGTTCGGAAAATAGCCATTGTGAATACATGAATCAGGGTGGACATGTGGGTGGCCATCATATGGAAGTCCAGGTTGTTGTTTTTTTTATTAAACCAGAAGCATTTTTATTTGGTATTATAAGTTTGGTATTAATAGACAGGATATTAAATTGTTTTTATACGCAACAACAGCAGCAAGAATATTGTTGGCCCAGAAATGGAAGCAAGAAGAAATACCGACGAAAGAAGAATGGCAGACAAAATTAATGGACTACGCAGAATTGGATAAAATGACAGGAAGGACCAGAGATTTACAGAAGATTGGAAGAAATATACGAACTATTTGAAGAGCAACTGTAATCAACAAATTACGCTAGTAGGACTACAAGAAGTTTTGTAAGGAGAAATATATGAAATATTGCAAAGCAGAGAAAGTAGAGAGACATTAGTTATAATATTTAAATGTAATAGTGAAATTAAGAAATGTAAATTAAGTGATAAGATTGGAAATTTTCAGATGTGATGATGGAAGTAAAAAAAAGTGGGTAAGATATAAAAGTATGTTTAAAAATTGTTGAAAATGTTATGTTAAAAAACATATATGTATATACATATATATGTGTGTGTGTATATACCATATATATATATATATATATATATATATATATATATGGAGTGGATCTACAGGAGTGCTTCTGGACTGGGATTCTGGGTTTGCTCCCACTGGTGAGATCATCCTCAAGGTGGAGTTCTACTCACCTGATGCTCCAGCCACCAGAACAGGGGAAGGTCATTGTTGCTGATTCTCCTCCGTCCCTACCCCACAACCCATTGTGGCCCCTGAAAATCTGCCTTGAGGGGTTTGGGGGTACCTTCCAGAGCATCATGAGATGTGACTCTGAAGACTGCAAGGGGAAGTGCATCTGGCTGTTAACCAGAAGGTTGGTGGTCCAAGCCCACCCAGGGATTCCTGCATTGCAAAGGGCCCTCGGGGTCCTTTCCAACTCTTCAATTCTATGATTGCCCACTAATCTACCTGGGTGCTGATGGAAAAACCGTGAGCCTAGCTAATTTGTTACCTTTTTGACATGGGATCCTGCCAGCCTCCCTCGGATATGTGTGGATGCTGCTTACTCCTCCTGAGGCATTTTTAGCTCGCAATGATTCAGGTTTGTCATTGAACGTAACTGTAAGGAAAATATTTGTGATAAGATTAATGACCTGATAATGGTGAGGCATTTGCTTCATTCATAACAAAACCAGCTGATGTGCAGAAATTAAAAGGGCTCATTTAGTCCTTTATATTTCAGTCAAACAATTTAATGGCCTGATGATGATAGCCAAGAGTGTTGTTGATGAGGAATGGGTTATCTCCTAATCCATTGGGAATAAGGAGGTTTATTGAACTGGAGAGGAGTGGAAAGCAGTGATAATTTTTTTTAAAAAAGTAAATGTTACTTTCCAAGCATCACTACACAGAGGAGAGCAAAAGAGGTTTTCCTCTCTCTACTGACATGGCTCCATTTGGTTGTCTCCAGGAGAGGAGGAATGTTATCCTCTATATCACTCTGGCTATGGCTGAGGGCAAAGTCTGCCTTTCATCTTGCTGTTGTCCTCTTTAGAGCAAAATTTTCAAGCATTGTCTTGTGGAGTGGTTGGCCTTGATTTATTGCTTTCTAGAGAATTTCATATTACTTAAATCAAACAATGGTTATTCAAGAGAGTTCCTGAAGGTTTCATTCCAAAGCACACTGGGCCTGAGAAACCCTTGTCAGTGTACAGTATCTCCAGAGCTGTGTAACTTCTTAAGCAAGAGTGTCTTGTGCTTAAGGCTTACCAACAAGACTAGAGGTCAGGGGGTTCATTTACTTTCTAGTCTGGCTTCAGATTTCCTGTATGACTGAGCAAGGCCACCCACTTCCATCTGTCTTTTCATTTCTGAATCTGTAAGATAATGATGACAACATATCCCTGAGCATGAGGAAATATGCAAATGTCTGTATTTCAATATTTCACAAGTATTCATGCACTAGATGATTATTACATAATAGAAGTAGGCAGATCGACGTCATAGGTTACGCTGCACTGTTCCTAAGTATCCAAAGTATGTCATGCAATCATGTCAGCCAGTTAAAGTACTATCTCCATTTTGCAGAGCAGGTGAGGGGGCGGGTTTTGAACCTTAGATAACAGCGACCTGCCCAAAGGTCAATGGCTAGGAAAGGCAGTGAGCTGCTCATTAACTGAACGTGGGGTTTTCCTGCTCGTAGTCTTGCAGCCCTATCCTGTGTAGGTGATCATGGTTCAGTGGGGCTCACTTCCTAGTAAGTGTGCTTGGGGTTTCAACCCTAATCATTGCACTTCTGTTTCCAAGGCTTTTACCACAAGAAGGACCCAGTTCCTCTTGCATACCAAATGCCTCATTGTGCACCTTGAATAATATAGTAAATACCAGGACCTCCTTCTTTACAGAAGGGGTAGCTAACATGGTGCCTCCGGGAGTTTGTTGGACTACAACTCCCATCAGTCCCAACCAGTGTGGCTAATGATCAGAGACGTAGGAGTTGTAGTGCAGCAATATCTGAAGGGCACCATGTTGGCTAACCCTGAAGCACACAATAACTGTAATCAGCTAGCAATAGGAAGCACAGTTTTTAGCCTAATTCTTTATTTGTCACCTACTAGATAATGGGTTGGACTAAGACTGAAATCTCATTTACCTTGGAGCAAGTCCCACTGAATTCAATAGGCCATGTGAGCAAAATCTATTTGTGTCAGAAGGAAAACAAATTGATATTGATTCATATATATGCATTGATGTTACATTTTTTTATATGTAACTATGAATTTTTGTAATATTTTGTTTTTGTCTTTTGTTGCCTCAGTTTTTTCTATACTGCTTAGATATATTTTTTAATATATTAAGCGGAATAGAAATTAAAAAATCAAATAATGATTACAGTCTCAGGATCAAAATTCAACCCAGATTAGGCCAATAATCCCTCTGATTGGTATCGTTTGCCAAGTGTTCAACAGTCAAGTATGAAGATGCCAATTATGTATCTCTGTATGTTTGCCATTCTATCCTCTTTCCTCTGTTGTCCACCAATTTACTGCCATATGAACATGTAGCTACTGCTTGCAATAAAAGCAGCACTGGCTGAGCTCCATTTTGGGAAATACGATGACTGACTGAAGATTTGAGAAATTATTATATAAATGGCATACAGTCAAATTGGTACTTTGACATAAAGAAATTTGGTCTCTCCCCAGACAATGATTTCATTAACATGATCCAGAGTACACCATGTACATTTTAATTGTGAAATCACTAGGGAGGGCACAATTTAGCTACAAACCCTGCTTGGTAATATGATGCCAGTGGGGATCATGAGACTTTGGAGAAGGCAGCTATCCATTAATATGGTTTGCTTTCCACCTGCCCATTATAGCAATTAACCTTGTGTTATGCAGGTGAGGGAACACAGCTGAACATTCACACTTCTGCTTAAAAGGTTGGCTGGCATTTGATCATATTTGGAAATTACTTGAGACAAACATGATGGAAATGCAATTTTTCTCAGCCTAGAATCTGACCTAAATATTAATGTCTTACAAACACTATTGCAAATTTGTTCATCCCAAAATGCAACTGAAAGCTGAAATGCAGGTTTTTATGTTTAGATAATACTAGTCCATTCATCAGAAGAAACTATGTCACTACTAAGAAATAATGAAGATTAAAATAGACCAAGGGTGATACAGGTGATAAACTTGGTTTTGATACATGTTGGCCTATCTGTTCAAGTTGCCCAGTTCAAATCTATTGCAGCATATATGGATGTACAGTACTGAAGGATTATGCTTTCTTCAGATAAGAAAGCACTGGAGACTTGTGTTGTCCTTATAATACAAGCAGGCTCCTAAAAACAGAGGACAGAACTACTGATTCTAGATGAACCTTGGTTTTAAAAGGATTTTTTTTAAAAAAAAATCATTTACAAATCACGAAACATTAATAGCTTGATATAAAGACTTTCATTGCATGTTTCACTGCATTGTACATTTGGAAAAAAAAGTATTGTAGTCTCTTATAGTATTGTCTACTTATCCTTGTTCCAAAATGTCTGTCCATAGCTTGCCATGAGTGCCTGGTGACTACAATTGTCTGTTGTTTTTATTTCTGTATACTATAAAGCATTGCAGTTGTCAGTGCTAGTTTGTCCATTTGCCAGTCTTACCTGATTGGCTAGTTTTCATGCAAGAGCTATACTCCATACAATACTACTGATTCCACTGTCTGTCAGAGTCTTCCGGTTTGGTCTATGACTTACTGCACTACCTGCCACCATAAAAAATAATAATATAAAATTTCTGTATGGGGCAGTGTTTTGTACCACTCCAGTTTTAGCTAGCTTTAGCCAAGCTTTCAGTTCTCCGCCTGCCTCTCCCTAAATTCTGATTGCAAAACTAGCTCCACTCTTCTCTCTGCCCTCCTTATAGCTGGCGAGTGTCACTTTCCCTAAGCCAAAGGGTGATTTGAGGCAATCTGGAAGGGAACACTGGGGAACACTAAGGTTCTTTTTTCAAACCCCTGCCCACTCAGTTCCCCATTCAATGCAGTCAAGACAACTGACTCCACAGCAATGTTTTTAGCTTTATTTACAGATCTGTGCATCTGTCACGCAGGGTTATTAATTATGAGTTTAACATAATAACCACTTAATAGGCATCTGGCTACCTTCTTGATCAGCACTACAATGTCTTCAGACTACCAAAGTGATCATCTGAGCAGAACGATAGTGGTGATTAGGAATCTGGTGGCCTCGTACCAAAGCCTTGAGGCTTGTTGGCTCATCAGCAAGCTGGCAGAAGACAGCAAACATCAGGTCTGAGCTAGTGCAACAAAAACAAACTAGCAGGGTGGGACTCTCAAAGTAGGTCCCGAGTTGCTGGGATATATACAATATCAAGGCCCTCCCAACAATCTAGTGGTGCCAGTCTGTGCTGAAAAATGGCCTTACCCAAGGTTTACTTTGCATGAAGAGCTAGGGTGAAAGCCCAGTGTTGTGGGTGAAGCCAGGGGTGTTATTCAGAGTTGCCAAGTTGGCTTGCTTTTTTTCTGAGTTTTTGGCTGGTCACCATATGCTTTTAATCCCCCCTTCACTCTTTCTATGCTATGTTTCTTTAATTGGTTTGTTGATTCTTGTTTTCCACATGCATGCCTCCATGCACTGGTCATACAAGTGTGCTATGCGCGCACCTAGAGGTGGGACTCTCATGCTTGCATTCTTTCACTTCTTGCCTTGTTCACATGACACAGCTAGAGTATGAGTTGTCTAAGAATGATTTGTACTGCAGTCTACTATCATGTATAGACACATTGCTTGGTTTCACAGAACTTTCAACCGTGTGGGATAGCTATAGACTTCAGGGCTGTGGTGGCAGGGGGAGGAGAGGAAGGGGAAACCCCATTTGTGGGAATGGAAATCCATTGTGCAAGCATGCAAACACAATTTGATACCAACCAATGGCTGAATGTGCCTCCAAGCACTTGATGTGGATAAAAGGTTCACTGATGGAATAAAAAAATAAGGTTAGCGCTTGGGTTTCAGTTATAGAAGAAGGAGACCTGACCCAACCACTTAAAAAACAGGTTCAGAAACTGCATACACATGTTTGTTGCCATGGTCTCAGCCTTTCATAATGATAAGGCCAAATGTGGAGAGAAGAGACATAACAGAAGTTGCAGCAGCTGAAGGGAAGATGACTGTGGTAAGGGGTATATGGCCACAAGAGGTTCCTAAAGAAGGCTCCTGAAATGGAAGTGAAATGGCCAAGGTGAAGGCATTAAGCAATGGCATGTGTTTTCAATGCCAGTGGAGTTTACATTTGCCAAAGTGCGTGCCAATCTGTGGGTGTTCCATAAGTGAATTTTGCCACTACCGCCCCAACAGAAAATAGCATGATTGAGAAGGAGTGGGAGGGAGAGCAGAGAGAGAGATTGTCATGCTACTTGAGGTCTCCAAATGATATATTATTTGTCCTTAATTTCTAGAAATAAAAAAAAATGCTGCAGGGTACAGACAGTCTAAAAGCATTTGATAATAAATCTATGCAAGTTCACGGGTGTTTAATACAAATTCTGCTTCAAGTGCTTTTTTAAAATGCATTATCACCTTTAAGTAAATACTGTGGAAGGCTGCCAAATTCTTGGTTGTCGTTTGCTGTAAATTGATGCATTTATATCATTAACGCAATAAAATGTTTAAGCTTTCATTGGATTTTGCTAACTGATTTTGCAGTTTGAATGATAATAATTTTTATGCATTTATCAATTATCTTTTAAGTGGTTGCTATAATATTTCTGTTTAGGCAGGCAAAGTACATTCCCCATAACAGTTTTCATCTAAATTACATTTGGCTTGAGGCACACTAGTGATTACCAAAAGAGATATTTTCAGTGCAATCCAATACATGTCAACTCAGCATCAAATCCCACTGAATTCAATGGGGCTTAGTCTAGAGTAAGTGGGTATAGGATTGCTGCTATAGTCACTTAGATTCCCATGTGGTTTTCTGACCTTTTGGCTATAATCAAGAACAACAGCAAATGTACATATAGAGGAGAGAGAAAAACACTGATAACTCAGAGGAAGAGCTGCGCTTTGTAATATCATCCCCAGTCCTTCTTTGTATGTCAGTATAAGCCATTATATGGGACACGGGTGGCGCTGTGGGTTAGACCACAGAGCCTAGGACTTGCTGATCAGAAGGTCGGCGGTTTGAATCCCCGCAACGGGGTGAGCTCCCGTTGCTAAGTCCCAGCTCCCGCCAACCTAGCAGTTCGAAAGCACGTCAAAGTACAAGTAGATAAATAGGTACCACTCCAGCGGGAAGGTAAACGGCCTTTCCGTACACTGCTCCAGTTCGCCAGAAGTGGCTTAGTCATGCTGGCTACATGACCCGGAAGCTGTACACCGGCTCCCTCGGCCAATAAAGCGAGATGAGCGCTGCAACCCCAGAGTTGGCCACAACTGGACCCAATGGTCAGGGGTCCCTTTACCTTTATAAGCCATTATGAGGGAAAGTCCAAATTTGTGATGGATGAATGCCGAAAAAATGTATCATAATTAATATTTTCCTTGTGGCCCCAATCATTTCAGGGACCCGTTTTCAGATGACATATTTTCATCTACTCTCTCTTTGCTCATTTGACTTTAGAAGCAAAGGAAAGCAAAGGCATATATAAGAGTGCACCTCTCTTAATAACAATACTGCTCTTTGAACTTGGGCTGCTTTCCTACCACTCAAAATAAATCCAAGTTAGCAACACATTTCAGTGCCAAATTTTGATTAAGTCCATCAGTCCTGCCACTGGCTGAGGTCTAACTTGTGCCATGGAAAACTGGTTTTTGGAATAGATCTATGCTAAAATTTGCTTACTTAAAATTTGTTTCACGTTTCCCAACTTAGACCAAAAGTGTGTCATTAAGAACACCATTGTGCTGAATTCTATAACATGTATCTAGAGTGGCAAAATTTCCCAATCTTGGAAGGCATACACCAAACGAAGATGAATCCAGTTAAGACACAAAAGTTGATACCTAGTGGCTAAGTCAATGACTATGTATGGTGGGTTACGTGAAGGGTTACATTTGAAATACTACGTAGCCATAAAAAAAAGACTGTACAAAAAGGAAGGTATTCAGCTGTTGCTGAAGACACTTGCAGTATAAAGTGTTTTGTTAATCAGCTGTGTTAACGAAGTGCCAATCATTAACGCTTGGTGCATGTTGACTTCAAAATAATGGGCAATCGTTAATTTTTCACTACACAATCTATGGAAATGTTTCTTTCTGCATTGCGAAAGCGTACTAATTGAAGAACAGGCCAACTTCTCAGCCTCAAGGCTACATCTGACATGCAAATTGTATGGCAAAGGGCCCAACCTCTACACTGGGGAAAAACCATATACCAGCTGGTTTCCAGCCTGGATTGACTTCCAGAGCAGACCAAGGGGCAGTCACCTGGCTGTGATTGATTCTGTATTGGCAGCATCTACTTCTGTTGCAGAGACAGCAATGATAGTGTCAGCCTGGTGCAAAAACTAGGTGTCTCAGAAGACTTCCTGTGCAGTTTCCTGGGCTAGCTTTAAAAGGTGATGGGAATGAAGCTGAAGAGGAAACAACTTGGGTCCTTTATCTGCTGAAAAGATGGCCAGGAGCAAACTAGGTGAATTAGGAGCCAGGTGGTGTAAAGCTCCTACAAACTGGATATAGCTTGGTGGGCTGTCATTTTCCCACCTTTGGATGATTAAGAAAATCAAGATCTTGACTTTGTAGGTTTGCTAGGTGTAGAGATGATGCTGTGAAGAAAAACTATAAGACTGCTAATGTCAAATAGAAGAACTCCAAAGGGAGATGAAGCATGAGTCAAGAGAAAACAAAAAGTCATGATTGTTGAAAGAACAGTTTGTAATAATTACATCTATACTTGATTGATAGTGAATAAATATGCTCCGGGCAACGAGTCTGTATCTTGGAAATGGTTGGAACAGATGGTCAATGCCATCAGGAGGTGGAAAGCAAGCACTGGGATGACAAGTGGGACTTCATCAAAACCAGCAAAAGTGGGCACAGGAAGTAAGGAAGAGCTTTCAGAAACCAATATGATGCCATTGTGGTTTTTTGTGCTATACGTGTTTGTTAGTGGACTCCCACCCCCACCCCCTCCAAATGTCAGGCATACTATCTGCAATATTTGCATAGAAAAATTCACGCCCAGTGTGCTGGAATTCTGTCGGGTTATGAGAGTAGTGGCCAAGGTAAAAATGGAAGTAAATGGACATCACCTTAAAATATTTTTATTTTACAGTTCTGTACAATTTAACTTCTAATTTTGAGTTGAAAGCAAAAGTGACCGCCTGCTGCACACATCCTCAAAAGCAATGGATGAAGAAAAATCCACCGCATCTTTTAAGAATTCCTCCGTCTCACTGTCTGCTACAAATTGTGGTGGTCTATTGGATGAAAGAAACTGGTTCCAGGCTGCTTAGAAGCTATTTTTATTTTATGCTTAAGAAGTGGGTGTTGGTTTCATTTTCAGGATTATTTAACCACTCCCCAGTCTGAAGCAGGAATTTTCTTTCGGGCCAAACTGGATATATTTGTCCCCACCTTTTTTCCCTTTATTATTGCTCTGTCAAATGCCACACACTTTGCCTGAGAGTTACCTGAATTTGTTTTACCCCACAGTATCTCTGGGATGGCAGGTGCGCCTTGCTTGCCCTGTAAAATGTTGGAAGGCAGAGGTGCACCTTGCATGCTTCTCAAGCTGCAGGAGAACACTAAGGTCTGGGGCTGAGATTCAACAATATTTCATGCTTGTCGGTGAAACCATGACAGACTCATGTGTATCACTCCCTAACACACATCTCTTATGGAACTTTCCATGGCTGCAGTCCTGTAAGCACTTACTTGGGAGTAAGTCTTGTGGAGCTAGTTGGGTTTTCATATTTGAAAGCATGCATAGAATCTGGCTATTGTGTGTAAAAATGTTCGCTCTTTTGTATACATTGCTAAACTTTCCCCCAAATTTTGGGTCAAATATTTTTATATTGAAATGCCTATTGGCATTTCTCTTCCTCTCAATCAGAAAAGGTCAAGCAGATGCCAAATCAGTGTGTACGCACTGTGGCATCAGTTCCTGATGGTTAGGAGAATGTTACATATCACTGCTTTTCATGCGCATATAATCAATTCCAGTGGCTAGAGATGTGTTTTGGTTTATACCACCAAGCTTGGCAATTGACTTTTCTTTCCTTTTCAGGCCACTTGGATTTTGGAATGAACAGAGCCCTCCCTTGGACTCCGATTTGATTCATTTGGCCTGGAGCTTGTGTTTCCTTTGTGCGCATAGGAATAACTAATATGGAGCAAGGACGGAATAGGAAACTGGTATGAAAGTCAGCAGTGCAAATACGTTGTGCACCTTGAAACATAAAAACCTGGCCCCAGTGATCTTTTCCTTCGTTAAACGTTGGCTGGGCTAATATTCCAATGTTCAAAACCTCTGTTTGGTTGACTATGATTAGTTGGATCATTGTGAGCAAATGTCTGTAGCTTAGTCTCTGCTTGGCACGAATCAAGTTCTCTGAGACAGCTTGAAACTGTCCACCACAATTTCTCTGGGGAACAACTGTCCCCATATGGCCTGTCCCTCCATTAAGACCAGAGGACCTTCTCTAGTGCCATTTCCAGAAGTGAAGATGGTAGTGTTACCTGATACTGTTCAGTGGCAATGCCCTGGAAGAAAGCTCTCCCAAAGAATAATTACTGGTATCTGGCACTGACACTACTATTATTTTGGTGCCAGGTAAAAGCATTATTTTCTTCTGAGCTCTTCATTTCATTTCTTTCATTTCTTTTCTTGCTGCTGTTAGTTTTGTTGTTTTTGAATTGTGCTCTTCTGCCTCTAGTCTTCTTGATTCCTGTTTACATTGTCATTTGATCACTGAACTGCTGTTTTTGCTGCTGCTGTATTTGTGTCTTACTGTTATCTCCCATCTGATGTCCATCCAATCTGTTTTGAACAGTTTCATGTTTTGTGAACCACCTAGTAAGTCTCTGGCTAAAAGGTGGACTAAATGAACATTGAAATCAAGGATGGAGAACCTACTTGGCCCAGGGTCTGGATTCACTGTTGGCCAGCCCTCTAAGGACTGCATGTCAGTGTTGGGCAAACACACACACACACACACACACACACACACACACACACACACACACACACCAACACACACAGAGAGATACTTGACAGCTCCTCCCTCCCCACTGCTGTACCTGGACATAGAGGGGGACAAGTTACCTTTTTGTCTCCTCCCTTTTGATAGCTTCTCACTGCCCTATTCCCTCACCCTCTTCACAGAGTCTTCTGTTCCCCCTTGGGTGCTGATTGTGAATAAGTCAGAGGGATCCAGAGGAAAGAAGGAGTGCTCCAATCAGCTCCAAAGTTTCTTAGGATGGTCTAAGAAACAACATGGCAGATCAGAGTGCTCCTTCCCATTTTGACTGCTCTGACCTACATGCAGGGATGCAGTGCACAAGGGGGAACAGATGCCAATTTTTCCACTGCCTCTGATTTCAACACCACTGTTGATTAATTGTGACTGTAGGTTGGCAGGCCATCAAGAACAGTTTGGCAGGCACCATGGGCCCTTGGTTCATCAACCTTGCTTTAAATAAATAAATAGTCTCATTGTAACTTTTTTTGGAGATTCATCTTTGTATCCCACAATTATTATTATTATTATTGGACTGAGGCTGTTACATAGATCATCTGTAATTTTAAATTGCTTTCATTTACTGGAATGAAGTGGTAGTGATAATTGAAATCGCTTCTATTTAATTTTGATTGCTACTTTGTTTTTTGTGAACCACCTGAGAAACGGCAACTGAGGGTTCTGAAGGGCAATTTGAATTCAGATTTCAGTTCAGCAGTGACCACACCAGTTCTGCTTTACCAGTCACTCTTTGCTTTGTTGCCTATTACATTTTGTATATTACAGTGGTACCTCAGGTTACAGACACTTCAGGTTACAGACACTTCAGGTTACAGACTCTGCTAACCCAGAAATAGTACCTCGGGTTAAGAACTTTGCTTCAGGATGAGAACAGAAATCGTGTGGCAGCGATGCAGCGGCAGAGGAAGGCCCCATTAGCTAAAGTGGTACCTCAGGTTAAGAAGAGTTTCAGGTTAAGAACGGACCTCCAGAACGAATTAGGTTCTTAACCCGAGGTCCCACTGTAATAGGTTAAATTGGTTAACCTCCTTGGGCTATGTTGGTATACAAAGGCTAGGACTAGAGGACCTTTTCAGTACATCCCTGATTTTTATGCATTTCCGCAACACTGTGCTTTCAGGAGATTGAAGCCGTGTTGCGTTGAGATTCTGCTTAGGAAAAATCTGGGACCTGGGGAAACCAGGCAGAGTCTAATCCCATTAGTTACACAAAACCTATATTTATTGCCTTGTAGTTTTCTGCTTGAATCAAACACCATCCAAGATCTTATTATGATCCTGGCTGGAAAGACTGCTTGATCCAGAAATATTATGCATACATGTGCATTCCCCAGACACGTGCAGCCCAAATTGGCATCCCACATGCCACAGTTCCAGCTCAGATCGTTGGCTCTGGTTCCTGTTGTGGTCACACTGAATAGAGTACAGTGTGTTCTGAAAAGCAGAGTTTGCTGCTGAAGCTTTGGGTGTAGGCATGTTTTTTATTTCATGAAAAGTGTTGCCGTTGTTGTGTCAGCCCAGGAAAACGGGAGGCACAGAGTGGGCAACATGGTGCCATTTGTTGGGCTCATGTGTCATTTAAGAGGTTTGTAAGTTTCCTTGGGCAGAAGTGTGTGTTTTCTTCCTCTCATCTTTGAAAGTAGATTCTCAGATCCGGAGTTGAGGCTGTGTCCTGGGCAGCCTTTGGTTTCGTGTACATGTGTGTGCTTGCTAGAGTACATTATTATGTTTATACGGTGGTTTTTATGACCTTTTTTCGTTTTTCTTTATTTGTTAGCTGCCTTGGATTCCTGCTGGAAATGAGTCTTGGTATACATTTCTAAACCCACTGGGACTACTAGGACAAAAATAGGGGCGGGGAGGGAGGCAAGGAGCCAGTGACAAGCAGAGTCAACTAAGTCTTTTTGCTGTTGCTGCTGCTGCTGCCCTTCTCCGGTCTGAGATCTACAAGGTCAACACTGAGACTAAAGGAGAAAGCAGGCAGTGTGGGACACCCCCTGGACTGGTTGTAAATAAAAAGGCCAGTGGGCTTGGAGGACTCAAGGCTAAGCATGATGGGGCAGCACCCCACTAGCCTTGGCAGGTCTACCTCCCCCACATCTTCCTTCTTCCCTTGCCCATCTCTGTGGCCTGTTATTTTCTTTCTTGGTGATGAGGCAAATTCTGGGGTGAGGAAGTGGACCTATACCCCATTCTCCATGCATTTAACATAACATAGGTGACTCATGCAAAAGCCCTCCACCCACATAGCCCTGTTTTGTCAGCTATCCCCACCTCGTTTCTTTTGAGGGGAAAGAATTGCATAAATCAGACTTTAGTATGCACCTAAAGTGGCAAGCCTTTTATGTGGAGTGACTGCCTTACATGCATGTTGGATTGTTGCCTGAAAAGTGCATGAATTGGGATATAACTCTTTCTCTGCCATCATCATCATCATAACCACCACCTGCATTTGTTTAAAAAGAAATCTCAAAGCTACTTAACAGCAAGGCAAAAAATAATTAATTAAAGAAAACATGAAATATAACATTCCAAAAATGCTCACCCAACAGTGCAATAAGAAGAGCGAGTCCTACCCCGTCGCACTAAAAGATAAACAGCACTCTAGAACCTAACTTATCCACCTGGGGAAACAAAAATATCTTCACCTGGCACCTAAAAAATGGTGGTGATGGTGCCAGGCACATTTCCCTGGGGAGAGCATTCCCTTTCCATTTCTCTGCTTCTTAATTGGCTTGCCACTTGAATTTAAGATGACAACAGACCAAAACATGATGAATGTTATTAAAACAGCAGCACCATAAAATCATATAATGATTTCTACACTATGTCTAATAAATATTTTGAAATGTTTGGGAAAATAAAAAGGTCTGTGGCTGACACGACATACAATTCTCAGGACTGATCCAAGACATTATATTGCTTTAGGTGAAGTGAAGATGGCATCCCCTCTCTGCTCCTGTTCCATATAGAGAGGTCAGCTGGCTTGGCAATTGCATCTTCCTTCAATATTGGCTTTGGACTAGCATCCTCTGCACCTGAGGAAAGCCAGATAGTTTAGGTGGTGCAGGACATGGCACACACACCTCTGACCTCCAACAGAAGAGAATGGTTGGGAGCTTCCATCACCGTCCCCTGGCATCTGCTCCCTGAGATGGTTGCCTCATTTTGCTTAATGGGAGGGCCAAATCTAAACTGTGCCAGACAACTTTGTCCGTGGAAAGTATTCTGTCTGCCGACTGAAAAGCCTTTCCTCCAGCTGTCTTCTGCATGGTATTGAAGAAGGGGGTGACCAGAGAAGGTCCTTAGCCTACATTCATATGGGGCAGGTGGTCCTTTAGACACGCATGGTTCTGCTTGCAGTTGCACAGGATGTGGAAATGTTGCCAGTGGAGTCTTCCTCTTGCAAGTTGGTCAGCGCAGGAAAAATCCACGCTGTCACTGGCCACCAACCAGCAAGTTCTTGAGGGAGTCTCTTTGTGTGCTATCTAGGAAGAGAAGGAACTTTGAGACATCCTGTATTGCACCTGAACGATTTTGGTATTGCATACATTATGTAAAAGTTATATTTAAAGAAACAGACACTTGATGGAATATAAATGTCTCATTTTTATTCTTTGTCTTTGGGATGTTCTATAAATAATTGCAGACAGAGTTGTGCTCTCCAGGAAGAGAAGTTTAGCATCGGTGGGAGCATGTCTAGCCCCCTCTTTCCTAGAGCACAAGACCTAAATCATTATTGGAAATCAAAGTTTCTTCAAAGTTTCTTCTTCAAAGTTGAAGAAGGAGCAAAAAGGGTTTTCTTGTGTGTGTGTGTTTCTTTGTGGCTGATTAGCTGTTTTCCCTGTGTAAAGGTCAGAGGGGGCAGGGTTTCTGTTGAGGCAGGGGATTAGCTGTGGGAGGAGCTTATCAGAGTTTGTAGGGCAGCAGTTGAAGAAGGAGCAAAAAGGGTTTTCTTGTGTGTGTGTGTTTCTTTGTGGCTGATTAGCTGTTTTCCCTGTGTAAAGGTCAGAGGGGGCAGGGTTTCTGTTGAGGCAGGGGATTAGCTGTGGGAGGAGCTTATCAGAGTTTGTAGGGCAGCAGTTGAAGAAGGAGCAAAAAGGGTTTTCTTGTGTGTGTGTGTTTCTTTGTGGCTGATTAGCTGTTTTCCCTGTGTAAAGGTCAGAGGGGGCAGGGTTTCTGTTGAGGCAGGGGATTAGCTGTGGGAGGAGCTTATCAGAGTTTGTAGGGCAGCAGTTGAAGAAGGAGCAAAAAGGGTTTTCTTGTGTGTGTGTGTTTCTTTGTGGCTGATTAGCTGTTTTCCCTGTGTAAAGGTCAGAGGGGGCAGGGTTTCTGTTGAGGCAGGGGATTAGCTGTGGGAGGAGCTTATCAGAGTTTGTAGGGCAGCAGTTGAAGAAGGAGCAAAAAGGGTTTTCTTGTGTGTGTGTGTTTCTTTGTGGCTGATTAGCTGTTTTCCCTGTGTAAAGGTCAGAGGGGGCAGGGTTTCTGTTGAGGCAGGGGATTAGCTGTGGGAGGAGCTTATCAGAGTTTGTAGGGCAGCGGCGCGCGCCTAGCGGCGCGCGCAGTTATATCCATCTTTTAGATTTAGGGGAGCTAGTCTCAAACGTTTGTTGGGGGAGACCTAGGTTTTTGTTTTTTTTTTGTGGGCGAAGTTATTTGTCCTGTCTTCAAGCTTTTTATGATGGAGGACCTCTGTAGCCACCCCCAACAACACGATCTCAAGATGGAAGGGGAGGGAACAGCTGCAGTCGCCTGTGATTCCTGCGCAATGTTTGCCATCTTGCCAAAGGTTGCAGGCAGCTTCACCTGCAGCAATTGCATGTTGATTGCCCTTTTAAAAGACAAAGTCCAGCAACTGGAGGAACGTGTAGCTACGCTCCAAAGAATTAGAGAGCTGGAGCTCTTCTTGGAAGCAACAGAGCACACCGTCCCCACCAAGGAGGAGACAGGGGACTCCCCTGAGAAGGAGGCTAGTTCATCAACACAGGAGCCAGATATATGGAGAAACGTGACTCAAAGAAGTAGGAGGCCCAGGGTTCACTCTGATTGTTTAGAAATACACAATCGCTTTGAGGTCCTCTCCCCTAGCATGGAAGACGAAGAGCAGACTCCATTTGAGGATCTCTCCCTCATTACAGTCGATCAGGTATATGAAGACGAGCAGCAAAGTCAGTCCTCAGGGAATGTGCAGGCGACCTTGGAACGGACAGCTCACGGAAGATCCCCGACCAAACCCAAGAGGAGGCGTGTAGTGGTGATAGGGGATTCCCTACTGAGGGGAACAGAAGCAGTGATCTGTGGGCCTGACAAGATGTCTCGGGAAGTGTGCTGTCTCCCCGGGGCTAAGATCCAAGATGTAACTGAACGACTGCAAGGAATCATAAAACCCACTGACAAATACCCCTTCCTCTTGGTTCATGTGGGAACCAATGACACTGCAAGCAATAGCCTCCAGAAGATCAAAAGAGACTACGAGGCTCTCGGCAGGAAATTGAAGCAACTAAATGCACAAATTGTCATCTCGTCTGTCCTCCCAGTTGAACGACGTGGCCCAGGGAGAGAGGGGAAAATAGTGGAAGTGAACAGCTGGCTTCGCAAATGGTGTAAACAGGAACGGTTTGGATTCTTAGATCACGGACTGCAGTTTCTTGAAGATGGACTTCTGGCAAGTGATGGGCTGCACCTCACAACGGTTGGGAGGAATGTTTTTGCCAAAAATCTCAGAAACCTCATCAGGAGGGCTTTAAACTGACTAATGTGGGGGAGGGAGACAGTGCTCCTGAAGGTAGGAGTCTATCAATTAATGAAGATGATCATCCAAATGTCATAGACCAAATGGAGCAAACAGCACGCGGACCTAGTGGTGGGAGGAAAAAATCCTTAAATAAGAGACACGGGGGAATGATTAATGGACTTCAATGTCTGTACACTAATGCGCAAAGCATGGGAAATAAACAAGATGAGCTTGAGCTCTTGGTACAGCAAACTAAATATGACATAATAGGCATCACTGAAACCTGGTGGGATAAGTCCCACGATTGGAATGTAATAATGGGGGGATACAATCTATTTCAGAGAAACAGACCAGACAAGAAAGGAGGAGGAGTGGCGTTATATGTCAGGGATGTGTATACCTGTGAAGAGATCCAAGATTTAGAACCTCAAAGCCAATGTGAGAGCATTTGGGTCAAAATTAAGGGAGAGAAGAATAACAGAGACCTCATTGTGGGAGTTTACTATAGATCCCCAAGCCAAACGGAGGACATAGATGATGCCTTCCTGGAACAGATGGCCAAGCATGCAAAAGGAAGGGAGATAGTAGTAATGGGGGACTTCAATTACCCGGATATTTGTTGGACGTCAAACTCAGCCAAGAGCATAAGGTCAAACAGATTCCTCACTGGCCTTGCAGACAACTTCATTGTCCAGAAAGTGGGAGAAGCAACAAGAGGAACAGCCATTTTAGATCTGGTCCTAACCAATGTTGATGACCTGGTTAGTGGGGTAGAAGTGGAAGGATCATTAGGCGCGAGTGATCATGCTCTTCTGAAGTTTACTATACAGCGGAAAGGAGCAGCCAAGCATACTAGGACTCAATTTCTTGACTTTAAGAAAGCCGACTTCATAAAACTTAGGGAAGTGCTGGGTGAGATCCCATGGACAGCAATACTAAAAGGAAAGGGAGTTCATGATGGCTGGGAGTTTGTTAAGAGGGAGATAGTAAAAGCACAACGTCAGGCAATACCATTGAGACGGAAACATGGAAGGTGCCTAAAGAAGCCAGGGTGGCTATCTAAAGAACTTTTAACTGAATTAAGATTAAAAAAGGATGTGTACAAAAAATGGAAAAGGGGGGAAACCACCAAAGAGGAATTCAAACAAATAGCCAGCACGTGTAGACACAAAGTCAGAAAAGCTAAAGCACAGAATGAACTCAGGCTTGCTAGAGAGGTTAAAAGCAACAAAAAAGGCTTTTATGGGTATGTTCGTAGCAAAAGGAAGAACAAAGAAACAGTGGGGTCACTCAGAGGAGAAGATGGTGAAATGCAAACAGGGGACACAGAAAGGGCTGAACTCCTCAATGCCTTCTTTGCCTCAGTCTTCTCCGATAAAGAAAACAATGCCCGACCTGAAGAATTTGGAGCAAATGATTCAGCAAAGGAAACACAGCCCAGAATAACTAAGGAGACAGTACAAGAATATTTGGCTAGTTTAGATGTATTCAAGTCTCCAGGGCCAGATGAACTGCATCCAAGAGTATTAAAAGAACTGGCAGATGTGATCTCAGAACCACTGGCAGTCATCTTCGAGAAATCCTGGAGAACAGGCGAAGTCCCGGCAGACTGGAGGAGGGCAAATGTTGTCCCTATTTTCAAAAAGGGGAAAAGAGAGGACCCAAATAATTACCGCCCAGTCAGTCTGACATCAATAGCAGGGAAGATTCTGGAGCAGATCATTAAGCAAACAGTCTGTGAGCACCTAGAAAGGAATGCTGTGATCACCAATAGTCAGCATGGATTTCTGAAAAATAAGTCATGTCAGACTAACCTGATCTCGTTTTTTGACAGAATTACAAGCCTGGTAGATGAAGGGAACTCAGTGGATATAGCCTACCTTGATTTCAGTAAGGCATTTGACAAGGTGCCCCATGATATTCTTGTAAAGAAGCTGGTAAAATGCGGTCTTGACTCTGCTACCACTCAGTGGATTTGTAACTGGCTGACTGACCGAACCCAAAGAGTGCTCATCAATGGTTCCTCTTCATCCTGGAGAAGAGTGACTAGTGGGGTGCCACAGGGTTCTGTCTTGGGCCCGGTCTTATTTAACATCTTTATCAACGACTTGGATGATGGACTCAAGGGCATCCTGATCAAATTTGCAGATGACACCAAACTGGGAGGGGTGGCTAACACCCCAGAGGACAGGATCACACTTCAAAACGACCTTGACAGATTAGAGAACTGGGCAAAAACAAACAAAATGAATTTTAACAGGGAGAAATGTAAAGTATTGCACTTGGGCAAAAAAAATGAGAGGCACAAATACAAGATGGGTGACACCTGGCTTGAGAGCAGTACATGTGAAAAGGATCTAGGAGTCTTGGTTGACCACAAACTTGACATGAGCCAACAGTGTGACGCGGCAGCTAAAAAAGCCAGTGCAATTCTGGGCTGCATCAATAGGAGTATAGCATCTAGATCAAGGGAAGTAATAGTGCCACTGTATTCTGCTCTGGTCAGACCACACCTGGAGTACTGTGTCCAGTTCTGGGCACCACAATTCAAGAAGGACACTGACAAACTGGAACGTGTCCAGAGGAGGGCAACCAAAATGGTCAAAGGCCTGGAAACGATGCCTTATGAGGAACGGCTAAGGGAGCTGGGCATGTTTAGCCTGGAGAAGAGGAGGTTAAGGGGTGATATGATAGCCATGTTCAAATATATAAAAGGATGTCACATAGAGGAGGGAGAAAGGTTGTTTTCTGCTGCTCCAGAGAAGCGGACACGGAGCAATGGATCCAAACTACAAGAAAGAAGATTCCACCTAAACATTAGGAAGAACTTCCTGACAGTGAGAGCTGTTCGGCAGTGGAATTTGCTGCCAAGGAGTGTGGTGGAGTCTCCTACTTTGGAGGTCTTTAAGCAGAGGCTTGACAACCATATGTCAGGAGTGCTCTGATGGTGTTTCCTGCTTGGCAGGGGGTTGGACTCGATGGCCCTTGTGGTCTCTTCCAACTCTATGATTCTATGATTCTATGATTCTATGATTCAAATCCCATCTTTGTTCTTCAATAGCTAGAGGAGCCCTGTGCTGTCCAAAGGCCTAGCCTACCTGAGTGCCATTCATGCTACCCTGTACCAGGAGACGGAGTCAAGTCAGGTAGAAATCATGAGTAGAGCATACAGTGACCACCCTCCTAGCAAAGGTGGCTGAATCATTCCCAGTCAGTGGCGTAGCGTGGGGGGTGCAGGGGGGGCCGGCCGCACCGGGCGCAACATCTGGGGGTTAGGGTTAGGGGGCGCAAATCCACGGGTTAGGGGGTGCAAATCCACGGGCTAGGGGGCGCAAATTACTTGCCTTGCCCCAGGTGCTGACAACCCACACTACGCCACTGTTCCCAGTATTTCTCACTTAGCAATTTTTCTAAGACCCAGTGCTCCCCCCTGGGGGTACTCAAGGGTACGCAGTACTGGCACATTTTTCCTAGAAGAAAAGCACTGGTTAAAAATGTGTCACTTACTGTAATAACTTCATGGTGAGTACCAGCACCAATCTTTCTAGAAGAAAAGCACTGCTAATACCTTCTGTTCTCTTAACACTAAACATCTAGATATTTGGCTTCTGCAAGACCATGTATCTATTATTATTATTATTATTATTATTATTATTATTATTATTATTATTATTATTATTATTAGAATTATTATTAGAATTATTATTATTAGAATTTATATACTACCCTATACCCGGAGGTCTCAGGGCAGTTTACAGAATAAAATCAAAATATAAAACCACAAAATACATAATCAAAATAAAAACAAAACCCAATAAGTGTAACCCCATGAAGAGCAGGCGATCTCCCTCCCATCCAATCCAGGGAACCACCAACTAACAGTGCCTCAGTCTTATCTGGATTGAGTTTCAGTTAGTTGGCTCTTATCCAGTCCATTACCGAGGCAAGACACTTCCACTGTGTCTCCAGCAGATGTAATGGAGAAATAGAGCTGAGTTTCATCAGTATACTGCTGGCAATGTACTCCGAACCCCTGTATAACCCCACCCAGCAGTTTCATGTAGATGTTAAACAACATAGGGGATAGGATTGAGCCCTGTGGAATCCCACATTGAAGGTTCCACAGGGCTGAAAAGCATTCTCCAAACAACATCTTCTGGGAACGGCCATCCAAGCAGGACTGGAACCACCGCAAAGCAGTGCCACCCACCCCTAGTTTGGGCAGTCGCTCCAGAAGGATGCCATAGTCGATGGCATCAAAATCCACTGAGAGGTCAAGAAGAATTAACAGGGACATGTTTCCCTTCTCTCTCTCTCTCGACAGAGGTCATCTTACTGGGCGACCAGAGCAGTTTCTGTGCCATAACCAGGTCTGAACCTCGATTTGAATGGTTTCTGAAGGAAATGGAACTAAGAATAGGTTAATGAAGAAATGAATGAGGAGCTTAAAATAACCCTTTGGAAGGAGAGTCTTGGTAAACAGTCAAGAAGTGCTGTGGTGAATGGAAAATTCACAGTGAGCTCACTCCACCAGGAGGGACGGCATTCTGGGCAGGGATTCTTTCTTTCTTTCTGGGGTGTGGAAGGGAATTGCTGACAGAGGGTGGGGAGAAAAAGGAATCGCCACACCTCTAGAAAAAACAAAAGAAGAGAGGAGAGGAATGACACTCAAGGGTGTTTGAAATGTGGGCTGCTTTTATTATTTACAGCCAGGGAGAAAGAGAGAGATGACAGAGGAACGTTAAGGATTTTCGCTTAACCCAGGTCTCTCCCAGAACCTCCTTTATGCATCTTCAGTAGGAACACATCAATCTGTGACTAAATGGCAGGCCGGGCCTTTGGAGTAAACTAGGCACCCACTTGTTCTTTAAAAATCTGGAGGACCTGGTCTTCTGACTGCCACTTCACCACACTTTGTGCATTTAAGGCAAAAGTGAATCTAGACTCAGAATATAAAATGCTTATAGTAATATGTAATGCTTATTTGTCAAATGCCTAATTTGGAAAATCATAGCTTGGTAAGCCAGAGGTAGTCAACATGATGCTCTCCAGATGTTGTGGACTACAACCTCTGTAGGTTGGTAGTTCAAATCTGTGTGACTAGGTGAGCTCCCGTTGCTTTGTCCCAGCTCCTGCCAACCTAGCAGTTTGAAAGCATACCAGCATGAGTAGATAAATAGGTACGACTGTGGTGGAAAGGCAAAAGGCATTTCTGTGCACTCCGGCTTCTGTCACGGTGTCCTATTGCACATGCCGGCCATATGATCCAGCCATATGATCCGGAAAATCTGTCTGCAGACAAACACTGGCTCTCTCGGCCTGAAAGTGGAGATGAGCCCCACACCCCATGGTCAAATTCAACTGGACTTAACTGTCCAGGGGTCCCTTCCCTTCCCTTTATCTGTGGTCTACAAATCCTATCATCCCTACCCATTGACCAGGCTGGTTGGAGCTCATGGAAGTTGTAGTCCACAACATCTGGAGAGCACCACGTTGTCTACCACTCTAATAAGCCAAGATAGGAACTAGCCTTTAAGATTCATAAAGGCTCCCTTCTTTGTTTGTTTAGAGTTGCTGAGGATTAATCTACAGAATGCTCAGAATTCTTTGAGCGTGAATATTTGTTTTGCATGTGTTTCCAAGGTATAGTGTGTATGCAATAAGCTCAAGACTGCAGTTTGGGTGTGAGATTGCTGCATCAATATGCACTGAAGAAAAGAGAATTGCTGCTCTTTGGTACATAGTGTACAAGTGTCAAATCTTCTTGAAAATGATTCTTTTAATATTAAAAAAATGCTGCTGTTGATACTTCTGGGCAAGGAAATCTGGGGGGAACTTATTGTTTCTTTATTTTGGTTCAATGTGCCAACCAGAGTCAGGTTTTTCTCAGCTTAATCCCATGTCTGGTGGCAAACTGATGAAAAAATTATCAGTTATTCTATTCCACCCAAAACCCTGTAAATATATGTTGTTTGTTTCTTAACCATGGTCTGGCCTAGGTTTTGAGTTGCTGGGACTGGCTAGTTACAAAGATTCCTGAGGGCAACCTCAGCAACATATTTTGTGAAGATCTTTCTATGAACAGAGAAAAGTAGTCATGCGAAGGTCCTTGACTGAATGTGGTCAATAAGTCAGGGCACCTACTGCTGTGGAGATGTAGGTTGCAGATGCATCTGGGGTCAACAATTTTGCCCCCCACGCCCTGAAAAACCCCTAGATATGGACGGCAACCCTAGGTATGATAAGAAAATAAAATTTTCTGGGTCACAAGGAACTTCTAACTAGAAAGAAAGAAAGAAAAAAGAAAGGTTTGTAAAGGTGTTTTGCAACACTGTAAAGTACGATTGGCTCCATAATAGCAAATCTAGTGATTTTATGAAGTAATGAAGCTCAAAGTGGGTTGTGAAATCCATTCCAGGTTCCATAGTCTACCGTGGAGTCTTGGCAGAGCAGATTCATTCTATGTTTCATCCATGCATTGGAAGCCCTGGGAAATGCAAGACAAGCACAGCTTAGTCCAGGGACATGAGATGCCATATACTGTGCCCATCTTTCCCACTCTTCTTGGAATGGGTGACAACAACACCTGCTTGTCATAACAGAGGTCTCCAGGAATTTGTGGCACAGGTCAAGTCTTTCCCAGAACATCCGCCTCTTAGATTATTCCCAGAAGTTGCATGAAACTTTCCACCGGGGGGGAGGGGCTTGTTGGTTTGTGGGGTTGTTGTTGTTCTTGTTTTTATCATGTATTTTGTGCTTTTGCATTGTATCTTTATGCAATAATACTTCTGCTCAGTTAGGACCCAGGGACACCTTGATTAATGCCATTTTCTATCCGCAACCCAGAAGCATTTCCCCCCCCTATCCTGCAGACTAAACTAATTTTGCATATTCTCATTGTCTGAGCAAAGCCAGTTCTCTTTTTCAAAAGGAACACAGGAAGCTGTGATTCAGACCCATTGGACCATCCTGATCAGTACTGTCTACACTGACAGGCAGCAGCTCTCCAGGGTTTCAGAAAGGGAATATTCCCAGCCTTACCCAGTGTAGTGTAGTGGTTAAGAGCGGTGGACTTGTAATCTGGGGAACTGGGTTCGCGTCTCCGCTCCTCCACATGCAGCTGCTGGGTGACCTTGGGCTAGTCATACTTCTCTGAAGTCTCTCAGCCCCACTCACCTCACAGAGTGTTTGTTGTGGGGGAGGAAGGGAAAGGAGAATGTTAGCCGCTTTGAGACTCCCTAGGGTAGTGATAAAGCAGGATATCAAATCCAAAACTCTTCTTCTTATCTGGAGATGGTGAGGATTGAACCTGGAGCCCACTGCTTGCAAGCCAAATGCTCCACCACTGAGCTACATATCTCCCTCCTTCCTTCAAGGAAATGACTGGGGAAGGGGGAGAGAAGGGGAGATGACATGGCTGAAGAATGCATCTATTGGATAGCTAAACTATGACATCAGTAGAACCAAGCAACAAACTTACTTTCACTTTTTTAAAGGGTGTTTTGTAAAGTAAAGTGAAGGATGAACACATGTGCACATGGTTTGTGGTTCTTAAAAAGATAAGAGATGGAAACAAGCCAAGTTTGTTTGGTTTCCTGCATACCAATGACCCACCGTTTAAAAAAGTTTTCTTATTTGGTTATTTTCGAAAATATTTCCAATGAAGAGATTGCAGTTTCACCTTTCCAGAACTAGAACTAACATCGACTGCCATGTAATTTTTTTTGCAAATAAGCAAATAGGCCTTGTTCCATGTACTCATCTCTCCTTGCATCCAAACTACAACAACCAAAGTAACACACTCACACACACTTTCCCACTCTCCCATTCTCTCTCATTATGTTTGCCTGGTTATGCAGCTGTTGGAGGAAGACTGTGGCTAAATCCCCCAAAGCAGTAGGGGGTAAAACATTCGGAAAATGTATCTGTTTGCAGCCTAAATGATCTATTGAAAACTATTTTGGGGGGTTGGGGTGGGGAGGTGATCTCCTTAGTTATTTTGAAAGGAAGTGAAAAGTGTACCTAACTTTTATTTGCTCTGCTTGACAGCTTACGGTTCACAATCACAGCAATATTATTGTTTACCGTTGTAGTGAGTGCCAGCTTGGCTCTTTTCAGACCTAGCAATTAGTTAGCTACCCTTGGTGAAAACTTTTGTTGTTGTTGCTTTGTGCCAACAACATACCTTTCAAACTTCAGACAGACCTGGGTGGAGACTGGAGGGGAATGCCCAGAGGTATGTATGGACAACAGGTTTGGCTGAAAGCTGGAAACTTGTTTGAACACTGTTTGCTGTCTACTTCCCAGGGGAAGCCAAGCCTTTCATTTTACACCATCTCAAGTTCAAAACACGCATCTTGGCTCATGGATGGAATAGAAGTACGTTCAGAATTCAACTTTCATACATTATAGACTCTAGTAAAGCTTTCAAGTGCTGTGTTCCTGAGGCAACATCCTGGATGGGTATTCAGCTCTGCTGCCTACTGATTCCCCACTTCTCTCTTCCCTCCCCTCCCTCCCTCTCTCCTTCTCTCTGTGGTGGTAAAGGTGTGGTTGCCCACTTTTGTGCATGCCCACCTCCCTGGTCTCACCCGTTTGCCTGCCTGAGCCACTACTGTTCCTTCAGCTCTTGCAAAGTAGGTATGTAACTATCTGAAGAAGTGTGCATGCACACGAAAGCTTATACCAAGAACTAACTTAGTTGGTCTTTAAGGTGCTACAGGAAGGAATTTTTTTATGTGGAATGGAACTACATGATGTACATGACTGAAATCCAGTTATTTGAAATGCATTTTGGAGAAGAATTTGGAAAGGTTGTGCTATGGTTTGATGTTATACAAAGCAGAATGAAGCTTATAGGCTACTTGGGGCTACTAAGTTGTGCTAGTATAGTAACAGTGTGCCAGTATAGCAAGGAAAAACCTATTGCTGCTTCCTTCTGTAGCACCAAATATTCTTCTTCTCCCTCTCTCCTTCTCTTTGTTTTCTGAAACTTGCCGGTAATCAGACAGCGTCTCAAGATTTTCTGCCTTGCCATGTGGACTGAATAGTTGCTGCTTCTAAAATGAAAGCTGTGTCCTAGCATGGTGTCACCTGCTGTGGTGCTTTGGATGGGCTCACTCCTTGCCAGGATTCTGGGAGGCTCTGATTGCAAGATATGGCATCCCAGGCCTTCTGTTGTGCTAACAGGGTAAGGAGAATCCCACGAAGAGGTACTGGGGAATGCTTTTGCAGTATGTAAGCACAGGCTCTCATGCTTTGGCGCGTGCCCTTTCTGATTATTCCTGTGCATGGAGACAAAAGCCAGTGACCAGGTTTCCTAGTGGGAGGCAATTCCCCTGATTCCCACTACAGCTGTGGCTGTGTGGGTTTTCCTCGCTTGACACAATTCTTAATTTAGTTGCTTCCCAAGCCTGATGAATTTAATGTACCCAAGAAAACCTGCCTTGAGAGTCTACAGTGGTGGTGGTAGTAGTAGTAATAATAATAGAGGCTAGCAGTAGAATCACAGGCTCTAAGCCTGCTCTGCTTTCTTGGCTTTGTTGACTGGGGAGGAGCAGCCTTTTGTGACATGCGCTGCAACTTCCTGTCAAGTCTGAATGTGCTGTCCTGGAAGAATTCCCTTGGGATGGCTGGGGTGGTTTATCTGTTGCAGATTGGCCAGATGATGGATTGGAAAGCTAATAGCCCACTGTGCAAAAAGTGTACTAAAAATCAAAAAATCCAAACCAGATGTGCAGGGGGGAAGGAAAAAAAAGGAGGGGAGCAGCATATGTTACTAAGTGTTGTGAAACAGCCCAAGGGAGGCAAATAAGCAAAAACAGCCTTGTTGCTTAGCAACGTGCACAACAAAACAAGCAGCAGCTTGGTTGGCATCTGACAGGGCAGGTTTCATTCTCTGCAATGGAAGAGGAAGTTGCTGATCGGATTTTTTCAATGGCCAAGAAGCCACTTTCTTCCCATGGTACAAGTTTCTCTGCTGCCGGAACATTCTGTTTTACGTTTATGGATAAGGGTTGCTCTTGTTCCAGATGGGCTTCCATAACAAAGGCTGCTTCTTCCAAACTGGGAGGGTTGGTTTGGTTTTGCTCAGTCCTCTACAAAACACCCACAAGCAAAAACTGTACATATTTCAAGAGATGCTAGCAACTATTCCTGAAGTTGGTCTGCACAAAAGTCTCATGCTGACCTTCTTCCTGACTGCTGTCATTCCTTTTTTACTTACTGAAACTTTTTCCTGTTAAAAAAAGATTCATTATTATTTCTGTTGTTGTTACCAATTTCATTTATGAATCACTTCCCACGAGGCATCCCAGAGTAATTTACAATATAATAGTTAATATGTCAAGGCTGTCATGTGTGGTATGAATACTTCAGCAGACCAGTGGTGCTGAGAATGACAGCTGTATATGCTCCAGCATATGGTCTTGTAAGTTGCTAGAGAGGGTCTTTCTGAAGCAGGAACTTCAGAGGGCCCACTATGCTCATACAAAGAGAGTTACAGACAGTCAACTCAGAAGTAAGCGGTATTGAAGTCAATAGGACTAACTCTCAGGTAAGTGTGAAATAGGGTCACATCTTAAGATCGGTAATATAGCACTCTGCAAAACTAGAGTGGTTATTTCATTCTCTCAGAATGTTTCCATGGTGCAATGATTATAAAAAGAAATCACCATTACTAATGATTTTTTTAAAAAACTGCAATAAGAATATAAAAAATAGTACCAGATTAGGGGAAAAATATTGACATCCTCTGGCCCTTACTTGTAATAGGCAAGCACATTCAGTTGGTTATTCACATGAGTGTAATGTGAATTCAGGAAGCATTCCCCTCACTCTCAGTTGACTTTATGGCTTTGTCATGCAGCTAGATAATCATGAATTATCGTTGTCCTGGCTTCCCTCTTTGGACTTGGACCTGTACTCAATACCACATCTAGAAGTTTTGAAAGCTTTATTGAGCAAATCGCTACGGCAGGCTTCCTCAAACTCGGCCCTCCAGATGTTTTTGGCCTACAACTCCCGTGATCCCTAGTCAGCAGGACCAGTGGTCAGGGATAGTGGGAATTGTAGTCTCAAAACATCTGCAGGGCCGAGTTTGAGGAAGCCTGCACTACAGCATCCCAACATGAGTCTACCGGTTACAAACAGGTGAAGCATGGCAGAATAAAATGGGACATGGCCAAGCATATCTCAGACATCAGTCCAAAACTTGACATGCCCTCTGCACTCTCCTTTTAAAGAGCAGAGGAAAGATTTCTACCCATGTGGTTTACACCTTGAGTATCAGTACTGGGTAAACAAGGAGTTACTTGTAGAGGCTGGCTCTGTGTAATTTATGGTGAAGCCACTGTATCCCTGGATATGGGGTGGAGTTGGAGCCAGCTTGGAGCCAGGTATTTCTCAAGAGGTTTCCCTAGAAGGGAAAGACACATCATTAGCAGGGAGGCACTGGAGGTGGGCGGTGAACCTTCTGTATGCAAATAATGTGCTCTATCACTAAGCTACACATGCTCACCAAGTAGACAGGAAGCCAAGCCAAGTTCAGTTTCCTTCAAATAGGGCTTCCTGATCAGCCTGGTGGGAAGGAGTAGATAACAGAACTGTTGGGTAGAAAGAGGTCTTACAAAGCTAGGAAAGGAGGTAGTGTCTTCTACCCTTGGAGCTGTCCATGGTTTGCTAGGTCCTGGGTCTGGTTTTAGACACCGTGTCTGTTACCTGTTCTCATCCTGCAAATCTGCTTCCCAGCAATTTTCTACTGGCTTCAGCTGCCCCCAGTCACTGCTCATATGTGTCTGTCTAACCAAGGCTTGTAGAACATTGCCCAGTACCTGTGTGTCCCAATATGTAAAGGCAAGGTGGGCAGGGAGAATGCAAGGCAGAGTGTCTGAGTTGCACGCTGGAGGTGCTTCAATGCACCCTTCAAACCTGCTGACAGGGAATGTCTAAACTGGGACATGAAAGGACAGTGACCAGTTGTGCCAGGGAGAAGTAGAGAAAGGCAGAGGATTTCGGAGGTTTTGAGCCTGGGAAATCTATGGTTTTCATGGAAGAGAAAGTGGTCCTGAGCTCAAAAAGCCATGTAAGCTTGTTGTACATCTATGTGTGTTCTAATATCTGGTCTAAATTGCTCTACTGGTTTTGAGAATTCCATGGAGAAGACAACACACAGAACTAGGAGAGAAATATGCTGTGTGAAGGTATGATGGAATATTTGAGGGCTGTATCCTTTATCCCTCTCACACGAGGCAGCTAAGGAATAGAAAATATTTAAGCAAGGATTTCAATTTTTCTTGTTGCCTCTGATTGTTGATGTTTTTGCTCCAAGCAATGCACAAACCCCTTTTATGTTTTACTAGAAATGTCTGGTAGTGTCTGGAATTGCCAGTGCTTTTAGGCAAGCAGTTGAGACAGACTGGGAGTTTAAGGCTCTCAACTTAATCTTGACAATAATTCTGAAAATCACTTTTTTCTGTAGAGCCCATCAAAATTTGGTTACTTTGTGGTCAGCCTCAGAGGTATTCAGTGACTGCAGTCATTGATCTTTCGTTCTGACTTTCATTCTCTTAATCCTTTGGATGGGTTTTGCGAAGTTACCAATTCCTGCGCAATACTTGTAAGTGAAAACTGATCACATGAAAGCAAAATGTTATTACTGCAATATGATTATGAAAGCAGATTCATACAAAATCTGCAAATAATAAATTGAGCCATCTCTACTTCACTGCCAGATTGAATATAAAGCTCCTCTCATTTAAATGCTTTCTAAATCTTACACAAAAACTTAGAGATGTTATTTTTGAGAGTGAAATAAACAATACTGGAAAGAATTGTCCTTGAAAAATCCATGTTTGTCTTTGTGGTAGAAGAATTTACAGACTTTGGCTATCGGGGAGGGGGGATTGCACATAAACTGCATGTTTCAGGGGGGGGTGGATGGAGGATCCAATATGCTTTTTTATTTTAGGTTTATTTCCTATGCTTCGTTCAGCATTCACCATCCACGCCAGCTTGGGAAATATTGGTGCAAGCACTGAATTTTTTAATACTCTGACTGCTATATCCTACTTTCTGTTCTATATTATTTTGTGTGTTTGGCTGATGTAGCTGGGAATAATATATTTTTTAATCTGTGAAAGTAATAACGAGATAAGTATCTTAAACCCGTAGAGTATCGCTTGCTTTCACTCTGCACCCCATTAAAAAGTTTGTGGCAGCTTCATAAATAATTAAAATGACTATATTCTGTTTAAACTGGTGAAGCTTCCAAAAAAAAAAAAAGCTGAGTTTTTTTCACCAGAAAGATACATTAGCTGCTAATTAAGTGGTGATTAGCTTGGATAGTAGCTGTCACTCGTATTCCCAAGATCCTGGTTTGTACATTATAATTGGCAACTGTGGCACTCTGTGTTATCTGTGGTGCCATATCTGAGGCAAGAAATGGAAGAAGGGGGTTTCTGGGGCAATTTATCCAGCAGTTCTATAGCAGATCGAGAGCAAGGTGAATCATTCATAGAGAATGAGTAACGGGATGAAATTGCATTCCTAAAAAAATAACTAATTATGGCATCCTCTGAAACAGAAATTCTCAAAGAATTGTTCATTCAGGCAGCTCTCATTACTCATAATATTCTAGTGCTTAAAGTCACATAGTATTATTTTTGTTACCTGTGCTTTATAATTAGAAGAACTCCAAGGGAGTTCTTGCTGAAGACCATGTTGTGTTCCTACGAGTGAGGAAGCATTTTTGGTAAAAGCTACAGAAGGCATTGGACAGCATCTTCTTTCTGCCTTCCTTCTGAGCATGGCAAAACAACACTGAATCTAGTTTTGGAAGAACGTCCATTCTTTTAAAATGAGTGTCTTGCCCTTTAAAGGGGAAGAGAGTGGCCTGGCTTCTTTTTCTTCTTCATCTTCTACTCTTCATCATCACAATACTAAGCTCAGGCAACTGTTGTGATATTGCTGTAGCTTAAGATTGTTCCCACACGCAGCACTAAACAGCCTTTTGCACTTCTTACATCTTAATTTGAGCCACATGTCAATGTTGCTTATTCAGTTCAAAGTGGTTCCCCCACTCTCGACTTTACCTTGTGAGGGAGGTTATGTTGAGAGACAGTGACTAGGCCAAGGTCACCTAGGGAGTTTCATGTCTGAATCAGGATTTGAGCTATGATCTCCCAAGCCCTAGTGCAACGCTCTATCCACTACCCCACATTGTGAACAGAAATCTAATGTTCTTTACATTAGGTGTATGTTATTAAATCCCAGCTTTAAGCCCAGTGCAGGCCTGGCCCAATTACCCAAGCATCTGAAGTGTTCAGTTGAGGCAGCATGAGTCCCTTATTTCCACACTTCAGTTCTAAAAGGATTCTATGAGGACTGCCAAGGAAGTGGGGTGACACTTGGGAGATTGCCCCCGGAATCACTTAAGGAATGTAAAGACACAATCCAAGAGGCGAGCCCAGCATCCTGGGGCACTGTTGGAACACTTTGGCCTGGTCTCTGATTTCTCTTTCAGGTAGCAATGTCTTGCACTAGTCCTGCACTTGTGAAAATGGTTTTTAAACAGTTTCTTGCAAAATACAGTCAGGTCCCACTATCCAAACACAATATGTTCTATGGAAGCTGTCTGTTCAGTGAGTGTTTGTGCAATGAGTTGACCATTTCCATTGAGACCTATGGGAAAATTTCTGATGTGTTGCTGACCATTGAATTTTGACTCCAAAGTGACAAAAAAGAAGAAGTTAAAACCCTCTGGAACCTTGCAATATGCAAACAAGGAAGGAAGAGAATTCCTCCCTTCTTTGCCCAATCTCTCCCCTCCCTTTCACCCACCATGGTTTCTGGCAAAATGGTTGCTGCAGACCAACAAAACACAAACAAACAAAGGCTTTTGTTAAAGGCTGCTTATTTGTTTACAGCACTACATACAGGTCGAGCAGTTAGGATACCTGTATCTGTGGTGTGTATAGATGGGTTTGGGTACGGATTCGTCGTGTTTGGATAAGTTAATGTTTCATATAACAAACGTTTGGATAGCAAGGCCTGCATATATTCTTGAAACAATTCATGGAGGAGTACAGTGGTACTTTGGGTTACAGACGCTTCAGGTTACAGACGCTTCAGGTTACAGATGCTTCAGGTTACAGACTCCGCTAACCCAGAAACAGTACCTCGGATTAAGAACTTTGCTTCAGGATGAGAACAGAAATCATGCTCCGGCAGCGCGGTGGCAGCAGGAGGCCCCATTAGCTAAAGTGGTGCTTCAGGTTAAGAACAGTTTCAGGTTAAGAACGGACTTCCAGAACGAATTAAGTTCTTAACCTGAGGTAGGACTGTAATCCTCTCAGGCTGCATCTGATGAAGAGTAGTCCACGAAATCTTGGTCTCCTCCAGACTTTTCTGGGCTATTGAGTACCCTGACCATCAGCCATGCTGGCTAGGGCTGCTGGGATTTGGAGACCAACAATATCAAAGGGCCATAGATTCCCCATTCCAGGATTATGCCAAATGCACCTCTGTGAAAACACAGTTCCACTACTTATGGTCTGCCATAGAGAATGCCCTATGGCTGTCTGATAAGGGCCATAAATCAGTGGCAGATGTTTTGTATTTGCAAGGTCCTAGACCCCTGCCATTTCCAGTTAAAAAGATCAAGTAATTGATAAAGCCCCTCTCTGAGGCAGTGGCAGCTGATGCCTATTAAGACAAGGAAGGCAGAAGGCAGGGAGCCCAACAGTATGTGAATCCGGAACCAATGATAGAGACAACAAATTCTAATATTGTCCATATCCTCCTCCCAACTAAGTTGTACCTGTGCAACACTGAGATAAAGGAGGTGGATGCTGATTGGTGGTGCCATTCCCCTGGACTGATTATATAACTAGGCAGGCAGGCAGGCAGGCAGAGGCTGGTGGGGCAGCACCCCATTTCCCCCTAATGGACCAGTCCCCAACAGTCTGAGGCCTTCAAGAGCAGCTGCCTGTCAAATACAGCTTCATACATTCCTAGTTGTTTGTGCTTCTACTGTGCAATTCAGATGACCCATTTTATGCCAGCTGGACGCTGCCACGAGAAACATTCTCCACCCTCTTCCCTTGAACCTGAAATTACCACTCTTTCAAGCCTGCTCCTCTCACTTGCCCTGCCCTTTTCATTGTACCAGATCCTCCCTTGTCATTGCGGTTCAGAACATCGTGGGGAAAACACAATCAAAGAGGGAAACACCAAATGATTTTCCTAAACATAGACAGCAGATCTGTGTGTTTTGGCAGTAAGGTATGATAGCTGGGGCCTGCCAGAGCCAGATGCTCCACATTCGCTGTGTGGCCTTACTGTTTCGAGTACAAACTTTGTGAGGAGTAGACAGATGTGCAGGCTATTCCGCCACACCACACCCCAAAAGGAGAATGTGTTGCTGCCAAGGAAACCGTCAAAATAACAGGCTTCATCTGAGTTCAGATTCAAAAGGCAAACTGTCCATGGCATAATGAAAACCTTTCACCACCCCCTATGGACTTTGAAGGTGATAAGTGGCAACAGAGCAATGTCAAACCCTTTGCAGACACCTCAAAACACTGAGGATGTTTCTTGGCCTTGCTGAGGGTTACATGGGGTGCATGTGGAGAATGAAACTTGAGGAGATCTGTGTAGAATTTAGGGCTGTGAGGAAATCTGTTTTTCAGTTTCTTGAAAGTTCCCCCCTCTCACTCTGTGAAAGAGGCTTCCATTTTTCTGCCTCATTCTTGGAGCACTTTAGAATGTCTTTAGAATTTCTTTGAGTGCAAGGTTTTGAGCTTACTATATCACTGCGAGGGGGTCATGGGTGGTCGGTCTCTGCTTTTTTCTTTTAAGTGAGCATTTCCCCAGCACCCCACAACCTCCCTGGCTGTTTCCCCAACTGGAAAAGCCCCAGGGGAGGAGTTTACCTTACAATATAATCCACTGCGTTCTGAATGAAGTGTGGGCACCCAGGAAGGCTGAAGAATGCAAACCACCAGTAAGATGATGTGTAGAATGACAGGCTGAATATCCCTCGGCCACCCCATAAGTAAAGTAGGTACTTCAAGAACCCTGCAGTCTCCCATTATAATTTCACAGAAATGTTTTCTCCCCTTTGATAAATTCCAAAATCAGTTTCTTTTCTCATGGCTTCTTGAATAATGGTAGGGAGAAATGTCACGGAAATTCAGCACTCATCAGGGCTGACATGCACAAATAGTGAAATGTTTTCGCAACAGAATGCAGACTTCATGGGGCTTCAGGTGAAACATTTCATGCATTAAAAACACAAGTGATGGGGGCACAGGGACTAGCCCTCCATGCTTTCCTGATGCAGTCACTACCATTCTAGGTTAAAAAGCCAAAGACAAACTCTAATGTTTTGGGGAAATTACTAACAGTGCAATCATACACATATCTATTCAGAAGTACTTTCAGCTGAATTCAAGGGGGCCAAGTACTTGGGTATGGATCACAACCTTAAAAATAAAAAGAGGTAAGCTATATATGAAACAAATCTGGAGGTCTCCCTTCAGATTCATGATGAATTATGATTTCTCATGAGGGGCGGTGGACATTGTCCTTTGCCCTTTGTTTAGAACTCAGCTCCTGGGCTGGAAGTTGTGATCCAGGTTCACTCTTTTCATGTCTTCTAAAGCTCCGTGATGATTTGCCCAACTATAACTTCTGAAGGCTCCATGTTTTCCTGGGCCTGGAGGAAGAGATCTTTGGCTCTATCTGGAGAAGACACACCTTGAGTCAGCTATGCATACACTAGTGTCATCCAGGCTGGACATGGATCTCCACATTGAGCTGCTTCTAAAGACAATTTGGAAACAACACATGCTGCAAAATGCAGGCACCTGGGTGCTTCCTGGAACATGTGGCATCTGTATTATCCAGTTGCCTTGGTGGACCGTACATTTCTGGGTCCTGCTGACCTTTAAACATCTAAATGGTTTTGAACCTGGATACCGGGAGGACCACCTTCAGCCATATCTGCCTGCTTTGAGATCTGCTTCCAAGGCCCTACTTGGAAGTGTCTGATTCTGAGAATAATTAGGCAGAAGAGAGGCAGATTTTTGTGGCACTGACTCCACATGTGTGGAACTCCACATTTGATTTGACAGGCTCCACCTTCCTAACCCTTTAAGCTTACCTGTTCCCTGCCTCTTTCCCATAATTTAAGAATTAATCAGTTTTGGTACTGTTTTATCTTTGACTGTGATTTTATGGTTTTTACTATGTTGTATGTTACTGCTTTTTATTAATTAAATTGTTGTTTTATAGTTTTAAAGGATAATGCTTTATATATTGTTCTCAATTTGCTTAACGTATCTATTCTCATGACTGCTTTGTTGAAAAGTTTTTTTTCTTTCCCGAAAGGCATAAAAGGTGGCTAACATCAATAGATATAAAAACATCAATCCTATTAAAACAGAAAAATCAAAGCAGCAGACAAGAACATCAACAAGCTAAGAACCAACAGAGAGACAAAATTAATTTTTAAAGCCTGAAAGAAAAATGCAGAAGGTTGCTCGGACCAAAAATAAAAAAGTTTCCATGGAGGTTCAATTTATGCAGTTATTTTTGACATAGAAAAGGTCACTATACAGTTCCTTCCCACATGATATTTTGCAGGTTTAAGTGATCTTGTAAATATTTCTATTCCACAAGACCACTATCATATGCTAGAAGATTTCTTATATAAAATTAGTATTTTCCAGACCTTGGTAAACAGCACTCTGTCACCATTCAGTATAACAAGACAGCTTGATCATGCAAAATCTACAAAGAAAAAGCCCACTTTTCTGTATTAATATCTATACTTGAAAGAATGACATCTGGGATGCTGATACCCACTTGCTATTTTCAGGCCTCCCACAAACCTGAAGGCAAGCCTGGAATAAGCCAATGGAAATTGGAGTGGGGATTTAATCAAGAATGGGGACCAGCCTGTTCACTCAGTTAAAGCCAGTATGGATTCTGGACATGAATTTCTTCATGCCTAGCCATGCTTGCTGTCCACTGGCTGTACACTCTGCTATTCAACACTAGCAATTACATGAACTCTGGAGGCTTCCAGATGAGATGCCTTCAGCCTGAGTTCCAGGAATGGGAAACGGAATAGTTCCTGGGCCAGAGAGTACATCTATGAATGGCTATTTTACCTCCTATACAGTGATACCTCGGGTTAAGTACTTAATTCATTCCGGAGGTCCGTACTTAACCTGAAACTGTTCTTAACCTGAAGCACCACTTTAGCTAATGGGGCCTCCTGCTGCCACCGCGCCGCAGGAGCACAATTTCTGTTCTTATCCTAAAACAAAGTTCTTAACCTGAAGCACTATTTCTGGCTTAGTGGAGTGTGTAACCTGAAGCGTATGTAACCTGAAGCGTATGTAATCCGAGGTACCACTGTATGGTCTTTTGTAACTCAATGAATATTGGTCCTCATTGATGGAAACAGAGTATTTCTTTAAAAGGGGCCTAAAAGAGCTGTTTGTTACTCATTTTGTAGCTTCATAGTGTAACAAACTGACCAATGCCAACATAAGGAAACAAAAACAGAGCAGTGCAAGAAGAACGGCTGAACAGCAGTTCTCCTTTCAGATCAGCTGTGTTGAAATATTCTACTCCACAAAAAGTTGGCTTTGACAATGTTGATCAAACTGGAGAACCATATTAATAAAGTTGCGACAGTTGAACAAGAATGCAGCTGCAAGGGCAATGATGGGTGGGTGCATGCCCACGGGACCATAATTCACCTATCCTGCACCATCTGCACTAGCTGCCAATTTTGTTCTGGCAGAATCTAAAGTGTTTGTGATTTATCTTTAAAGCCCAGGATACCCAGCGGATTGCCTCCTCCCACACGATTTTGTCTGCTTCCCACTACACAGTTAATAGCAACAATAGGCCCTTTTCAGTGGCTGGGCCAATATTGTGGAACACCTTGTCCCATGGGAGATGGATGGCCCTCTTCTCTGGATGTCTGTTGCTAGTTAGTAACTATATTATTGTTTTGCTGCTAAGTTTCTGCAGCAAAGGTCACATTTTATGTGTGGTCTCTGCCCTTGTATTTTTCATGACATAGTGATTTAAAATTGTTGCAAGCCCACGGTGTCAGAGAAATGTCTCAAGGAAATAAATAAATAATTTCCAGCGATCTAGCACGTCTACCAGATGCTCACCGGTAAATGATCTTCACTTACACTCCAGCTGTATGTGATAAAAGCAAAGGCCACAATCCAAACACAGAGTAAGGCTGCAACCATCTCCCCATTGATTTCAGCAGAATTGACTTTGTTTTGGATTGTGGCCAAACATATGTCACATATAAATCAATCTCATTCCCCAAACCAGCTCTGGATCCGTGGTCTACTCAGGTCAGAGGAGGATGTGGACCTCTACAAAGGGGAACCCTACAGAGGAACAGGTGGGGTCAGGTAACAGTAAGGCAAAACCAGGACTACCAGGCCTTATGACGCCACATCTACCATTGCCCAATATAGAGAGCCCTGACTCATAGGTAGAGATGAAAGCTGAGCCACCAACTGAGCTATCTCATCGCTAGCAATGATGTGACAGTTACAAATCGATTGGATTACTGTCACACCCTTGGCCATCTAGCTCAGCACTGTCTACACCGATTGACTATAACTCTCCATGGTTTTAGGTGGGAGTCTCTCCCACCCTCATCTAGAGATGCCAGGGATTGAATTTAGGGCCTCTGGATGCAAAGCAGATGCTCCAACATTGAGTTACAGCCCTTCCCCCTGAGCTAGCTTGTTGCCCTCAAGTGCCATGGAGGAAGCTACCCCATTGCCCATGTTGAATAAAGATTCCATAGCCAGTCCAGCCAGACCCATTGATGTGAAGTAGATGCACCATCCTCTCCTTTAGTTCAGGCAAGCAAATGTCTTGGGCCGCCCTCATTTAAAAGTCACACCCAGCACTCAGAATTGTCCCAGAAACAAACTAGATGCCAGGGCAAGTACTCCAAGATAGGTGCAATATGCTAGAAAAGCCCACCTTGTCGCCACATTCTGCTTTAAAGGAGATGCAACTCGCCGGTACATGGGAGAGAGTCTTCTTGATGGCCACAACTAAGTTATGGAACCTCCCTAACTAGAAAGATTGGTGTGATCCACTGTCTTCTTGCCTTCTGCCGCTTGGCCAATACATTTTTGTTTTGGCATGCTTTTATCCTGTTGGGATTATTCTCCTCTTTTTAAAATTGAGCTGACCTGTCCCTGGTTTTATGGCTGGTTTTTATTATCTATTTTGTTGATTGTTTCAACATGATGTAACCCACTCTCACCATTGTTTTTACAGCAGAAGAATATGCACACTTTTATCAAGACAAAAACCACATTTTCTCAGGTGCAAAGTACAGGGCGCTCAATGCAGGGAAGACGCAATTTCCCTACAATAGATGTACAACCCTGAGAGATGATCCTAAACAATTGTATTTAAAACTGACCAATGGGAAATGTCCTCAGTGTTCTTACTGATGCGTAGTATTTTAAACCACATTAGCTTTCAGCTGTCTTGGCTTTCTTCCTTGGTAGTACAGTATGCCAAAACAAACTCCTTGTGTATCTCTTGCTATTAAAAGGACACACCCAATTTTAGGAGGCTGCAGTGGTCTTAAAAACCCCAAAACAGCCTGCACTTTTAGTAAAGCTGACATCTAATCTTTGCATTTTCCTTCATGCTTAGCAGGTGGAATGCCCAAAAGGAAGGGGTGGGGTCTCCTATTGAAAAAGAGGAATTAGATCAGTGATAGCCAAACTTGTCCCTCCAGCTGTTTTGGGACTTCAATTCCCATCATCCCTGACCACTGGTCTTGTTAGCTTGGGATGAAGGGTGTTGCAGTCCCAAAACAGCTGGAGGGCCAAGTCTGGCCATCACTGAATTAGATGGACTGTAGACACATCTTTAAAAGAGGAGTAATGCAACATCCACTGAATGCATTTATGTAGACCATATTCATTTTATTGCTGTCCTGACCCAAAAGAGTCCAGTGTGGCAGGAGTGGGACTTGCAGTTCTCCTTTCCAGAATGCCTCTGTTCAACAAACACCAAGACAATGACTATTTCCAGGGGTAGCCGTGTTGGTCTGCCGTAGTAGAAACAAAATTTAAAAATTCCTTCCAGTAGCACCTTAGAGACCAACTAAGTCTGTTATTGGTATGAGCTTTCGTGTGCATGCACACTTCTTCAGGGAAACATGCAAAGCCTGTCCAGGAGTCTGGGCTATATCCCCAGATGACTTCACAAAATGTGATATTCTGTTGTGCATCTGGTGGTGGGGCAATCAGCATTGTATGCTGCCGCTTTGAACATGTTCAGAAATATGTAACAGTTTACAAGTCAGGCATGGCCCACAGACTAAGAAAGTGAAGTGTCCAAAACCTCTATGCTGGATTAATATATTTAGCCCAGCCTCGGAAAATAACAATCATGAGGCAGTTAGCTATCTCTTTCTCCAGATCTAGAAATGTTGCCCTGCTTTAAGGAGTTCCCAGGCTCATCAGAACTGAAGATGGAGACAAAGAGTTAAAGTCCTGGGGTCGCAATCTGTATTCTTCCTCTCCTTGCCCCACCCCTTCTGGGAAACTACCGTATTTTTTGCTCTATAAGACTCACTTTTTCCCTCCTAAAAAGTAAGGGGAAATGTGTGTGCGTCTTATGGAGCGAATGCAGGCTGCGCAGCTATCCCAGAAGCCAGAACAACAAGAGGGATTGCTGCTTTCACTGCGCAGCGATCCCTCTTGCTGTTCTGGCTTCTGAGATTCAGAATATTGTTTTTCTTGTTTTCCTTCTCCAAAAACTAGGTGCATCTTGTGGTCTGGTGTGTCTTATAGAGTGAAAAATACAGTGTTTATTTTTCAAACAGCACAGGTGCTTGTTGCATGAACAACATCACATCACTTTTGTCCCTTAGTTTCAAGGGGTGGTGGTGGCGGCAGTTTCATAACTATTTTGTGTGCTTTTCAGATTATCCTCTATAGCTAATGAAGTGAACAGCAGCGCAGTGTGTAGGACTGTTCTGACAAGCTGAGTGTTTCCACATTCCTTCTGTTTTCAAAAGGTTATTTTTCTTTCCTCCCACAGATTTGGAAGTAGTGGCTGTTTTGAGACATGGTGCAGGATACTATTTGTTCTTTTTAAGAGGCATGATGACTTGTGACATAGAGTTATTAAGATTTGCTTTACAATTAATGGTGGTGCAAAATGTTCATGCTTTTTTATGGAAAAGGTTGGTTTGTTTACTTTCAGCATTGCTTTATGGGGAAAAGGCTTTATTTGCTCATGACTCTTATCTTGGTTTTTCTTCCCCAGAATTTTTTACACACCTATTGTTCATATTCTATTTATAGGACACCTTGATGGTACCTGTTGAAAGTTCGCTGCCAAAACCAAGTGTTGCCTCCCAACAGATAAACAAATAGAGCTGTCTAAACATTCAAGTTATAAGCTGGAGTCTTCAGGACTAATTCTCTTGAGCTACCTTTTCTTTCTTTTCCATTTCAGCATGAAACGTTTCTTAATCCCTGCTAAACAAATCTTGCTTGAAAATAAAACAATTTCCTTAGATGTCTTGCACTTGCACATGCTATAATTTTCTCCACTGTATTTGCTTTTAGATGTGTTGATACCAAGAAATTGGGGACATCATTTCTGTTTTCAGATTGTCATCTCAATGTGACAATTCTAGCCATTGCTAGGTTATCTGGAGAAGAACCACAAACAGAAGCTTTTCCAGAAGGCACTCGTTTAGGGGGCTGGTTAGGGTCTTTCAGGTATCCTAAACCCCACAGTTCAGATATGTGCAGTGGCTCAGACTACACTTGCTATTGCAAGTTCATAAATAGACATATCTGTCAACTTTCAGTTTTGAAAATAAGGGATCAGCCACCTCACCTGTCCCAGGGACAGTCTACGGGATATCTAACAATCCGGGACAGCAGCGGGAAGCAGTGGGAAACGGTGCTGGAATAAAGGAATTTCCTGCAAAAAAAGGGAAGGTTGACAGCTATGTATAGGCTACACTGCCCTGAGGACTGTTTGAAAGTGTATTCACAGCATTTACCACAAATTACCTTCTTCTGTCCAGGGGAAGGTTAGAAAAAGCAGTGCTGCAGCTAGGGGGGAAATTAGTGCTCTCCCCTAGTCAACTGATACTACAAAAAAGTCAGTTACAGACAGCATCTATTGGCTGGTGTTGGTGGTTCATCAACCATTGGAACCATTTTCTAACTATTTTTGAAATATCTAGCCAATTCTGAAACAACAAATCAGTCAAATGCAGAATACACATCTTGAGTTCACTATTTACACACATCTAGAACTTGCTTGTGGCTGTGGTCTGAGAAGACACCACTTTGAGAATTGCTCAAAACCAGCCAAACCTGTTTTGCTTGGTTGGTCAACCCAGAAAAACAAAATTGGCTGAATCCTGACCTTGTCAGATGCTCACAACTAATGTGGACTTAGCTATTTACTCTTCATGCTTCTTTGGGTTTCAGGATTAGCCCATAGTATATGTATGATGTTGTGAGCAAGTATTAGACAGTAGACAATGCTGAATACAACACAACATTCTGGTTACCACATGGTCACTACCATCTGTCTTATTTGCACATGTCAGGAATTTTTCTTTCTTCCACATGTTCTTATGTGTGATGAATTTCAAGCTTTTACTCAACTGATAAGACTTTCCCCTAGTTTCTATGTGGTTCAATGGTCATATCTGGTCAAATCTGGGAAAGGAATTTCCCCCAAGCCATAGTTTTTATGGCTAGAGTTGCCTGTTTAGGAATGGATAAAGGACATAAGGAAATCCGACCAAAGGCCCACCGAGTCCAACATTCCATTCTCGCAATGCCCAGCCAGATGCCTATGGAAAGCTCACAGCCAGGACCCAAATACATTAGCACTCAACCCACTTCTGATTCCCAATGATTCTTTGTGAGATATAATAGTGCTTTAAAGGTATGGTGCAAGTGCGATTAGCAAGTAATTAGATGCAATTCTTCGATGGTGGTCTGGCAAGACAGATGGCAGCAGGCCCTCAAAACATGGCTGAGCAACAGTGACTATTGACATGTTCAAGTGGTGAGAAGCATATGGGGAGCTTCAGATTTTGTTGGAGTTTCCATGGACATCAGTGTAGGATGCTCTGTCCGCCAAGCAATCTGAAACAAGAGGCAGGATGTTTTTGTTTTTGTTTTAATTTTTATTAGGTATTTAAACAAAACATGTTATCTGAAACATATCCTTAATTTCCCCCCATTTTTCTCCCTCCCCCCACCCTCCCATGACCCCCCCCATCCCACCCCACTGACTTCCCTCAGTTCCAATCTCTGGTTTCTCTGTAAATGCTATTCTCTGCATGTTATCAAATTGTATAAATCCTTAAATTGTCTAACTGATTCTTGTCAATAAAAAGTTTGTGAGTGTTTATTCAAAACCTGCCAAGGAGTCCAATTCACTTTGTTGCATCTTCAAATACTTTGTAAAGGGTTCCCATTTCTCTTTGAAGTCACAGTTGTCCTTGTCCCGTAGCCTATTGTCAATTTTGCCAGTTCAGCATAGTCCATCAGTTTCCCTTGCCATGATTCTTTAGTTGGGATTTCCTCAGTCTTCCATCCTTGTGCTATCCAGACTCTCGCGGACAAGAGGTGGGATGTTGTCCAGAGTAACTGGAGGAGGCTGTTGGAAAGGATGCTCTCTGGTTAAAAATACAGTCGGATAAAAGCAAGTTTATTATTTGCTATATTTGTGATACTTGGGGAAGGGGGCATCACTAGTTTGTGCTCCCAAAATTAAAGCACATTTTGTTCTGGGATAGCTCACTCTGTAGAGCATGAGCCTCTTAATCTCAGGGTCATGGGTTCGAGCTCCATGTTGGGCAAAAGATTCCTGTATTGCAGGGGGTTGGACTAGATGACCCTTGTGGTCCCTTGCAACTCTACATTTCTATGATTCTATGATTCTTGTTCCAGAAATGGTGACTACTGCTCCTGCATTCAGAGACTACACATTGCGCTAAATCCAGCAATAAAGGAACCATGCGGCTTCCTTTATTGCACGTTGAAGCTGGCTTGCCTGTGCTGCTTCTAACATTGCAGTTCCAAAGCAGACAGACGCAGGGCTCATGTGGCTTGTCTGGGCGATCGGAGCGTAATGCAAGGCAGCATTTCAAAGGCTGGTGCTGTCTCGAGAGTGATTTATGGGGCACAAGAGGGATTCTGATGTGTCATTCTGCCGGGGGGCAGTGGCTGGAGGGGGTGGGTGGAAGCAGAAAAGAAAGCAACACAAGGGTCATGAACAAAAAGGAATTTGCTGATCCCATTTCCGTCTAGTTCTAAATTTCATTGGAGCTCACGGTTGTCAGGTTGTGTTTATGTCTAGGCTTTACCAATGCCTCCTTAACTGTGGAAGGTCAAAAACAATTATTGTTTTCCCTCTAGGGATCTTCCTTCTCCTTGAGAGCATTCAGCAGTGGGTATTTTTAAAACTTCTCTCTCTCTCTCGTTGGTTAAGAGGGTTTCTATTTACTTTCTGGTTTAATAATTAATATACAGTTAATATTTACCTAGAGCCCTCCCCCACTTTTCCTGATACATTTATCAGTAGCTTTAATAATGAAAGGCCCCCTCTTTCAGGAGTCTGGTCATCCCTTGCCTTTCAAGGACTTCCCTCCTTCTGAAGTTCAAAGCTTTCACTCATTGCCTTTTTCAGCAGGAATGGAAATCCCCTAATTTTCCCAGGCAAGGATTTTTTTGGCATGTCTTAAATTCTCCAGTACCTCGTGGCTTTTTAATACAAATGCATATTCCAGAGCAATTGAAATGTCTATTGTACTTCTATGCTTGCTTTTTCTTTGCTTTTGCTTTTTACAGATTTGCATTTAGGGAATGGTCTAAGAAGGTTTGCTTTCTTCCACTGTTTATTCAATATTCTGCTTCTTCAGAATAACCCTGGCTGAGTTGGACTCTGTTGCTGCTATTAGAGTGCAGTAGTGATACCGGGCTAAACTGTGATCTTCACTTGGTTTGGAGGTAATGAGCCCGTATGTAGTTGATGTATTGACGGCATCGCATGCCAAGTCACCATATCATGTTACTCGGCAGTTTCAAATAAATATTGAAATGTACAAGGAACCCTGGTTGACTGATCCCATAGAATTCCTCAGAAGAACAGTTGGTATAAAATAAAACAATTAAATAATAAAATTATGACAATAATATTCTACTGCTCTGCATACACCATACATTTAAAGTATGCCCCACAAAAATCCTGGGAGCTGTAGTTTAAGGGTGCTGGGAATTGTAGTGCTGTGATAGGTTAACTGCTGTTCCCAATATTATTTTCTTGGAGGCGTATGTGCTTTAGCTATATGGTGAGTATGCAGCCTCAGTCTCTAAACATGAGTGTGCGCACACACTTTACAACTATTCATATGCTTCCTTTCCACAAAGACTCTGCTGCCTTTGTTCACTATAAATACAGGAATCTTCTCTAGCTTGTGACAGACAGCTAGGATTTCCAGCAAGAAAAAATTGGGGAGTGGAGCTCCTTAGTGCAGTTTACTTGTTAAGACTGTTTTCCAGGAATGTCCACTGTTGCTAACCATGCAGAGATGAGAGGTTACCAGGAATCAGAGCAGGGTCTGAATCGGAGGTCTCGCAGTGGCGTAGCGTGGGTTGTCAGCACCCGGGGCAAGGCAAGTAATTTGCGCCCCCTAACCCGTGGATTTGCGCCCCCTAACTCTAACCCCCAGATGTTGCGCCCGGTGCGGCCGGCCCCCCCTGCACCCCCCACGCTACGCCACTGAGGTCTGGAACAGCTATCCAGGAGGGGCTGAATAGTAAGAGCTAGGGAGCTGTTAGCGGGCCTTGCCTAGCAGAATCCAGAGCTCGGTCATCAAAACCAAGGCAGCCAATGTGGTGGGGAGAGGCAGAGTGGCATAGTGGTTAGAGTGTTGGAACCAATCAGAGCATGAGATCAGCTCTCCTGCCTTGATTGGGCCGGTGCTTTGCAGCAGCCTTCAGCAACCTGGCGGACCCAAGCACTGGCTTGAGCAGATAGGAGATGTATTCCAAAACTTTTGGAGGGCACCAGGTTGAGGAAGGCTGTGGCCCTTTATAAAAAGGCTGCATAGTCAGCAGAGGCAATCCTCAGAACCATCTGAGGAGGATGCATCCAGCACAGAGTACCAACCCTCAGGTGGGCAGCAAGTGTGCTTGGTGCTTCCATCCTCCTGCCATGTCTTTAATAGATAGGGAGGGGAGAATACAGCACAGAAGCTGCTGAGAAACGGATCTATATTTATGGAGTTCTTCCTCCTCCAGAAAACATAAAACAATATTTACCTCTATCTGTACGACCTGGAGCGTTCATGCTGCCAAATCGACGGTGCTGTGGCTTTTCTTCTTTAAAAGATCCCTAACCAGAAATTATTTCCTTTTAATATGAACAGAGAAAGTGGCTTTTTCTTTGATGAGGTGTCTCTTTCCTGTATCCCATGCTGCTCTAGCAGAGACTGAATCAGCATGCCACCATGTGACCACAAAAGGATCCCGATTTCAGCAGCTGAGTCACATGAATAACTGGAATAGTTTTTGAGAGCAGAGTTAATTCCCAGAACCCCCTCAGGCATATACCAGCAGGCACATGCTTTACATCCAGAGTGAATTTACAGCTTGACAATGCAGTCAGAGGGACACGACTGATAAGTTTTAATGATGATCTGCTAGCTTACCTGCTGTTACAGTATTAAAGCTTTCAGGTTTATTGTTGCCTCTTTCCTGCTTCCAGGAAGATTTAAGAGTGAGCTTGAGCATGGCAGGGTGGCTGGGATTAAATACAAGTCAGCTACGACATGAGTCAAGGATTTTAAACAAAACAAAAGGAATATTGCCTTTTATTTAATTAACCATAGTGGAATTGGTATTGCTTACCACTACTTACGGTTTCCAACTCCCTCCTCTTTCCTTCTTCCTCAATGGGAGTTAAACTTTAAGGGTAAAATGATATGCATAAATTCAACAGGCAAAGTTTTCCTGTTACTGCATCTCCAGGCTTAAAGCAGCTGTGATGTTTTTTCTGCTTGCAATGCAGCTGTTGAAAAGGTGAAGCCCTGTTTCCCCCATGTCCCTCCGCTACTCTCCTTACTCTATACTGTAGTTCCACAGTATCAACAATGTTTGCAAGACATAGATATTGACACAATCCTTATTCATGGAAGCGCATATAAGTCATGGGCTAACTCCTTTTGAACTATTTTGGTTTCCCATGGTATATTATGTTCAGCAACTTCAATTAAGTTACAAGCATTCACCAGTGCAACTCTATACAGTGGTATCTCGGGTTACATACGCTTCAGGTTACAGACTCCGCTAACCCAGAAATAGTACCTCGGGTTAAGAACTTTGCTTCAGGATGGGAACAGAAATTGTGCAGCAGCAGCGCAGCGGCAGTGGGAGGCCCCATTAGCTAAAGTGGTGCTTCAGGTTAAGAACAGTTTCAGGTTAAGAACGGACCTCTGGAACGAATTAAGTTCTTAACCTGAGGTACCATTGTATATGTCTACTCTGAAGTCAATCCAATTGCATAGGTGTAGGACTGCAGCTCAAGTCCCATTTAAATCACCAAGGCTGGCTAACTCTCTGTGTTGGGTTGTGGTCTCCCCCCACCCCCTTGTTGACCTTGAGACTTAATTATCTTTTTAGAAATAGGTCTCAAAATGCTGCAGTCCCTCCCTTTATGAGCTTTCTCCTGGGATCCAAGTGTTTGCATACTGACACGAGGGTGTGGTGAACTCCCTTTCTGCAACAGATGTCAGCAGAGCAGAAGCCAAAATGTAGGGGAGATTGTTTCTCAAAGGCTGCCTCTGAGCAGTTGGCCAACCTGCTGTCAGAAATTACTCAATCCACTGTGTGGTGACACAACAGCAAACAAGATAGCATGGGTTGAGGTTTTAAAAAGAGACACATGGAATTTATTAAGTTTTAACTTCCCGTAGTTCCTTGGGGGGAAAACCAAAACTCGGGCATAAGAAATCACACCAAACCCCAGGAAGGGAATTAATGATGCATTGGGAGCGGCTCAGAATTTTGAAAGCAGAGGCAGTGTAGGGGTTAAATGCATGCACTATACTGCAGAAAAAAGAAAAAAGCCTCTAGATCAGGTCTTGGGCTCAGCCAGGAGATCTTTGGTGGCCTTCGGAAAACTCTTATCTCAGCCCTAATTTCCTATCTGTAATACAGAGAGATTATTGAGTGTTTCAAGCACTACTTTGAGAATGTCAACTGTTATGGAAGTCTTAGGGAAAGCACTATATAAATACCAACTGTCTTAGGTATATGAAAGCGATGTTTCTCCCATAAACTGTTAATGAAGATCTAAAGAGAGCTTTTCAACTCAGTTGGCTTTGGCTGCTATTTTCTATGGTGGTCTTGATGGTGAGATGGGGTGGGTTGACCGCATTAGCTGACGAAGGAAACACAGAGAGCTATGGAACTCAAGGTGGAGATAATCTGCCTATGGCCAAATTTCAAATGAAGAAATGCAAAAGTGTTTCTAGTCTATTTGAAAAGTTATTTCCCATTTGCAAAGACCACAGCAGGGTTTGAAGTGTCGTAAAAGAGCAGAATATATTAATAAACATGTTAAAGGGGATGAAATTCAATAAGACAGAACCCTAAAACATAATTGTATGCAATTTGGGTTATAAGCATTGGTGTTGGGTGAGCAGGAAGTCAATAGTTTTGTTGAATTGTGAAGAGAAGGCCCAAGACAGGTGTTGATCATCATGTGAGCTGCGCACAGGTGGGCTGAAGCGAGCGAGCTGCTGCCATTCCTGTGGAGCCTCCTTTTACTGAGACAAATGTGCAAGCTAGGCAGATACATTTTGGGCTGTGACCTTTACACATCTTCCGTCCCGAGATCGTGGGGTGGTACAAAGCTATTTTGGCACCCGTTTCCACAGCGTCATTTTCCCCTTGCACAGTGTATGACGAAGGAGACAAAAGGGACAAAGGTTACAGACAGGACATCGCTGACTGCTGAGACTGCAAAAGGTCAGACATAGGGGACGATGTTCCAACAGCCGTGGCTTGTCTGAGGGGGAGTTTTCCCTGCACCCCAGGGTCACGCGTGCAGGCAGACTGTGGCTGCCTGCCGGTGGAGAGTGTGCTCCCTCCGGACCCCACTCCCCACTCCGCGATATCCCTACAAATTGGAATATAACTGTTGAGTAGCAAATGTAACTTTAAGTATGGAAAAATAATAAATTATTATTATTATTATTATTATTATTATTATTATTATTATTATTATTATTTTAAAAAACAAATACAAGAGTGTAGCACAGGTGTAACAGCTATGACTGCAAGCCTAGATGGGCTGGCCATGTAGCCCACTAGCAACATAATATGTGGACTAACTGAACAATCCAACCTGTCCTTGTATTAGGTGGTTCTACCCAGCTCTTCTGCCAAAGTTGATGATGCTGAAGGGGTGACACAATGACCACTCCACCAATGAAGTTGGAGGGGCTGCTACTGGCATTCCCAGCAGTGGCAGGCATCAGAAAGCCCCCCAGCTGTGCATTTTAGAGTCAGGGAACATCTGAGCAGTTGGACTGCGATGTGGTCTCACTGCTGTTACATGACAGTATCAGGCCCTTCCGAGTCTGATCACGTTGTTCTGCTCCTACCACCTTCTGCTCTGGCCACTGTGAGCTCTTTTGGTCAGTGGCCAGAGTTTAGATTGTCTCCTTACTGGTTTACAAATTGGATCCCCGGGGATTACACACGTATTCTCAGGAAACGTGTGCTCAGACAATACAGTGACAAAACATTTATTTATTTTTTCATCAAAAAAGGCAACAGAGACATCAGATACACAATTATTAATACTCCCCCCTCTTGCACGTGCCAACTCTCCACTCATCTTTGTCAGCCTCTTCACATCTGTGTGTCTCTGCCTCATTTTGTCCCTTTAATTTTCTGTATGTTATTAAACCAAGCTCTTCTTTTTCATTCCAACTGCTCTTCAGTAATATCTTTGACTATCCTTCCATTTCTCAGAATGTGTCCTGTTATCCTTAATAGCCTCTTCCTCACACTTTACACCAGCCCTTATCCCTTTCCTATTCAATCCAGTTTTTCTTCTTTTCTTTTCCTTTTTATCCAACTACCTCCACACATTCTTCTCAAATACCACATTTTAAATGCCTCTCATTTCCATTCTTCCATATTATCTATATCCCATGCTTCACATCCATACAGAACTGTACTCCATATGTTTTTAAAATAAATTTCTTTTCCAGAGGTATACTTACTCCTCCTGCTAACAGGTGTTTCTTTTTATAAAATGTTTGTTTCACCACAGCTATTCTGCTTCTAATTTTTGCTCTAGATCATCCTCTCTACTACATATGCACATATTCTCTCTCTCTCCAGCAGTTCTTGTCACGAATATCTTTGTAGGCTGTAGGCTTAAAAACTAGTTTAGTTGTAATGCTGCTTTCTAGATCCATCTTAGTTTGGACTTAGGCCTGGTCTTGGGACTGAAACTGCCTTGATTGCCCTGAGGAATTACTTCTGTGGAGAGAAAGATGTGGGAGAGTGACCGTATCCATTCTCTGTTTTGTTGAAATTTTAAAGCCTTCCTGTGCCTGAGTTTACTGATTTATGTTCATATTTTTATTGTTTAGATCATATGCCACCACAAAACCAAAGTTCTCTGGATATCGCACATAAACGTTGTTATTCTGGAACACTCCACTCCCTCACAGTTCTGTGGACATATGGTAAGCCTTGTTGGTTTCAGCGGAATTGGCAGGTGTGTGTGCAAATGGAAGCTCGTAATACCAGCACTACAAGGTCTTATTTGGCTTCCTGTTGTCTCCTGGGCACAGCTGAAGATACTGACTTTGACCACCAAACCCCACTAGGCTCCAGCAACTTGAGCTCCCAAGGAGTTACTTCTCCCCCTTATGCCCATTACAGTGTCTAAAAATGGCCAAACAACATCGTCTTTGATATTGCATCAATGTAACATGATGCTAGATTGTCAGGTTTTCTTGGCAGTCTTCTAGGATACTCCATCAAGCTCAGGCACCACCCAGAGCCCTACATGAATTTCCTTTTGGGGCTGGTGTTTAGTGGCCAGAATTAAATTGGAATGAGCATCTGTTATGTGAGACTAAAGTCGGTCCCTGAGACTAAAGTGTTAGGCTTTATCTTCCTCTTTAAATGTTTTCCTCTAGCACTTGTGTTACACTGTCGTTATTTTGCACTGCTTGTCCATATTGTCACCTTTAGTCTGCCTGTAGGACATCAGAAATTCAGTGAGGATTTCGAAGCACTGGGGCTTTGCTCCTGTCAGCAGGAAAGAACCACTTGCACCCTCCAGCTAACCTGTGCCCCGGCCCCCTAGATATTGTTGAACTCCACTATTCATTGGCACCAGGCTGTATGGCAAATAGCGATGGGAGTTGCAGTTAACCACCATGCGGAAGCCACAGGTCCCCTACTGCTGCTTTTGGGGTATGGTACACGGGTGGCACTGTGGGTTAAACCACAAAGCCTAGGGCTTGCCAATCAGAAGATCGGCGGTTTGAATCCCCGCGACGGGGTGAGCTCCCATTGCTCAGTCCCTGCTCCTGCCAACCTAGCAGTTCGAAGGCACATCAAAGTGCAAGTAGATAAATAGGTACCACTCCGGCAGGAAGGTAAATGGCGTTTCTGTGCGCTGCTCTGGTTTGCCAGAAGCAGCTTAGTCATGCTGGCCACATGACCCGGAAGCTGTACGCTGGCTCCCTCAGCCAATAAAGCGAGATGAGCGCCGCAACCCCAGAGTCGGCCACGACTGGACCTCATGGTCAGGGGTCCCTTTAGCTTTACTTACAAAATAAATGCAGCTTAATCAATAAGCTGGAATGATTCCAACAGACCTGATACTGCAACTAGTTTTCCATATACACCTTGCAATCTGTCCTTTAAAGGGATGAATCACTCTAGGAAGACATAAGTGATTCCATAGTACTGTAAGTGTGCAACTGCACTTTAGCATGATATAGTCTGTTGACTGTTCACTTTGCATTCCATATGAGACTGATCCTTCCCCATTGCTTTTAAGGAAGCTCTCCGCCTTCCTTAACCCTGTTTCCCCACCCACCCCATCATTGAACTAAGCATATTTCTTCCAAATGAGATGTTGCAGATCTAATCAAGGAAGCCCGTAATTTCATGTGACAACATGCAGCGTGCGTCTTCAGTCTTGTTTTGACGAGACTATTATTTCTTATTGCTTTCGCGCAAGCAAAAGAACTGTGGAACGTCCTGTTCTCTTGACCAATATTTAACAACCAACAACTTTGTGTGAGATACCAATCTTTGCAGAAAAGGTGCCAAATACTTTTACACTGAAAAGGTGCCATTCAAGTGTGCATGTGCTATAACTATGAGAACAAATCAGCATTCTGTTCAGCAGAACAGATATTCCACAATGGCCTGAACAAAAAGGCAGGCTTAGGTTGCACTTGCAGACAAAAGGTTAATAACATAGAAGGGGAGAGAAGAGAATGATTTGGCCTATTGACTTGGCTTCCTGACATCAGCAACATTCTTAGTAGGCAGGTGTCCCATATTACACAATTATTAGAATGCCTGGCATTAATTCCCTAATACCTTTGTTTGCACCCTAAGCACGATAGCCAGAAGAAAAATTCAGCAGAGTAATAAAAACACCACCACCCCATATCCCATAACTTTAATTATCTAGGAGAGGCAGTTTAAGGGGAAAGTTTTGGGAGAAATCAGTGTTGTTTTCATCCAGGCTGCCTCTGATCTCTGGGGAAGCAGAAGACTTTGTCCTCTAGTGCTGCCAATCTGTCTCCGTTTGCCAGAATTAAACTCACAATTAGGAATAAAGCAACAGGAAAAAACTATGTGCGGTTTCCATGGCCACTTGGTTGTTTACTGTCTTTTTGGATCAATATGACAATATTAAAGACTTGCCAATTTGCCATCCAAACAAGCAGCAGATGTCTCATTTGACATAATAAACTGTTCTGTGTGAGTGTTCATTTCTGACATGGCATGATGAAAGACACAGCCTGTGAGCCCAGTCAAGGGACACAGAAGTTTGAAACTGTGCTCCTCATTTTATACGGGGAGTTATTTTTATTGGAGAAAATAAATTTATTATGGCATAATCTTTCATGGACCAGAGTCCACTTGGAGTCTACTTGTGTTACTTCTGTGTTGCTTTGTTTTGGGTCCAATGACTGCTGAAAGCATGTTTAGTAATACTTCAGGAGTTTCTTTAGCAACTGAATGCGAAAAGTTTGACCTATATGTCCTTAAATACATGCTTTTGGGAGGATAATAAAACTGTGTATCAATAATAAGAATGCATGTAACAATTTTTGAATGTTCAGTGCTTCGTTCTTTGTGTGCATTATTTTAGTAACTGTCACAACAGCCCTGTAAGCCAGTGTGGTGTAGTGGTTAAGAGCGGTAGTCACGTAATCTGGGTAACTGGGTTCGCGTCTACGCTCCTCCACATGCAGCTGCTGGGTGACCTTGGGCCAGTCACACTTCTTTGAAGTCTCTCAGCCCCACTCACCTCACAGAGTGTTTGTTGTGGGGGAGGAAGGGAAAGGAGATTGTTAGCCGCTTTGAGACTCCTGAAGGGGAGTGAAAGGCGGGGTATCAAATCCAAACTCTTCTTCTTCTTCTTCTTCTGTAAGGAGCAAAATATCCAGACTTGGACACTGGCAAATCCTCATGAGCAACAGAGAGGTGGGAAGCTGTGAATAACATTGATTTGGTTGAATTTGGCACATAGGTAGTATATTTAAGAGACCGTTGCCAGCCAGGGTTTGTAGTGGGAGTCAGCCTTTTGAGTATACAGTATAGGTCTTGAATTCTATGGCATGAACAGCAGATCTCGCTATATATGACCTCAGACATCGCTACAATTTACTAGGAGCTACATTCTTCCTAGACATTAATAAAAAGGCCATACAAGAGTATCCTGTTACTTAGAAGTGGAATACTGTGTTTAAAATTAAGGCATATACACAACCCATCAGTAAACCTCTAGTAGTAAGTTCAGTCCCTTGAAATTTTCCCTCAGAATATTCGTTCTAATACAAACAAGGCCAGTATAATTACTTGCAACAGGAACCATAATCATCAATTCGTTATTTTGATTTCTTTTTAAAAAAATAATATTTATTAATAATTTCAAAATTACAGAAAAGAAAGAAAAAGAATTAAAAACAACACTACAATACATAGGGAAAAAAACCAAGAAAAAACCAAGACATAAAAACCAATGCAACAATACAGCAAAAAGATAAAAAAGAAGGAAAAAAAGACACAAATCCCATATTACATATCTTTAACTTCCATTTGCTTGTTTCACTGACCTCCTCACACCTCCCTTTTTGTATTCTAGTTTGATTGATTATTTCAGCAAATTCTTTCCATCTTTCTCAATTTTTACTAAATAATTTATCTTGACAATTTAACCTATTAATTAACTCAACAAATCCTTTCCATCCTTTCCCCATATTCTGTTATTCAAATTACCTTAAGTTATTTAACCTTATCTTACCAAAAAATACTTTAGAGCTTAACGCTTAATACTCGATTATACATAACTCCTGATATCTTTTCTACTAGAGTCATATAGTTTCATTCCAACATTTTCCCTAATGTTCATTAATTTTAGGCTAATTCCCTAGGGGAAAAAATTTTCTTTATAAATTTTCTTCCAATCTTCATCCAACGTCTCTTTTTCCTGCTCTCGGGTCGTGTCAGTCCTTACTGTCCATTCCATCTAGTCCATCAACCTGGTAATCTAATGTCCGAGGCCCTTAAGTCTCTTCCATGTCCCTTCTGCAGATCTTCTTCTTGTTTATACTTGCACTTTTCCTTGTCTTTTGTTGGTCTCTTTCTTAGTTTCTTTCCTTTCTCGTTGGGGAGTAGGTCTCTGGGGGATTCCAACCCAAAATTATCTTCGTCTCCCTTCATCCACCCAGCCCATTCCCCAGAGTCCCACTCCCCACAATCATCAATGTAGTCCAAAAAATATTTAAAAACATATTTTGAGGTCTCTCCAAAGTTAAGAACCTCCTCAGCTCCAGACTCCCCCTGGCCGACTCCAACTTCAATCTTCAAAGACAGCGGCTTATACTCCTGTAGGGCCTCGGGTCTCTCCATTTGTATTATTTGAGGTGCAACCGCAACCTCCTCCATTATCTTCTGCACTTGCCCAATCAGTACAGGTTCCTGAGTTGGTCCCTGAATAGTTTCTGTATCAATATTCCCTGTTTGTCCACAGTTATTAACCACAACAGTCATCAAATCCATTTTCTCATTCATCAAATCCATCTTCTCATGCATCTGTTCCAGCAAGGCACTTGTCTTGCATAAAGCAAGCACCAAAACTTCCTCCCAGCTCATATTTAGTCAAGGTCAAAAAGGACTGGTCCCACGATCTTAATCTGACAGCTGTAGAGTCCTCAAGTAGACGCAGCAACAATTTAGCAAGCTCCCTCTAGAGGAGACAATTTCTGTTTGTATCCATTTTTTTTAAGGCAAGTCCAACAAAGGAAAATTACTTTCATTTTTCAGATATTTTGTTTCTTTAGAATGCAGAAGGCAACATTGGAATCAATTTATTTCTCTTCTTTAGCTATCTGTCAAAGTATTCCATTCACAGTCAATGAACCTCTCCAAGAATTTCTGTCTCTGGCACCCCGTTCCCAGGTTAGAGACGGTGAAAACTTATCTTTCTTCACTCCCTCTCCTGCAGGCGTTAAACAAAGTCCACCCCCTTTTCTCCTGCTTCCAAGGGGGTTTCAGTAATTATAAATGAAGGAAATTTAAACTTTTTTAACGACTTTCCAGACTTTAGCTTACAAGGTTTTTGCTTCAGTCTATGTACAAAAAGCGGAAGGCGGACTTCCTGTTTTGAACCTTCCTGCTTCGGTGCCAAATTAAGATATTTCTTGATCCAATTTTCCGTTTCTACTCACGGGTACTTGTTTTAAATCCAATTGTCCACAGGAAAAAGTCAGCGCTCTCCAGCAATGGCTGTGCAGCTTCACTCCGTGAAAGTAGCAGTCAGTTAGCAGCACCGCTGATTTCTTACCCATGCTTCACCATAAGGTCGCAGGCAGATTGCAGCAATTTCAAAACACAATATTTAAAAAGACAGAAGAATAGGGTGAGTCCTAAAATAAAGAGAAGTCTGGTGTCAAAGGCCAGGGTAAAGAGGCGTATCTTCAACATAGGATGGAAACTACCAAATGAAGGTGTCAGATGCACCTCTCTGGGGAAGGATTCCAATGTTTTAGGGGTTGCCCTTTTCCAAGTTGCCACGTTCCAAACTTATGGTTGCCACACAACTACCATGTGGGCTCCCACCACTGATCTGAACACCCAAGAGGAATGAAAAAAAATATTCAGATATTTGGGGCCTAAGTTGTTTAGGGCCTTAAACATTAATGTGAACACCTTAAATCGTGCCTGGAAGTGAGCTGGCCGCCAGTGGAGCTGGTTAAGCAGGGGTCCTGCGCATTCTAAATGGAAGCCAAGGCAGTAACCTGGTTGCTGAATTTTGGACCAGTTGAAGTTCCCAAGTCATCTTCACCTTTCTCTGTTCTCTTGATAGCTGTAAGCAGGAACATGGGAGACCCATGACATGAAGGTGGCAATCCCAGGTAAGTAATTCCACATTTTATAGCCATAAAGGAAGTTAAATTGCAATGGGAAATCTATTTCTGAACTTCCCTCTGTTAAATGTAGGATGTGCTCCAGTCTGGAGCCTCCACCTTAGGAAAAGGTGGTGAAGAGCTTTGCAGATGATTCCTCCTCAGGTCTAAGAGGGAATTCTTCACAGCCTGTTGCAGAAGCCAGCACTCACTGCAGTGCTGCTGCGGTATCCTTCAAGCTCTGTTTTGGCTGAGGGCACAGCCAGGTGCCTGTTTCAGGGCTTCAAGTCATCACTGTCTGGAAGCCAGGATGATTCAGCAATGGTTGGTTGACAGAGGCTAGCACAAGATGTTCCACCTGCATGACTGGATTCCAACTGTGTGTGTGTGTGTGTGTGTGTGTGTGTGTGTGTGTGTGTGTGTGTTATGTATCCTGGAGGGAAAGCCACCCACCTTACCCCAATGTATTTTCCATCTTCTCAGTTTCGTGGGGTGCTGATGCCTGGATGTGGCTTTAGCCTGAGACTGTCTTGTGGAGGAAAAGTTTGTGCTGCCAAGAGTTCCTTGGTATTTGTACCCACTCAGAAGATCACTAGTAGGCAGGTAAATGATGCCCGATGACTTGTGAAACTGAGGAGGCTGAAAGCTTGCTGGTTTGACAGCAGAGGGCAAAAAGCAAAGTTGACATAGGAAGTGGGAAAGGATAGCATGGGAGTTTGAACAATGCAAAGGTCTCGCTTTTGAAAGAGTATTTGGAAGCTGCCCATTAGAATATCCACGCTTGCATTTGACAGAACCTCATAGAAATTAACTGTGATAATGCACTCAGAAGTGCTCAGCCATTTGATCTGTGCCTAACTGCCAGGAACCAAATGTTGCTTGTGACTAATGCTGCTCATTTGATGTGGCACTAACTATGAGCTGCTACAAGGAAAACACATTTCTCGTATTTTCTTATGCCACCTCTTTGATCACGCCTCCATATTGTGCATATATTGAACGTTTTGTTGCAAATTGTCACAATTTCAGATCAAGAGAATATGTTGGGAGGGGGAATCTATTATGAGTAATGACAGATACATTATACAAATAATGATGACTATGAGACAACTTCCATGAATAAAAATCAATCAACTGCATTAGGGAGAAAAAGTGACATTCATGATGCCATGTAAATTTCGTGCAGGTGCTAATCCATATACCCTTTTAGAAACAGAAATGGGTATGGTTGGGGGGGGGCCTCTGGGCCTTCCAAGTATTGGCTGGACTACAAATCCCATCATTCCTGATAAGAGCTGCAGTCAAACACTAGCTGGTGGACATCAGGTTCCTAACCCCTGCTTCAGAGGACTTTACTGCTGAGCACTTGCCTCAGAAGATTCTTGCAATGGTTCTCCAAAATATAAGTGGGCATCAATGGGTTAGCAAAAAAGAAAATGGTCGTGGCATTTTTTCATATCTATAAGCCAGAAAAGAACCAGTTTATTTTGAAGCGCAACACATTTTGAAGCGGACACATCTGCCGACTCTATGACGACTCTACCCATGAAAAAGAGGGCGTGTCCTAGAAAAAGGCAACCCTACAGGACGACGACATACTTGCTTACCAAAATTTCTCCCCACAAATTAGACAATGGAGCTTACTCCCAAATACACTTTATAAACTGTGCCTGTTCTGTGGAAGCTGAAACAAATGACAGGACTACGCAGAAAGATAATGGATATTATGATGAAGATGTTAACTTTAAAAGTTGCCCTGGCTGAGTGACAAAACTAGCTTGGAATCCAGTTTGGGCTCCAAAAATGTACAAGCAATTGTTACAGAATTAATATGGGGGGATTTCCTTTCCCACTTTACAGCTCCATTCCCAGCTTTGTCCCTGTTTCTCTGTCCATTGTTTACTGCTTCTCATAACCCTCTATCAATTTTCTTCTGTTTTATCTTTCCTTCCCACTAGCAGATAAAAATTTATGGTTGGTAGTTTTAGGGTTCCTAGCCCACAGAGTTTCCACTTCTTCAAAACAAAATTTATTTTAATCCATTTTACCATTTGGTAGTTCAAACTCATTCAGTGCTCAGTGAACTCCCACATTAGCAGGTTCCTGAAACTTTAATGCTTTTAGTCCCTTTGGATTTCAGTCGTAAAAACACAAAATTTCTACAGGAAAAAGCTCTTCTGTGTAATCATTGGCATGAAGCCTGCATATAAAACCATGCCATCTAACAAATACGCAACATTATTTTTATGACGACAAGCACACCGTGGGAAGCCATGACTAAACGATCCAATATATGCAGATTTCACATGGAAGACTTTAGTGGGAAGAAAACCTTATCTTAGAAAAGCACCATGAGACAAAATTGGATTGATTTAGGACAGGAGTTGTTGCTTAGGATCCAAGTCTTGGTGGGATTTAAAGCAACAGTGGATACAAGACATTAGCAGGCCCTTGAGCAGATGCTTGAGGGAAGGGAATGGTGAAAAAGTGATGTGTGTACTATGTAGTCTGTCCTGCGCTCTTAAAGCTAGGCGTTTGCCCTGACATGCAGTGCAGGATTCGTGTCCCATCCATCACCAGTACTGCAGTTAAGCTTCAACTATCAGTCCTCCTCAGCTTCAATATATGGAATTGGTGTGTGTGTGCAGCCAGTGGAGGGTTATCATCTTGTACCTTGCCCCAGTCATTGGCATGCCTTGCACCTACCGTATTTTTCATCCCATAGGGCACTCCGGCCCATAGGACGCACCTAGTTTTTTTGGGGGGGGAATAAAGGAAAAAAGTTTTTCCTTTATTTCCCCCACAAAACCAGGTCGGGGAATCCAAACCAGGTCAGGGAACAGCGGGGAGGCGCACTGCGCCTCCCCGCTGTCCCCCGAGCTTGTGGGGCTGACACTGGGGAGAAGCGCGCCAAATAGTTACATAAAGTCATGTGCTTGTCCAACCACAGGTTCTGCATCTTACAAATATAAAATTACTCCAAAAGGGAACTGAAATCAAAACCCACACAGACTCTATTACAACCTAGAGCTGTTTTCTTTCCAGGAGGGACATCATTTGCATACCTTTGTCTTTGGAGGCTTGAGAACAATGACAACTCTCTTAAAATGGAGATTTGCAATTGAACATACCCCCTCATGTGATCTAAGTTAAACACTATGTAAGAGAACAGAGCAGAGGTACATTAGCAGCTAACCATTAACTTGCTAGGCACTTACAGAGCTCTGGCTTACCTCAATGGAATTTTCCAATGTTAAACCATTAGCAATACACATACAGAGTCTTTTTCCATGTCATTGTACATTTAAACAATTATACTTAACATGTTTGGCATACCCGTCAACTCTCCTGCTTTGAGCAGGACATCCCAGAACTACAGAAGCCACCCCAGCTTCTGATTGAATCCCAGGATGTCCTGTTTTGGCTCCTGCAAGAGTGTGGCCTCATTTTGAGGGCCATGCTCTGACACAAGTCACCTGACTGCCGCAAGAGCAATGCCCTGAAAGACACCCTTTTAGGGCGGGGCAGGTTCTTGCACAAGTCCTCTGGCAAGAGCATGGCTTCAAAAGGCATGCGCCCCAATTTTCCTCTGCTGGATGTTGGAGGGTATGGGTCGGTCATTGTGAGAAAACGTTGCTAGACTTGATTGGCCTGTGGTTTCATCTAACAAGGCTCTTCCTAAGTTCTCATCATGCCCACTTCCAAGCAAAGGAAAAAATGTCCAGAGATCTGATCATGGATCTTGCCCGCTATGCTACCTAGGTTTCGCCCAAAGGGATTGTACACATATAAAGTTATTTTAAATTCTTACTGAGACTCATAGTTAAGCAGCAACACAGAATGTGACTGGCTCCATGTGACTAAAGCAAGTGGGAGGAATTTATGATGAAGAAAGTATAGTCTTGAGGGTGAGAACTCTGAGCTCTATGGCACACTCTATATTTCAATGAGGTTTTTTTTTTAATAAACATTCAAGCGTTCCATTATATTTAACATAAAAGTGTTCTTAGAAGTTTAAACCTGCCTTTAATGCTAGAAACTCGGCCGGAGTCTATGTGATGTTAATACAAATCCATTCTACTTTCCACTTTCTTCCATCATCCTGCAGCCGCTGAAGGAGGGATGTGAATGAATGAACCCTATTTAGAAAAAAAACAAAACACGGTTGACATTTTCCATATGGCACGACATGCTTTCCCCCATGTGAACTGCTTAAGAGCACACTAAACAACAATGGGGGTGTAGTTTAAAGAAAACAGAAAATAATAATTAAAAAATGTACCCTATTGGTGCCATATCAAGTTCAAATCAAATACTGAAATTCTCGCATCTGGACACCAAGTCGGATCAACCATTAATTACAAAGAATGGAAAGATTTGTTTATATTCCCTTCAACTCCAAATGCTCTCTAAGGTGGGAAGGACAATTTGGCAGCTGACCAGTTTTTTTCTTTTCTTTTATAAAGTCAGTGTGGAATATTTAAGGCAGCTGTTTCTCTTCCCTTTCTCCCATGGCTGGGGGTTCATTTTTCTTTGTATCCCTTTTCTAAGAACCTGCCATTTATGATACTCTTAATAATGTTTTAACTCAGAGATTGTATCATATGTCTTCCAACAGAGAAGCGGATCTTTGTACAGTTTTAATGGGTGTGAAGAGTTTGCACTCACAGGCTCTTTTAGGCCCATTCCTTGAATGTTATCAATAGTGTGGAAATGTTATAGTGCAGCCACCACACAATTAGCTGGGATTTTACAGAGCCTTTATAGTTAGGGCTTAAATGCTTCCATCCAATATTTTTTTTAACTGGAGCTCAGTTCTAGGGTCTTGTATAACAATATGGAGAGTGACTTTGACCATATTCAGAGTGGCTTTCCTTCACCACTGGTAGCCATAGGTATCCACTACACATAGGAAATGTTGGGGTGTTTTGGGTGGAGGAACGCATTACAAAAAAGAATGTTTTCTGGTTAATAGACAACATCAGCGGCCACACAAGTTTCAGAATGATGCCAGCCTTACATCTGTTTGTGTGTGTGTGTGTGTGTGTGTGTGTGCGCACACACACACAAATGAAGAGGATTACACTTCATGCATCTGCTGAAGTCCATGAACACTATAATAAAATAGTTAGTCTTTAAGATACACCAGACTCCTTGTTGATATGATTTTGTGGAAAGCAAAAGAGGGTAAACCTGAATGGTGTCAATGTAGTGGAGCCCAGAAGAGAACTTCAATTCCACTAAGGATAAAGGATAGACTTTTTCCCAGGCCTAAATGTCTCTCAAGGTCTTGCATTACTTAAAAACAAAACAAGGTTAGTTTTTAGTCAAGGCTATTGGCACATATGCTATGAGATAGATGCATTCATGCAGCAACAATGCCTTGCTTACTTCGAGCTAATACTTTGCTTTGAAATAGACTTTGAGAAACAGTCAAGATCCTCAGATAACAGATACAAAGGTTGCATTATTTCAATAGAGGTGCTTTGGATTGCCACAGTCCTTAATCTTTCCATTCATGCATTATGTTAAGAGTTCCTGAAGTGAAAGTATTAAATACCAATGGTTTTGTTGTTGTTTTTCTACCTCTGAACCCAGCATCTATATTTGATCAGCGTTTGCTTAGTGATGAAGAAATCTGTCAATGTTGGTTGGTCTGTTTCTCATTTTTCTAATTTTCAGTTGTCCACATTTCCACATCAGTTTGTGATATTTTTATTTTAAAAAATCCTTTTGAAAATTGCCCAATGGCGGAGGAAGAGGCGTGTGGGGGGAGTGCACCACTCCGGGCAGCGCAGTCCTGGCTGGGTGCCATCGTGGCTGCCCCCCACCTGAGCTGGGCGCCACGCCAGTATGGGCGGCGCACCATGCCCTCAGGATGCGTGCCAGCCCCGCCCCCGCCTACTCTCCGCCCCCCCAGTGCCGGAGCATGAAGCTCCGCCACTGAATTCACAAGCATTTTAGAGCAATTTTCTCTTCTTATCCACATTTTGTAATTCCCCCTGATATAATGCATGTTTGTATGTCTGCCAATATATGCACGCTTTATTCTAGTAAATGCATCTTAATGCATATGACATAGCAGGAGAAGTGCATTGCAAAATTTGGAGCAATGTATAGTTTAAAGTGTGCCTGTTTCGATTCACATATTATTTTGGAAAATGTAGACTAGGGAGATTCACCTTTAAAAAACAAACCAAACCAAATCCTCCCTTCGTCACAGGGAATGGCAGAATTGCTACAGCTGTGATTTTTCAAGCCCTACCCCTGTTTTATTTCTCTCAGTCTGCTGCTGACCTTCTTATACGTTGCCAGTCCTTGCTGGAATATATGTGAGTTTTTGTATCATGGGGGTTACCAGGGAGTTTGAATATGTGGTAGAGGGAACATGCCTTCATTAACCATCCATGACTTTTGGATCATCGCTAGTTGCTTTTTCTGGTATGTGTGTTTGTTGTGTTCTAAGCTGCTTTTGCTGCCCTGCATATACTAGTGAGTTAAAGATACATATCCATTTTATATATTTAATATGAAAGGTCTTATCTTTCACTAACATGCACAGGTGGACCCAGATGTATTTGATTTTATTAGATGTCTCTTATTTTATTTTGCCAGTTGCATGAAGTGCGTTTTGAGGGGGGTGGGACATAATCAAAGGAAATTAGAGATTTTTCAGCACTTTTAACAAGAGCTTTAGCAGCTTATAGGCAACCCACCCCCAATGCATTAAGAACAGGAGAAGAGAACAAAATACACAGCTGTACTTATGTCAAACTCGTAATTGACAGCAAGGTATGCAGACTCCACGGCCAACCCATTGTCTCCTTTGGACAAAGGAGACAGTTTTGAAACAGTTTGGGAGGGTGTGACAAGCACCCAGCTCCTAAGATCAGCGGCAGAGGAAGCCAATAGGGTTCCTGGGGCGGTGCGTGTGCTCTGCACCGAGGGGCAAGGCCAGCCGCCCACGGGGGTGGGGCAAGCTGGGGCAGGACGCTCTGCAGGGCCTCCGAGGAGTCTGCCTGCCTACTCCCACTTAGCCATCCTACAGCTGAGGGGGAGGTGGCGGGCAGACTGGCATTTTGTCACCCCCCTCAGTGGTGACACCTGGGGTTGCCTGCCCCCACTGCACCCCCCTTCCTCTGCCCCTGCCTAAGATCTTGCAACAGCCATCAATCTTGAGAAAGTGAGTCCTGCATTTGCTTAGCAGTTGCAATACACTATTGCACCTCCCTCTTTTTTTAGTACTATATGAAAATGACTGGGTCAATGGTGGTGGATGTAGGAATATAAGAGAAACTTGACTCAGTGTTTCCGGGGAAGCTGTAGGTAAAAAGTGCTTTAGGTAAAAGCAAAAAAGATGAACAGGGGTCTGTGCTGTAGATTAATAATGGAGAGCAGGTAGGCAAGGATATGAAATATAAGATGTGGAAGTGAAGTGAGGAGTGCACAGAATCAGGGCAATACCCAAATGCCATAATATTTAGGGCTGGTTCATTGCAAGGGAAAATACTGAAGTATTGCTTAAGAATTGTCACACAAGGATTGGCATCTGTATTGATGTCTTTAATTGCACTATAAATTTGAGCATTAAAGAGAAAAGCAAATGTTATTAGGAACCAGGACATGGCAATGATGTGAGCCCTTAATGAGATCCCAGTGCTAACTCAAGAGTACAGCAATTTCCCAGAGGACTACCAAGGAGATGGGCAATGAATTGTAAGGCCTGCTTTATAGGCATCTATCCTTGGTCAAATGCACCTGCTTGCAGCCGCGCAAAAGACAGTGCGTAAATGTCTGGAATATTACATAAAAGTTGTCTGGGAGACCAGGCAGAGCAATTAAATCCATCCTGCTTAAATGAACCCCCAGTGCAGGTCAAACAAATCTAATTTTTATTGTTCCTTAAGGAGATGGTGTCTGTATGGGAGACAAAGAAAAGATGTAGCAGGGAGCTTGAAAGGAAAACCAAGATGCCCTTTAAGGGGGGAAAATTAAATGTTCACAAAAATGCCACAGCAGGCTAGATAAATGATATATTATTATAGCAGGAGTTTAAAACTAATTGATGACTAATGTTTTAATGTCCTGGAAGCTACGCTGATCTATGATACATCTCAGCCAAGCCAAAGGGGCATTTCAAGGAGAGAGAAAATGTTAACTGTTAACCTGATAGAACCAGAAGAAAAAGCAGTTACCTCAATGAATAAATGACAAGGTTGCTTCCACCTAATGTCTAGCTGCATCCTGCAATGCAAAAATCAAATTATGACAAAAACTGAACGAGGAAATAAACCGTGTAGCAGAGCCCACAGTTTATTCTGTGATAAATTTGTTGAAGCTGTGTTGTCTATGTATAAAATGAAACTGTCTGCCTAAGCAGACTTTTAGATTTGCAAATCTATAAAAGCCCACGAGATATAATAAGGACTCAACTGAAAGTATGTACATTCAAGGTCAGTTAATGTACATAAGAGCCAATGTCCACACTGCCAAATTGGTATGGAGAATTTGGTGGGACAAGTTTGACTTCTGGTGAAACTTCATGGAACTTTGGAGTGTCAGGCATAGCCCTATTGGCTTTAGCCCAAACGTAGCAGAGTTTTCCTGCACAGCGAAGAAGCTAGTTGCGGCAGTAATGACTAGTCAGCTAGACTCAGAATAACTATTTACAGGATTTATTAAAAGAGGAAAATAAAACCAGCAGAGTTTCTGCATACAAATAAAAGCAAATAAATCCTCTTTCTTTCTTTCTCTCTCTCTCTCATAACCATACACAGCACTTCTAACTCCTAACACACCTCACACCAAACTGTGCTAGCAATCCCTGATAACAGAGTTGAGTGCTGCTCGTTAACCAATCAGAGTGAGTAGTTTCTAGGTCAAGCAGACCTGGGCTTTCTGCCAAGAGTAAATTGACACCAGCTTGAGTTAATTGGTGAAGCTAGAATCTGCAAGTTTCCCACGAGAACCAATTAACAGAAACTGAACACCCCCTCACAGATTCTGCTGAACAATTAACACCAAATACACCTATGTAGGAGATCATTTTTCCAGCAAACCTAAACCCTTGCACATTCGCTTGTTCTTTACCTTTGCCAATGGTTTAGTTAACACATCTGCTACATTTTCTTCACTTGACACATAAGTACAGGTGATTACATTGTCTTGTACACAGCAACGTACATTTTGGTATTTTACAGAGATATGTTTGGAACGCGATTTGAAACCCTCTGTTTTACTTAAGGTTATACAAGCTTGATTATCAATGTAAACTTGTACTGGTTCTCCACAATTCACATTTAAATCTGTTAACAAATGCTTGAAATAAATCACCTCGTTGCACAATTCACTCAATGCGGCGTACTCTGATTCCGTTGATGACACACTTACAATGTCTTGCTTGCGTGACCGCCAGCTGATTAAAGCTCCACCGACCATTATAACTAGTCCTGTGACAGATTTTCTATCTGGCAAATTTCCCCAGTCACTATCACAGTAGCAACTCAACATTTCATCCTCGGAAGAATTTAATTGTAACATATAGCCAATTGTCTGTTTGTGGTACCTCAGAACTTGTTTTACCCCTTTCCAGGCATTTAGTGTGGGTTTTGAGACCAATCTACTTAATATGCCTACTGCATAGCTAATATCAGGTCTGGACCACTGTGCTATATACAATAAACTTCCAATTACAGAGTGATATACATCAGGGTGTTCAAATTCAGGACTCTCATCTATGTGAAGTGTTTTTATGAAACCTGGATCCATAGGTACCGCTGCCCCTTTGCAATCCTGCATCCTGTATGTAGTCAGTAGTTGTTTAACTTTGTTCTGCTGACTAATTAGGCAGCTGCCATCTTGGGCCCAGCACACTTCCACCCCTAGATATGTCCTAACTGGGCCTAAGTCTTTTGTACACCCACCTGCAGCATACAATCTTTGCCCCCTCAGGCGCTGCTACTGGTGTAAAAACCTTGTGCTCATTCAGAGAGGACATCTCTTCCTCCATTGCCTGTTTCCAGCGCTCTGCCTCCTCTTTTGGTAACTTTAACACCTCCTGAAAACTCTTGGGTTCTGCACTTACACTAAACACATTTGCAGTATCAGGAGAAAAACGCACTGGAGGCACTCCTTTGTTTTGTCTTTTAGATCTTCTGGGAGAAAATTTTTCTTCTGACCCACTTTCCTCCTCAGAACTACGACCTCTCTTTTGTTGCTTAGCAACTGGTCTTCCACTTTCTTGAGAGCTCTTATCTGAACTTTCCTCCCCCTCAGACTCTGACTCTCTGTGTCTACCTTCAGAGTCATGAAGCTCCTGGGAAGGTTCAAACCAAACCTCAGAATTGGCATGTAGTCTCTCCCAGCCACTATGTTCACAAAAACTGGCATTCCTGGAGATCACAATGCCATTTGTCCCTTCAGCAAAGCGGAAACCTTTTCCCAGCTCCTGGTAACCCACAAACACTAACTGTTTGCTCTTAGGATCTCCCTTCTTCCTCATTTGTTTCGGAATTAATACCCAGGCTTTTGATCCAAACACATGCAAATGGTCAATTTTAGGTTTTTTCTGAAACAATTTAAAGTACGGGGTTGTACCTATTGTTTGATGAAAGAGCCTATTTTGGAGATAACACGCGGTGAGCATGCTCTCCCCCCAATAAGACATGGGTAAATCAGCATCATCAAGCATGGCAAACATCATATCTTGTAAAGATCTGTTTTTCCGCTCTGCAACGCCATTCTCCTCAGGGGAAAAAACGTTCGTTTTTCTATGCCCAATGCCACGCTTTTGTAACCAATCTTTAAAGGCATTTGACATAAATTCGCCACCTCTGTCCGTCTGAATCCTTTTGAGTTTAATAGACAGAAATCTTTCCACAGATGCCACCCAGCCTTTAAACTTAGTGAACACGTCACCCTTATTCTTCATGGGAAAAACCCAGGAATAACGCGTGGCGTCATCCACAATTGTTAGTGAAAAACGCGATCCACCCCTGCTTACAGCAAATGGACCAATTACGTCCATGTGAACCAGCTGTAGCGGTGACTCACTAACTCTGTCACTTCTGGGGTAAGAGACTCTGTGGGTTTTAACCTTTTTACACACATTACAATCAAGGTACTTGTTACAACTCTTTAAATTACCCCCATCAGCCAATTCAGACATTTTTAGTACACTTTTCCAGCAAGCATGCCCCATTTTCCTATGCAATAAGTGCACACAGTTGTCATGTATAGCTTTGTTATTCACTGCAGGCTGAGATTTACTGACTACTGCTGCAACTTGAGATCCTGCTTTAAGCCAAAACAAGCCTCCCTCTGACTTAGCAGTGCCTAAAATCTCACCAGCCTTCTTAATAATGCAACTGTCTCCTTCAAAATACACTTTAAACCCAGCTTTTAGCAAACAATCTACAGACATCAGATTGCTCCTTAATGACGGCACACAAAGTACATTTTGCAGGCATTCACGAAGACAAGGAACATAAACTGCACCCCCTGAAATCACTTCGGAAGTACTTCCGTCTGCTAGAGCCACCTGGCTGCGCTGTGCTGAGTTCTTGGAAACAAACAATTCATCTGAATTTACGATGTGGCGAGACGCTCCCGAATCGACCACCCAGACCGCTTGTTTCTCATCAGCAATCTTGACCTCGCCGGTCACCAGCTGAGCCGACTGTTTTCGTTTGAAGAATTTCTTTTTACGCTGCTGCTGCTGCTGATCTCGTCTCTGCTCCTGCACCGGCAACTGAGACTTGACCAACTCCGGACATTGTCGTTTTAGATGCGCTGAAGACCCACATCGGAAACAACGCCTAACAGCAAACGCTGACTCCTCACCGGTACGCTGCTTTTGCTTCACCTCTGGTACGGCATGAGAACTCCTTCCAAACCGCCCACCAGTAGAAGCCTCTGCAGCCAACGACCTTTCTTGCCTCTTCTGCCATTCTTCAATCAAACGCCCAGTAACGTAACTGACTGATAAATCATGCTCCTGTATGCCTTCTAGAGACAAAACTAAATTGTCCCAGCTTTCCGGGAGAGAACTCAAAATAATAGCCACCTTCTCCTGCTGGTCTAGTGCACAGTCTCTTTCCTGCAGCGCAGTAAACTTTAACTGTAAACTGTGTAGGTGTTCCTGCATTGTAACCCCAGGCTGTAACATTGCCTTGTACAATGCCTTGCGAATGAACAGCTTGGAAACCGCTGTCTCACGCACATGGAGTTCTTTAAGTGCTTGCCACACACCTCTAGCTGTCTTGATTCCCCTCACATACGGCAACTGGGAATCTTCCAGCCCCAAGACAATTGTGGCCCTTGCTCTTTGGTCTTTATCGAGGTCTTCATCATCAGGCTTCGTAGGAAACTTACTCACCACTTGCCAGAGACGATCCCTCTGCAGCACTGCCTGCATGCGTTCCGACCACAGCAAGTAATTGGAGTCATTCAGACGCTCAAAAGCCATCTGAACTGGTTGTGAGGCCATCTTGAGAGCGATGTCCCTGGAACCCGGAACCAGCTACTCACGACCACCGAGAGAGAAAACAGGAACCACAGCACCCAGCACTCACACGCTGCAGCTGTTGTCCTTCTGTCCGCTGCGTCACCAGCTCACCACGGTCAGGAACCAGCCAGAGAACAACAACTTCTGGAACTACTGGAACCAACGCCGTTGATGCTGACACCACCGCAACTCAGGCTGGCAGCACAATGCCCATAACCTCATGGAACTTTGGAGTGTCAGGCATAGCCCTATTGGCTTTAGCCCAAACGTAGCAGAGTTTTCCTGCACAGCGAAGAAGCTAGTTGCGGCAGTAATGACTAGTCAGCTAGACTCAGAATAACTATTTACAGGATTTATTAAAAGAGGAAAATAAAACCAGCAGAGTTTCTGCATACAAATAAAAGCAAATAAATCCTCTTTCTTTCTTTCTCTCTCTCTCTCATAACCATACACAGCACTTCTAACTCCTAACACACCTCACACCAAACTGTGCTAGCAATCCCTGATAACAGAGTTGAGTGCTGCTCGTTAACCAATCAGAGTGAGTAGTTTCTAGGTCAAGCAGACCTGGGCTTTCTGCCAAGAGTAAATTGACACCAGCTTGAGTTAATTGGTGAAGCTAGAATCTGCAAGTTTCCCACGAGAACCAATTAACAGAAACTGAACAAAACTGTCATATGATTACTTCTCCACATGCCCACCTCACAGCTCATTTTCACCATGCCACTATCAGTCTGGGTTTGAAAGCTTTGTTCCAGAATGGTCACCATACTAATGATAACCAGTGTAATGCTCCATCCCGTGCCCTTTCATCACAATCAAACACTCTATTGAATGATAAAATCTATACATCTTTAGATTCACTTAAGCACACAATAGTCCAATTCAGGCACTATTCTAGGGACTCTTATCTAGGCCTTTGTTTGGCACAGAGATAAAGATCATAGAGTTGGAAGGCACCCTGAGGATCATCTAGTCCAGCCTGAATATGCAGCTGTCCCATTTGGGGATCGATCCGCAACCTTGGCATTATCAGCACCACGCTCTAACTGACTGACCTAGGAGGTGGGGAGCATGTGCCTGTTCCAGTGTGGCTGGACTCCAGCTCCCATCAGCTCCAGCCAGCCTAGGGCAGAGGCAGAGCTAGCTGCTCTGGCACCCGGAGTGGCACACATGCTGTTCACCTGGGGCGGGGCAAGTGTCCCAGGGGGCGGGGCGGGGATGTCAGCCCCCCTCAGGGATGACACCTGGGGCGGACTGCACCCACTGCACCCCCTTCTTCTGCCAGTGATGATGAGAGATGTCACCCTACAATATCTGGGAGGGCCATAGGTTCCCAAAGGTTCCCCACCAGCCTTATGGTCTCCAGTCTAAGCCTTGCCAGAGATTCAGCGATGCTGTGAGCATCTTATCTGGTTTCTCAATGGTCCCCAGCTGAATTTAAATTTTACAATAAAATTATAGAGCAGGCTTTGCAATGCTACTTACTGTATATTTTCTAATTAGTGAGCACAATAAAAAATTACTGTTCATTGTGATTGATGAATGTTTCTCAGCTAACCATCTAATGACTAAGAAAAAAAGAGGAATGAATCCTAATTTAAAAAGTAAACAAATATTACTGAAATCTTGTTATCAACACTATTCACTGATATGTGATAGAAGACGAAAAAGAAGCTTTTCTTATGTAAAGTTCTTTGAGCAGCAAGGCTGGATGAATGTTTCGTGATAAGTAAAGCATCAGAAACAGAGGCAAGCAACTGGCTATCTGTACAAAAAAACCAAGCAGATAAACTAGGCCTTGTTAGAACAGAACCTCTAAAGGAGACACACTTTCTGGCTTGCTTTCATAAAGTGCCTGAAGGATTTATGCTACATATTATATCTAGAAGATCAGTTAATGCCAAGATCTCAGAAACTACTGACTGCCCTGGGAAGGCAAGAGTGGCTAGTTCTTTTTTCTGTGCAAGATTAACTGATACAATGAGGAAAATTTCCATTTCCTTTAGGGATGTCCTTAATGGAGTATGAAGGATCAAAGACTTATCTGAAATATTTAGCAGGATAATATGATAAGTCATGTTGCTACAGTGCACAGATGTCCAGGAGTGCTCGCCAAGGTTAACAATGTTGTACAAACAAGTCACATCAGATTGTAATGTTAGAATACCTTGCCAGATAAGACCAAAACCCTAGGACATCTAGTTCAGTCATCTGTTTCCAACAGAGCTCAGTTAGATTCTTCTGAGAACAAGCAAGGCATATAATTGATGACACTCCTCCATTGCTTGTACAACTACCCATGCATATTGGAATGGTACTATAAATATTTCGGGAAAGGTGGGGTGGCTTAATGAAATCCACAAGCCTCCCTGATACATTGCCCAGTTTTAGCCAAATTATCATCTCCTGGGCCCCTATGGATCCCCCGAACAACGATTCAGAGGTATACTTTCTCTGTAACTGATAGCTGTTGGTAGACCCATCCTCTATAAATGCGCCCCATTCTCATTTCACAAAATCATAGACTTTTAAAGTTGTAAGGGACTTGGAGATCCTGTAGCCCATCTCCTTCAGTGTGGGGATCCTGCAACTACAGTATCCCTGTCAGATGGCCATCTGCCTCGCCACAAAACAGCCCACCAACTCTCAAGGCAGTTTGTTTCGGCGTCAAACAGCTTGTACAATTAGGACGTTCCTTAAGGAGGGGCTTTCAGCTGGAGATGTCTTGGGGCACCATGGAGGATGACTTAGAGCTACTTTCTATCCCTCTGATGTCCTCAGCAGTGGCTGCTGGTAGCTAGAGGCTCTCACCTAGTGCTATATCCAGGCATAGTGGAGGGTTAATTATAGCAATTATTTCTACATGTGTATCTATTTTAGCACATGTTAACTTTGTGCAAAACTGCCCACTTTTGGGGAGCTGTGTTAAATGGCCATCCTATCAGCTCCCATCCCATTCAGGCAACAGTTGAACTGGCTGTTATGGCTGCAACTCTAAACCTACTTACTAGGGAGTAAGTCCACTGTGTTAACACATGGGACCTACTTCAGAAAAAGGATGCACAGAATTGCACTGCGTGATCCGTTCTGCTCCGCTTCACTACCCGTGGTTTCTGAAGCAAAGAGAAGCGTAGATACCCTCAAAGCTATCTCAGAATCATGACATAGAGTTCTAAGGACAGCTGCAAAGAAGAATAAAAAAAAGTGTGCACATGTCTTTTTTTAAATTGGCACCATGTTCTGAGATGCAGATAATATCAAAGGAGATCAATTCAGACAGCAAAGCAGATACACTTCCCACAATGGGAAGATAACTCCCAATAAATACACAGCTCCAGAGCCTTCAGCGTAACTGGAGCCCTGTGCTGCAGTAGTTAATGGAACCATCACCTTTATGAACTCTCTCTCTTATTTCCCATCATGTATGGACTTTAGCCTTCAAAGGCTACTGCTGCTGGTGAAGTAATATGATTAAGTGAGCCTTTTAAGACAGATTTATGCAAATAGTTTCTCCTCCAGCAAGTGTCACATCAGGTCTAGCTCTGTAAGCAAGAATATTTCAAAGATGCCACCTCTTATTTAGAACCACTAAATTATCTGACATTAGTGGTCAAATCGGCAGCAGGCCAAAATGGAGCAACTTTGATTTATACCACTGCTGATGTTGGCTTTCTTTCCACTTATAAAGCAGGAAAACAAATAACTTTCATTCATCAGGCAAAACTTGGGTGATGAAGGGAAAGAGAATTGGGCGAATGGGAGGAGGTTTTGGTTTCTCTAATAGAAAAGCATTCAGATCTTCCTAGGATGGCCTCTTCTTACAACTAAAAGAACATTGAATTGAATTCACAGTCTGTAATCTGCATCACCATAAGCTTGCTGCATGCCTCTGGCACCCAGCATGGAATCTGCTATTATTCTGAAACTCTGTGCTCTCAGAGCCAATGTACATGTTTAGCAAAATCACACAGTAGAGGACTTCTGAGAGTATACCAAAGCATACTGTAGGGACTGTGTCCCCCACAGGAATACTCTTTGAGTTTTAACACTTTCCAAATAGTACACAGGAAACGAGTGCATCAGAGAGAGGCAAGGCTATCCAAGTCATTTTACTGCCTGAGGCAAAGGATAAGATGGCACCCCTTTCTGGTCTATGTTCAAACTTTATGTGGATATTAAGCTTCCTGTACCACAATTAACAGTGTTGTCCATATGATATTTTCCTCCAAATCTCTGCCTTCCCACACTTCCCCAACTAGATTATTTCATGTCCTCTCCTTTTGAGAGCATGCCTGGTATGGAGAAATTGCTTTAAAACAAGGTTTCGGAAAGATTATGGGTACACGTATTACCAAAAATGAATGGAATTCTGCCATTTCAAGTCCAACATGTAATGCCATGTGTAATAATGTTAGATTCATGGGAAAGTAAACCAGAGTATCTCCTCAATTGAAGGAAGAATGGCACTGCTTTCATGACTTTTGGAAAGATGAATAGAATATTTAAGTTACATCTGTTTTATTATTGTTAAATGTGGTCAGTTGGATGGGAGGATATTGCGTATCATGCTTCTTATGAGTGAGTAGTTTGGAGCTGATAAAAGCAGAATTATAAAAATGAGATTACTGTATATTCCTCTGTATTTATGATATCTGCATATATGTACATAAATGTGCATGTTTCCTGCTTGATTGGATTGAATATTTAAGTACATTGTTAAACAGAAATCTTTGTTTTTATTTTTTTAATCTGGAACAACTGTGTAGTTTAAGCATATTTCAAATTTACAAAATTTGTTTACAGAAAGAGACTGTGTATTTAGTTAGCATTGTTATTATAACTATTTATTTTTATACTGCCTTTCATCATAAAAATACAAAATACTTATAACAACAACAACAACAACAACAACAACAACAACAACAACAACAACAACAACAATGTAACCCCCTTCCCACAAACACATTTAAAAGGCCATAGATTTTTAAATCAGCCAAAGGCCTGGTTATAGAGGAATGTTTTTGCCTCACGCAATCTAATCACATATTATGGTTGCACAGGGAACTATGATTTGTTGCTGCTTCCTCATGCACGTATACAGATTCTACTTGAAATTAAAAACATGGTCTGTGGAGCTGTTATGTGTCACAATCACCTATGGATTACATGTATTCTCTCTCTCTCTCTCTCTCTCTCTCTCTCTCTCTCTCTGTGTGTGTGTGTGTGTTTTTTATTTTGCATGGATCACTTTCTTCTGTAGGAATTTGATGTATGAAGAAGCTCTCTCTGCTTGTTTTTAGATGCTTGTACAAACTTCTTCACTGCGGTCAGCTTTTGGACTTCGAGTATGATCTGTGTTTCTTTTGATGCATTGATGTTGGCTTTTAGTTTCAGCTGCTGTCACTTTTTAACATTTAAGACTTTGATCCTATGTCCTTTCCTGGGTGTAAGTCCTACTGACCTACCTCTGCTGCTTCCAATCCATTTGAAGCCTTAAAGCAAAACACAAGGAAAAAGTAATTAAACTTGTACAGACCCTCAGGTGGTGCAATTGGTCAAAGCATTTGGTGGTTAACCAGGTTGGTGGTTCAAGCCCACCCAGGGAAAACTGTGGGCAGGTTTCCTGCATTGCAGGGGGTTGGACTAGATGTTTCTTTGGAACCCTTCCAGCTTACAGTTTTGTGACTTTAGTACACTATAAACAGCAGAGAAAAGTATAAAACACAAGACAATAAGCCATTAACGCCACTCAATCACAATCGCCACCATCACTGAAATTAATCAATTGGATAAAGAATACCAACAGCACTGAATCATATATATTTTTTAAAATACAATAAAAATATTCAGAATTTGTGAGAAAATACCTTTGCCTGGTACTGAAAAGATGCTAAAGTGAGTGCCAAGAGAGCATCTTTGGGTGAGAATTCAGAAACAAAGGGATGCCACCTAAAAGCCTATCTTGTCATGACCTATGTACATCTGTTCTTTGCTTCGAAGATGACCTGAGGGCCAGAGTTGGCGCAATATGGGAAGAGGCGTTAGGAAGCAAAGTGGTGCCTTAAACCAAGTTAGACCATCCATCTAGCCAAGTATTGTCCGCACTGACTGGCAGAGGCTCTTCAGGGTTTCTGGCAGAGGATATCTCCGTTCCTAGGGGCCGATGCCAAGATTGAAGACATGCCTTCACCTGTGACACACCTGTGACAACCCTTCCATTGAGGATTGGACTCCCAAGCCATGCAGGCCTTTCCGATGCTTAGCCTTTTCTTGCAAGGTGGCACCAGCCTTATAAACACACCTGGGAGCAAGTCCCTTTGGAGTCAGTGGGGGCTTACCCACAGACTTCAAGCCTCTTTCTACCCCGCTCCTTGGTTCTCCCTGAGGCGGATTCTGGGGAGGGCTGCTGTTAAAGCCAGAGAGCAGATCCTTATAAACTCTCTTACAGTATCTTATTGCTTGTTTCTTGGGGCAGAGAGAGGGGGAAAGAGAGTATAGGACTAGGACTAGCTGCCTGAAGAAACAGTTTCTATTCAAATGCGATTTTGGTTTTAAACGCAGTGTAAGGCCAATTAAGCGAGATGAGTGCTGCAACCTCAGTCGGCCATGACTGGACCTAATGGTCAGAGGTCCCTTTACCTTTTTAAGGTAGTCTCTATGGGAGTATATTGTATTTAATTTAGGGGGCTAACCAGGCTGAGAAAGCTGGGATTGCAGGCTTGCAGACATCTGAACGTCTGATGTAGATTTTCAGTTTCGTTGTTCTGTATGGGACAATTACAATAAAGATTTTCACATTTTATCCCCGCGGCGGGCATCGCTAGTACAGTTCCACAGATGAGTTTTTACAAGCAGTGAGAATGGGGGAGAGACACAGACATATAGCAGGACTGGGTGAGCAGCTCCTTTTATTTACTGCCCGTTTAAGCGCCTTCCAGGCTCCTCCGCCAAATCCCGCCTCGCGGGCCAGCCGGCCAATCGGGATCAGCGGCACCAAGACGCAGCTGCCAAGAGAGGAGAAAAGGAGCGAGGCCTTCTTCTTTCCCCCCTCGCGGCAACGGCTCTTGCTCCCGTGCAAGAAGCCCGGAAATTGCCTTGTCAGGAACTCTGGGGGTTCTCCTCTCTCTCTCTCTCTTGCTGCAAAGCGTGTGCTGCGAGCGGCTTGTCCACTGCTAGCTCAGGTCATATTTCACTGCTGGGCAAGTAAGTGGCTTCTGCTCTCCAACCCAAATAAGAATCGCCTTCTGTAGCAGAGCGTTCCGTTTCAGGAAATCCTCGCGCAGATGTTTCTTTCCTTTGCGTTTAGGAGGGGAAAGAAAACACCTCGGGCTTTGTTCTGTATCCCTTGCCCAAGGGGTCGTGTCCCTTTCTCCCTCCTTCTTTGGGTGTACTTTGGTTGCCTTCTGGCTTACCTTGGTTGACTCTGGGGGAGATGGGGAGAGAGCTTGAGGTTTTCATCCTGAACACCAGGTTTGCCTAAAGTGGAGGCATGCGTTTATTTTATTTTATTGCTTGGCAGGTTTGTTTCCCTGTGTATGTATGGGGCCCAGTATGCAATGGGACCTATGAAATTCAAAGGGGAGGTTCCCTGCCCACCACACTCCCCTTGCAAAATGGCAACCAGATACTGCCACATGCCTGAGATGATGCCTTATCCTGGTGTACATGCTTACTAGTCCTGGGAAGAGGGAAGGGTGAGAAGAGAGTCTTGAAGTAGCCAAGGGTCATCGACACTCTTTCAGCCGCATTTGCAGTTGATGCAAGTTGCAGATATGTTTCTGTGGGTCACCAGATGTGGGTCCCATCAGCGCCAGCTGGAGTGGCCCAATGGTTGGGGATGATGGGGATTGTAGTTCAACAACATTGGGGACCCAAGGCTGGGAAATACTGTCCTAGGGTTACTGAAGAGCTAAGGCAGACACAATGGGTGCTTCTGCTTGACCTGTTTGTTGGACATTCATTTTTGTGGGGAGATTCGATGGTGTTGGCTTTTCAAGGAGTATTCACTTGTTTGCAGGGAGGTTGACAGATGACATTGTGTCAAAGCAAGCATTATTGCACATTTTCCAATTAGTTTCCCGGCTGCAAAAAGTGCAGGAGTTGTTGGGTTTTTTTTGGGGGGGGGCGGTTTTGTTGTCCTCATCAACTACAATTGTGCAACCTGAATTTGCTGGTATGTGGTTAAATCCCCCCTGAAAGCAGCCCCAATCTGGGCCTTCTTTAAAGAGAGACACCTTCTCAGTGTGTTATTTAGAATACGGTGCAAAGTACAGGGTCTGTTTAAACATTCCTGAATTCCTTCATGGAAATGATTTCTTTGTGGAAATTAGCCTGCAGTCCACATGTTGATTGTTATTTGTGACTATATCAGAGGTAAGTGTGTGTTGCTGTACGTATTACAAGTGATGGGAAGCTGTGATTTCTGTTTCCTAGTGTGCGTACACTGAGCAAAATACATACTTATGCAACTGTCACCATTCAAGTATCATAAATATGTGAAGCACCAAACATAACAGCCCGCACACTGTAATGTATGACTGCTGTAGCTGTCTACCCTCTTGCCATATATGAGTATTGTGCTTTTCCCAAACATTATTGTTCCAGTACTGCCCTCCTACAGACAAGAAGTACCCACTGCTTCCAAAGCGTAAGAGGAAATGCGGTTGGGTAGGACAAATCCTCTTTAAATCTTAATGTCAGCCATCTTAATTGGGCCTGGAAACAGTGTCGATCACAAAACGTATAATATGATCATATAGTTGAGCCCCAGTTAACCGTCTTGCTGCCCTGCTTTGAGCCAACTAAAGTTTCTAGGCTGTTTTCAAAGTCAAGCCCATATATATAATGCATTGAAGTAATCAGAGCAGGTATCTTTGTACAGGTAGGGTTGCAGCTGGTATTATCAGCTCAAGCCAGTAAACGGTGCTGTGAGCCTCTGAGGCTGCTCATGCCTCTTTGCTAACAACTAGATCCAAGACTGTCCCTGAACTGCAAACCTGATCCTTTAGGGAGAAATCCAGAACAGGTTGAACTTCAATCAGCCAAATAGATGAACAACCTGCTAACAGTACCACTATCTTGTCTGGATTTAATCTCAGTTTATTGGCTCTTACCCAGTCCGTTAATGCGCCCAGCCACTGATTCAGAGCACCTATTGGTTCATCTTGATTTGATGAAAAGGAGATAATAGAGCTCGGCGTTATCTAGTGCTGGTGACACCTCAGTCTGTATCTCCAGATGACCTCTTCCGGTGGCTTCATGTAGATCTTAAACAGCATGGGTGATGAAATGCAGCCTGATGGAACTCTGCAGCATTGCTACTGACCTGTAGTCATCCCAACATTGCTCTTGTCCCAGGAGGGCATCCCGTGTGTTCTCTGCAGGAGTCTCATGAGCACTATGTTGTATGTCTTTGCTGTGCTCCACTCTGCTAAAAAAGGGATGGTTTTGAGGAGCATAAGGAGATTCAAACCCCTATGGGTACTCCTAGGGGCACTTGCAGTAGTGTGGTTGTTGCTGGCTGTGCTACAGGCTGTTGGACTGAGTGTGCTGTGTTGTTGACTTTTGGGGATGTAGTGGGGTGCATGCCCTAACTGGTGAGTTAATTGGCTATCTACATGCGTGAATATTGGTGGTGGTGCTGTGTCTAATTAGTGGGCTGTGGCAAAGTTTCCAGAGTGTCTGGTTGTGTATGTGTGTGTAATCTTGCCCGGGCCTGCCTCCTTCTCCACGCCCACCGTTCGGCCCGGACACTGAGGTCCAGTGCCGAGGGCCTTCTGGAGGTTCCCTCACTGTGAGAAGCAAAGTCACAGGGAACCAGGCAGAGGGCCTCCTCAGTAGTGGCTCCCGCCCTGTGGAATGCCCTTCCATCAGATGTCAAAAGGAATAAACAACTATCTGACATTTAAAAGACATCTGAAGGCTGCCCTGTTTAGGGAAGTTTTTTTAGTGACTGATGTTTTAATGTATTTTTAATCTCCTGTTGGAAGCTGCCCAGAGTGGCTGGGGAGACCCAGCCAGATGGGTGGGGTGTAAGTAATAAATTATTGTTGTTATAATGTGGGTAAAGCAACTGTTCCTCTGCTAAGTAGTATTGTACCTCCAATCCTGGTGTAGTGTTCAGTTATGTTGCAAACCTATACATATTTACCAGGGTGTAAGTCCCACTGAGCTGAGTAGGCTTCTGAGTAGACATGTGTAGGACTGTGCAGTTAAAAATAAAAAGACTGGTCTGGCGTGAGAAGCCCCTGGTTACTTTTAAATAGATGTGACAGGAACTCTCAGAAGCAGTGTGTTAGAATTGCAGATGTACCAACCATCTAAATAAATGTTTTAAGTTTAGGATGACAAATTACTTAGGGCTGTCCTCCTTTACAATTACGATTCAAGGGTGAACAAGTCCCCTTGAATGCATTAAATTTTGGAAACTAGTTACTGAAACATTCTCGCCGCTGGGTGAAAAATGTCTGCAAAAGCATGTTTTGTAGCATGTATTAAGTTTTTTGATTTAATTGTTGAATTTACTGTTGGCTTAGGCTTTCCAGTATCTGTCGCAAATAATTAGACACTTGGTTTAGGTGTTGGTTTGCTAGGATGGCTTTGCTGGGAAGCACACTGGACTGTAGCCAATATGCAAATGTTGATGTTCTGTCATTTTGTAGACTCCTTTACAAAGCGTAAATCATTCTGTGGGATGACTTGCTAATACAACTGAGCACCAGGGACCAAATTAATCCCTGAAGTGCCTGAAATGTCTTTAGGGAGTTTGCCCCCTGAACATCCTTAATCCAAGTTGAATTCTGTTTCACACTTCGATCAGCAGTAGTGTAATAAACAAGAAGAGATGAAGGCTATGTTCTGTTTCAAGACCAAAAGTGATGGAAATGACACAATCTACCAGGCTCCTGTTGCCATTACACCCTCTCCTATTTCATCAGCTGACTTAGGTTATATTTCTATATACCTTTACCCTGGGAGTAAAAAAAAAAAAAAAAAAAAGGTTTATATTTAACTTGGTAGGACCTCTGAGTAGAATTGTATAGGATTGTACCATTAAGTCTTTTCTCAGAAGAGTCAGGCAAAATGGTGTTGCCTACCTCATGGAACTGGGGGTCATTATTGAAGACAACAAAATGGTGGCCTTCCTGTGCAGTCCAATACATTCCTGCTCGGAAGTGAGTCCCTCTGAGTTCAAGGGGACTTACACTCAGGTAAGTGGGTATAGGATTGCAACACCTAGTTAACCCAAGAGTATGCACACATTGAACTCAAGGGAACAGATATCTAAGAAATTTATGATATTTAATTAGAGAAAAATCAATATTGACATTTATTAAGGATTGGATACTTCTTATGGAGTTTTTGCGTGTAAGAGAAAATGAACTTGTAATACCTGGATTTAAAAAAATATTGGCTTATGGAAAATAGAATAGTTGGATTCTATTTGGGGGTTATGTTCTGGGCCACCGCGCACATAAGAGACATCGCATAAAGTGGGGAGCACTCTCTAAAAAGTCTTTAAATGCCCATTTCCCCCTGCTCTCCAGCTCTCTCTCCAGTTCGGAGAAAGAAAATACCTAGAGTTGAAGCTCTAGGGCTGGGTGGAGGACACATGGGAACGGCTGCTTCTGCTGTGCTACCCTCTATGTCAACTGTTAGGCGGGGACCCTGAGCGGCCTAAACAAAGCCCCATTGCTCCTCAGGTCTCTTTGGGGCTTCCTCTGCCCTCACTGATGTCTTCTTTGGGCTTCAGGGAGGGTTTCCTCATGAGCCATAAGGGCTCTCCAGCTCTCTCCCATCATTTCCTGGTATGATTCTATTTATTTATTTCCTGAGGTAGCATATACTGTGGTACCTTGATGTATGAACTTAATCCGTTCCGGAAGTCCGTGCTTAAACTAAAGCGTTCTTAAACCAAGGCGCGCTTTCCCGTAGCAGCTGGGGTCTCATTTTACAAATGGAATACACTCAGCAGGAATTGGAACATGTTCTGTTTCCAAGGCAAAGTTCACAAACCAAAACACCTACTTCTGGGTTTGCAGCGTTCTTAATCCAAGTTGTTCATAAACAGCTGTTCTTAAACCAAGGTACCACTGTATACATGGCTGCGCATGAGTAGTACATGCATAAAGTTTCTCTTTTACCCTTTCCCCTTCTGTTCCCTTCTGTTCCTTTTTAGATTAGATCGTAAAAGCATTAATTTTATTCTGGTGTATTATAAAAAAGATACTTTGTATTGGGTATGAACTTTTGTATACCTTTGGACAAGTTTCAATAAAAATAAATATTTAAAAAATAGAAATTAAAAAACAAACAAAAGTGATCAGTATGGGTGATACTATGTATAAACTAGTTGAAACTCTTTTAAACATGAACAAGAAACTCCACTATTCCAACCACTCACTTTTGCTGTCACTATATGGTGTTATTCGCAAGTCAACATGTATCTTCATTGAACTGTTCACTTACCAGGTTTTTTTTTTATATGAGAATAAGAAGCCCTTGATCTTTCCAGGGATTTTAAATTCTCTTTCAACTTATTTCAGCTTCTCATTCACTCCCTTAAACCTCTGAGTTGTTGATTTTTGTTCCAGTGAATTCTGGAGTTACTCTGTGACAACTGAACATGTAAACAAGCCTTTTTACATTTCAAGCTCTGTTCCTGCAGTCTGACAAACTGATTAACTTACTGAGAAATTTGTGCATTATTTATTGAGTGCTTGAATTAGCCAGTGCAAACTTGAGAGCACAGCTTTAGAGAGAAGCCCAAATGTTAATCGTCCATTATTTATTGATTTCATTAATCTCGAATTATCAGCTGAAACAACTTTATGGTTTGTCGGACGGATTTTGATTTTTGCTGATATCTGTCAGGGCAGCATCTTGTTGCTTGAGTGAGATTTTTGTTTAGCCAGAGTTCAAAAACAAGGTACACCCCCACCCCCTTCCCTTTCAAGAACATTGGAGACAGGAAAAAGCCAATGTGGTATAATGGGACAGAGTTGGACTTTAGAACAGAAATCTGTCCAGACCAGAAACTGTGGTTAATCTACCGTTAGTTTAAGCAAGTTATCTTCAGTAGCTATAGTTGATCCAAGCAACTTGACAAACTGCAGTTTTCCAAATTCCTGGCCACTTTGGAGATGGGAGGGAGTAGTGTGAAAGCTCAAGGCTTATTGTGGGCTTATCCAGACTTGCCCTTGCCTCACCTCACCGCCCCCCCACTTGAACTTCTGAATTGGAGCAAACACCAATTGGGGTTTCTCTGGATTTATGTTTTTTTCCGATTTATGGCTAAGGAATGGGTTTTCTGGGGAGAAATGGCAGGCATTGGCAAGACTGCTTAGACTCATGCCTAGAAATTGCGAGACAAGTGAAAAATCACTTAGACAAGTGCAAGTATGGATGAGTCCTGTGTCTTGTTTACGCTTCTTCACATAATGCTTCAGTTGTGGTTTAGCATGGCATCCAATGCAATCAGTCTGCCTTTGTAATTTTTCTAATGCCCCATTAATCCAAAATGTATTTTTCCTAGTTAAAACTTGTTGACTATGCCTTATAGGAGAACTCTGCTGATTTTAGGATATTTACTCTAGTCACTGTTGACCCTAAAAAAAAGATGCACTGGAGAATTCAGTGCTTTTCGTGCGTAGATCCAGATGTCATGTAGGTGATATCTCAAATGTATTATACTCTGTAGTACTCTTAGCATCAAACAATGTTTTTGCAAGGAAACTGGATTGAGTTACAGGAATGTTGCACTTTGAAGTGATGCAGAATGATAAATGAACGCATAATATTTTTAAACACAGTTCCTCTAGAGACAAACCTTATATCAACAATTGTTGGAGGCATCTATAAACTGAATGGTGTTTTTTTTGTCAATGGCAAGTTAGACTGTGAGATGAAGAACAAAACAATGCAGTGCAGCCTAGCTGTTGGATTACAGACACGCTTGAGCTTCCAAAGCCAATTATTATGGCCCAATGTTGGGCAAAGGTGTGTCTGCATGTGTATGTCTGTATATTTAAAATATATTTATTTATTTGGAAAGGATGGGGAGCCTGCTAGGAGTTCATCCATGGACATATACCATGGCAGTCCAGTTTTATGATTGTTCATAAAGTTACTGGTTATATACAGGAAAACCCTAATTTGCATGGAGCTTATGTTCTGGGTCATCACGTGTGTTGGCAGTGCACTTGTAAGCCTGTCCTCCTGCACTCCCATTATACCCCATAATGCCCCCTTTCCCTGCCACTTCTGGGTTCGCAGTGATGCATGCATGCACCAAGAATGCATTCAAAATGGGAGTTGCCTGTACTGACGGGTCATAAAGGCCCACCCACTTGGTGCACAAAACCTCTGTCACTCTGTCCACTTTGGACATGAAAAACTGTCACTCTACAGTGTGATTGGCGTATGACTGGCTGCAGTGCATAGCATTTGTAGTCTTTGGACTGCTCAACTGGCAACTGTTGTTGCTGCTGCTGCTGCTGCTGATACTCATTGGTAATGCTTTTCTTTCTATTGCTTTGTTTAGAGGCAGCTGATGAATAGTAAGAACCAAAGTGTTGCACACTACACATAGCAATGCAATAAAATGATTTTAACAGTGCTATATTAGGCTTGTAGGATTTGTTCCCCGGTAAGTGTATGTAGGCTTGCAACCTATATAAAACATGGGTTGAACCAGCATGTACATTCCTTCATGATGAATGTGGGTTCCTTTGGCTTGTGCATTGTGGTTCATGTGTGAGTTCTTATTCATTTTATTTATTCATAATTTATTTATTCATATTATTCCAGAAATGAATTAAACTATTAACTCATTTTTCCTCTGACTTTCCACCTGATGGTACCACACGGTGTCTTCCAGTAAGATCATGGCATCCCAAAATGATCAACATGAAAACTATAGCAGCTGACTAAGAAAACAGTTTAAATCACTTTGCAATTGTAAAGTCACAGCAAAGGAAACAATGTTATAAAATTATCTTCTAGATGTCTGTTGAGGAGCCATGACCTATGATAAATTATCATCATCATCATCAACAACAACATCATCTTATTATTGGCAAACTGTGGACTGATCCTGCAGACTTCATCTGGACAACTTTTTATAACCATGGTGCCACTACCAAAAAACAGGTCCTCTTCACTGGAAGCAAACGTTAGAAGAGGACTCCAAGTATCTTAATGTCTAAGAACCTGTATGGCATTAGGCACTTTAAAATGATTTGTACGGTGTAGGGAAATGGTATAAAAAATAGGAACCTTGTTGTTAGTGTGAGGGAGAACAGAGTATACCTGTAATATTTATACTTCCTGGAATGAGATTGAGAAATTGTCTTTCTTACATGTGACTGGAAGTTGGTAAAAACAATGACAAGAACACAACAGGAACTTTTAAAATAAAACCCTGCACAATTTGTTGATTTGACTTCTGTTAAGGAGCAGTAACTTCCTGAATGTGGGATTAGGAGACCAAAATGTGTTATTGCAATGAAAAATGCTTTATGATACTTTTATGGTGGAAAGCTTATTGGAGAGAAAAGTCATCCAACCATAGTCTAAATAATTTGCTATAGGTAGGCTTATCAGCTTACAAACTATTTCCAAATGAGTTGGCCTGCAGCGCTTCTGATGGTCTGTGCCTGACAAAGGTTGGGAAGGGTGTGTGTGTGTGTGCTTCAAACCAAGGGTTGTACTGGTGAGGTGGCTACCTTATTGTCCCTTGGCTTGGCATTTGTAACATGTAGCAAAACACATTGGATCCCAAACTGTAGAATTTGTTGGTATGCAGTGCCCATTGCAAAGATGAGCAGTGATAGGAGAGAATGAAGTTTTATCCAAGTGAAGCATATTTTAAAAAGTCCCTTTTTGTTTCCCTGTCACCCAGAGGTCTGCTCAAAATGCAAAGTGAGAACCTGGAACCAGTAAATTACTACATTGGAATTGACGTTGGCACAGCAGGCGTCCGTGCGGCTTTGGTAGACCAGTTTGGGACGTTGGTGGCTTACGCAGAGCAGCCAATTCAAATTTGGGCACCACAACCAGACCACTATGAGCAATCCTCTGATGACATCTGGGCTGCGTGTTGTACAGTCACAAAGGTACAGACATGAATGCTCGCTATGAATTTTATGCTACACACTGTGAGGCAGCTTTTCTAATGAGGTGAGGCAGACTCTACTGCCTTTGTCACATCGAACCATTTTCACGCACACAAGAGATACAAGATTCTAGGAGGGCTGATATAACTAGTGACATTTTCTGGCTAATCTCTGCCTACCTTTAATTTTGGAAAAATTGGGGCTTCCTGTTCCAGATTTGACTATATAATGGTTGTGTTATTAAGTTCAAAGATTAACAGCAGCTTCTGATATATACACCTTTATACTAACCAGAACTACATCTCTCTGATTTCTCTGTCTGCTGCCTTTGTATATATACCTCTATTGCTATCACACACAAAAAACACCTTTGTATTCCTTCTAGTACATCTGGCCAGATTCTATTAAATGGTACTGAAGCTGCCCTGTTTCAGTTAATCCCTCTCTTTATTTTTTGTGAGGGGTGGGGGGATGTATACTGATAAGTGGCTCTTGGAAAAACTGCGGGAAGAGTTTTTAGGTTTAACATTCAGGATTGGAAGAAGAAGGGTTGTGGGTTTTTTGGGTGGGAGAAAATTATAACTTTGAGGTAGAAGTTTTTTGCTTATGGTAGAAACCAGAAAGAAAACATAAATTACCTGTTTTTGAAAAAACAAACTCCAAAAAGTGAATGAGCTTAATCAGCTGTACACTACTCTGTTTTTTGCTTCAGGTATTCTCTCTCTCTCCCTTTCTATAAACAGCCTTGAAAATTAGTCCATATGAGCTGCTAGCCTACAAAAGTTTAGACTACTAGCTTGCAGTTTCATGTTGACTGCAGGGGAAAAGAAGACTCCAATTCTGTGGCCAGCCTGGAAATATAGGCTACTAGCTTCTTAACACATTCATAAAAAATATCATTCTAGCTAGTGGAATGGCCAAGGAGGGGCAGAGTGATCGATTGCTTTTCTGCCTTCATACTTGATCATGGAGGAAGATGTTTTCCTTCCTCTGAAGCTAGCACAAAAACCAATTGGGCTGTTGGAGGGAGGAATACAGAGATCCTCCCTTCTCTGCTAGCTCACTCATGTGCCATTTGGACTTCCTGGTTGCCTAAGGGCATCTGGACAGTTTTTCCAATACAAGCCTGTTTTGCAAGGGACATATTGGAAAGCAAAGGGTATTGTGTCCTAACACAAATCATATGGAGGAAAATGTCTGTGTGCGAAATCAAGAGGAAATTAACAGCATACCACACTGGGGGTGGGACAAAGATTTTTAATGTGTATTATGTGTATGTATGTGATGGGGAACAATTATACCCCACTGAAACAAAGGAGATGATATCTCAGGATAGTGACAAAATGTGGATTTAAATTTTTTTTAAAGCAGCCCAGCACATTTGGGGCTGTTATTGTTGTTAAAGGCCTCAAGGGTCAGAATGAAAAACAGCCTGAAGATAACTCCAGTTATCTTACATTTTAGGTGGTTTTTAATTCTGGCCCCTGAGAAAGGCCTTTAACACCAACAGGCCAAAGTGCGCTGGGCTGTTGTTGTTTTAAACCAAATCCTAATTTTGTCAGCGTCTTGAGATAACTTCACCTTTGTTTTGGGGGATCATTTTGTATGCTTACTGTTTTTTGTATTTTGGGGAGAAGAATTATAAGTTTTTTCTCAGTTGATCTGTTAGGCATACTTACAGTTTTTTGTGTTGCAAAAACAGTACAAAAGAAACTAAATAGAGGTTTTAAAACAATGCGAAATGAACACATAAGGTAGAGAGACCTTTTCATTCAGCTTGAAAAGCTTTCCTTCACCATCAGAGACTCTGGGTAATGTCACAAATATAGTACAAGATTCCTGTGATGGATACCTGGTGCTAGTATTGTAGCATCTACTTATGGGCTAGAAGGAAATGGAGCTTGCTCAGAATGGAACTGCAGGTGAAGCCAACATCTCAGTTAGCAAGCACCCTTCCCTCTACAGCAGACATTTCTACTGAAGTATGGTATGGGTAGGGACGCAGGTGGCGCTGTGGGTTAAACCTAGGACTTGCCGATCTGAAGGTCGGCGGTTCGAATCTCTGCATCGGGGTGAGCTCCCGTTGCTCGGTCCCTGCTCCTGCCAACCTAGCAGTTCGAAAGCACGTCAAAGTGCAAGTAGATAAATAGGTACCACTCTGGCGGGAAGGTAAATGGTGTTGCCGTGCACTGCTCTGGTTCGCCAGAAGTGGCTTAGTCATGCTGGCCGCATGACCTGGAAGCTGTACACCGGCTCCCTCAGCCAATAAAGCGAGATGAGCGCCACAACCCCAGAGTCGGTCACGACTGGACCTAATGGTCAGGGGTCCCTTTACCTTTATGGTATGGGTAGGCTTGTCATAAGTCAGGAAAAGTCCTGACATGTCCTTGTTTGGGGGCTTCCTAAAGAAGCTCAACAACTTTGCAGGTGTCAGGAATAGGTAAGGGAAATGTAAAACAGCAGGATGTTGCTCAATCTCCTGAATTTCTTTAGTTGTTCTTCGCCTCTCTTTGTGGGTATTATGACCTCCTTTGGCAGCCAGCATTGTCAGGGTGGTCTTGGGGCGGGGAAGGAGGACCTTCAGTCCTCTACTAAAAAAGTCCTGGGTTCGGACTGCTTGGCGTTCTTAGGTTGGCTCTTCAAATATGCATGAGATGCCTGGTAATTCATAGTTGGACAGTTCACCGTTCGCTTGTTATTGATCAGGATTTTCAAATATTAATGAGCCATTCTCTGCAGTGAGTGCCCTAAAGGAGATGGAGGAAGATGGGGGCGTGCCTGAGGATAATGAAACAGAATGCATTTCTTCATTTACTCTTATTCACTCTATTGAACGTTTATCGACATTAATTCCAGCAGGCTTTTAAAATGAATTCTGATTTTCATAGTTAGCTCTATTTTTGTTTCATTGTATTGAGTCTCCTGCACACCACTTAGGAATGGCTGTAATTAAGTGGCATTAAAATTGTTTAAATAATAAAAATAACAAAGTGTACTAAGAATCCCATGCCCATGAAGAGCACTTGAACCTCCAGGTAGTACCGACTGCATATTATAGTGACCTGTTTATATATAAAACAAACATTGGCTAAGTTTGGTGTGGCAGGAAAAGAGTTATTTGCCATAGTGGTGTAGCAATACCTCATAGCCTGCATCTGTCCCCAATGCCAAATACCTCTTCACCAAGCTAAGAAAAGTTGAGTCGTATTAGCTATGTCTATGCATTTGTACACGCCATGTGTTTATCGATTGATTTTGGTGTGAGCCTCTTTGAGGGTCACCGAAAGATAAGTGGATTAAAAAAAAAAGAAGTAATAAAGTAGGAGCATCTATGACCTTAGTTTGCCACAGTACCCTCATTGCCATCCTCTTAATAGAGGGCAATGAGTTGCCTTACTGTTTTTCTCCTCCTCCTCCTCCTCCTCCTCCTCCTCCTCCTCCTCCTCCTTCTTCTTCAATCTCACTCACACCCTAAAGTATATTCATTACTGCTCAATACAGCAAAGAGCCAAAGGACAAGTTGTTGAAAGATGGTACTAAACTGAAAACAATGGGACTTACATCTCAGTAGACATTACAGCATTTGAAGTAATTCTTTGAAACATCCGCCTTAAATTGTAACTATTTAGAATAACATTTTCAAGTTGTCATATTGCTATCTGTCTGTCTGTCTGTCTGTCTGTCTATCTATCTATCTATCTATCTATCTATCTATCTATCATCTATCTATCTATCTATCTATCTATCTATCTATCTATCTATCATCTATCTATATTTTTATCTATCTCTATCTCGTACCCCTCTCAGAGACTGTTTTGTTAATGGGTGGTATAAAAATGCTGCAATTAAATAGAATGGGTAAAATGTTACTTTTTAGCACTTTCTGGATGCTCAGTACAATAAGCCCATCACATACACACAAATGAAAAAGGGGTAAATGTGTATGGGGGGGGAGAGACTTTGGCTATTCCACCTGCCATAGAACCCAGTGTGTTTTGACTATAAACCATTTTGGCTTTAAGTGCGATCCCCAGAACATAACCTGCACATAATTTGTGGCCCTACTAGGTTCCTTTTGCAGTTGCGAAGCAAAAGAATGACTATTCCTCATAAGTTTATGGCTGAGATGGGGTTTTGAATTTGGAGACTACTTGATTCACAGATCAAAATCTTAACTAGTTTTTCAGCATATACAGGGATTTAGAAAACCACGTGTGATCCTAAAGTAGGAGAAAACCAGCCTCTGCAGCTTTGGGGGCCTGTCACATAAGCAGTCTTAACTCTGTGTGGAAGAGCATGCGGATGTGTGCCCTCCCTGGGCTTTTGAACATGCTCTCCAGGGATGATGGTAATGTGAAAGAGCAATTGGGTTTACACTCCCCCTTCCACACATACATTTTGTATTTAAGTAATCTTTCAGAAACCTAAACCCTTTCAGCAATGACCCTATTTTAGATATTCATATTTGTGTGTGTGTTTTGCCTGTATGCAATTCTGAAAATATATAACTGACTTGTTCTTCACAGAAAGTTGTCTGTGGGATAGATGTTTCTCAGATTCGAGGATTGGGCTTTGATGCTACCTGCTCCCTTGTTGTTTTGGACACTCATTTCAAGCCCCTGGCGGTCAACTCTGAAGGTAAGACTTTCTAATAGAACACTACGATTTTCAGCATTAAAGTGAAATACAAGGTTAAAAAAAAAAAGAAATCTATTTAACAACAATTCGGCAGGTAGCTATGAAATTAAAATAGGAAAGACTTGTACCACAAGTTCTCCCTGATATCTCCTGCATGGCTTTATTTGAAATGCTTGTGTCCAAGGCCACAGTCATTGCTTTATCTAGCAAGAATTAAACGAGAGTTGCTGAAATATTTTGCTTAAAGTTACATATTAGCTGAATTTGGAGAAGTCAACTGAAACAGTTCTAGGAACAGAGAGAGAGGGATGGGAAACTTGTGACCTTCCAGTGCTTGTTTGACTACAGTCTTCTTTGCCTGTGTTGGCTAAGGCTGATGGGAGTTGCAGTCCAATAACACACAGAGGGCCAAAGAATTCCCATCTCTGCTGTAGGATTAGAGGACTATGGTCTCAGGGCTGTGGTCTAAAGGCCAGGGGCACATGCAGCAACCATTGTACTGAAAATGAGCAGGTCTGGGTCTCGTCAGAGTCTGGATGGGAGACCGCCTAGGAGACCTCCCCAGGCATGTTGGCCTTGAGGAAAGTCAGGATATAAATTCATTAAATAATTTTGGGGCTAGGTGGGTTACCCATATCTAAATTAGAAATAACTCTAAGATTGGCCTTGTTTTATAAGGAGAACACAACAGAAACATCATTCTGTGGATGGACCATCGTGCAGCTGACCAAGTAGCACGCATCAACGGGACACGGCACAGAGTCTTGTGCTTTGTTGGTGGTGCAATGTCCGCTGAGATGCAGCCACCTAAGTTGCTGTGGATGAAAGAAGTAAGTATGTCTAAAAAGGCAACAGAATTTTGGTTATGTGCCAAGAAGCTTCAGTTCTCCTAAACTCAAACCTATATTCAATTGTAATGAAACACTGTGTATGTGTGTTTTAAAAAAACTTTTGGAGTCTTCTCATTAAGTCAAGAGAGAGTTCTAACTATTGACAAAAACAAAGGTTTAGATGGTGAGTCCTTGGGAGAAGTCTTCTGAGGCTTTCTGTTTTCACGCCAGCTTTCCCTGTTCATTTTTGTGCAAGCCTTTGTTCTCAGCTGGAGAGCCTGGCATCTTGTGTATTTGGCTTTAGGAATGTGAGATCAAGCCTGTATGATTTGCTAACGAAAGAAAATGTTACATCCAAGCACAAATGTGGCCGTAGGGCATAGTGTTGTTAATGTTCACCAGCTTTTGTAGCCTAGTACGTTGGAGAGTGGTGCGACCAGGGCCCAATCCAGCTGTGCGGGTGTGTTTATCCACTTCAGAGTTTGCAAGTAGGATTCCTAGCAATTGATTCTACTGGTGCTTTGCTGACTGAAGGGGTGTGTAGCAGGAAAGAGCTCTTGTGGGAAATCTGCTTCCATACCTTTTTTTCCTAGTGCAGCTGCCATCTTTTCTCTCTCATTTGCTATGGCCTGAATGTGCAACGTCTTTACAGTAATATAGATGGAAGAGCAAGAAACTGCCACACTGTAGTTTGTCACCCTGGCTGTGGATAACAAAGGTGAACCAGTTGACTCCAGAACTCTTCTTCCATTGCACATTCTTAAGGGTACCAAAGTGTTTCTAGAGATTGTCATAAACTGATAGGGCACTCTCATTTTAGGGTTCACCCCAACTCAGGAAGAGCATCCTCCATATAAGGGAAGCAAAATAATGTAGGATTTCATAGTCTTTTCAGAAGACCGAGTTGTTCCCTCGGGCTTTAATTGGCTGTTAATGGTTGGGTCTGACATAGTTATTGCTATATCTGTCTTGTTAATTGTATGTTGTATTTAATAGTTTTATTAAGTCATTGCTTTCCAAGGTGAAAAGTATTTTAAATAAATGTGGGATGAGGGAGAGAAGGGGAACAGTGACTATATGAAGTTTGGGGGACTGTTAAAACACTATGGCTTGAATTTACCCAGTTAAAATGATTTAGTCAATTGGACAAACATAAGGAAATGTTTCCTTACCTAATATTTGCAGGATTCATCCCCTTCAGTTGTGATGAACTGGAGGTTGGTCATTGACCTTTGGTGTGATAGATTAGAATGGAACGTCCAACTTGAAAGTGTCTAGTTACCAAATGCTGCGGACAATAGAGGAAAGTTGTTTTCGAACGTAATCCATTCCAGAAGACCGTTTTGAGTTCCGAAACATATGAAAACTGAGGCGCAAAGGGTGGCCTGCAAATTCAGTAGAGAAAATTGGGGGGGGGGGAATCAGCGGAAGCTGTTTGACTTCCAAGGCATGTTCGAAAATGGAAGCATTTACTTCTGTTTTTTGGCATTCGAAAACCGAAATGTTCGACTTCCGAGACGTTTGACAACCGAGGTACCACTGTATATCGTGCCTTAATTGTGATGGCCTCGGGGTCATCTTTACTTCTCTGTGCATGGAACACTAGATTAGACAGGCCTTTGGTTGACTTGTGAGAGCAATTCATTGCATGCAGCAACAACTGTATTTGTGGGTAGGTGAGCTAGTAGGCAGCAGTTGTTTGATTAAGGACATGGTCCTCTGGAAAGCAGGTTCTACAGCTATTTGGTTTGAGTTTGGATGGAGGCAAGAAGATTGAGTGAAGGAACCCTTGAGGTCTATATCTTCACCTTCAGTGAAGCTGAGAGTGCATGGTTGCAAATAATTGGCAGGGACGATCTTATGTGTGTATTCTTTGGTTTATAAAAATAATATCATACTTTCCTCCTCCTAAAGCCTGAAGAATCCCTGTTAATCTTAGCGAGCCCCACCAGTGTTGCATTTTCTGTGACTTTCATCATACCTCCAAAATGGCCACCTGAGCTGTCTTGCTTCATATGTATGAAATAGCCGTGGAGCAGACAGAAGGCGCTGTCTTCATAGTCTAATTCTTATGCCCTCTCTTTAGTTTAAATTTTATGTGTCTGAGGTTGATATATAGCTTCTTAATACCAACTGTCAGATGAAAGGGAAAAATGTGTGCCACTTGAATTTTTTATAACCTCCACCAGTCTGTCTTGTACATTTGGTCTCAATGATGCTTTCTGTCTCTTAATGAAGGCCAAATGTAAATTGCCCCCTGTCAGCGTACAACAGCTGGAGTCTCTTTTCCTGACTCTCATCGTAGAGTAACAAGGTGGAGGCTAGAGAAGGTCAAGGAAGTTAACTGGCAGAAGCTGATAGTGACAGATTCAAGTTAATAGGGGTTAATTAGCATTGCTTGTGGACCTTGTCATGAAATATGAATATTCACTTAAACTCCCATTCCATACGTCAGTGGTCTTCTAATTATTTATAATAGTTTTAGGAAAAGGTTGGGTTTCATACTCAGTCTTTTAAATGGGAGTCAGAAATATCAACAAATGGAGGCTGCCAACAAAAATGTTTAGTCTACTAGCCCCAAGCAGACGAATGTGGCCACGTAGGGAAATAAGTGTGTGTGAAAATGTAAGATCTCTGTAGCTTGCCAGGATTGATGTTGTGGATGTGGAGTAGTTAATGGGAAGTTCTGTGACAATAGGCTGCCTCCCAGTGCTCAGGGAATAGGATTTGTCACTTCTTGCTCTCAGTGCAAAACAACCTATATCTAGGAAAATGGATGGGCTAGTGTAGTTTCTTCTCCACTAGTACTGTATTTTTCTGTGTATAAGACCCCCCATGTATAAGACAACCCCTATTTTTAAAAAAATCCCAAATTAAGAAATCTGGCCAGAAGCCAAATCCAAACCCCTCTGCATTCACCATCCGTGTATAAGATGACCCGCAACTTTTGACTATTTTTTTTAGCAAAAAACGTCTTATACACAGAATAATACTGTAGTTTAAAATAGGTCTACAATTTGACATGGGTGTTCTCTGCTTATGATACTTGTGTATTCTATGGGTTAGCTTGAGCCTTTGGTCTAATGAAGATTTTTATTCAACATTTTTATATTGTCCTTTTGGTATGTAAAGTGTCTTAGATGCTTATTTTTGCAACAGCACCGTGTGGTAGGTTGAGATCACCCAAAGTAGGGCCCTTGGTGGTTGGTAAGAGTTCTCCAAGGAAGAAGCAAGGGGTAACTAAGCAGACAGAGTGGAAGGCCACTATGTTTACAGAGTATCCAAACCTTGAAGGGTCATGATTTTGGTTTCATTTTTAAAAATTGCTTGGAAACAGTGGAAGTTGATTAGATGTTGATTAGGGTGCATACACTAGTATTAGTTATTGCTTCTGTATTTGCCATGAAAGGTAGATTTTCTCCACTATTTTGAGTAGATCTATATGAATGGAGAGACTTGTTTCTTTTTTCCTGTCTTTTAAATAACTATGATACACATATGTAAGGGATCCTAATTATTCTACAGCAGGCATAGGCAAACACGGCCCTCCAGATGTTTTGGGACTACAACTCCCATCATCCATGACCACTGATCCTGTTAGCTAGGGATAATGGGAGTTGTTGTCCCAAAACATCTGGAGGGCCAAGATTACCTATGCCTGTTCTACAGTAACAATTCTAAAATTAAAGGATATGTTATGTTTTGATGCTTCAGAGCTGAGCTGATCAACTTGTTTGGTCATTTATAATAATGGAATTAAAAGAATGATGGGAAACTGAAAAGGGGACAGGGAGATGTTGTCCAGGGATACATAATAAATCCATTTATGAGCTGGGAATTTAATTTTATCTTCTGTTTGTGATCCTTGTTTTGCATCCGATGCCAAACCATGGTTTGGGGTTGCTGCTGAACCATGTCAATGGGCTGCCACAAAATATTTGGTCTATCTCCTAAAAACAGACTTACTTGATATGGTTTTGATCATGTCAAATGCAAATGTGAATTGAAAAATTATTGAATATCCAGTTGTAGAGTCTTGTTCTGCTTTTTTTTTCTTTCCAAGAACTAATGTACCAGCAATATATGCCATTAGGCCTTGGTGTCTTCCTGTGGATGAAATTAAAGTATGTTTTTGTTACACAAATAAGCATATTTCTGTGTGAAGAAATTAAGTTGTAGCTTTGTTTCAAAACAACCCACCAGAATGTAGCATCTCATTGTAATAATGTATTACATAGCACAATGTTGAAAGTGACAATGCTGAAGGTAAGAGGAAGCAAAACAAGCACATCAAATAAACACTTAAGCCTACTTGAAGTAAAGGGTTTGTAAAGTACTTTTTGAGCAAATGGGAATCAGAGAGAGAATTGTGACTTTCTTGGGAAATGACCTACTCAGGTCACCTTTCAGAGAGCATAAAAAATAAATCTTCTGAAGTCCATTTCTCTTCCTTCTTTGTGAGAGGAGAGCACTTTTGGACAAACCATATATTAAGAACAAGATGTGTTTGGCAGGCCTGTGCAAAGAAGTTTACACAGTGTCTGTCTGCATGGTGTCTGGCTGTGATTTCCTCTCTAAGCCTCCAGTTTTCAAGGGGATAAAATGTCACCCAGCTCACTATTGAAAACATTTCCTTTAAGAATTAAAAACATTTCTCTTAAGAACTGAGCAAGTAGACTGTTTCTCTCTTTTTTTCTGCCTTCCCTTGTGGATTTTTGTTTCTTCTTTTTTTTACTCTCCAGTGTCTAATCCCCTCTTCCCTCTGCAAAGCATTAAATGATATTCCCATCTGCTTCCGTGAGTACGTCCTTTTTGTCTTGTGACATTTGAAATGTGACAAAACTATTGCCGCCCCCTTTTCATTTTCTGATCTTTTTCTTCTATCATTTACAGACCCTCCCAGCCCCCACACCTGTGCATATGCCTAATAACACTTTAAAAACACATCTGCCAAGTGAGGCACGCAGTTCATCTATCCGTTGAAGTGGAATCTAGTCCATGGAAACTGGTGCCACAAACCAGTTACCACTCTTCAAGCTGCACAAGGAGTCTTGAAAGCTGCTTTCTGTCCAGTGAGAAGCCTCTCAGCAGAGGTCCGATAGACACCCGTATGTCTAGATGTTTGCAATATTTTGTTTAGCCATCTTAAAGCATGCTTGTTTCCTTTCACAATCCCAGTTACTTCTTATGATTGAGAGTAGATTTATATGACTGCCCTTTTCCACTCTGCAGTGGTTTTCTGCAGCTGTCCTGTATTAAAATTGAAGACTCATATCCGGCACTTGAGTTGAAGTGTCCACCTCACCTCAGTGCCTGCTGTTGGCAGCACAAACACTCTGCCAGGGCTTGCTCAGCATCTTTCCACCCTGAGTTGCTGAGGAAAATCTGCTTACCTCATCCTTTGTTACTAGAAAAGCCATATAGGGTTGTATCAGTTTTCTTGTGGTTGCTGTACAGCACCATCGCAGGGGGAAAGGGAGCGTTGGCATTGTCTGCTGAGTCAGTTCTTGGCCTAGGACAAGGTAGTTTTAAGAAGAGCTTCTGTGCTTCAAAATCTACAGGGAGAAGCCTTCAGATTGTAGGGTTTCCATTGGTTTACATTAGTGATGCTGTGTTGTGATGAAGTGCCACCCTCTGACATCAGCTCTATAGCTCTGGAGCCTGAGGGATCCCATGCCTGCCCCCCGCCTCATGCCAAAAGCTTATTCCAACCACTTAATTGTGAGAAAAATAAGTGTGTATTCTGAGTGCATTTTGTTGTTGTTTAGTCGTTTAGTCGTGTCTGACTCTTCGTGATCCCATGGACCAGAGCACGCCAGGCACTGTCCAACCATCTCATCCTCTGTCGTCCCCTTCTCCTTGTGCCCTCAATCTTTCCCAACATCAGGGTGTTTTCCAGGGAGTCTTCTCTTCTCATGAGGTGGCCAAAGTATTGGAGCCTCAGCTTCACGATCTGTCCTTCCAGTGAGCACTCAGGGCTGATTTCCTTAAGAATCGATAGGTTTGATCTTCTTGCAGTCCATGGGACTCTCAAGAGTCTCCTCCAGCACCATAATTCTGTAATTGTTTTGTGTCCAGGCACATGACTCGGTCGTAATAGCATGCTTGTTACGAAAAGTTGGCAGTATTGTATTCAGTGTGCCATGCCGTGAAATGGGCCATTCTAGCTGTAGAATAAAATGCCTATGAGTTAGGGATACATAACAACATTGAGAAATGCCTCCCTCCTGTATTCAGGAGAAATAATGTACCATTTTGTTCTGAACATAGGCTGCACCCCACTCCCCATCCCCCAAAATCTGTCTTTTATAAAACCTGAGTGTGACCTATAACTCATATAGGCAGAGAAGCTGTGATTTTAAAAAAATCTCATTTCTAGGGTGTGGTCTGTAGTTGGGGGTAACTTATGCATGCACCAGGCCAGTTCAGTAAGTGGAAAATCTTTGAACCTCCGTCTCTTGAGCAGTTGGGTGATAACAAGTTATGTTTCAAATACATCTTAGCTCTCACACCTTACATTTCTTGGCAGTGAGAAACCAGATCAAGGAGAATGTGATATGATGACCTAACTGTAGTTTTCCACTTCTTCCATCTATGACTCAGATATGGAGAGGATTAAGATGACTCCTTTCACTCTAGGGAACAGGATGGGTGCATCGTATGATGCCTTTTGTTTTTGTGATGAATTTTATATTATATTGGATCACCATAAGGTTTATTCTCTGGTTTTCCAAATCTGCACACATGCTTCCTACCGTTCCAGATTAGACCTCTCCTTTCCTTTAATTTTATTTGCACACTTTTGCATGACGCAGCATCTTTCTTCATTCTTCCTGCCCTTCACATTGCCTGTCTCCAGACAAATATGGAAATAAACCAAGAGAGAAACCCAGCTGAACTCACCAGTGTGAATGAAATGCAATCAGGTTTTTTTTTTTGGGGGGGGGGGACGGGGCTGTTTTTATCAATCAGCAATACCTTTATTGGGACCAATCAGAATGTTACAAAAGTGTGACAACCATTTGAGTTCTCTAGAATGCTTTAATCAGACAAGATACTATAGGAGTGAGGAAGGCAAGGATGAAAAAAAATATATCAAAACTTAGGCTGATGTTTGTATCCATGTGGTCAGCTCGTAGGCTCAGTTCCAAGATGGAGATTGCAGACTGCACAGATCCCCTATAGGTGCTACAGAGATATCAAGTTATACACCCAGAATTCTTGGATAAAGAAACAATGGCTGCTCCCCATTTGTGAGCAATTAAATCTGGCATGTAACCAGATCTGTCCTTTAAACGAAGCATTTAGACTCCTGGTGCAACAGAGAAGTAAAACAAAAAACCCAAACATGCCAGTCTTTCATTTAGCAAAGCAAGTAATGGATTTTCGATGGCGTACTTGATACCAAATTTCATATTCAAAATATAATTTCAGTCTGGTATGAGTTTAATGTGTGTAACGTTTGACTAATATATGGGTAAATGGTAAAGGACAGAGATAGCAGTGATATATAGAATGGAGACATACAACAACTTTTCAAACAGACTGGGAAATGCTTCAAATGTGGTGACTTTCTATGCATCTGATTATTACTTCTGTGTAGCAGAAAAGTCTTAACTATGTAGACCGATACATACTATTCTTTTGTGTGTGTGTGTTATGTGTTGTGAAGCTACAATCTGTTTTTGGTATGTGTGCAGTTTGTAGTATATATGCTGTAGCCTAGTTAGAATTGTTTGCTGTGTCAGGTATTTGAAATGGCCCTTGTGATTCTTAGGATTCTTGATACAGTGCCATGTTTTAGCTTATACTTGCAGAATATGTTCGTAAAATGCACTGGCTACATTTTCCTGTAACTTCTGTGGCTTAGAATATTGGACCATGACTGGGGAGGCATGGATTCAAATCACCACTTGGTCATGAAGTCCACTGGGGAATCACCACCTTGCACCCCACTGGGTCAATCACCACCTCACAGCCCAACTCCTTTCATAGATTCTCCCCTGCAGATTCTCTTCCTACTCCAAAGAAGAAAGCACGTAAAACACCATAGGTCTTGACTTGTAGAAAGGAAGGTGCCATGCTGAGTCAGGCTATTGGGCTATTCATCTTAGTATTGTCTACGACGACTGGCAGTGACTCTCCAAGGTTTCAAATTGGAGCCTTATCCAGCCCTACCTGGAGATGCCAGGAATTGAAGCTGCTACCTCCTGCATGCACAACAGGTGCTCTGCTGCTGAGTTGCAGCCCTTTCCTTTATGTAGTTCTTTCACTCACCCACCACCCACTTCTTCAGACTCTGGGATAATGCTCTCATGGGAAGGAATCGCTTTATGAATGGTTCTCCGTTGGTTCTCCTTCCACCATGAAACGGCACTCCAGAGACTTCTGTGCCATGAAGATAATGTTGGGTGCTGTCCCATATGATGTGCCTTCAGTACCCTTTTCCTGCCTGCCATATCATCTATGAAAAGCTTGCTGTGTTTTAAAAAAATTAATCACTGCTCGTTACTCATTACTGTGTTTTTATATCCCAGTTGGAGAGCCATATTGTGCCAAAAGGCATCTGTTCTGCTTTCCTTCTGTAACGATCATGGTGTCCAGCAGTTATATCCAAAAGATAGAATCATAGAATTGGAAGGGACCCTGAGGACCATCTAGTCCAACCCCCTGAATGCAGGAATCTTTTGCCCAACGTGGGGCTCAAACTCATGACCTGAGATTGAGTCTCATGCTCTACCTGTTGTGCTTCAACACTTACACCCAGAGATGCATTGTGGGCAGGGGTTAGTTTGCGGAGAGGTGTTCTTGAGTTGTGGCGTGTGTTTCGGGAATTAGATTAGTTCCCCCATTGATCTAGCATGCTTCATTCACACTTCATTTATTAGAGGAGAGGAATGGGATATTCCCTTGCACATGCTTTATTTCACAGGGCAGAAGGCCAGAGCATAATATCTTGGCAATTAATAACCAAATGGCAACTACTTTGTAATCACTCCAGTTCTCTCTCTCTCCCTTCCTTGTTTGAAGGAGTCTGGCATATTTATGATGTTCACTTCTTCATTTACAAGCAGGTATTTTTCATGCTTCTTTTATTCCCTCTTGTCACCTTTGACCCACAATGACTAGCAAAACATAGATGCTAGAAATTCCTTCTATCAAAAACATTCTTTGGATAGCTGAGAGAATGAGGAGGGAGGAACGAAGGGTTCTCCTTGTCCCCATCATCTGAGGCATCGGAAATAGTCTCAACATAAAACAATCGCCAGGTATTGTAGATGGGTGCTGAAATCTCTATAACTTCCCCCCTCTTGGCTTCCAGTGGAATGAGTTTTCACTTATGTAGAAGGGGAAGAAAGGGAAAAGCAAGATTTGTTCCTTGCCTGTGACATTCTTATGTTTGCCAAAGTAGCCAGTTCACCACTGTTTTAAGCAAACACAGCAAATATCAGATGCATTGAAATAAACAAGGCCCACTTCCTTTAAGATTAGAGGGGCTAGAAAAATATTTCAGATGCCTAGAAGATACCTTTGGTATAAAATGTTTAGGAGAGGTAGGAACCTGGCGATTGTTTTAGTTATTACTCTTTTTCTTGGAGGTTATAAAAGGAAAGATAAGCATGTTGCAGGCATGGCCTAAGTACATTAAATCTTCCCTAACTGCAGAAAGCTGAATCAAGAAAGTAAGAAACAAAGGGAAAGGGAAAGGCCAGAAATCGAAGAAAATACTAATCATCTGTTCAGTTCAAAAAGAGCTTTAAGTAATCAATTGGTGTCTCACATGTTTTTAAAGCAAGACAAAAACAGTTAAGAAAAGGTCCAGAAGAATATTTCCAGACAATAGTATCTTGAGTACACAAATCACTAAAAAGAGAGAGCACTGAATCCAAACATTTGCGAGTAAACATTCTGCAATATAGAACAACTGCGCCTTTTCCATCCACCCTTGGTGATGACCCTCAAATATGCCTGACATCTGGTAAATGGATTGCTCATTCATGCCTCCATGTGCTGGCTAGATTAAAAGTTGAAAATGCTGTCAGGCCAATGTCCAAATGAACAATGGCAGTTCTAAAATAACTCGTGTATCATATAGTCCATGAAGTCCTGTCCCCGTCACCCCGCCTATGCTGTTGAGGAAACAGTCGGAGACTGGAAATGGTCGTGGGCTTGAACTGACTTGTTATGGATATGGAACCTCAGGTCTTTTACACATCTCATTGCAATCAGTTGAAAACTTCCCTAAGGTCTCTTTGGCTGCAGGTGTGCTTCCAAGCTCATTCCCATAGCATGGTGAGGAAGAGATCTGGTCTGTGGAAGTACACCCAGAAACTGCCAAGAGATGTCCTGAGCTGGTAGATTTGCTGCCAAGTGCTTTTCCAAGAAGCCATTAATACAGTGGTACCTCGGGTTACAGACGCTTCAGGTTACAGACACTTCAGGTTACAGACTCCACTAACCCAGAAATATTACCTTGGGTTAAGACCTTTGCTTCAGGATGAGAACAGAAATCGTATGGTGACAGTGCGGCGTCAGCGGGAGGCCCCATTAGCTAAAGTGGTACCTCAGGTTAAGAACAGTTTCAGGTTAAGAACAGACCTCCAGAACGAATTAAGTTCTTAACCCAAGGTACCACTGTACTGAGAAAGGGATACAGATACAAAACTTCGCCTAATTCCTATGCTCTCCTGCGGAAAGAGTGCAGCCTTTTCTTCTGTTCTGTTTCTGCAGCGGGCAGGCTCTTGCTCTTGCATCACCAGTGGCTTGAGATCAGAGATGGGGGAATTTGTGGCCTCCCAGATGTTGCTGGCCTACAGCTCCCATTGCTCCTCACCAGTGGCCGTGCTGGCTGGGGCGGATGGAGTTGTAGTTCAACAACATCTGGGAGGTCACAGGTTCCCCCTCCCTGTTTAGGGCTTCTGAATATTATGTTTGACATCTAGTGGTAACCAGGATCTTAGTCCCATCCATCACTTTTTTTCTCTAAGTGAGCTGTATGCACATGAATATAAAGTGTGCAAATCAATATGGCTGCACCATGCTGCAACCAGCATGGCAGGTGTACGTGAAGGGACAGAATTAAACTGGTTCACCCATTGGTTTTAGTGATAACTGTTCTACTGCGATTCATCATTGCTATTCATATGCACATGTGTTGAGAGCCAGGCTTACCCATGTGTGGGTTTCCTTTTGACCCATGATCCAACTTTTAAATTAGTCATGTGGCCTCCAGTTGAGCAATAAAACCTTACCCTAAGATGGAGGCTGCAAAGGTTCCTGATGGGTAGTTTTCAGAATACCTGATATGTCCCAGTACTTCTAGCAATTGTAGTCTGTTAAGGGACCTGAGAATTGTTAGGAGACCCCTACTCCCCTCACAGAGCTACAATTCACATAGTTTCCTGGGGAGAGGGATTGGCTATTAAACAGCCGAGCAGAGAGTATTTTATGGTGCTCTGCTGTGGTAGTATTTCCAGCTGTTTAACGGCATTAGGGTTGACCACTGCTTTAGCAAGAGCAGTGAAGTGGGTAGAATCTGGCAAAGCGACCGAGGACAAAGAGTTGCATCCTGGGGGTGGGAGGCAGGGTAGCTAAACAAAATTTCTTTGCCTGCGGCTCTGAAGGGTGAGTGGCATGATATGAATCGGAGCATTAAACACTTTTTTTTTAAAAAAAAGAGGCCTTCCCACGGGATTTTGGTATACTTGTTAACTGTGTGGGTGTAGCACAAATGGAAGAGTGAATTATAATTAGCACTGAATGCATGGAGACCATTGTCCTAGTGTGGAAGCATATTGCAGAGCCTGATGTACTTTGTCTGCGCTAGTCAGTGATGACAAATCACTTTCATGACAACAATGAATCATTTAGATGCTCTTTAAGGGTCATATTTTTGTGGCTTTTGGAGATGCACAGTAGTGAAATTAATATCCCGTGACTTCTTATTTTTCTCTCTACTGAATAGCTGGGTTTGTTTAGGGTTACATGATTAATATTCACCAAAAGTCTGTTCCTTTTGACCCTAAATCACAAGAGAATTGCTCCTCAGTCCTGCCCCACTTGCTGTCGTTAGGCACAGTCTTGAGTGATATGGCTGCTCTGGGCTACTTGGCCTTCATTAGAGGAAACTAGGATAAGCTGCCTAAAAATGTTCAAAAGCTCTTACCTAGAATTGTGTCTCATCTCTGTCCAAGTAGACTTCCCTTACTGCCATTTCTACTCCTGAAAGACGTATAGTTACATCTGGGAATGCACCTGTATTGGAATTGTTTTAAAGATGTTTTTATCGTTTTGTTGCTTATTGATATGAATTCAATATTTCATACTATTACTACATTATGGCTTCTGTTACACTGGGAATGCATGATGATTTTTGCAAAATAAATCAGAATGGCTTTTTTAAGAGGAAAAGCTTACATTTTAGAGACAATAAAAATACATAGGGTGGAAATATCAAAGGTCAAGTATTACCGTGTGTACAGCTAAATTCAAAGAACTGTGGCATTGCACTTTCATAGTGAAAACACTACCGCTTTCGAAAAAAGGGGGGGACGGGGACCCTCGGCCATCCTCTTTTTTAAAATAATAATTTTTGTTTGTGCTTTTTACATACAGTTCCAAAAGAATAAGTAAAAGTTAAAAGGAAAAAAGGAAAACAAAACCACAACCAAACAGGGACACAACACAAGACACCTAAGGACTTCCTGTCCTCTCCTTCTCCAGTGTCCTTCCTTTTCCTTCTCTTCCACGTATTCTAAGTTGCCAAATTCTACTCTTCTTAATAATTTTCTCTTACTTCCTCTTATGATGCTGAATTTATTCAAGTCCTGCCAATCGGCTCACCTGTTTATACTGATTTTTAAAATACTCTACAGAAGTTTTCCAATCCTTTTTATATTCTTGATTGTCTTATTCTCTTATCTTCCCTCGGCCATCCTCCTTATCCAGTAGATGACTAGGTGTTTCAATTCAGTTGATGATAATGCCGTGGTTGGTTGTCCGCTGGGACTTTTCCTTCTGCATAAAAGCTCCCAAATGAAACCTCAACCAAACCAAGTTTTCTCCTGTGATATCAGGATGAGTAAAGGCAACTTGAAAGCCCCTAGGCACCTCTTAAGTCCATATCTTTGGGCAAGTATGGCTGTTCTGAGTGCCATTCCTGTGGTGGTTATCACAGAGTGCATGGGAATGATACACACACACACACACACACACACACACACACACACACGTACGTATACAAGGAATAAAGGCAAACAGTAGTACTGTACAGGCTTTATATTTATCCTGTGGTGGTTGCAAATAGGATTTGTGAAAACATCATTGGGGAAGGCAATTGTTGATTCTTGTTAGCACTACATGTTGGAAAAGAAGACATGAACAAGGGCCAGATATGAGCTGCCCAAATTCTTTCAGTATATGTGTGTCTCAAGCACATGCTGATTACTTTGTGTAGGGATGGGTGAGGTCTTATACTTGTCTTGGATATTTGTTTATAATTTACATTTGTTATGAAGTTACAATAGACTAAAAGTTCATTTTTATATTTGTCCCTTTAAAAAAATTGCTAGAATTTGCGAGAGTCGTGCTGGGAAAAAGCAGGGTACTTCTTTGATCTTCCGGATTTCTTATCGTGGAAAGCAACAGGTGCCACTGCAAGGTATGTGAAATACTACTGCATGCTTGGTGGTTTTTTTTACCATATCTTTTCTTGTGTTAGTTTTTCGCCTTAATTCATTTTGACTATATGTAATGTATGTACATCTGTATATGATTTAGGCTACTTGGGAACATCTTGAACCTATCTTCTGTTGCTATGGTGCATTCCTGAACAAAATGGTTCTTGTAAGCACTTTTAATTCTTAGTATGTTGTCATTACTATTGGTCTCGCACTCCATTTCTGGAACCTGAGCCAAGCCAATGCCAGTTTTGTTCTTTGAAAGTACTGCCAGGGCTTTATAATTTCCATAGAGAAAAAGCATCTTAACATTCCAGTTTAGGTGCAAAAAAGGCGAGAGAGGGAGCCCTCGGAATCCAAAGACTGACTTCAGATGGAGTAGAATATCTGCTTTCTGAAACCTCCCAGCACTGGATATAAGTAAAAACAATTCTTTTCTTTCCAGGTACTAGTACATGCATAATATGGTCAAAATGCTGTTGTGTCCTAAAATGTATACTCTATCAAGCCTCCCCAAGGCAGAATTTATCAAGAAACTGGTTTGTTGGTTTGTTTCCATTTAAGTGTGTGAGAGTGCATTCTACAGCAACCCTTCCAGAACTGGAATTATCTAGATTACCAGTTTCTCAAATAGCTTTCTATCAAACTGCAAAGGAAAAATGGGTATGCATCTATGAAAGCTGTTGCCTAAATGCTACTTAGCTCTGCGTTGCATGGTGTTTTGCATTCAGTTCACCTACAAAAATGTTTGAGATCTAAGTGGTTGAGGGAATCATAGAAGGTGAGACTTGATGCTAGACACATTACACTTTACGTTTCATATAACCTGGGCTGAGCTACAAAATCCCTGACCATTTTAAAGGTAAGAGAATCTGGATTTCTAGTTCTAAGCTTTGAGTGCTAATAGTGTGTGCCCTGAGGCAGAGACAAGGGTATATGCTTTCTTTTGTCATGGAAGAATTAAACGAGGAAGACTTAAATTTTGCGGCACTGAAAACTTGCCTCAAGTATGCAGTGTCGTCTTTTATGGAAAGGGTACCTAGTTTTAAACTTTGTTTTCAGCATTCTAGTGCAGGCATAGGCAAACTCCGCCCCTCCAGATGTTTGGGACTACAATTCCCATCTTCCCTGACCACTGGTCCTGCTAGCTAGGGATGATGGGAACTGTAGTCCCAAACATCTGGGGGGCTGGAGTTTGCCTATGCCTGTTCTAGTGGGTATTGGACCAAGATTATAGCAATTACACTACTGATAGGGACAGAGACGGGATGTCCTGGAAGGGGTGCTGTCCTCAGGGGCAAAGATTCACAATGTGACAGAGAACTTGCCAAGTCTTATAAAACCCAGCAGATGGTAAGAGCTGTTTGACAGTGGGATGAATTCCCATGGAAGGTGGTGGATTCTCCTTCTCTGGAGGTTTTTAAGCAAAGGTTGAATGGCCATCTGTTACGTACGATTTAGTTGAGATTGCTGGGGATTGGACTGACTGTACAATTCTTTGATTCTGTGATAGAATCCGTTGGCTGCTAGTTATGGTAGAAGGGAGGAGAAAGCACAGTCAACTACCATAAACCTTGTTGGGTCAAGAAGTCACACACATAGCCTCTGTTCAGTTGCAGTCCTTAGTGACTGTTGACAGTGAAAGAGAAACTCATAATATTTTAGTAGATCCTACACCTCCTAGATCCTTAGACCTAGGCTAAACCTCCACAGTAAAGGTTCTGTGTTGTCCTCTTTTTCTTATTGAGGTTCCATACTTAGAACAGCTGTGTTTAAAAAACCAAGCACATACTAGCACTAGAAAACAGTCAAAGCATTTAAAAATAGAATGGAAATGAAAATGCATATTCCATTAAAATAATAATGCTTTTGTTCTAAGGCCATCCATGATGGAAACTGATAAATAGACCTAGCCAGAGAGCTCCCTCAAGCATTCCTAGCCCCTCACAATACTGGAAAACATACAAAATAACAAACCTCTGTTTTGGAAATCATTGTCCATTGTGCTTAGTATTAGGTGGTTATTGCTTTGTTTGTTTTAAATCTTTTGCTGCTGTTAGAGGTTTTGTACACCGACGATTCAGTCCTAAACACATTTATTGAGAAGTAGGTGTTATTGATTTTTTTATTATTATAAAAAAACACAACCCAATTGATTCAGTGTGCTTAGAGTTCAGTGTTTCGGATTGTTTTTCTTGCATTGCCTAATGTACCATAAATGGCTTGTGACTCTGTTGAGCAACTTGTACTTCTGCCACCAGCAGAATTGAACACACATATTTGAAACTGTTTTCTCTTGTGTTGATTTGTGGATGTTGATTTTCCCCTTTCAGAAAGCAGAAGCTTTCCTTTTTGCACATTCCACAAATAGGGGGAATAAAACCTAGCACAAGTAATACTTACACACATGAGTTTATCGTTAAGTGAAGTCATGCACAAACTCTGCCTGTTATTGTTTCCTAGCCATTATTAAAACAGAGTCATAAACTAAATAATATTATCAATTCTGGGTGGCAATCTGAAGAGTAACTTGAGATGGGCATATTGAAAAATCTTTAATCTTGGCGGAGCATAAGATCTAATAGTAGCAGTAGGTTTAAGTTTCACATCCCTCTGGAGACCACCTTCCACAGTCAAAACTGGCAGTATCTCTGTGTGCAAAAGAGAGTCCAACTTTGAAATGCTCCCCACCCCGGGGGGGGCACTTTCCTCTTTGAACAACTTCTACCCTCCCTGTCTGGAACATCCAGACCTGGGCACTAGTTGCATGTACTGTAATTTAATCTTATCCTGTCCCCAGCAGGATACTTGCTAATGAGAGAAGGAGACTCAAAACGGGTGAAGACTGATTTCTTAAACCACAGAGCATCTGCGTTTTGATGCTGTTTGTTGTAGCCTCTATGTGTGAGTGTTACAGAGAGGGCAAGGAGGGAGAATAAAGCAGGAGTTGTAAGCAGAAGTTGTCATGCCCACTTTTGGGAGATAACATTACGCGTATGCAACTGAGAAGCTGCATCTATTCTCTCCCCCGGTCTTCTTCTCAGGGAATGCAGTCACTGATGCTGCTGACTGACCGACTTAATCTTTTAAATCTGCTGGGAAATAAGCAATTGGATTAAACTGCAAGAATTTACGCACTTCTAATACTCAAGGGGATTTTAAGTGTTGTTTCTGCTTTGGTGAAGAAGAAAGACGGATTAAAAAACTAGCATAACTTGGTGCGGTTGCAGGGAAACATCCTTAAAACTCCCTTTACAGTGATGGAGAAATAGTTCTGTGTCTTTCAGATGTGGTTTATTGCTCTAAACATAAAATACAGCAGCTTCTGCGGTCTGTCCATTGCATCTACCTGTTGGGGACTCTTTGTTTCAGAAATGCTCTGCGTTAAGATGATGTTCAGCATCACAGCAGGCCTCCGATCCCATAAATGGAGTCTTCACATCTTCCTAATGAATCGGATCGATATATGTGTGAATTGAGCGCATTTGAATAAGTGTAGTAATACTGAATGTGTAATGCATACTATAATGCTATAATAGTTCCGTAGATCACCAACAATCTGACAGATACAATGGCAATTTTTTGTTGTTGAATGTTCAAGTTAGTCTGAGACCAGAATTTTCACCTTAAACTAGTCCTTTTGGAATAACTTGTGAAGTCGAGCAGTGCAATTAAGTCTGTGTGATTCTAATAAATGAAAAATTCAAAAAATCCCTATCAGGACAGATCTTTATCAGGCCAGCTGAAATGCTGCAAAATAGTGTACAAGCTTTTGAGCTCTAGAAAACTCTTTGTCCTCTTCAGAGTACTTTCTCTTCTGTTCAACTTTCTGGGGGCCACATGCCACTAAGGTGTCCCATATTTGGTTACCAAGCCATGAAGGTAGACAGGATGACAAAGGAGCCAAGCATACTTGTGTGCCTTGTGTCCAGCCATTGTGGCACTCCAGGAGGTTGAACATGCCAGCTCCTTTCTCTCATGTCCTATTAGATATGGTAGTGGGCAGGTGCAGGCCAGGCCAAATGGCTTTATATCCTTGTTTAGCATGAGTCCTTAATTCAGAGTTTTCCAGTTGGATTTCATGGGAAAGCCTAGCTTAAGAAACCATAGTGTCTTCGCCAAAGCAGGGCACACAAGGGGGAAAGTAAGGAGGGAGACCTAAGGGCAGAAAAGGTATAATACTAAAAAGCAGATTTAGCCAAGCTTAGGCTGCCTAATACCAAATCAGATTGATTGTCCTTTTTTTGCACATCACAGCAAACCATTGGTAATGGTTTGCAATGAATGCACTGATCTTGGCAACTTTGAGTAGGGAAGAAGCACACCACATCCAAACCAGGGATTTGTTACACTCCCAGGAACCCACAATCTCTACCCAGGATTTATTCTTGGCTTGCTTAGCATGATTCGTTGGAGCAAAAGAAACCACAATCCCTTCTTGGGACATTTTGCTAAGCCCAGGGATAGTGGCTTCTTTCCTGGCAGGGAGGAGACAAATGATTAAGCGGCTTACTATGATGTGTGAACTGCCCTCAACTGGCCCGGGTTCTCCAGGCTTTGAGGTGGGAGGGAGTCTTTTCCAGTTGTACCTGGAAATGCGAGAGACTAAGCCTGGGAACCTCATTAATCCAAGGCCTATGTGCTGTTACTAAACTGTGTCCCTTTCCTCATCACCTAGCTTAAAGGTGGGTCAGTCCCCCTCTTCTTTTATTCCTTTCAAACTTGGCGTTATTTTATTCAGATATTATTGACTGCAGCTATTTACATTTTGCATTTCAGAAAATAAACCTACCAAGTCAGCTTGCAGCATTCAAGTACGTATTTTAAAAGCACAATAAACAATAATAACATGTTAAAAAGATGCCAGGATCCTTCTCGCATGGCAGTTGATGATAGTTCGCCTTGGGGAGGAAGGGGATCTATCCCTCAGGATATTTAGCCTTGGGAAGCTAGGAGGCAGTTAAGCTGGGGCAGTTTCTAAGGTCACCTTTGGCTGCCTTTCCCCTGGAACTGAAATTTAGTTGGCATTTATCTTCAGTTTCCAGAGCCTTAACTACTACAGTGGTACCTCGGGTTAAGTACTTAATTCGTTCCGGAGGTCCATTCTTAACCTGAAACTGTTCTTAACCTGAAGCACCACTTTAGCTAATGGGGCCTCCCGCTGCTGCCAGAGCACGATTTCTGTTCTCATCCTGAAGCAAAGTTCTTAACCTGAAGCACTATTTCTGGCTTAGTGGAGGGTGTAACCTGAAGCGTATGTAACCTGAAGTGTATGTAACCTGAGGTACCACTGTATGTACATAGCTGCACTGGCGCGCTCTCTCTCTCTCTTTCTCTCTCTCTCTCTCTCTCTCTTTTTTTTTTTACTAAGGGAGCAAGTTGTCTTGATCTCCAGCTATTTGGAAACTCTCAAGAGCAATTATAAATTTGACACATGTATACTGTTTTCTGATAGTGCTAATCTGGACCAATGAACAGTTAATGTGCTGTTCTCATAATTACAAGTATCTCAGCTGCAAAAAGTGTGACTATCTGATCTTGGAGTTCTTTCTCTCTCTCTCTCCATATGTATACCAAATAATTTGATTAAAATGTATTTGCATTGTGATACTCGTTTAGACTTTGGTTAAGCAAAATTTGGAAGATGAAGGGAATAGGGAGCTGTTTTTCTCAAATGTGTTAGTAATCTTCTTCAAAGTTCAGCATTTGTATTCAGCAAGTGCATGACTCACCACCCTTCTCCACCCACCAACTATAAACTCCAATAAATTTTACTTTATATGGTGCTCTGGTTAAAGCTATTAGTAGTAATAATAATACTCTGTTTAAATGGGTAACTGATTCAGCTAGGGATGAGTGTATTAAAAATGCAAAACCCACAATGAGCTTCTGAAATCAAAGTGAGGAGGTTTTTTTTAAAATAAATGGGCAGAAGCTTCTGTCCCACAATCCAGATTTGGGAGATACTTAGATGGAAGTTTCTTCAACAGAGCAATATTTAGTCACAGATTATATTAATTATTGAAATAGTAACTAGAGGGAAACACCCAGATTTTAAGTTATAAAATGCAATACAGTGGTACCTCGGGTTACATACGCTTCAGGTTACATACGCTTCAGGTTACACACTCCGCCTACCCAGAAATAGTGCTTCAGGTTAAGAACTTTGCTTCAGGATAAGAACAGAAATCGGGCTCCGGCGGTGCGGCAGCACCAGGAGGCCCCATTGGCTAAAGTGGTGCTTAAGGTTAAGAACAGTTTCAGGTTAAGAACGGACCTCCGGAACGAATTAAGTACTTAACCTGAGGTACCACTGTAGTAAAATTGAATAATAGACAAAAATGGTATCAAATGAACAATTGAGGGAATTAGCTTTCTATAAACTACATGGGTTGAATTAAGAGCTACTAAATCAAAGTCAAGCAATGAGTTGTCCTAGTAGAACTGCTTTTGTCCTGAGTTGTCTCTGAAAACTGCTTCTGTCCTCATTACAAAACATAAAGAGTTGTACAATTCACAGTGAAACTTCATTCTCATTTTCTAACAGATTTGAAACATCTGATCAGGATGCTGCTTTATAAGGTCTAGCCAACCTTAAAATATTTTTTGTGGTTTTATTTGTTTCTTTTAACAGGTGCTTCGGGCCTCTGTTTTTAGTGATGGTTGTTCACTCTTTCAGTTTGTATGATGCACTTCTGCTTTCAGGAAAGAAAAAAAAAATGAACTAGTTTGTTATTAAAAAGGCGAGGGAATGGGGGAGGGAGTCAGAATTGTAGTGGGTGTATGGCTGGCTGGCTGGCTGCCATTGAGACATTGAACTCTGAGCCAACCATGAAGTCATGCTGAACTTAAGGAGTCTCACTAATCCAAAGCACTGTGTCTTAATTTGACAAAGTAAAGACTTCTTGATAAGCAGGCCTATTAAAAATGTTGTTAAATGATGCGGGGAAGGGGGCACTGCTTGTAAGTTTTGATTGAGAATGAGAAATGTAGTGATATGAGAGAATCATCTCTTTCTTCTTCTTCTCCTGTTACTTACTCCCCCAAGCTGAAGAACAGCTTTGGCACTCTGCTCTTCCCTGCAGTTCTTGGGCTATGCAATGGCTTGATATGAAATTTGAGAAATGTATGTAGTTTTCTATTTCAGGAAAATGAGCTCAGGGATTGAGTGTGTGTGTGTGTGTGTGTGTGTGTGTGTGTGTGTGTGTGGTGTTGGCTCTGAGGCTCTCTTTGCTCTTGCCCAATGTGGCTTGTTTTTTTTAATAAAAAAAAGTGGGTAAGAAGTGCCAAAGTCCTTTTTTTTACCAGAATTTAGGCATTCTCTTTCCTTCCCTGCTTTAAAAATTGGATTTCTTAATCTTTTTTTACATCTCCTCTTCCTTGAATGCATTACACTTAGTAAAGGAAAATTAGAAAGCTACTGCATTGTAGAAATATATCCTGCCTTTTCTCTCCTCTTCTGTGCATTCTCTACCCAAACATTTTTTGGTACCAAAATTTAGCTGTAGCGTCAGGAGTCTGTATTGAAGGGAAATGATGGTTTGGTGCAAGCAAGTCAACGAAGGATGAGAGGTTGGGCTAGGGGTGGGGGTGGGGGAAGGCTGAAATCCGCACTCAGCCATGAAGCTCTCATGGGAACCTTCAGCCAATCAGAGCCGCTCAACTAATCTAGCTCACATTGTTGTGAGGATAATATGGGAGGATGGAGAACCTTGTACGTCACCTTGAGGTCCTTGGAGGAAAGGTGGGATATAAATGTAATAATAAATGAATAAAAATATTAAGCGACTCAGAGTGGAATCAGGGCAGAGCCTGTCAATTTGTGCCCGATGAGTCCTCCTGTTCCATGTGAAGAAATTGGGGCAAGATCTTTCTTTTTCTTTTGGCCTTCAAAGAAGATCTGAATGGGCATGCATCTTGCTTAGTTGCTTCTGGTTTTTTCCAGTCACAAGCAGATTTGGTGCAATTAACAACAAACAAACAAAACAGAAGCTTGGTTTAACAGTTCAGAGTTTCTTCCCAGTTTATGCTTTGGAGTCAAATGTTAGGTTAGCAATTTAGTGAAGGAAATTATGTGGCTACTCTCAATTCAGCTTTGAGGATTGCTGGGGGTTCTACTTCCCAAAGCAATTGAGGGACATTGACCTGATCTAGGTATATGCAGATACTCTGGCCTTTTCCCTCTGCATGCTACTTATATGTTCTTTAAATGCATTGCAGTGACAGCAGTAGCCACAAATATTGTGTGGTATTTAAGAATTCTAACACTGTCTTTTGAATATTCTAAGTGCTATCATGCTGTGGTGCTTTTGGAGTTTAGCTTGAATTGTCTTCTTACTTACCTGCTTGTTTATTAAGATATTTACCTGCCACACTGTTATGCTGGCATTTCAGGGCGAGGTACGGTAGTGTTGTGAAATGCAGTACAAAAACAAACAAATATAATTAAAAACAAGTGCAATCAAGCAGTCAGTTAAAAATATACTTAAAATACTACAGTGGGCAGCATCAGCAGCCAGCAAAAGCCATGCTTAACAACAACAACAAAAATGGTATTTAGAGTAGAGTTTGGTAACACTGTGTGTGTGTGTGTGTGTGTGTGTGTGTGTGTATTTCTGTGCGTGTGAATGCCATTTATGTTTGCATTCACTTTATGCCCAGAGCAGCCTTTTACCTGGGAAAAGATAAGTGTCCTAGCAGCTCATACTTCAGAAGTAGCTCATTTTTGTGCATAAGAGGGATATCAATTTTGTCCAGCTCCATAACCTTTAAAATAACACACTGTTATGCTTGATCTGTCAAATCTTTGTATACTAAAGGCATAGGACTTCAATAATACATTTTTAAAACACTGACATATCTCGTGTGTGTTTTCATTGCTGAGTTGTAGTAAACCATCTGCCACCTTACGACTAAGTAAAGGATAGTTATTGATTTTTTTATAAGCCTCTGAATATGGGTTCTGTTTTCATTAGGATACTGTACCGTTTAACTGTCAGTTGTAAATGGATGTTCCCACATATTGAGAGCTGGTCTTTCTAAATATATAATATGTGGAGGAGTGTGTAGAATTCTTTCTGTCCTTCACTAATATGCCTTTCTGTTAAGCTGTTCCTTATATGAAAGGTTATAACTCACAGTTCAACCAACAGAAATTATATACAGTCAAAGACATTCCACAAGTGTTTATTTTTTATTACATGCAGCATGCAATTACATTTTAATTAGACGACCCTTAGGGTATGGCTTTAGAGCAGCATGGAACAGTAAAAGTAGTACAGAAAACTTCTAAGGTTAAATGTTGCATTCATTACTGTGACAACATTCAGCCTTCTGATGTATGCAGATGTTATGGTTGATCATATAAGCATGATTATAGCTTTCATTTTTAAAACCAAGGATAATAAAACTCACAGCTACAAGTAGACAATATCTGATCTATTAACAGAAAAGGTGCCCATGAATATTTCAGCTGGATCTCCCTGGAAATGTTTCTCAAGCCTAATATAAACAGCAATCCTCTTAGTACTTACTCAGAAGTAAGTTCCATGGGTTTGCTGCGCCAAGTAAGTGTGCATAGGAATGCAGCCTCAATCCATTCTTTCTCCTCCAAAAAAGAAAAAAAAGCCAGCAAAAAAGGAGGCTGATATAATTATTTATTATATCTGCTTCTCCGCTTCTGAGAATAATTCAGCTAAGTCTACAACTGGAAATATTAATTCATCTTACAAGTGTTGAGAAACAGCATATTTTGTTAGGGATTCACTTGAACGTGAAGTTGGGCCAAGACTCTGAACTTTTGCTGTCCTGTTCAACTTTAGAACTTGGAATCACATGGGGAAACGTAACTGTGGGCCAGGGAATGGATTTTTTGGGAGAAGCTTTTGTTTTTGTTTTTATTTATACTTTCAGTCCCTCTACAGAATGGTTGAGCTAGAAGGTACTCTAAGGATCATCTAGTCCAACCCCTAGCAAAGCAGGAATTTCAAAATGTGACAAAGGGAAGAAACAGCCATTGAGCCTCTGTTGGTTCCTTCACTGGTCCCTTCATCCATCCCTACCTGCCGTAGGACGAAAGGCTAGAATACCTCTTGCTATGGCATGCAAAGGAGGAGGGAAGGCAAAGAGGCCAGGAGAGAACTGTGCACTTTTAAAGGGATAATTAGAAGTGGAAATGCTGCCTAAAACACCCTTCAGAATGTATGTCATCCCAAGTAAATGATCACTACTGCCTTTGTGTGTTGCCTTGGATCAGTTAGTTAATTGCACAGAAGTATAACTCATTACAAAAATGGTTGTTAGAATTCTTGCCAGGAAATAAGGACAGTTCCCGTCTGATCAGTTGGCCATGTGAACTTGACCTTCAAGCCACAACAAAGCTCTGACTCACTCACTCTACTAAAACTGCTGACTGATGCAAGAGCTTTTGACAACATCAACTTCCCACTCGCCATCCTGAACATTTTAAAGTTTATAAACCTGAGTAAATGAGGGCATATGTATATTGAGCCAGATCACTGGTTCCGAAAGTTCAGTTTCTTGTGTCTGTCCACGTTGAGATGAAGTGTGACACTGTTTCCTATATGTTAAGCAAATTAGCCTGTGCATGAGCTGTGCCACTGGTATACACAGCCTGAGCTCTCTCAGCTAATTCTGGGGTGCCAGACATTGAATTTTAAAATATAAGACCTGTTAAAAAATAAGCCAGGCTGGCTTCCTGATGAAATAATCGCCTGGAGAGATGGACCATTAAGAAGAGTATAAAAGACAGGGTGAATGGACCATCAAGGAAGCCATCAACAAAAAGTCTTTCTGCCAATACAGATGGAGAACTCCTGCTCTGGGCTCGGGGTAGTTGGCAAAATACAATGCAGAGTTGGGTGGGGAAGTTTCAGAATTGCAGTGGGCTGATGTAAGCAAGAGGACAAATAGTTTCATTTTGGGTAGCAGCTGGCAAGCTGGAGAAAAGGGGGTCACAGCAAAATGTGGCCTGACAGTCTGAATCCAATGTGGCAGCAGTGGGAGGGACAGGACCGTCAAGATTATAAATCTGGAAGCCCCACTATCTTAGGCTCAAGTTGTATATTTGTGTAAATAAACTGAATATCATAAAGACACCACAGTCTCCACTGTGCCTCATTGTCCAGAAGGAAACACAGACCCTAGTAAGCGTTCCTGGTATCCCTGGAATTTCTCGCCTCTCGGGGATTAGGGTGGCGTGTAACACTATCTTTTCTTATGAAAGTTGTCCCTTTGATCAAACTATGTAAAGACTTGAGGAGCAAAGCACATGACTCTTTCCTTCTAGTGGCATCCTCTCTCTCTCTCTCTCTCTCTCTCTCTCTCTCTCTCTCTCTCTCTCTCCCCCCCCCCTCTCCATCCCCTCCCAATTAAAGTTTTTTCTTCATAATGAAAGCAAAATTTCTACAGGGTATGCAAAGTTACTCCTTCCAATGTTGGCTGCACACAGGGTTTGTCTTAGAATTACCTTAATAGGAGGGAACTGTAGGTGCAAGTAGTTTGCCCAAAGTAACTTATGAATATTGTATCTTTAATGCTGAAAGCAAATCTGCAAGCATTATATTCAGACCTTTTTTTAACATGCCAGTTATTAAAGCAAAGGGAAAAAACCCTCTGGTTTTTATATATGATAAAAGGCAGGTAGAACAATTTAATTTCATTAAATATCGTTTAACACCCTCCCCCCCCTTGGAAAAATGTTACTTAAGGAAACTGCTTCGAGCCAACCTTTTTGAATATCTGACTGGCTGAAATAACTTTAATATGCTGGAGCCTAACACCATTCATCTTGCTGTACCTGAAAATTTACAGTCAGATCAAATGCATTTTTTAAAAATCTGTGAAATGCAAGTCTGGTGTTTTATTTTCATAAAGTCTGAATGCTGCAACTTAAAAAAAAGAAGAAGAAAAAGAGAGGAGAGAGAACTGTTTATCCTCATTCCAGACGTGAACCTTGGAAAGGTGGCAGAAAAAACAAACAAAGCCGCTGTGTTTTTGGGGTAGTCTGCATTCCTTTAAATTTTCTGACTTCAGCTTATGCCTCAATTTTTCAAGTTATTTGCCCTAAGACTTAACCACTTTGACTCCTGCTTCGAAGTGAGTTATTCTGCCATTCACCTTCTCAGGAAAACTGTTCAAGAATTCCAGAGCTTCAAATATACGATGCATTCTGAGGGCTTTTATTTTTTCGTTAAATATTATTTTCTTCCCTACTATCAGCTTTCCCCGCTATGTTTTTACCAATTCTGTGTTATATGATAGGCAGTGCTATTTTTGCAGACTGCTTGCTTTTGTTTTGTTTGGGAAAGAAGCTCTTTATTGCAGTGTTGCTAGTCTATACATGCACCTGCTTTAACATGTCCTAGATGGAAAAACAGTTGGTGTGCATGGGTATTGACTGGTGTGTGCAATAAACACATTAAACACAATGGAAATCACTTGGCAGGCTTACCGAGGTGGGCACTTTAGCTGTTACGTTTACATTGCAACCTGTTGCTTAAAGATACACACACAATGCATAAAGACTTAAACATCAACCATGTTGGCTAATGCTAGCACTGCAAGGGGTGTATATAGTGTGTGAACATGGTTGTACATCAGTGGTTCCCAGTGGGGAAATCCCTGCAGGGGATTTCCTCATGGGTGCGAAGAGGCAAGGACACTCTATCACAGGCGTAGGCAACCTAAGGCCCATGGGCTACAAGCGGCCCACGGGAGTCATTTAACTGGCCCATGAGCTGCCCCCAAACCGAGCTGCCTGCTTGGCGAGTCCCTGCCCACTGCACTAACACAGATGCCGGAAATTGCGGCCGCGCGCGCACAATCCAGCCCATGGAGGGATCTCCACTGGAGTAAACCGGCCCAGGCGAGGTAAACCTTGCCGACCCCTGCTCTATCAGATGAGGAATCGATCAGATTTGACTTAACTGGGCTCAGTGTAAACCTTGTTTCCCCCTGCCCCAATGAAAATAGTTCACTTGTCAAGCCTAATTTTGAACTGAATGGGGACATGTGGTACTAATGAAGGATCTTCAGGAGAATTATGAGAATGAGATCAGGACCCCTCTCTTTCCAAGCAGTGCTACTGAGAGGAAGAAAGAACTCCTTTCCTCTCACCACCAGCCAGATGAGTGAGATGGGAAGATGGGAAGGCTCCCGGGTGGGAAGGACAGGGGCCATAATTTTAGTCTCTTGTGTGTGCTTTAATTCAGATCCTGAGCAAGGAATATAAGCATCAGCAAAGCTAAGGCTGGATTTTTGAGAGGCTCCCAAAATGCATTTGCATGTTTCCCCCTTATTCCGAAGAATCAAATTGACCTTTGGCCCAAGACATTTCTACACGGCTGCACTCCTTCTGCACTTGCTATCAATTATTGTTTTATATTAAGAGGAATGGAACAGTCTGAAATAAAACTGCTGCATAAGAGAGTTCTCCAGAGGTTGTAGCAGTGGTGAACTCCACCCTTTTGGTTCACCCACGTCTGACAGCATTCAGTGTGAAACAAGTTCAGGCATTACTTAACTCACCTGGGAGGTTTAGGACTGCATATGTACTCATGCCCTCAGGTCACAGTTTGTTGTTTAAAAACAAACAAGCATACCACATTATTAAGGGTCAATTTGAATTTTACCTTTATAGTAGGAGAAAGAGGGTTTTTTGGGGGAGGGTGCTATTTGCCTCTTTTTTATGTTAATAACACTGCGGTAGATTTTATTGTTGTTTGAGTTTATCTTTTTAAAAAGTAAGAAACAGATTGCTTATTTAGACATACTTAGGCTGCAATCCTAAACCCACATGCCTGGGAGTGAACCACATTGAACTCAGTAGGATTTACCTCTGAGGAGATGGGCTCATCCACTTTTCTGTTCAGTCTGTGACTTCTAGGCAAGAGGTTTTTCTTTTGTCCTGCTGCTTACCCCAGGAAAATCTGCTGTTTACTGCTGAATTGGAGCAAACATCAATTGGATTTGCTGCAGATTGATGTTCGTTCTGATTCAGTGGTAAACAGTGGGTTTCCCCAGCGAAAGCAGCGAGACATAAGAAAACCTCTTGGACCCATGCCTAGTAGTCACAGTTCAAAGGAAAGAAATCACAGGACAAAGGGAAGTGTGGATGGACCCATTGTTAGGATCATAGTGTTGGAATTTATTTGTTCCTCTTGTTCAGTAGCTAAAGAATGGACATCTTTACATTGGCTTGATTCTCTGAGACTGTGTGGATTGAGTGGACAAGACTAATAGTGGGTCCAACAGACAAGGAGGTGGTTTCTGCAAGTGCTGTAGAAGGAAGTGAGGGGCAGATAGGGCTCATCAGCCTTGGAAGGTAGCCCGTCTAGGAGAAGGAAAACTGATCCTAAAGTTCCAGTTGCCTTGTGGGACATCTCCGGAAGAAGAAAATGCTAAGGGGTAAACCCTACACAAATCTGGAGTGACGTTCCTAATACAGTTGGATAGCGCCTTGCACACCTCCTTCCACCATCTCCTGCAGCCAAGCTGGTGTGAAATGTATTGCTCTGCTTTCTTTTGGACCACAGTAGCAAGGCAAGGGGGGCGGGTCTTGTCCCTTTGGCAGCCCTAGACCTATATACACACACTCCCCAGGCTTGCGCCCGGAGGAGATCACTTCAGTGCTACTAACACCCCCGGAGGGCACACTCCATTGTCTCTCAGAACAGACTGATGCAACAACCTGTTTTTAATGGGTTATCAAGAGTTTTAGCGTTTTAGTTTCTAGTCAAGCAGTATATAAATCTTCTTACCCAGTTATTTGAGTATTGTTGTCAGTACATGGGCATCGGAATTATGAAAATGATTTGAGGTGCTCAAGATTGATCTGCCCTTTGGTAGAGAAACACTTTCCATTAGCAGCTGCTATGGTTGTCAAAAGAAATTTCTCTTGTTAGTTTAAAGATAACATTTTTTTAATTCTCATATGTGTAGTTTGACACTTGCCCTCAGTGATAAATGCACAAATAAAGAAAAGGAAGATGAATTTTGACAGCTTTCGACTAGCAAGAGTCATCTTCATTATGAATAATTTATTTCCTCTTGTATCAGACATCTGTCAAATATCAAAGATGGTGGCCAGCACTGTTTGGTTCTGTACTTTCAGTCTTTGAATAAAGCTACACAACATTTTTAGAACAGTCAGGCTGCTCTAGAAGTACCCTTCCTGTATATTTTGTTCAATCATATGTATTGACTGCAGTGTTTGGTTGTAAATAACACAGTTTTTAGTTTTTAGAAACTAGCTATGCATAGCACTGGTGTGTAGCTGGTCTTCATAATGTCACCAAGAAACCATCTGACCTGCTCAGTGTTTTCTTTTTTAAAGTATCACAGATAAATGTGTGAATTTTCATGTGGTGCTTTAAAGAAAAATAATAATTGTAATAATTGGGTAAATGTTTAAACTGTGAACAAAGAAGATCCAAGTTCAAATATTGACTCTGCTGTAAAATTTGCAAGGTAGCAAAACAACCTCCCAGCCTTATCCCCGCTTACAGGATTGCCCTAAATATTCTTAAGTAACATACATAAAACTGGGAGCACCCCAAAGGTTAGTCAGCCTGTCTGCAGTTAAGGTAGGTCTGCAGTTACATCCATTCTGGAATCCATACAGTGGTAATGCTGGGAGGCTGTTTGCTGCTTTGCACATTTTAGGGCAGAGTCAAGATTTGAACCGGGGTCTTCCTGGTTCACAGTTTAGGCATTCAGCCCAATTATTACAATAGTTCTGTTATGCCATGCAAAGCGATTTATGTTTAGCAAATGGATCCTCGTATACATTTTTGGTGACGTAAAGCAATCAAACTCGTGGACTGTTGCCCACGAACAGCTCAGCACACATAACAGCTGCAATGTAAAGCGTTTTCCACATGTAGCTGTAATATATAGGCTGGTTATGAGAGGACACAGTTCAGGAGGCCTGCAATTTGAATCCATCATAGGATGGATTTCGGGCTCTCGCAAATACACAAGTTTCTGGAATTTTAAGATGTGGCTGTATGGATAAATAGAAGTCTTCATATTTTTCCAAAAAACAAAACAAGTACTGTTTGTATGCTTTTGATTAGGTGAGCGTGTCCGTGGTTGCAATGGTGGTCTGTTTTCACCCAAATTGCACTCTGGATAACGTTGTTTGCTTAAAGATGTTAATTGAAGGTCACTTCCAAATTTGGGTGAAAGAAAGACTGCGAGAGAATTCCCAAAGATCAAAGGGTTCTGTTTATCTTGTTACATTGTCTTTGAAAACAATCTGGTTGTGTACAGTATCCGTTTCTGAAACTATGTCCAGTGTTAAATATAACATGGACTCTTGCCAGGGAGTGGCTGAAATTAGAGAAGATTAATTGCACATGTGGGTGTAGAAAATTGCAAGGGTGTTCTCCTACCCTGACAGGAAAACCTTTGACTTTGTGAAACAGCATGTCTGGTTGAAGAATACTCATAAAGTAGTGGTATAGTATTTTTCAAAAGTAGTGTATGGAATATTTTGTTTTAGGATGAAGAAGAATGCTAGGTTACCATGTAGATGTCTGAAAAATTCTAATCTTTATGGTCCTGTGGAATTCAAGGATTTCCTGGAATTTTTTCTAGTAGACACAGGGAGTTTGTACCCAGTAATATTTTTACAAGGCAGGGCACCTGATGTGAACCAGTCCCTTATACTCAATGCAGCCCCCTGCTTCACCAAGGTTCTCTTGAAGGTTGGGTGACTCTCTGTGGAACACTATGGGATATTTCATGGAGGGCTGCAATTGACAAGGGGGCATTCGTGGAAATCGGGTGCTCCTCCTTCAGCTAGCGGAAAGCCACCATTGGGTATGGCCTGGAGATCTCTGCAGAAGCAGAATAGACTGGGTTCATTACATTTTGTATAGGCTGTCATTAACCTTTGACACATGACTCTTGATATTTACTTGGGAGTTGAGGTGCACCCAGGTGGCTGAATATTCCTTCATTATTTAGGCCTCAGGCACTTTTCTTTTTCTGGCAGAAGTGACACAGGTACAAGTTTGGATCCTGAGCTGTTTAGGACTTTGTATGTTGGAGACTACACCTTAATTGTTCACTAACTGAGGTCACTATTGGCAGCACTGACTACAGCAGACTACCCTCTAGGGCAGTGTTTCCCAACCGGTGTTCCGCGGCACACTAGTGTGCCGTGAGACACCGGCTGGTGTGCCGTGGGAGGGAGGCGGGCGAGTCGGGCGCCTAGGAGAGAACAAAACCAAGTGAGCAGCGCGCGAGAGGGAAGCGACCCGAAAAAGAAGCGCGTTCGGAGTCCGGAGGCACTTTTGGGGCTGCGTACGAAGGGAGGGGGGGCACGGACGGCGGAAGGGGGCGGGGCGCGGTTGCAGAAACCCGCCAATGCTTCCACCTCATTGGGAAAGGGAAGGGGTTGGGCCACCTAAAACTCTCCGCCGGGGCCACATCCTGCCTCCCAGCCCCCTTTCCTCCACCCACGGAGGGAGGGATGTTTTTAACACACCCCCCCCCCGCTCACAACCCTTTGGTAGCGTTTCTCCAATCTGAGGCGAGCGCCCGCCGACGCCCCCTTCCCCTGCTCAGTCGCGCAAAAACCGAAGTCTCCTCCCTGCCCCTTATTCCGTCAAACCCCGTTTCCATAAGGGGGGGGAAAATAACCCCTTCCGTCGCGCGCAAAGCCCAGCTCCCTCCGCCCTTCGCGGTCTCCTCAGCACTTCAGCCAGCCGTTTACACTCTCGGAGCCACTGGGCAAAACTCGCTCTCAGAAGCGCGCGCGCGCGGAGAGAAAGAGAGAGGGAAACAAAGTTAACTTGTGGGGAGAGAGAAAGAGCGAGCGGGAGCTAACTTGTGTCCAAAGGCAGATACAAAGTAGCCCCCCCCCCGCCCCGAAGGCGACCTCTCTTGCTCTGCTCCTCTGGGGTGGGGAAACCAACTCCACCACGCGGAGCAGCCCTGAGGCGGGGAATTTGCCCCTTCGTAATGTATGCATGTAAATGAGGCGGGCGCAAGGGGTGGGCGCGGAGAGGAACTCGCGCCTCTGAGGCCGCCGCCTCCTTCTCCTCCTCCTCCGCCCCCCCCTCAAACCCAGGCGGCGGCGGCGGCAGGAGGCAGCAGCGGCAATAACAGAAGCAGCTGCGCTGACAACAACACGTGTTCGCTCGGGCACCATGGAATTCGAGGAGCTGGGGATTCGGGAGGAGTGCGGCGTGTTCGGGTGCATCGCCTCCGGCCTGTGGCCCACGGAGCTGGACGTGCCCCATGTGATCACGCTGGGGCTAGTGGGGCTGCAGCACAGGTAGGGGACACGGCGGTGGGGGGGGGAGACGGTCTGGGGAAGCGGGGGGAGGGTGGGTTGCTTGCGAGACAGCGGAGGAGGAGGAGGCCGGCATGTCCGGGCAGCAGCAGCAACAGCAGCAGCAGCAACTCCCGGCGACGGCTCCTCCTCCGCCCGCTATCGCCGCCACCAGCACAACAGCCGCCGCCGCCTCAGCTGCCGCCGTCCCTCAGTCCCTCGCTCTGCTGCCTCCTCCCACCCCGGCAAGGGGAAGGGAAAAAACTTTCACTTTTGTGCGTCCCTCCCGGCGTGACGCTGCGCGCTGACGTCACGGGGCGGGGCTTTAATGGTGGTGTGCCGCGAGATTTTTTTCCGGTAAACAGGTGTGCCGTTGCCCAAAAACGTTTGGGAAACACTGCTCTAGGGCATAAAATGTTGCACTTGGTAGATGAAGCAATGCTCACCACGTTAAAACAGTGTCATAGCTTCCTGATTTCGGGGAATATTTTTCATTAGGTGTTGTCTTCTTAGATATCCTCCTGTGTAGTTAGTGGGCAGTGATATCCCACCTCATCTGCTGCTAATTTTATCTTCTGAAACTTCTCTTTTAAAGAGAATCCATGAAGGTTTGGTCTTTCAATGGCTAACAATCACAGTAGCCGAATAAAGCCTTCATTGCTAAGAGTCTCTATGCCCCTGAATATCAATAAGGTAAAGGTAAAGGGACCCCTGACCATTAAGTCCAGTTGTGACCGACTTTGGGGTTGCGGCGCTCATCTCGTTTTATTGGCCAAGGGAGCCGGCGTACAGCTTCTGGGTCATGTGGCCAGCATGACTAAGCTGCTTCTGGCGATCCAGAGCAGCGCACGAAAGCGCCGTTTACCTTCCTGCCGGAGCGGTACCTATTTATCTACTTGCACTTTGACGTGCTTTCGAACTGCTAGGTTGGCAGGAGCAGGGACTAAGCAACGGGAACGCACTCCGTGGCGGGGATTTGAACTGCCGACCTTCTGATCAGCAAGTCCTAGGCTCTGTGGTAGATAGAGGTAATTTCGGGGGTGGGGGTGGGTTGCCTTTGTGTTCTACTTATGAGCTTCATAGATACACCTGGCTGGCCAGTGGGGGGATTGGAACACTAGACTAGATGAAATCCTAGCACAATCCACTAGGTGTTCTTTTTGTGTTCTCTTCATTTTTATTTTATTTTTCAAAACTTGAAAAAGGCCTGAGTTTGTCTTTAGTCATTCAAAAAATAAATACAAAACGTTGAGGAGCTGGCACCGTGATTTGGAGCTGTTTGATTTATTGATGTTAATTACGATCGTTTCTAGGCTGCCATAAAACAGAGCCAAGATCTCCTTGGCATACATGGACTTCCTTGGTGAACCTGGAGTGCAGCAGCTGGATTACATCTGTTTCGGTATTTCCTAGGGTGCCTGCTTCCCTTTTTTTGCATAGGTTTCTTCTGACAAGTAGAAGAAACCCTGTTTCCTGTTAAGGATATATAGCACAGATGCAAACATTGATTGCATGCTGTGAAATATATTTTTGAGTGCTATTAAGTGAGAATTTTAGTAAAACCATGTCATACTGATACCATATGCCATATTTTAACTTATACGAAAGCATCATATAGACCAGTGGTTCTCAGTTAGCTAAGAACTGCGGACCCCTTGTTTTTCAGAAGCCAAGCCACTTTTGAAAATTCCGTTTCCCATGGTTTTTGTTATGTGAATGGTGCCACAGGCTGCCTGGATGAGTTACGCAGAACCCCCCAATTGGGAACCACGGAAATAGACAACAGACTGAATCAGTAAGGTTGTTTTCCATATGGAAACAACTTTCCCATACCCAGATCACCATTTGGTTCCGAAAGCAAAAGGGGAAGGTGGGAATCAACATTTATAATCTGAAATCTGTTCCACAAAACACCAGCAGAAAGTATCAGCTGATACGAATTGTTAACATCCCAGCTGTATGGTTCTGACTTCATCCATTTATTCAAATATTATGCAAGTTTTTCAAAGGAAGGCCTTGGAGGGAGCAGCACCAAAGAAGGCCCATCCCTGTCTAAAATCTAATGTCCCGAATCCTAAATACATGTGCTTGAAATCTGAGAATTGCTTCAAGGTACAAGTGCTTAGATTTTGGTTCATGGTTTAACAAATGGGAAGTGACTTTTAAAAAGGGGTGGGGTGGGGGCAAAGTATAGAAACCGAATCTGTTTCTGCTTAGTCCTGTCACTTATGTGCTGTTTCCTATTTATTTACATGATCCAGATTTCATTCATTCATTTGCAGATTTTTCGTTCATTTTAAATCTGCTCTTCAACTGAGAAAGGCTCCTGGAGTGGCATATGAATATCAATAATAGGACAGCCCCTGAAGTTTACAATCTGAAATATATGGCACAGAGGTTAAAGGGATTGGGAGGAGCAACGGAAAAAGAGTAACCATGAGCACTGGATCTTGGTTACAAAATTCTTACAATGACCTACTGGAATGGCAACAGTTCCAGGAAGGAAGGAATGGAAATTTGCTGTCCCTCAGCAGAGCTGGTAGCTGCTTCCCTTCTCACCCTCGTCTTAACCAGCTTGCCTCCCCTCTCCCTTTCCTTACTGGCTAAGGGTACAGTCCAGTGTCTTTGTGCACTGGGCTGAGAGGGGCTTGTATTGGCCAGAGGTGTCTCCCCACCCAGCCCTGTCAGCCACCATTTCTTGAGTCATACCAGCTGAAGATGCAGGCAGAACTGCTGCTGTGAGGGTACCACCCCCATGGTGGCAGCCAGTGGAAAACTCCAAAATGGGGTACTCCAGGGGCAGGGAGGGGCTGAGCCAGCCGTGCTACTGTCATGTGATAACAGACACACCAATCAGCATGTGTGGCAGGGCTAAGGATGTGTTCTTGGCCCAGCAGCTCCATTAATTCCGGCTGAGCAGCGGAGTTTAGGGTCTGGATTGGCCCTAAACTCCTAATTGCCTTGGGCGTCTGTGGTTTTCTTAGCTAAACCTTACTTTGAAAGCTTGGACCAATGTAGTATTTGTTTCCCTTTCCCCATTCTGTATTGTCTCTCTTCCCCAGTTTGTGTGTGTGTCATAGCTGTCAATTGTTCCCTTTTTTTAAAAGGGAAATTCCCTTATTCTGAATAGGTTTCCTCGCAAGAAAAGGGAAAAGTTGACAGCTATGGTGTGTGTCTGTGAGAGGGAGAGAGAGAGAGAGAGAGAGAGAGAGAGAAAGAAAGAAATTGATGCTCCACAATGAATAAAAAGCTGAAGGCAATAATGGACAGGGCCAGTGCCATTGGAGTTTTATGTAATGATATGTAACTGATGTTAAGTATCAGCTGATACCTGGAAGCTTTATGCCTCTCATTTATAAATCTGCTTGTGAACCATGGCTCTGTGTATCCAAGTGTTCTTTGTAATGCAGCTGGTGATGTTGACTGGCCTGCAGCAAACTTATCTCCTCTTCTTTTCTCCTCCAGCCAATCCCCTGGTGCCTCCATTAGACACAAATGACATCTACCCATGCCTTGTATCTGTAACTGTAAGGCCGGCTCTTCCTGAAATGAATATGCTTGTCATTAACCGTAGTGCTGTAGGGAATAGTTGCTGCTTTTTACATTCTTCCACGTGATGACCTGTGGCTCTTTCAAGGCTTCCACAGCACCAACGCCCAGTTCTATTTAAAACAAAGGCTTGCCAGAGGGTTTAAATGTGCTGAATGTTCTGTCTGGGACGACATTGGGTGGGGTAGAGGGAATACTGGTACTTCTATAGGTCTGTGCTGAAGCAGCTCTAGGCTTCTTTTGTTACATAGCCATCCTGTGTGTTGAAAGCCCTGTCTCCTGCCAAAGGTTCCTTTTGTTCCTAAAACTTTTACCACATACTGCCCATATTTTTATCCATACCCGCAGGGATTTCCTCTTACTTTTTTAAAAGCATGTTTTTGTGCTTACGATTTTTATTCTCTTGCTTCCATTATGACTGACTGGAACAGCGAAGGTCTGCACCCTTCCTTGTAAAGGTACTTGCTACCTTCGTCCCTCTGCTTTTTGAGGCAACTCCCAAGCTCCTATAGAGGTTAAATCTGTGACTCAATGATCTGCATGTTGCGGCTTATAGTCTTCTGCTTGCAGTTTTCAGAAATAATTGGGGTTTCTCTCTTGCAAGGAGATTAAACACAGTGTTCTGAGGGAGCACATGCAGTTTCCTGGCTTGGGTAAACGGCCACATTCAAACAAGAAAACCGTAGACATGGTTTTCCTAAGAGCGGCAAAACACAGTGCGTAGTCAAATTTAATGCATCTTGGAAATACAAATTCCAGTGCCTTGTAAAATATGCTACATGAAGGCTGATGTTCTTAGAAACCTCAATTCAAGGCGTTGTTTGCACAGCCCTGCCTTCAGTTGTCTTCATTTTTGGTGTGTCCGTGAGTCAAGGGGCTCCACTGATGCCAAAGCTGTATTTCCTGCAGAAATGTTTCTAAAGAATTTTATATATATATATATATATATATATATATATATATATATATGCTTTCGTAGATTTTCACGGGTACAGGAATGCAGGTTTTGGTGTCTTCGGGTGTCTTCCCGTGTAAGAGTTGGGGTGTCTAGGCGACGTTTCGACGAGGTCTCACTCGTCATCTTCAGGCTGGTGCTTTCGGCTTCTTGTTACTGGAACAGAGCAGGATCTCAGTGTTTGAGTTCCTATAAATACTGTTGAGGGGGTGTGGTGTATAGCCTCCAACGTTCTGGGCAGAGAGGAAGTTCCCAGGTTAGTGTGTCTTTTCTTCTTTTGTTCATTAATTACTTGAGGGATATCTTGAGTGATTTCTTGAGTGATATTCTGAGTACCACTTAGGAGGGTCATTAGGTGTGGATTAGTTGCTAAAGCTTTCGTGTCTTGACCTCTTGAGCTTGTAAAGAGTTTTTTCTGAGAAGATGGCTGTACTTCACTTAGTTGTGCTCTGGCTTGGCTTCGTGTATAGGGGCGAGCTGTGGTTTTGTGCCCTGTGCCAGCCAGATCTGTGTAAGGATTGCAGGGGGGTGCAGCATCCGGAGGTGCCACTATGGTTTGGCTACTGGATGGTGTCTGTAATTTATCTGTGGAGAGGGTCTGGGTTTGGGTCTGGTGTGGTTGATTGGAGATGGCGTTCTGTGTGCCTCTGGTTCTGGTGTCGGTTTTTGTGGGGAGGGCTATTTTCCAGATGTCTGGCAGGCGGGACGTATCGTCACGCTTGTTCATGTTGTGAGGGTGTTTCTCTATCTCGATGGCTTCCATGATTATTCTCTTGTGGTGGTGTTCCGTGTTAAAGAGCAATTTGGAATCTGAAAAATTAATTTCGTGTCCTGTTTCTTTCATGTGTTGGTAAAGAGAGGAAGTTTTTTCTTCTTTTTTGACGGCATTCTTGTGTTCTGCGATACGTGCATTTATTCGTCTGTTTGTTTGTCCAATGTACGTGGCTGGGCAGACTTTGCAGGGTATTTCATAGACCCCTTGGTTTTCTAACTGGATTTTATCTTTGGGGTTTCTGAGGATATTGGCTATTTTTTGGTTGGTGCAAAAGGCTGTTTTGATATTGTGTTTGTGGAGGATTTTGCTAATTTTATCTGTAGTGCCCTTGATATAAGGAAGGAGGGCCATGCCATTGTTTTCTTCTGTGTCTTGGTTTTTGGGGGGTGTTTCTTTTTGGATTAGCTTCGTAACCCTGTTTTGCTGGTATCCGTTGGCGATTAACACATTTGAAAGATTCTGTAACTCAGTTGTCAAGTGGTCTTTGTCAGCCAGGCGTTTGGTTCTGGAGATGAGAGTCTTGGCTACGGAGTTTATTTGTGCAGGGTGGTGGTGTGATTGTGCCACCCTCCACAACAACCCATGAAACAAACAGTACACAACATATCAGACAGGATCCTCACCTCAACTGAAACCAAAGTACTCTCCAAAGGTTTCAACTTTGCAGTCGCCCCGAGACGCATCCCCACGGAAAACATCATATGCGGAGTCGAAGCTAGCCTAACCAAAATCAACCCAGATGAAGCCAATAAAATCAGACTTGAAGTCACCAACATCCTCTGCTCCAGCAAACCACCCAGAAGCAATTTACACAAAGAAGAACAGAAAGCACTCACCAACCTGAGGAAAGACAACAACATAATCATTCTCCCAGCAGACAAAGGTAATGCCACTGTTGTGATGAACACATCGGACTACCAAGCAAAACTATCAAATCTACTCCAAGACCCTACCTACCAACCTATAAAAACAGATCCCACCACCTATCTGGAAAAAACCACCAAATCCAAAATAAAAGCCTCTCCTATCAGTGAAGAAATCCAGCTAAGAATCATCCCCAGAGAAAAATCATCCAGATGCCCCAAACTCTACGGTCTCCCCAAGATACACAAAGAAGGAACACCACTCAGACCAATAGTCAGCTCCATAGGCTCACCTCTACAAAATCTCGCTAAATTTCTCGCTAAGCAACTTCAGCCCTATGCAGAATCTATCGCTTCACACGTTACAAACTCCTTCCAGTTCATAGAAACAATAAAGAAGCAAAACCTACATCCCGACGACCTACTTGTGAGCTTCGATGTTGTATCTCTCTTCACACAAGTGCCCATTAATGAAGCCTTGACAGCCATTCAAAACAAATACAATCCCCCCGAATACATCCTGGACCTGACCAACCACTGCCTAACCAACACGTACTTCATCCACAATGGACAAAGATACAAACAGATAGAAGGAGCACCTATGGGATCACCCCTCTCACCGGTCATCGCAAATCTGTACATGGAACACTTTGAAACCAATGCTTTAGACAAGTCAGAACACAAACCCAAACTTTGGCTCAGGTATGTTGACGACACCTTTGTAATTTGGCCACACGGGAAGAAAAAACTAGATAGCTTCCTCACACATCTCAACAGCCTACACCCCAAAATACAATTCACTATGGAAATAGAAGCCAACAACCAACTTCCCTTCCTTGACGTCCTAATCTACAAAAAACCTGATGGCTCCCTAGGACACACTATCTACCGGAAAAAAACACACACCAACCGCTACTTACATGCACAATCACACCACCACCCTGCACAAATAAACTCCATAGCCAAGACTCTCATCTCCAGAACCAAACGCCTGGCTGACAAAGACCACTTGACAACTGAGTTACAGAATCTTTCAAATGTGTTAATCGCCAACGGATACCAGCAAAACAGGGTTACGAAGCTAATCCAAAAAGAAACACCCCCCAAAAACCAAGACACAGAAGAAAACAATGGCATGGCCCTCCTTCCTTATATCAAGGGCACTACAGATAAAATTAGCAAAATCCTCCACAAACACAATATCAAAACAGCCTTTTGCACCAACCAAAAAATAGCCAATATCCTCAGAAACCCCAAAGATAAAATCCAGTTAGAAAACCAAGGGGTCTATGAAATACCCTGCAAAGTCTGCCCAGCCACGTACATTGGACAAACAAACAGACGAATAAATGCACGTATCGCAGAACACAAGAATGCCGTCAAAAAAGAAGAAAAAACTTCCTCTCTTTACCAACACATGAAAGAAACAGGACACGAAATTAATTTTTCAGATTCCAAATTGCTCTTTAACACGGAACACCACCACAAGAGAATAATCATGGAAGCCATCGAGATAGAGAAACACCCTCACAACATGAACAAGCGTGACGATACGTCCCGCCTGCCAGACATCTGGAAAATAGCCCTCCCCACAAAAACCGACACCAGAACCAGAGGCACACAGAACGCCATCTCCAATCAACCACACCAGACCCAAACCCAGACCCTCTCCACAGATAAATTACAGACACCATCCAGTAGCCAAACCATAGTGGCACCTCCGGATGCTGCACCCCCCTGCAATCCTTACACAGATCTGGCTGGCACAGGGCACAAAACCACAGCTCGCCCCTATACACGAAGCCAAGCCAGAGCACAACTAAGTGAAGTACAGCCATCTTCTCAGAAAAAACTCTTTACAAGCTCAAGAGGTCAAGACACGAAAGCTTTAGCAACTAATCCACACCTAATGACCCTCCTAAGTGGTACTCAGAATATCACTCAAGAAATCACTCAAGATATCCCTCAAGTAATTAATGAACAAAAGAAGAAAAGACACACTAACCTGGGAACTTCCTCTCTGCCCAGAACGTTGGAGGCTATACACCACACCCCCTCAACAGTATTTATAGGAACTCAAACACTGAGATCCTGCTCTGTTCCAGTAACAAGAAGCCGAAAGCACCAGCCTGAAGATGACGAGTGAGACCTCGTCGAAACGTCGCCTAGACACCCCAACTCTTACACGGGAAGACACCCGAAGACACCAAAACCTGCATTCCTGTACCCGTGAAAATCTACGAAAGCAAATATCTCACCTCTACGGGGAGGAAACCTTCCAGCTGACAAGAACCTACGAGAAACTAGAAATCCGAAGAGCCACCATCTTATGTGATCTCTTGTTCCTATGCAACTGCCGAGACAACAACTTAATTCCCACATGCTTCCAACTTAAATTCCACTCTAAAACCCCAGCTACCGAAAGGATCCTGAAACGAACTGAACTATCCCTAATCAGAAACGAACTACATAAGAAAAGATACCTACTAAACCAAACCAACAAAGATCTGCTCACTCTTCACCTCAAACTTTGTAACAAAATCCACCCTGCACTCTGGGACAAATGCAAACAACTAGCCGTTTGGAGAGCTGAAACGGAGTCCGCACATAAGACAGACACACACACCAACAAACTCCACAAACTAGAGAAACGCCAGAAGCCCAGCCACCCTCCACAACAACCCATGAAACAAACAGTACATAACATATCAGACAGGATCCTCACCTCAACTGAAACCAAAGTACTCTCCAAAGGTTTCAACTTTGCAGTCGCCCCGAGACGCATCCCCACGGAAAACATCATATGCGGAGTCGAAGCTAGCCTAACCAAAATCAACCCAGATGAAGCCAATAAAATCAGACTTGAAGTCACCAACATCCTCTGCTCCAGCAAACCACCCAGAAGCAATTTACACAAAGAAGAACAGAAAGCACTCACCAACCTGAGGAAAGACAACAACATAATCATTCTCCCAGCAGACAAAGGTAATGCCACTGTTGTGATGAACACATCGGACTACCAAGCAAAACTATCAAATCTACTCCAAGACCCTACCTACCAACCTATAAAAACAGATCCCACCACCTATCTGGAAAAAACCACCAAATCCAAAATAAAAGCCTCTCCTATCAGTGAAGAAATCCAGCTAAGAATCATCCCCAGAGAAAAATCATCCAGATGCCCCAAACTCTACGGTCTCCCCAAGATACACAAAGAAGGAACACCACTCAGACCAATAGTCAGCTCCATAGGCTCACCTCTACAAAATCTCGCTAAATTTCTCGCTAAGCAACTTCAGCCCTATGCAGAATCTATCGCTTCACACGTTACAAACTCCTTCCAGTTCATAGAAACAATAAAGAAGCAAAACCTACATCCCGACGACCTACTTGTGAGCTTCGATGTTGTATCTCTCTTCACACAAGTGCCCATTAATGAAGCCTTGACAGCCATTCAAAACAAATACAATCCCCCCGAATACATCCTGGACCTGACCAACCACTGCCTAACCAACACGTACTTCATCCACAATGGACAAAGATACAAACAGATAGAAGGAGCACCTATGGGATCACCCCTCTCACCGGTCATCGCAAATCTGTACATGGAACACTTTGAAACCAATGCTTTAGACAAGTCAGAACACAAACCCAAACTTTGGCTCAGGTATGTTGACGACACCTTTGTAATTTGGCCACACGGGAAGAAAAAACTAGATAGCTTCCTCACACATCTCAACAGCCTACACCCCAAAATACAATTCACTATGGAAATAGAAGCCAACAACCAACTTCCCTTCCTTGACGTCCTAATCTACAAAAAACCTGATGGCTCCCTAGGACACACTATCTACCGGAAAAAAACACACACCAACCGCTACTTACATGCACAATCACACCACCACCCTGCACAAATAAACTCCGTAGCCAAGACTCTCATCTCCAGAACCAAACGCCTGGCTGACAAAGACCACTTGACAACTGAGTTACAGAATCTTTCAAATGTGTTAATCGCCAACGGATACCAGCAAAACAGGGTTACGAAGCTAATCCAAAAAGAAACACCCCCCAAAAACCAAGACACAGAAGAAAACAATGGCATGGCCCTCCTTCCTTATATCAAGGGCACTACAGATAAAATTAGCAAAATCCTCCGCAAACACAATATCAAAACAGCCTTTTGCACCAACCAAAAAATAGCCAATATCCTCAGAAACCCCAAAGATAAAATCCAGTTAGAAAACCAAGGGGTCTATGAAATACCCTGCAAAGTCTGCCCAGCCACGTACATTGGACAAACAAACAGACGAATAAATGCACGTATCGCAGAACACAAGAATGCCGTCAAAAAAGAAGAAAAAACTTCCTCTCTTTACCAACACATGAAAGAAACAGGACACGAAATTAATTTTTCAGATTCCAAATTGCTCTTTAACACGGAACACCACCACAAGAGAATAATCATGGAAGCCATCGAGATAGAGAAACACCCTCACAACATGAACAAGCGTGACGATACGTCCCGCCTGCCAGACATCTGGAAAATAGCCCTCCCCACAAAAACCGACACCAGAACCAGAGGCACACAGAACGCCATCTCCAATCAACCACACCAGACCCAAACCCAGACCCTCTCCACAGATAAATTACAGACACCATCCAGTAGCCAAACCATAGTGGCACCTCCGGATGCTGCACCCCCCTGCAATCCTTACACAGATCTGGCTGGCACAGGGCACAAAACCACAGCTCGCCCCTATACACGAAGCCAAGCCAGAGCACAACTAAGTGAAGTACAGCCATCTTCTCAGAAAAAACTCTTTACAAGCTCAAGAGGTCAAGACACGAAAGCTTTAGCAACTAATCCACACCTAATGACCCTCCTAAGTGGTACTCAGAATATCACTCAAGAAATCACTCAAGATATCCCTCAAGTAATTAATGAACAAAAGAAGAAAAGACACACTAACCTGGGAACTTCCTCTCTGCCCAGAACGTTGGAGGCTATACACCACACCCCCTCAACAGTATTTATAGGAACTCAAACACTGAGATCCTGCTCTGTTCCAGTAACAAGAAGCCGAAAGCACCAGCCTGAAGATGACGAGTGAGACCTCGTCGAAACGTCGCCTAGACACCCCAACTCTTACACGGGAAGACACCCGAAGACACCAAAACCTGCATTCCTGTACCCGTGAAAATCTACGAAAGCAAATATATATATATATATATATATATATATATATATATATATATATATATATATATATATATATATAAATATTCATAAAGCACATTACAAAATAGGTTTCATGCGGGCTCTATCTTTCCCATATTACATGGTGGCTGCAATTGCAGGAAGAGATAGTGTCAGCTTTAGATTCTGGGCCTGTGGTAAATCCAGCCTGACCATGTCCCTTTGGTTGTGAGTAGTTGCTGGAATGTCAAACTTGCCACCTCTCTAATACAGCACGTTTTTAAAAGGTTAGTGATCTTAGGGATGGTGATCAAGATTCTTTACCCAAACCCTTTGTTCTCATGACTGAAGAAAAAACTTGAAAAGGTGGGATCAGATCTGAAAAGTGAAACATTAAAAATCTCTTTTTATGGCTTTCTGTATTAAGGATTTATGTTCTTGCCCTCCTGTTTTGCATAGAAAACTTTTAAGCGGCTATATATTGACTGCTAGAATCCCATCAATATACTGGGAATCGTTAAGTCAAAGACAGACTTCTCAAACAGCTGAAGGTGTTTAAGAGGGGATCCAGTATTTATAGTTGTTTTTGTTTGTATAATTGAAGAATGCTTAATTCTTCTTTAGAGTTTTGATCTAAACTGCTACTGAATGTTAAAGGAGTGTTGATGTTTTTGGGTCCTGTAAGAGTTTTGCCTGAGTAGATAGGGAGGTAGAGTTGATAATGAAATGTAACGTGAGTTTCTTTTCCTCCACAGATCTCTGTGCACTTTGGTATGTAAATGGACATACTCTTCGGAGAAAGGCTGGGATGATAGTTTTTGGAAGCTGGTTGGATTGGAAGATTTGGTGGCAAATAACTATGCAAAAATAGGTAAATGTATATTACCTACTTTTTAACATTTTTAAAAAAAGACTTCATCTAATTAGGTAATAGCCTAGTTCAGACACAGTGGGAAACAGTGGTTTCCTGTTAGGAGAGCATGCTGTGGTAAGCCGTGCATTTGTGGAGTTCTCCCTCTACTGCATGAGGAAAGGACTTTGAAACTTAACCAAACCTTGATCTTGGTTTGTTTTAACAAGCCACAGTTCCCTTAGGCCTGAAATAACAAGGAACTGTGACTACTTAAAAACAGAACTTTCAATGTCTTATCGTATGCAAAGCAAGGGAAGGGGAAGCACTTGAGCCTGATTCTCACAGCCTGATTTCCCATTATATGTTTTGGCAATACCAAATCTATCAGAGGACTGCTTTAAAAGTGAGCAATTTTGGGTGCACCACGACAATTTGTCCTTAATTATGCACAACACTAATTTTCAAAAGTAGGTGGTTTAGGTTTCCCTGGGGAAATGTGGGCAGATGTTGGGTGAGAGAGACTTCCTGAAGCTTCTTGCTTGCCATCAAAATGCCCCTCTCCTAATCTAGCAACAGGTGAAAAGAGGAGCATTCTGGCATTATGATGTTTTCCTTAGGAGGGCTGCTCCAGAACCAAGACTCTTTCACTCTTGGGCTTGTGCATAGTTAGTTCTCTCTTAATAGCGGGGGGGAAACAAAAGCCAGCCTTCATAATTCATATCATTTACATTAAACTCCCCATAGTACTGCTTCTACTGGCAACATTCATTTATCATATATCCATTTGTGTCTGTGTATAGGTGTGTGTGTGTGTGTGTATCTTTGCTGCCTAAGCACAGTTGACTGGATACAAGACAGATCTTTAGACCAGCGGCAAGGAATATGCAAACATCATTATTTTGCTTTAGTTTGTTATACCCCTTCATGTGCAATGCTGCTAATCAACAGAATCAGCAAGCTTAAAACAATGTGCTAAACTCAACTCTTGGCTTGTCCCACACTCCTTTCACCAGCTTGTTACACTATCTTTAAGTTGCTGTGAACTTTCCTGAAGCCTATGTATAATTAGAATTTTAGACTTGCTAATTGCAAGATTCTTATAGCAGATTTCCATTAAAAGACCGTAATGTTCATTTACTAGAAATTTTCCAGGATAGCATTATTCAAGTTTCCTTATTCAGTTAATGGACTTTTAATGGCTGTCCTAAGCAGGCATGTCATTAATGAGAACATTAGTGTAAAAAAGAACCCCAAACCCCTCATCCCTCAAAGTTAATTACCTGATTCTCTCTCCCCCCCCCCACACACACCGCCACTTAGAGAACAGGTTTCTATAACAGTTTAATGCAGCAGCACTAAATGGAAATAATTTGATATCAGTAATGAAATCCATAAAGTTTCAAAAGAGACGCATTAGGTGTCGAAAAATTACTTTTTACAACTGTAGGTAAAAAAGGCCCTTCTGTACGATTGTCAGGGACTGGCTGGTCACTGAAGATGGTGGGAGATTCCAGCTGCAGAACCGCATAGGGAAGCCTCAGAAGAGGAAGGCTCTGAGCTGGGGGAGTGGTGGTGGGACAAGGAAGACAGATCAGAGGAGGACTGGGGGGATGCTGGACAAGCAACAGGGTTGAGAGAGAGAGAGAGAGAGAACACTGCAGATGTAGAACAGACAGCTGAGAAGGAGGTGGTGGCTTAGGCTGTGACAGATTCACAGGAGCCTGCAGGTCCTACTGTGTTTAGCTCTTCTTCCCCCTTGTCTCTGAGAACCCGGAGGGTTCTGCATGCTACAAAGCAAAGAGCACAGAGAGCTCAGAGGGCCCCTCCCTGGCGTAGCTTAAGAGTGCTAGGAAGATAGCTGGGTTTAAAAGAGGCTGAGGAGGAAGTGGGAGACTCAGATTGTCTTTACTGGGGCCAGTCGTACCCTTGTTTCTCTGTGTATATTTTGTTTCCTTAATCAAAGAATTATATTTTCTATTTGTCTCTGACGCTCTGTAGTACAATATCCTCTGGCAGCAAATCTTGCCCTCTTCTGTATATGATGTGTCCCTAAGAGACCAGTTTAGCTTCTACTGCATTCTTTGTGGGATGTGCAGAATAAACCTTGATGGCTCAACCTTGTTTGCTTCCAAAAGTGACAGGAAGCCATCCTTGGCTGTAGTTAGCAGTTGCGGGGCAGGACTTAGGATTGATCCAGGGGCGGAGGAAGGGGGGTGCGGTGGGTGTGGGTTGCCCCGAGTGCCACCACTGAGGGGGGTGGCAAAACGCCGGGTGACACTAATTGCGGGGCCTACATTGTGCCTGAGCCACACATCTCTCTTGGGACAGACAAGGCGGCTTGGGCGTGCGCAGGCTCCGTGCTGCCCAAGCGGTCTGCCCGCTGCCTCCCCCCCCCCAGCTATAGGGCGGCTGAGTGGGAGGAGGCAGGCAGACTCCGGAGGTCCCATGGTGTGCCCCACACCGCCCCTGGCTCCCAAGTGGCTTCCTCCGTTGCTGGATGGATCTCATAGACCCATTGGTAGTCTGCTCCCCCAATGCTATAAACAAGTCCTGTGCTTCTTGCTTTTCCCACCCAGCCCTGGCCTGAAGTGGCAGGTGGTGGCGATGACTATTCCTGCTTCCATACAGGTGGTGGGCAGAGCCTAGAGCAGGAATGAGGGGGCAAGGATTCCTTTCTGACAACCTTGCAAGCTCTGAACCTAATCCATTGTTTTTCCTGTAGCAGAGTATAAGCAGAGTCTCCTAAACCTTTAGAGTTTTTGAGATTTACTTTTTGCTTTAATGCAGCCTTGGTAGCTATTACCAGATGCACCTTTTAGAATCCCCTCCCCCACCTCCCACCCCCCACACTAAAAGAGTACAAGCAGTAAATAAATGTTTTAACAGAAATTTGAGCACCCTAATGGCTGACGAGCCCCACGAAGATAAGTTTTTAACATAAATTATTTACGAAGTGCAAGCTAAGGATTGAATACAATATTTATATAGTGCGTTTCAAGGACAGGGAAAAGCTCCCCTCCCCCATTCCCCCCCCCCCAAACAACTAAATGTGCATGTTGCCAACGAGAGCAAAATCTCTTTAAAAACCTGACAGTTCAATACAGGGAAATTAGGATGAGAAAAATGAAAAACCAGCAATAATAGGACACCAATTTGAAAACCACCCTTTTATACATTTGGGGGGGGGGTCATTTCTTGCTGCTGCTTAAATTGCAAACACACACACACACACACACACACACACACACACACGTAAATTCCAGGACTCTGTTCAGTTCTTGTTTTGTTTTTGGATTTGCGTTGTCAACCATAACTCACCTCACAACATATATATATAGCAGATAAAATGTAATAAGTTACATCCAGTCTGGCGGCATCCTGTTCTCCCAGTGGTCAACCAGGCATCCTCAGGAATCCTGCAAAGTGAACCCGAGTGCAATGGCACCCTCGCCACCTCTGATTCCCAGAAACTGGTAGTCGAGGTAGAACATAACAATCGTGGCAAGTCGCCATTGATAGCCTTATTCTCCCGTGATTTTGTCTAATCTCCTTTTAAAGCTATATGTTAAGGGTATAAAATTAAGTTTTGAATTGCTATGAACTTTATAGATTAAATCCATGTGTTTTCGTAGTAGGAAAAGGTGGCTCATGAAAGGGGAAATTCTCACAAAAAAGGACACTAGCATTCATGTTTTCTGGTGATGAAACCCGTGGTGTTATGGTATTATATAACCTACATTGATATTAACTGATCCAGTTGCTTCCACATGAGGTGTGCTTTGCTGTGCTGAAGCATTGCTTTTCCATTGTTACCTGAAAAGGAAAGGTTGACACCAATTAAATTATGTCATTGTGTGAACAGAACAACTTTCACTCCACCAAACATAATTTCACCCTCTTTCTCCCCACGCCCCTAAATTTGCTCCAGAGGGTGGGGTCGGGGAACTCCCAGAACAGATTTGATATGGTGCACGGGAAGCAAGAGGGAGGCAAAGTTTTGATGCACAAGCAGAAACCCATCTGCTTACACAATTACTTCTCTGGATACAATAAGTCAGTAAAGTCTTGTCTACCGCCTCCCTACAGGAACAGGAACTGACAGTGAGACAATTGAAAAAAACTTACTCATTGGTAATCCACCCGCTATGATAAACAGAAAGCAATAAAATGGGAAGGACTGTGTACTTTTATTTAAAGGTACAGGAGCCCCCCAAAGCATCAAGGGTACTTTGCATTGCTACACTGGTCAGGCTGTTGCTGTGATTGCATAGCACTGTACAATGGAGTCACATCATATGCGGATTTAACTTAGGCAAATTCAACTATGCATGGTCAACCAAAAAAACCAAAAAGTCTCCACAGCAGGACACCTGTCCCTGTAGCACAGCGGTTCTCAACCTGTAGGTCCCCAGATGTTGTTGGACTACAACTCCCATCATCCATGAGCTCTGGCCTTGCTAGCTAGGGGTGATGGGAATTGTAGTTCAACAACATCTGGGGACCCACAGGTTGAGAAAGGCTGCTGTAGCACATTGAAAGGCAGCGAGGAACTCCTTCGTTTGCCTTGTTCCCCCTTTCCTCTACCAGGACCCCATCCAGTTTAAGGATCCATTCCAACCTTTTCCTTCTGCCTCAGTGACTAGGACCTGCCTGTCTCCATCTCTCTCTACCTCCCTCCTTAATCCTCCCTTTAAAAATAAAATAAAATTCCCGGATTTCTCCCCCTTGAAGAGAGCTCTTTCCACCTGCCCTCCAGGTTTGCCATGGAGGAGAAGAAGGGAGGCCTCAGAGAGAAGGGGAAGGTCTGCCCCTTGTCAGTCAGTGCCTACCACAATCCCATCAGTGGGAGGAGAAGGTGGGAAGGCCTCTCTCCCACTCTCACTGACTCATCCAGTTCCTTCTCGCTGGCTTTAGGGAGGCACAGAGACCAAGGTTGGAATAGGCAGAGGCACAGGAAAACAGGCAGTAGCATCTCACAGCCAGACAGGGGAGGGAGAGTAATTTGGAAGGAGAATGTATGTTACGGATGATTTAAGGTAATGCTAACTGTACAGTACATGATTTTCCCCTTAAGCACTGACTTCGGAACACAATCCGCACAAAAGATGTACAAGATTTGCTGCAAATCAAGGTGGGGGGAAAGATAAGGACGCTACAGAAAACATAGACTGCAAGAATTTTACATTGTCGTTGTCTGGGTTCTTCATAAAGAGTAGGCAAACAAGATTGCCAATTCCAGAGAAAATGGCTAGTGGGGAAGCAACATCTGTTAAATTTTCATGAACTATAGATCTTTGAGGTGCTGAAGGCTGCAATCTGTTTTTTAAATGGCCTGATAAATTTTCGTCCTCATTCTCATACTTAAGGGGCTACTTAAGGGACCAAATAATGATTTTTCACTGAATAGCAAGGCTTTATGCATTGCCTGGTCCTTCCCCCACCACTCCCAAAGCAATGTGCATTTTCCCCAAAGTAGAAAATGTTGTAGATATGATATAGCTATTTCTGGGGTTGTCAGTACCTTATATTTTAAAAGGTAACACAAAGACTCCTTTATGAATATATTCCCACTAAATGTGTGATGAAACTATATACTTTCAGGCTTCACTTGGAATTCAAAACAAATCTCCACAAGTCTTGAAAACAAACATTTTTGTGTGTGGGGAAATACCACTTCTAAATAAACCCTGGGCCTTGTCACCTATTGCTGAGGGAGAAATCTAATCTGAGTCTTGTATTCTCTCATGCTCCTTTCTCCTTCCACCCCAAAAGGGAAAAAATAAGAAGTGAAGGGTTTATACGATATTGGCTCATTTGAATGTAGTCCCTCCCTAACCAGCTGTGCTTTGAAAGAATGGTGGAGAGAAAAGTTTGGTTTCCTGTTTGTGATCCTGTATTTCTGCGTGGTGGATTCCCGCTCCTGGCTATATTTTAATGGAAACAACAGATTTGTATGTGAAAGAGTCCTTAGCAGTTGGAGGGGGGATTCATAAAACAAAGTGCCTTTACGAAAAAAATTGTGGCTCTCAAGTGAGTGTTCCTTTCAAGTATGTTTTATTTAAAGGCCTGACTCATATAGAGTGTATTTCTTTGGGCCCTTATGGGATGAACATTGCAAGCAGTGCTTCAAAAATGCTGGCGTTGGTTTGGCTTCCTGTAATTTTGCCCCCACGTGAATTTCATGATAGCACAATAGTGCCATTGCCATCATGCTAAGACGCATCCTATGGTATCTCCCGTCTGTGTAGGTTGTTTGTCAACTACTGTTTCGGAACACATTTATTATTACATTTTCCCCTTGCAAGCATGGTTATGATCTTATGATCTGCTCCGTAGCATTGTAACAATGAGTGATGTTCTGAAGCTAAAATTATGCCTATTTAAACTTTCCCTTCCTGTTTAGAATAAAGTGCAAGGGCACTTTTTCAAAATACATGCCAGCTCTCATTTTTAGTAACTGTCAAAGATGAATTGTTTCAGTGTACATGCTGCCTCTAAGCATTATGCACAATCCATTGTATATTATGTCCCACAAATACTTTTGCAGGATTTAGCTAAATGTCTTTTTAAGTGTTGCAGGAATAATCATTCTGCAGTAGAAGTGTTATACCAGTTTCTTATTACCTTTCCTGGGCATTGAGGTGAGCTGAATTTAAGTAACATATAACAGCATCTTCCTATTTACTTTCTTAAACCCTACAATGCACTAAAGCTACTTGTGGCTGGGACACACATTCCCTTAAGACACTTAGAAGGACACTTGTAACGTGAATGTTATTGGTACACAATTATATTAGAGCATGCTCCATTAACAGTAAAGATTACGTCCGTCAGGCATGCACATATATAAAAGTATAGAGCTAAATTCAAAGCTGCATTCAGAAAAACATGGTAAAGTCTTGGCTTGTTTCCTTGTTTTTTTTGCAGGTACAGGGTGCATTACTTCACGACTTCCCCTTGCTCCGCTGACAAGTTCCTCAGGCTTATAACTTGTTTCAAACCTTCTTCACAAGCAGAGTGAAGGTTCTATAGTGAAACTGCATTTAACCCATTTTTGGATATTTGCATATATAAAAGTATGCACACATACTGCCTGCATCCCATGTGGCTGCTCATGTTTAAGGAGGGTGGAATGTACACACCCTTTTAACCCTCCGTTTGCATAGACTCTTTGGCCTGAAAGTGTGTGCATTGTCCCTAACTTTCCAAGTACAGGATTCCCTGGGTATTCACAGTCTTTCCTTAGCTTTAGCCTTAAGAGTTTACTGGGTTGACGAATAGTCCTATCTTAGTAGGAACCTAGCACAAAAATACGACTTTGGCATAGTATGCAACATACAGTTCCAGTCAGTTTAGTTGCCAAAATTCAATGGTGGTTACACTAGAATGCATTTACATCTTTATGTCACATTAGTTAAGAAAGAGAAGCCCTTTCCTCTTCATCCCCTTTTTGTATTTTCCACCTCCTCTCCATCTTTGAAATGTGGCAAATTGCAGTTTCACATAAAACACAACTGGTTCTGCATGACAGGTTAAAAGCAGCTTTTGAAGGACTGAATGTGTCATAGCTGAGTCAGCTGTACTGCCTTGCTCAGTTTTCCCTTTGTTGTTTTATTTTTTTTAAGGGCCAACGAGCACTAAAACTTCCAGTTCCATTCAATATTAGTATGACTTTGGACCTTGCGATTAAGTTACTCAGGCTGAGTAAAGATGTATTGTTAACCGCCTAATGTTACGTCTGGTAAATAGCCGGTTGCCATGACAACTGCCTGGAAAGGTGGTGGGTCATTGGTACCACATAACTTTCTTTAAATCAAACATGAGCAAATTCCGGAACTAGTCTTTAGGATAAAAAGGAAGGAAAAGTTTCAGACAGCTTTTTCCTTTGGTAAACTTATTTCTCGCTTAGTGGGTAAGGGGCACGGAGTTCTCTTCTAAAAATCCCAACCAGACGCGTGTGGGAAATTAGGATTAGAGCACAAGAGTACTCTTCGCTCCTGTTCATAGCAAATGGTGTTGCTGTTGTGAGAGTGGAGCAGACTTCCCTTTCTTCTTCCCCCCACTGAGAATCTGCTCCAGATGGTTGGGGGAACAGATTTTGGGGGCCAACAGGAGGCTGCAGGGGGAAGGAACATAGGAAGCTGGCTTACAGTGAGTCAGTCCACAGAGGTTCACAGAGAACTCAAGAGAATACTTTCAGGTATACAGTGGTACCTCTGGTTACGTACTTAATTCGTTCAGGAGGTCCGTTCATAACCTGAAACTGTTCTTAACCTGAAGCACCACTTTAGCTAATGGGGCCTCCTGCTGCTACCGTGCCGCCGGAGCACGATTTCTGTTCTCATTCTGAAGCAAAGTTCTTAACCCAAGGTACTATTTCTGAGTTAGCGGAGTCTGTAACCTGAAGTGTATGTAACCTGAAGCGTATGTAACCCGAGGTACCACTGTACATGAGACTAGCTTTAAAGAGTACATAATATTAAGCTGATTTCTTAGAAAGAATTGTAGTAGCTGCTTTTTACCCAGCCATTGAATACTATTGAAACTTCACTAATAGTCCTTTCGAAAACCACATGAGTGTAGCTTTGCAAATATAGCATCCATGTTTATCTTATTCCTGGATAAATGCAATTGTACTGTTGATACAAGGGGTAACATTGTTATGATAAACGTTACACAACATGTGCGTGTTTTAAAATTAAAAAGCAATATTATTGGTGCTTGGTAAATAGAATGAAGGGAGAAGAGGGGAAAGGATCACTTTCAAGCACAGAAAAAGTAGCATTTGCCTCCCAACAGACTGAACATAAAACAAGCCTTGCTGGGTCAAAGCATCCAGCACCCTGTTTTTTTACACTGACCAACCATCTATGTTTGGCAAGCAGAATCTGAGCTCTGCCCACTTGTGATTACCAACAGCTGGCATCCAGAGACTAGGGCTGGGCGATACATTGATTTATCGTCCAAAACCAGTTTGAAGTTCCCATCATGATAATTGTTTCATAATATCTGAGTTGGCAATATATTGTGAATCACAATGTGTATAAGGGCTAGGTGATCAGCATCGCAATAACTAACCAGCTAAACATTGCGATAACACACTAGCTAAACATTGCAATCTACCACAATGATAAGGGATACCTCTCAGTCTGCCTAAATGACAATATTACCAATTATCACACACTCAGTCTCATCAGCAGGCAAGCAAAAATGAATCCCAACAGGACTTTTGGTTTGGGGCTTGGCTACCAAATGGTTGTATTCAGGACAATCTAAAGTACGGCAATGAGTCATAGTGAATATAGTTAACCTGGGGCTGCCAGATTGCCAGCAGGCCTACTAGGAGGTAGAAGCAGCAGTGGCAGAAACAGCTTGCCATGACCGCGGTATGTGCTGACAGTAGTGGCAACAACCTGCAAGGCCTTACGGTTGTGGCACAATGAGTGGTGGCCTGCGAGTCCTTGTGATGGTGATGGGAAGGGGCAGCAGTAGTGGTGGCAGCCTGTGAGGCCTCACAACTGCAACACAAACAGTGGTGACCTGTGAGGCCTGGTGGCAGTGATAGAGTGATGGCAGTAGCGGCAATGGCCTGCAAGGACTCACGTCAGTAATAGGACACAGCAGCAGTAGCATCCTGCGAGGACTCACAGCAGTGACAGGAGGCGGCAGCAGTAGCAGCAGCAGCTTGCAATACCTTGCGGTGGTGACGGAGTGGCGGCACCCTGCAAGGCCTCACAGTGGCGACAGGAGGTGGTGGCAGTAACAGTGGGATGCATTTGGCTTGCCTGCTGATGAAAGTGACCTTGAGGTGATTGTTAATATCATCATCAGTTTTAGACCCTTAAGTAGCAGCAGTTTCCAGGACATTGTCCCATTCATTTCTGTGTAGTTCCTTCCTTATTTCTGATATCATTATATATCAATATATCATGATGTTTAGCTGGTGATGTATCGCGATGTTGAAAACCAGTTATTGCTCAGTCCTGCCAGAGACACATTGCTTCATATACCGGGCATAATGCATAGCTATATCATGACTAGTAGGCATCCAGGTTGGCGGCCGTCACAATGAGACTAGTGGGTTTTATTTTGTTTTTCTCCTTTTATTTTCTTAGGAAATGAAGTTCTCACTCCAGGAGCTCCAGTTGGAAATGGTCTGACGTCAGAGGCTGCTGAAGCCCTTGGCCTTGCTAAGGGGACTGCAGTAGGCACGTCTCTCATTGATGCACATGCTGGAGGAATAGGTATTCTCTAAAAGGGTAGCTGTTTTTTCTCTGTTCCACTTCCATATTAAAAGCAGAGACTTGTGCTGCAAAGGCTACATTCCATATGCATTTTCAGTATTGGTTGCTAGGTAGGTATAATCAAGTAAGGAAGCCTTATAGCACGGGAGCCTTTAAAGGGAGCTATTATGAGGAATATGACAGTATGTATAAAACTGTTCTGGTATGTTACCCTGGACAACACGGCTAATCTGTTTGGGATGTGGGGGAATAGAGAATCCTGGCTGCATGTAGGAGACTGGATTGAATAGTTTTTGAGAGCAATTGCTGTCCTACAAGTCTCTGATTGTGTGATCTTGCTCGGTGCATCCCAACAATTTCCATCTTCTGTTAGCTTGAAATACATTGGCAGCCTTTAGATTTGGGAAGAGGCAAGGCTGCAAACCTCCTGGTTATGATCTTGAAGTCTGAACGAAATAGCGGAATTTAAAACAAGATAAAAATCCTTATATGTTGCTTTGTCAGCCTTTGCTCTTTGACATGCTTTATGTTTCAAGTGTGGAAACACAGCTCCTTTTACCAGTTTGCCACCTACTAGTTTAACCTAATGTCAGCACAACTTACAGGCCTTGCTTCATGAGTGGTAGCATGGAAGTTTATACGTGGAAGGTGAGGAGAGTTAGACATTGGGTACGCTAAGCAGCGTTACAGAGGATTCTCTTATGTTCTGTGGTTTGGAGCAGACCTTCCCATTTTGCACACCTGCCCGACCTGCACGTGGCTCACAATGTAGATCACTCCAGTGTGTGGAAGGGAGGGAAGGCAACTTGTACAACACACACTTTTCCAGCTGAATATGTGTGTGTGTGGGGGGGGGGGATATTTCCTTCAGAAATTCAGAATGGAGCTGCGCCTCTCTTCAAGATAAGAAATTCCCAAGTAAAAACCAGTTTCACATTTTGATAGCTGGGACGTAACCACAAGAGAACAACTGTACCAAAGCTCTCCCAAACATACATTCCAAAAACAGAGTGTACTACTTTTAACAAACTAATATCAGTTAGAAGGATTAATAAGAGGCTGTGTTCTTGGCAACCCCAGCCAAACGTGGCCTCAGCAAAGGGCAGGGTATTTGTTTTGCACTACTGCAAGTTTATGTGAAGTTGATCTGAATGCAAACTCAGGGATATACAGAGAAACCACAGTGGAAGAGGCCGGAGCATATGAGGCCACTTGATTTTAAATGCCAGATATGAACTTAGGTTTTGAATGCTAAGCCCCATGGGGTGAAAATATTTGCCCACAGTATACTCAAGAGATTTGATACTCTCTCCATAATAGACACATTAAATATTTTAATGTGCATTTCATTAGTAATCCGATGTGATTCCCTTTTCAAACTCTGCCTGTTTTGGTATGGAAGGCATGTGTGTGTACGTGTGTTTATTTTAGAGACGGAAGATGCCATGCCAGAGTTTAGGGCTACTAAAAATCTTCCCAGCTGTTTTCCTTTTCACATGTTAATTTTGACATTTGGTTAACCCTCAGAGAGGCCACTGCCTGTCAAGGTGGACAGTTCTGAGCCAGATGGACTAATGCTCTGACCTACTCTTAAAGCTGCTTCCTAGGTTTCTGCACCTGCAAAATGCAGGGGAAATGGCATGAGGACCAAACTTGACATGACGTGGGACACGTAAATAGCAGTGAAATTAGTGTTTGAATTTTTTTTGGGAGGGGGAAACAAGAATACGGGTGGGATGGGGTGACTATTGTCACCACAACAGTACATGAAGAGGGAAGGCTTCATTCTTTCCTTCCATCATGCCTCCCCACCAAAAAATATTGTATCTCATACTCCCTACTTTGAACCCTTGAAGGGAAGCTTACACTGTTGCCAATGCGAGCATCTCTTCCAGGATACACGTGTGTGTGTGTGTGTGTGTGTGTGTGTGTGTGTGGCAGGAACAGAAAGAGTTAAACCTTCCCTCCCACCATGCTGCACTCCTAACAAAATTAGGGAACCAGAAAAGGAGAGGAAAGGCATTGAATAAAGAGGAACATAGGAAGGAAGTTGCCTTATACTAAGTCAGACCATTGATCCATCCAGTTCATTACTGTCTATAAGGTAAGGTAAAGGTAAAGGACCCCTGGACGGTTAAGTCCAGTCAAAGGCGACTATGGGGTTGCGGTGCTCACCTCACTTTTCAGGCCGATGGAGCCGGTGTTTGTCCATAGAGAGCTTTCCAGGTTGTGATGGAAGCCAGAACGGTACCTATTTATCTACTTGTGCTGGTGTGCTTTCGAACTGCTAGGTTGGCAGGACCTGGGACAGAGCAGCAGAAGCTCACTCTGTTGCATGGATTCGAACCGACAACCTTCCAATAGGCAAGCCCAAGAGGCTGATGTTTAGACCACAGCGCCACTCATGTCTTTAGTGACTGTCTGTCAACACCATTACTGGCCCCAACAACATCACACATACCATCTCGGGACTATTTAATTGCTCATCGTCTAACATTGTGTATGCCATCAAATGCCAACAGTGTCCTTCAGCTCTCTATATTGGACAAACAGGCCAAACCTTACGCCAAAGAATAAACGGACATAAATCTGACATCAAGAATCACAGAACAGAGAAACCAGTAGGAGAACACTTCAATCTCCCAGGACATTCTATACAAGATCTCAAAGTAGCTGTTTTACTACAAAGGAATTTCAGAAACAGACTGGAAAGAGAAGCTGCTGAATTACAACTCATTACCAGACTTAAAACCATGAAAAGACCTGGGCTGAACAAAGACATTGGATTCTTATCTCACTATACATAACTAAACCATTTCTCACCTTCCCACCCCTTGCCTTTTCCTGTAAGACCTATTACAGTCGTTAAGAGTCGTCAAGAGGCTCTCTCAGCTATCTGCCTATCTCCCATTCCCACCACCCTTCTGAGTAACACCCCTCCCCACCTTCTCACTATATAGAAGGATCTGGCAACTTCTGTTTCAGTGTATCTGAAGAAGTGTGCATGCACACGAAAGCTCATACCAAGAACTAACTTAGTTGGTCTTTAAGGTGCTACTGGAAGGAATTTTTTTATTTTGTCTGTCTATAGTGACTGTCAATAGCACTCTAGGGTTTCAGACAGCAGTCTGTCCCAGCCCTACCTGGAGATGATTAAAAATAATAATAATTTTATTATTTTTACCCCTGCCCATCTAGCTGGGACTAAAGCAGATACTCTCCCTCTGAGCAATGGCCTTTCCCCTAAGGAATAAACCTAAGAGGAAAAGTTCTCAGAGTGCCCAACATATTTTATTGCTGCTCAAAAAAGGTTTCAAAAAATCCGGACAAGCAGTATAAGGTAGGCAGATGATTAGAAATGCAGAGCAGGAAGGAATATAGAGCTGAAGCAATCCTTTGCCAGCCTACTGTCAGCTTCTTCCATTTTTAGAATGGCTGGGAAGCTGGAACCAAATGAGACAGGATGCAGCTGGGTCTCGTTGGCATGTTTCTCACAAGCCCAGGTGTAAGGCAGTCTTGAGCTGAATTCTGTACATGCTTAGTTGTGGGTAAATCCCACCTGGAAAACGAGTTTAATTTTCCTTGCTGTCGTTTTGCCTTTGGACAATCCATCCCACAATTTCTTTTGAAAGGAAACCAAAACTGAGTAAGAAGGCATTCTACCAGCCCAGTCTGGTGCAGCAGGTGGAGGACTGAGGAACTTGCATCTGGAATCTGTGAAAATTCTGTTTCCCTCATAAATGTTAGGTTTTCATCCACTTCTCAACGTGTGTGGATTTGTGATGAGCCAGGTATTCAGGATTTGGTAGTTAAAAACAGTTTAAACAAATTGCAGTCACAGGAATAAGGTGGGCCCTAAAAACATCTATCTCATTTGTCAAAGGCCTAGCGAAAGAGGTGGGTTTTCTCAGGATTTCAGCTGTGTGGCAAACACCAGAGTGTACAAATGCTGCTACAAACTCATGAAGACTTCTTGACTAAAGTTCAAGGACTATGAAGGCAGCATTCATTCTACTCAAGGCACATTTTCTATGCGGTTACTATATATTTTGCCATGTGACTCATTAATAACAATGTGATGAATACACATTTCTTCAAGTTGAGATTAACCTTGCTTAACGTGACATACACATTTTGAAATACATAAAGGGTTTTAAACATCCTTGTACACTTCTAAATATAGCACATATTTGTACAGGAAATTCCTTGTAGATATTCTCTATGCAATACCCTTAACACAACGTGGAATATTTGCTTGGGCTCACGGTAAAATAAAGAAAGCTGAACCATTAGCAGGAAGTTCTAATTGTTTCTGTTCTTCACAAAGGAATAAATCTCACGTGCATATGATACATCCCTTGCATGATCCTCCAGTTATGAAGAGGGTATCTTTTACCATACCTACTGCGAGTGATTCACGTTGATGCACAGACATCAACGAGACAGTAGTAGTGATCAAAATATTTTAGAGGCCCCTGTACTCACGATAAATAATTTGTTTAATTTCTTAAGAGAGATTGCCATGTAAAATACGATGTTATAAAGGATAATTCAAAGTTTGGATTATGTTGCCACTTTAGCTCTAGGCCAGAGCTTTCCAAACTTTTCATGTTGATGGCACACTTTTTATACTTACATCATTTTGCAACACAGTAATTCAGTTTTACTAGCAAACCAGAGAGTAAACTAACCCCTTTCCAGCCCTGGAAGGAGCATGGGGAACATTCATGCGACACACCTACATACTGCGGCCGACACACCAACGTGTCGTGACACACAGTTTGGAAAGCTCTGCTCTAGGCATTAGTGTTTTGATATGCCCCATTTGCTCCCCATGCCTACAATTTTATCTGTAAAATCAGATAACAAAAGAGCTGTCATACAGAGTGCAAACGGGCACTTAATCAAAGAGAGAACTTTCAGTTTAAGATTGTATATCCACATATCACAACAGACCATTGTGTTTTGCCACCTTTATCAAACATGGCCTGGCATAATTTCTGCTTTTGTTAAGAACATTTACATGACTAAAAACAGTCTGGCTATTGCAGTCCATGATAACAGACATAGGGAAGACTATTCTCCATAATGTTGCATATGGGAGGTTAATATGCAGATTTGTTCTTCTTTAATGACGGATTCCACTATAGAAATTCAGTGTTTAAGGAAGGGATATAATAAGGGATACCAGAGTTGCATCATCATTATTATTATTATTATTATTATTATTATTATTATTATTATTATTATTATTATTTTGTTAACAGGTATAGTATTGCATTGTCAGATGGAATGTATATATATATATGTGAATTATATATCCAATTTAGTGGGGTGTGGGGAGACAATGACTGTTGGCATTCACATGAATGTTGGAAATCCCAGATGAACCTTTTGAATGTCAGTGCTCACTACAGTATGTCCTTGTTTGTGAGACAAACACTGGTGAATGCTGAAAGCCTCATTTCAGTTACTGTCAATCATTCATTCATCGACATTCACCATATTTCAGAGACTGAATTTAATTGTGACAGATATAGTGTTTGGTGTTGTCTGTAATAAGGGGAACAATGCAAAGCAAGGAAAATGAATTGGATTGTTGCCTCCTTGTGTGGCTTTGGCCAATTCACCTGCAGAAAAGCCAATGGGTATGGGCAGAATGCAGAGTGACTATAGCCCTGTTCCTTCAAATTGTATTGAATGGCTGTGAAATGGAGGTGAGGGGTGGCAATTTTGAGCAGAAATCAGCAGGCAGGAGAAAAGTGCCAGTCTCTTCCTCTGTCCTTGGCGATTGCTCCCAACCTGGTGTCATTCCCCACATCTACTTTCTTTTTTAGGTGGGATGTAAGACCATAAATAAGCACAGCTAGTATAAAAATGGACCGTGTGGGGGAGTAAGAATTGGAAGGAGGAAGACTGCAGGCAAACAAAGTGTTTAGCACCCCCATTTTTCTCCCAGCCATTTTCTGTTTAAAACTCAGGGGACCCCTGTGTGGGTGCCCAAACACCCTCTGTAGCTTCATCTGAAGTCGTGGCTGTCACTCCAGCTGTGAATCCTGATTGATGATGATTGTTCTCTCTTCCATTAGATTGATCAATACTTTTATGGGGGGCGGCGGCGATGTATTAGCCAAGTAGAAGTAGAGAAATTGGCTTCTCTGGTAACACTGTTTGACAGCCTTCTCAGAGTTATGTCTTTAAAATTGGGGTTTCTTATATATTTTTTGTCTCTCCACACCAGGTATGATTGGAGCCAGAGTGCAAGGACATAACTTGCCCTGTGAAAACCAGCCAATTACATCCCGAGCCGTTGTGATATGTGGAACGTCTTCATGCCACATGGCGGTAAGTTGGGAGCAGAATCATTATGCCAGTCACATAAATCCGGCTGATGAGAAACTGCCCTTTAAACACCTCTTTTAATTTATTTGCCCTTGTGTATCCTGTATATTATGAAGTACTTTGAGAGACTTCTTATAGATCACCATACATCTGCTACTGAGAAACATCTTTAATAGTAGTAGAAATCAATACGAAGGGAAAGGCACAAAATGTAAAAGCAAAGTCAGAAATTATTCTACTGCGATTTCAACTGGACAGTGTGAAATTGGAGCCGGAGACTCGCGCTTAGAGTAACCCATGATGAGCATGTCACTAATGTATAACTGAGTACTCAGTGTCTTTAGAAAATCCCCTTTAGCCTTCATCTCTCTCACCTCCTCTCTCAATCAATATAAATCCATCTTGTGCTGAGCACTCTAATGATCTATAGAATTATGAGTTGCATTGCGGCTCCAGAAGAGCCCAGATAAGCAATTTTTGCTTCAATATTATTTTTTTCTCACTGAATTAGTGGAAAAGCTTTTTCCTGCGATTGCAATTAAAGTTTACTGTCTCTCTCTCTGTCTTCAGGCATGCGTGTGTGTGTGTGTGTGTGTGTGTGTGTGTGTATATATATGCATGCCTGAAAGCATTCTGTCTTCTTGTCTATCTTATTCAGTCATCTTATTCAGTCATTTTCGTTTCATTTAAAACTTGTTAACTTGCTTAAATGAAGACTGAATCATTAGATAGGATTTCACTAAATTATATGCAGCAAAATAAATAATATGTGCGTTATTCACAAATGACAGTGTACACATTTTTGGATTTGTGTGTGTGTGTTTGTGTGTTTATACAGACACGCACAAACAAACATATGAATTCGGGGTGGGAAATTATAAACTGATGTTAGAGGCAAAGGAAGTAAAGTATAGATTCAGGATGACACTTCATGCAGCTGGTATACTGCCTCTGACACTGGAGCCATCATGTTAATATTCATTACTCGTCACGCATGTTTCCAGTCCCCTTTTAAAGCCATCCAAGTTGACTGCCATTACTATGTCTAATAGCTAATTCCATAGTTTATCTGTGCTCTGTCTGAAGAAGTTCCAGGGTTCCTTGGTTCCTGCTGGCAGATCCCAAGCACAGGCAGGGGTAGCCAATAGAATGTAGAAGCAGACTGGCAGCAGAATGGAGAGACAGGCAGGATGAAAATTAAATGGGCAGTTCCCAGGAAGGGATAGCAGGAGCTAATACAGCTGATAGAATTTTCAAGGACCAGGGGATGGTTGACTAAAGCAGTAAAGTTTCTGATCACCAGATCCCAGAGAATTGTCTCTGAGGGAGAACTGTCACCAGAAGCATATCCAAGAGTTGGCAAAACTGCTTCCCGCCCCCACCAGGGGCACAGGCCCCCAAAAAACCCACCCCAGAAATCTGTCTCCAGTTATCTGTTCATGAGAAATGGCACGGCGGTCTGAAGGTAGACTTCTGGAGTATATAACGTATATGTGTGTGGCAAAGTGCTGCCGCTGTCGCAGCAAGATTGAATGCAAGAGAAGCTTCCCTTCCCTCTTGCAAAAAAGTGTGCATTTTTTCTGCCCTTCCTCTTCACCTGGCCCTCACTTCATGTACTTGGGTCATGTAAAATGTAGTAGTTTCTAATGCAGCTATTGCGGCAAAGTGTTTTGGTCCCCCCCCCCCCACCGGGGCTGCACCGATACTGCTCCTTGCCAAGGGCACAAGGGACCCTAGGTATACCTCTGTTGGCCACCTATTTGTAATTCATGTTGTAATGCCCTGACTAGCTACAAATGCAGATCATGTGGACAGAAATGGGGAGGAAAAGGCATCAACCAATCCTCTAATTTTTCAAAACCGATAAGAGATGCGGCAGAAAGGAGAGTCTTGTGCATGGGTAGGCAAACTAAGGCCGGGGGGCCGGATCCATCCCAATCGCCTTCTAAATCCAGCCCGTGGATGGTCCGGGAATCAGCGTGTTTATACATGAGTAGAATGTGTCTCAGTGGACCATCCCCCTGCTGAAAAAGTTTGCTGACGACCCCTGTCTTGTGCCCTTATGCCTCTTTCAGCTCTCTCTCCCATCTATGATAAGGGTTACAAGTTTGTTGTGATGATTACAAAATAAGTGAGGTACTTGGTACACCCTATAGAATGCCTCATTTGTTTGTGCAGCGGGACTCAATAACAGGGCAGTATGATCAAGGCCAAAGTGGCACATTTGGGACAAACAATAGTGATAATGTAAATTGTGCTAATGTTAGAACCCCACTTAAAAGTTGGTGTTTTCTATCAATAGATAACTGATGCTACATTCCTCTGCACAGTTAGTTAGCAGTAAGCCCTCTGAGGATACGTGCAAGAAAGCAAACATAGGAATACGCTGCAAAATCTGTTGCAGTTTCAAAATACCAAAACTACTATTCCCCCCCCCCGCCTTTTCACCATATTGCATTATCAAAGGCAATATGATTTCCCATCAGTGAACAACTAACAAATCTAAAGCTGCTGTGGAATGAATATATGAAAACTCTTTGGTTGAAGCAGTCTTTTATCTGTACCTGTTTATATACTGCGCCGACGACATAGGGCAGTTGTGTGTGCCTTTTTAATGATATGTATTTGCAGCTGCAGTTGGTTGAAATTAACTGTACCTTTTTTTAATTAGAGCCATAAAATCTAAGTTTATTATCCTCTATGTTTTTGTTAGAAATCTCTCCATATATATATATATATATATATATATATATATATATATATATATATATATATATTTCTCCTTCTCTTTGTACCAAGGGACCCCAAGGGCAATAGAGATGAATCATCAGGTTTAATTTAATGCAGTGGGAGAGAGACCTGTGTGGTCAGGCTGGCATAAAAAAGTGCCTTTGATCTGCTTCAGGTGCACTGAGCCCCAGCGAGCCAGCAACAATAATATCTTTGTGAGATGATCAGAGTAGAGAGCGAAACAGAGAGACCATGGGGAGGGGGGAATGGCCTGTATGGAAACTCAAGGCTTTCCTTTGTTGTGGTTCTGGCAAACGAAAAAGTCAACTGTCAGGAGAAATTCAGCGAACATAAAGCAGGGTGAAAGTGCAATGGTCGAGTAGTGGGTTTCTTTCAAAGGATCTTAACAACAAAGCACTCAAAATAATTTGCTGGGTTACTTTATTTTCTCGGGGAGTAGGGGCGGGAGAGAGGGTTGTGGAAGAGGAGGGGTTGCAAAGTGGCTCAACGTGCCGTGAATCAGACGAGTAGGCCTTCGGTATGGGCTTGTAAAATTATGAAAGATGCCCCATTACATCCCCTGCTTTTTTAAAAAAAGTCTAAGAAATTAAAGGAAATACTTTTATTGGTCATGCCTCTGGTATTTTGAGTGGTATAGAAGTCAATCTGTAATGAACCATTAGGCTCTTCTGTTGGGAATGTGGAGGAGATCACTTAGAGTACGAAATGACAACTGGGGTGGTGGCAGTAGGAGTTTTAACAGTTGACAGTTGGAAGGAGGAAATGAGCAGACGTAATCAGCATGGGAATTCCTACTGTTACAATACTATTTTAAATATTTTCTTCTCTTGTTTGTATCCAGCCCTTCTACAAGGCATGCTTGATTCTATGGTGTTCTCAGTTTATTCTTCCAACAATTTTTGCAAACAGCTTTCTCCTTCTCCCAAGTTCCATATCTTTATCTTTTAACCTCCCGTCATGTCCCCCCCCCATGTGTGTTTTTAAGATCTGCACACTTTAACAAGCTGAAATGGGCAATGATTAGATCATGCAGTTTTTGCATGCACCACGCCCAGCTTCTGCCATCGATCTGCGTTTTCACTTTGGAGTTGTTGACAATTGGCCCGAATAACCTGCTGCAGTTAAATTTATCTGTTGTGTGATTCTATCTTTCCTGGGTTTTGTAACGGTCCTTTTAAGATCAACAGGATACAAGCATTAAGGGATTGCTTGGGTGAATCTGTATGCTATAAATATTGTAAAAGGTTCTCAGTTGAGTTCAAAGGCATGTTCTTTGCCTGTTTTTGTTTCTTTGTTGGCTTAAAGAGCAACTTCAGGCAGAATGTGCTTACTCTGAATTGGTTCATCTGCTCCTCTTAGCAACTAGCGTATATAAAACAGCGCTGTTCTTGCTCCACAATATCCACCCAAGCTGCCAGCTTTGTTTACACAAATAGAGTCTGGAGCACGTTTCCAGCCTGAGAGCTTGCACAGTACGTGTCCTTTGCAGAACATCCTGGGGTGGAGACCGCAGAGGCACGCTGGCTCAAAGTGTTCCTACAGGCTGATCTCTGTAATCTCAGTGGGAGCCAGACCAGCAAGTGGTTTCAGTATATGTTGGCTGAGATTCGAGAGCAGAACATGCCACATAGTTAAGGCATCAGACTCCTTGAATGTTTATTGCAAAGGAGTCCTTTGCCGTGCCGGTAAATGTCTGCACAGAGGCAAAACGCAGCACACCACGCTATTGGGCTCGTGTGCTACATCGCGCTTCACGTTTTATGTAGCGGCACTTGGCAAAGTGCTTTCAGGGAGAACATCCAAAAGCTGCTTTCTGGATTTTCACCTTGCATTCTTCAGGCACCGCTGGCCCTTCCACTCTGCTCGAGTTAGGGAGTTGAAACGTGCTGTCTCCAAGGGGATGGAGCCGAATGCCCAGGGCAATGGATCTCTCCGCCAGCTGGCTGCAGCCCAGCAGTTTGCAAAGGCAGCAATTTGTCCTCCTCCAGATCAGTAGAGAGGGGTGGGGTGAGGGGTGTTGCAGGCAAATGAAAACAAAAGCAAAACTACTGCAGACAAGACACCCTGAAAGGACTTCAGAAGAACAATGGGAATGTAAAACTCTTCAGCCACACCATCTTCTCTCTCCCTGCTTTTTGGTTCACAAGTGGCAGAATGCATTTTCAAATGTAGCCTTTTAAAAGTCAGACTGCAGCCTAGTTATTTAATTCAACTGATATGATGGGCATGAATCTCTCTGTGATTGCAGAGAAATGCAGTTTTACAGCGGCATAATAGTAGAACTGCGCAGGTTAGCCCAAGACATTATACGGCCTGAAGCAGAACATCAGATCCCTCATAAGTAAACATGCATAGTGCCCAAGGCTGACCAAGTGGAAAATCTCCTGGGCATATCTGCTTGGGAATGGAAAAATAAAACATATACCGTATTTTTTGCTCTATAAGACTCACTTTTTCCCTCCTAAAAAGTAAGGGGAAATGTGTGTGTGTCTTATGGAGCGAATGCAGGCTGCGCAGCTATCACAGAAGCCAGAACAGCAAGAGGGATTGCTGCTTTCACTGCACAGCGATCCCTCTTGCTATTCTGGCTTCTGAGATTCAGAATATTTTTTTTCTTGTTTTCCTCCTCCAAAAACTAGGTGCGTCTTGTGGTCTGGTGCGTCTTATAGAGCGAAAAATACAGTAATCTAAAAATTGTCATTCATTGTCCTATGGTAGGTCTGGTCCCGGTAGAAAGTAAAGCACATGGATACTTTTCAAAGAACACAGCCTCTCTCCTGCTAAAGGTGGTGGGGAGAAATCTTGAATAGCTAACAATTAAATATACATAGTGTAGATGTTTGGACAGCAATTCCACCTTCTCACACAAAGACAACTGCTGCAAACTGTTACATTTTCTTAGCCACCCTGTAGGAATACGTGTGCCTTTGGTGCCATATAAAAGGTGGCAGAAGTCTATCTTGCAGAATAAGAACTGTCTGGTACTTCTTTGTGCCACGGTGAGCGACCAGGCTGCAGATGTGGCAATAGCTCTGGTGATGGCAGCTCGAGATTTGCAGTCTTGGTAAAAAGAAAGAAAGAAAGAAAGAAAGAAAGAAAGAAAGAAAGAAAGAAAGAAAGAAAGAAAGAAAGAAAGAAAGAAAAGTGGAAGTTGAAGTACCACAGGACAACTGGCCCCGTAATCATGGAAAAGCACATGAGATATGAATTGGTCTGGGTTTGCTAGTAAGGTTTTACAAATACTTCAAACTGTTGAGGACCACAGCAACTCCATTGGCTTAGGAGAATTTCATAGACAGTTATGCAGTGTAATTGACAGAGAGAACGCTGGAATCACATTAAACTGAAATCTGGAAAGAACACCATTGGAACCTACTAGGATGAGAGAGGAAAGATAAGCCATGAGTTGTGGATCAAATATTGAACTGACCTCATTTTTCAGGCACTTTAATTCACCAATTTTACAACCTACATTTAAACTGATTCAAATGGTCTCTCCATTTCCTGGCTTCTGAAACTTTCTACATTTTCCCTTAAGAAACGATAAATTTCAGGCACATTTGCACCATACATTTAAAGCAACATCATGCCACTTTAAACAGTTAAGAGAAGAGCCTTCTGGATGAGACCAATGACCCGTCTAGTCCAGTATCCCGTTCTCACAGCCAGATGCCTGTGGGGGATCCCACAAACATGGGATATGTCTTTTGCCCTCACAGGACTAAAATTCCCAGAGATCCCCAGGAAGAGAGACTGGTTGTTAAACCACTCTGAGAATTGTAGCTCTTTGGGGAAATTGGGGTCTTTTAACAACTCTTAGCACTTTTAACAAACAACAGTTGCCAGGATTCTTTGGGGGAGTTCTCAAAGTAGTGTGGTAACTGCTTTAAATGTACAGTGCAGGTATAGCTTCTTAAAAGGTATCTGCCTGCACGCATATTATCTCCAGTTTCTGAACAAAAGTAGAATGGAATCATAGAATCATAGAATCTTAGCGTTGGAAGGGACCCAAGAGTCATCTAGTCCAACCCCCTGCAACACAGAAATCACAGTTAAAGCATCCATGACAGATAGCCATCCAACCTCTGCCTAAAAACCTACAAGGAAGGAGAATCCACAACCTCCTGAGGGAGACTGTTCCTCTGTCAAACAGCTCTTACTGTCAAAGCTCCTTCTATTTGCAAATTTACGTCTTTTTATGGTCACAGAACATGAGATTAATTTTGCAGCTCTAAGTACAAAACCTAGAGACAAACCTTTTTGCCAGAGTGGGACCTATTTGACTGAGCCAAATTCACAGTTAATGTGTTGTTTCTTCCCTCTGTGTGTGTGGGTATTGTGCTTTGAATTGCAGTTTGCTCCGAGGTAATTGTCTATAAAGTGGGGTCCTTCACTCAGGATTCACCTACTCCCTGAGACTTGGTTCAAACCAGTGCTCTCCATCTTGGCATCCAGCACACTGTTGCTGTTTGCTTAGCCCGACTTGTCATAGCTGTCACACCAGAGCCTGTGGGGCTGAGTTGCTCTAGCATGATTCTGCTTCTGCCCAAGTATAGAAATTCTGCATAGAAACCCCCCTGCCAATCTGCCAGGTGTTAGAATGAGTACAGGGCACAAAATGTTCTTGTCTGAGGGGCATTCAGGCTTATCGGCTGCTGGTGTGGCTTTGTACCACCTTCAGTTGGTCACAACCGAAACAAAAACAATATGTTGCTGTTTATCCCCTTCCTAAAAAGTGTGCAGTTCTGGGTTCTAGCCAGCAGTTCCCTCTAAGCAGAACTTTCTCCTCGTCCACTGCTACCCTTCCTCAGGTGCCTTTTTTTCACCTGTCAGTCCTCATTAGCCTGTTTTTTGAGGAGGAGGGTTCCCCTGGTACAGTTTTTCATGGTGTGTTTTTTTAGTGCTCCAAACCATACTTTTCCCTTTGAGCATAGCATTTGGGTACAGTCCTGTTGGCTGTCACCAGCTGAGTTTGCTATAGGAGGCAGGGTTTTCCCAATAGGGGCTAAAGTAAGTTGAAGAACCGCATGTACTGTGGATCTATAGAACTACACTATCACTTCAGTCAATTGACTTTGCCATGTTTTCCCAGTAATGATTGCTTTGTCATGTGATGGTCGAGTCTCCCATCAGGTGACAGCAGTCCGCATTCCAAGAATTGCATGCACTAACTAAGCTTTTATTACACATTAAATAGCAAACCAATGGCTTATCTCAATGTATCCTGATTTAAGGTATTTAGGTTATGTATCGATCGATTTTTTTGTCTTTGCCATTTATTGCAAAGAGTTAGCCTTTTACTTCTTTAGCCAGTATAAATTGTCATTGTAAATATGCATATGCTTATGATATGTACATGCAGTATTTTCACTGTAATCTGAATCTTTTTTAAAAAATAACACACACACCCCCGCACATACTACTAGACCACATTAAATGTTTATAGAATAATCATAAAATTATACTGTGGATTTTATAGATTTTGAATAGGCAAACTTTATCAAATATTTAGAATCAGTCAAGATCCTCGTGCTTTGCAATTTGGAAGCAAATATAAAGTAATTGATAATATCCTATTTGTTTTCCCAAATTGGATGTTTTGAAGTTTGATCTTTCAACAGCTGGCCAAGTTTGTATTTTCAGTTGTAGAAATTGTGGAATTATATTTGGAGTGTTTGTAAATCTGGATAGCATCTCATGAAGTGAATGAAATAATATACCCAAGAGTGGATATCTAGATGAAAACTGCATGAGATAAGTTGGACATTGAAAGCTGTACCTTCTGCTTTATGAAATTGGTTTGGAATTGGGATATTTGAAAGTAATCATCATCATCAGGGTATTTAGTGCTGTCCTGTCCTGAAAATTGGAGTGTGTTGTGTTTTTTTTAAAGGTACCTTAATATAACAGACATCTGAAAATCCTACTAATAGGCATATAGGGTTGCTGCTCTGTATAGGGTTTCTAGTATGTGCAGCAGTGTCTGCTGTAAGTGGTATATTACTTTAGAAGGGTACAAAAAGGCATTTCAGTGCACAAGACAACACTGCCTGTGGAAGTGTACCCAGACAACCTTTGCATCCATTTATCAAAGCACTCTGCTTCCATTTCATGGCAGGTGGCACAGTAAATAGTAGAGGGGTGAAGGTTATTTTGTACTCAGACAGTTTCATTAAATGAAATGATTTTAAAGAACAACAACAGCGAAGAAGTGTGCACTCTAAAGTGCAGGGCAAAAAAATCTTTGTCTCAATTAGGAAGTACTAAACTTAAAAAAATAATCACAAAACCTAGAGATTTCATATTATATTTGTCCTATAACATATGAAACATGAAGAGCTGAAAATCTTTTTAAATATAATCTTGCACTTGGTAAATGCCTGCCCACATACAGATTAAAGTTGAGTTTTAAATCCTTTAAAAACTCAATTTAAGTTAAGATTTGAAAGTTTCTTAGAAACTTCATTTAGTACAAATGTTCAAAGCATAAAAAGAAATTAAAGTAGATAACAATCAATAAGATGGAACCATTTAATAGTTCCAGGATAGGATGGATGGATAAATTTGGAGGACCAACAATGTCTTAATCTGGACAGCTAACATTTTGTTGCTGATAGCTGAAGCAAAACCTTAAGAGTCTGTAATAGTTTTGCACACCTAATTTGTCAGTAACAATTATCTGTTCTATAGACCCAGAAATGCAAAGACATGCGTACGTAGTACCTCTTTGGATTTATAGTAATTAGAGACAATAACATGGATCTCATCAGCACATACAGTTTTAAGGAAGCGAGAAATTAAGAGAACTTACATCTTTCATCTACCACATTTGCTGGCCGTATAGACTTACATAAATTCCTACTCTGATCCTATTTTGAGAACTTGGCTATCACCTGGAAAGTAAATCTAAGTATTAATAGGGTGCAGAACTGTATGTGTACCTTTCTCAATTTTCATTGCACTATCCCAACCAAAGAGCCTCCAAGATGATTATGCTATGAAGCCAAGAATCCACTCACATTTACACCAGTCTTTTGACCATGTCACATCACTCAGTCGAACCCATTATTGCTTTGTAACACTACAGAGGTGCATTCAAGATAACTGAACACTAATTGCTAACACATGACCACATTTAATAATCCCCCCTCCACCTGTTCTGCGTAGTTCCAATTTGGATGTTTCTGAGAAGGTATGGCAATAACAAAAAACACACATCCTTGTATCTGTGTTCCACAGAACCTTGAGAACACTTGGAAATTCTGATCGCTTGGAAACACTGACCTCTTTTTTTACTACCTTTGCTAATGATGTCCAGACATTATGTGCTGGGGTTGCTGTTGTGGGAAATAACATTTGGATGCTATGATCACCTGTTAGCAAGGCTACATGGAACAAGACTATGGAGGAGGAAGAATGTCACTTGCCTTGTCCATGTATTCTTTCTCTCTCTCCAAATAATAGACATTGCCAGAGTGTTGTGGAAGCAGATCATGAAGTGGTTCACACACCACTGCTGTAATGTCTGGATCGGCTCAAAGAATGGTAACATGTGAGGACTTAATATGTTCTTCCATAGGTAGCTTTAAAAGAGCCTCTATTGGTGAGTGTAAGAACATCCTGTTGTGGCTTTGAGAAACGTGCAGCTTAAACAATCTGTACTGAAATGTATTTAGTCTCAATATATTTCAATAAGGATTAATTAACTTGCAGTTAATTCTATTGTAGCATTCTCATAAATATAAAAAGATAAAGGTAAAGGGACCCCTGACCATTAGGTCCAGTCGTGACCGACTTGGGTTGCGGTGCTCATCTCGCTTTATTGGCTGAGGGAGCCGGCATACAGCTTCCGGGTCTTGTGGCCAGCATGACTAAGCCACTTCTGGTGAACTAGAGCAGTGAACGGAAACACCGTTTACCTTCCCGCCGGAGCGATACCTATTTATCTACTTGTACTTTGACGTGCTTTTGAACTGCTAGGTTGGCAGGAGCAGGGACCGAGCAACGGGAGCTCACCCCATTGCGGGGATTCGAACCGCCGACCTTCTGATCAGCAAGTCCTAGGCTCAGTGGTTTAGACCACAGCGCCACCTGTGTCCCTCTCATAAATATACATGGGTGAAAATGAACTCTCTAATAAGATTGCCTTAGAGGGCAATCCAAACCCCGACCACCAGGGTCAGGCCTCAGTAGCCACATCCATACCTCTACTGTTGCAAAAACCAGGATGGAAGGTGGGGAGCAAGGAAAAATGGCCCATTGCTGTACCAGCTCCTTGACTCACCAGCCAAGGTAGTGAAGAGACCTGGATCAGGCCCATTGCCAGCAAATACTGTGCCCACAAACAGCCTTCTTTGAGGGTTTCTACTGGCAATAGCTTCCACCTGTCTGCCATTTAGCTGGGTGTATTTGGTTTCCTTCACCAACACAGCCAGAGCAGAGGGACACCGTACCCCATTTGCTTTATTGCCAGGTTCATCAGATACAGAGAAATCTTGAAGTCAGCTACCAGATTAGTTATAAAAACTCTACATTTGGGACTTTTTATTACTGGCAATTCATGGACACTGAACAACTTGTAAATATAGAACTCGCTTTTGACAAATCCATGGCATTCTCTAAATTCAATTCCCTATTAATTAAACCATTTCCCCCGCAAACAAATGCCATCTGGGGAAGGGGCATTTGAGTTCTCCCATGCCAAATATGCTATTGAGGGAAAGGGCTTTGAATCTCTCTAACAACAATTTTTCTGCACTTTCCCCCAAATGTTCCCAAGATTGAGACAAATCAAAAAGGAGCAAGGATCAAGTAGATTAAAATAGTGCAGGAGGGCCAGAGGTCCATGAGACCACAGAATGCTTTTAAGGTGCCAGTACAAAAAGCTTCTGGAGAAAATATGGTTTTCCATTGATCCCAGGCACTGATCCCTGACTCCAATCAAGACAGATACACACAAATATTTAAGCTTCTGCTTTCAAATGTCTGTGTCTTCGTTGAAGCCTCCCTCCCTCCTGCCTTCCTTCCTTGCTTTTGAAAATCCATAAAGCAGAACATTGCTTTTATGTTGGTGGGAAGGTGACGGGTTCATTTTGCTGTCTGCACCAGGAGATGGCATTTAAAACCACATACGAGTTTAGTTTCAAGCTTTCTTCCTTCTGTAAATGTGCACAGTTGTGATTCTGTAAAGCTAAAATAAACAAGACAACTCATCCTTTCATTTTGCAGTTGTTTCTACATAGAATTACGTTTTTCTAGCTTTCTAGAGTTTTGCAGGTCCCAGTTATCTGATGTACTTTTGATCCTCAAGAGTTTGACACTGATTTTCAGTAGGGCACGCCGAGGTTGAACCGAGGACTGTACCTCATCCAGATGATTTACTCATAACAAACCTTGCCTTCTGGCACTTGTATCACAGCTGAATACTGTTAAACTGGATTCATCATTTCATTTGTTTCTGACTGCTCTATAATGTTTACATATCTTGCATATTAGTTTAAATCTTGCAGGGAGTACTGACTGAGGTTAAATCCTCCCACACAGAGTTCTTTTTCATTTCTTCATCTTGCTAGAAAGTATTGAACTTTTATAAGAGTTGAAATTCTCTGAACCAAAAGGAGAGAGAAATCCTTGGGATAATTCAGTGGTTGAAAAGGGTTTGCATGCAACGCCAACAATGCTTTTCTCCATTTAACGGATAGAAATCTTCCTGCTAAAACAGTTGATGCTAATTGGTGATCAGGTAATCCAAGGGTGCCTATGAGCGACTCATTATGAAACAATATTGTACTGTTCTTGTGGCCGTAAGTGCAGTGGCTGTGATCCAGCAATTCCTAATGTGTGTGTGTGTTCTTCCAAGGTGGCAGTAGAGGACCTTTGACCATTTGGCCCATTTCAGCCAAGTCATGCCCACCTGGCCTGCACCTGATGTCATATTATGTCAGCCAAAAGGGGATTTGTAAATAACAGTGATTAGCTGATTGCCAGGATTTTGTGGGTTGTACCTTTGCTCTCACAGCTTGATTTTAAACTGTTCAGACAAAACTGGGGCAGCTGACGTCATTGTGACAAAATGGGTCACCTAACATCAAATTTGGCTGCTGGGAGTAATGATCTGGCCTACTGATGAAATCCAGTTCCCCAGAGTTTCTCAGCTATCTTCAAACAGAAGATGACTGGTAGATACATATACTTGGCCTGGAATTTTTCACTTCATAAAAGATAGTGGATCACGCCAAATGTCTTGAAGACTTTCTTGTTGAAGCAATGGTTGCCATTTCTTATTACCTTTAGTAAATAAAGATCCAACATAGAACTTGGTTTTGATCTAAGACCTTATGAGTTTCTCTACCACTGACCAACAGAGATGAAATGGCAGCACAAGGAACCAGCTGTAGGGTTTCTCAATCATCATGCTCTTTCTTGTGAACCATTGATAACTAGGATTATGCTAGTGGTGTGGGAATACAGTCCTGCATGGGAGAGAATCTTATTGTTGGAAATAACGTAGTCCCTGCGAGAAGTACATTAGCCATAGTCTTGCCACCACCAACTCTTCTTCCAGTGCATTGTGGAATAGTAGTAAAAGGTTAACTCTTTACTCATTAATGGGTTGGGGAAGGGAAAAGAAAAATAGAAATGGTTAAGGCTTGAGTTTTTCTGGCCTCCCCAGTTTCCGCCTTCCTCAACTGGGGATTGCAAGTTTGATCATATGTAATGTGAAATATGGGTGGGCTTGTCAAGAGCGAAGACTTAAAAGCATGTAAAACATATTAATTATCTGACTCTTGAGTCAGAAGTTACTACTGACCCACTCTTACTAGCACAATAATCAGATAATGATCCAGTGCTGTTTCATAAAAGTGTCCTCTGTTTGAGCCTGTTAATATGCTTCCTTGTCAGTGGAATTGAAGCAACTCCTAGGCTGCTACTTCACATTTTTACTATTTAATTCCCTAACTTGCACAAATGGTTAACCTCAGATTAGACAGACATTGGCTCTTTATAATAGACAACCAGACTGCAGCTGGTACATGGCTGGGGTTGAATATTTATTGAATCACTTTTCATGTTTGTTTAAAATAGTGGCAAGAAAGAAACCAGGAGCCACTTACTCAGACTTCATATCACCACCTGTTAAAGACCTTATCCCTTGTTTTTTAATTGAAGCGGTGGATGAAGGGAATCTTGCTATCTGCCCCCCACCCAATCCCAAAATACACTCTTTCCTGGAGATTGTCAGATCTCTTGGAACCATTGGTAGTCTTAATTTTACTGGGTGAGAGATTTAACATGAATTTGAATTACTTCTGCTTGGTTTTTTAATGTGCATTTTAACTTGCTAAACTACAAATACCCCTAAATTACCTCAAAGTACACTCTAGATGTCAGGAGCAGGCAGAGGTAAGGCTGGTTTAGTTTGTTAGGCTGAGTAGCAAATTGCATCTTTGTCTTACTGTAAAATATTAGCAATTTAAAGACCTAGATCTAATGTAATTTCAGCCTTTATTCTGCTGCTTTCTGGGATTCTCCTTCTCAGGTAACGGTGAACATGAATAAAGTGTGCAAATAGGCCACGAAATATTGTACAAATAATATTGTAATATCAGTTATTCTTTAAAGATATGCATTTATCTTTTTTCTGACTGGGCAGATCCTCAGTGAGAGTGATCGCATATTGTGGGAAAGGGAAATCTGGGGTGAGTGGGTGTATCTGAAACTCTGGAGTGATTTATTGGAAAGAGCAAATGGCCCTCAGCCAGATCCCAGAACCTCCTTTTATCCCTGTAGATTTTCTGGGAGAAGGACAAAATGATCCCCAGTGAAGAATAAAATGTCCACACCCATTGTCTGTGCCCAAAGATGTATTGATGTGCAAATCTTAATTGCGCCACACGTTTGTTGATAGTTTTTTGGAATGCATACAAATGGTATTTCAGTTGTAAGATGATATGAACATCTAAGTGTGTAACTAGAGCCAAGCTAGGGAGACGGAAATATCCTGTCCTGGCAAATTCTTGTTGGTATCCTCTAAAATACCAAGCCTGGCTGGAGATATTCAAAACCTGATGGTTTCCCAGAAGAACCAGTTAGTCTTTTAATTGGACTTTGAGTGCTGGCAGAGGCACAAGGTAGCTTTGGGAACAGTGCAATAATAATTTATGGAATGTGGTTAAATAATGGAGTAGGACACATAATATTTAGACCTTCCTGAAACTGCTCAGAAAACACATTTTAGATTCATATTTACAGCCACTGTCCCTAAGCATAACTGGAAGGAGGGTTTCATTTTTTTTAATAATAATTTTAAAATCCAGTTTCAGGAAAGGTATTACCTTTTGAAATAATTGCAGGAACTCTTGCTGTTCCATTTTCAAAGTTAAGTAAGTAGAAAGTCAATGTTTCAAAGACAGCTTCTGACATTGGTGCCAATTTTAACAAAATATGGGGGAAACTGGGCTAGCTTTAGTAGTGAGTCAGTATCTTTACCCCTCTAACTTCATGCCCAGTTTATTATTTATTTGCTGCTGCCACAGAAGTTGTCCAGTTAAGTTTATTTCCTCAGATGCCTTTTTTCACATGTTTTGCCATCCTGTTTTCCTCCCTGTGTAGGACTTGATCATGCAGCTCCATGGTAACTGCCACCATGAGGAGCCAATTACATAGGTAGATAGTGTTTAACACAGGCATAGGCAAACTCGGCCCTCCAGATGTTTTGGGACTACAACTCCCTAGCTAACAGGACCTGTGGCCGGGGATGATGGGAATTGCAGTCCCAAAATATCTGGAGGGCCGAGTTTGCCTATGCCTGGTTTGACATGAACACAATGTGTGTGAAACTTTTAAGTATCTGGATTTTAATTTCCCTCTTCAGATAAGCAAGTCCCCTGTGTTTGTCCCTGGAGTTTGGGGGCCCTATGACTCAGCTATGGTGCCGGGATTCTGGCTAAACGAGGGAGGCCAGAGTGCTACAGGAAAGCTGGTGAGTTTGGCTTTCTCTTCACAGTAAAGGGTCTGAGTTAAAAAAAGAATCGCTGCTAAGCTCCAAATGTGTTGGGAGCTAGTGGGATCGTATGGACTGCAGTGGGAATCCCAGTAACTCTGATAAAGCTACAAGCTAGCTGGGGCTAGTTGTGATAAGGGAACGTGTCCGTTCAAATCTTATAATCATCCAGTCATCTAGAACTGATGCATTACTAGTAATTATAGAAGTTATAATGTTGGTTCCTCATAAGCCATGGGAAACTTTGTCCATGTTATCATGGTATGTCCTTCTGATTCTCAACAGAAGAAAGATTGAGGCAAAATAGCCTCTTCTCCCTACATCAGGAGATAAAGGAGCCAGAACAAATATTTGTATAGTTATTAACTTTTTTTAAAACCTGAGACATAAACTATTTAAAATAAAAGCATGAAAGTGCCCATGGACCGCAGTTCCACCCATCCTATTCTAATCATTTTTTTGCTCAAACTGCTCTGTTGGCAATGAACGTGCACTAGGCTTTCTTACCAGGAGAGTTGCTGAGGTCAAGGGGTATGCATTAAAATTGGGTCATTTTAGAGGGGGGTGGGGGGCAGTTATATGTTAGTTTAATTACCAGGCTGCTTACCTTGTGCTTAGTGGAACTGAGTGCGGCAGAATTTCCAGCACTTTTACTTTGGAGAGCTGTGGTGGTGGTTGTTTTTGTGTGTGTGTGTGTCAATTGGCACACGCATTTATGTTTGATAGTAAGGGAGTGTGTCCTGGAATGTGGAGCAAAGCTAGCCCATTCTCAGGCATAGCATTTCATTTCTCAGCAGTAGGTGTGCAAGTCCCTGCTTGCACTGTATATGCTGCTGTAGCTTAGACTGGCGCATAGGATGAAGCAAGCCAGAAGTTAATTTCTGTGCACATCTTTTGAACGCATAGTTGCATAAAAACCATGGAACAAGTCTGTGTGATCCATGTAACTGGCTGCTAACATTGTAACCGCACACAACTTGGCAATACACACAGTATATAGTTTTCCTTTAAGTTCACTAGAAAACCGGATTAAATACAGTTAAATTAGATTTTTTTTTAAAAAAAAAGTCAAGACACATGAAACTCTTACCATATATTATGGACTGATATGAACACTCATCTCTGTTTTACTTTTCTTTCCCCCCCAAAGATAGAGCATGTCGTCCAAGGACACGCTGCGTTCCCAGAGCTACAGACAAAATCTGCAGCCAGGTCACCATCCTTATTTCTTCATCATTTTACAGTCTGTCTTAGAAACAGCAGTTTGGCAGCCTTCCAGAAACTAGTTCAGCTGGAATGTTCCAGCTTAGCTGGGATGTGGGTTGGGCTGCTTCTCACCATATTAAGTTGTTTCTCTTTCCAATCTGGCTTTTCAACCTTCCCATTCTGGAATACAATCTTTCTTGTTTTGAACACCTGAGGACTGGTTCACATGGGCATTTCTGACGTGCTGACGTCACCAGAAGTTGACTTTTTCCAGCCATTTTGTCCTTGTAAAATACCCTTACGAATGTTTGGGCAGTCTAGGTTTTGAGTGTTTCTCTGGAGCTGTTTACCTGGACACGAATTTTGCCTTTGCAAAATGGCTTCACTTATCAAATTGCCACCGTAGAAATCATTTCTATAGTCAGCTTTCCATCTGAGCTTTTACAAATGTAATAATAGAGGTAATGCGAGAATAAATGGTTGAAACTCTGGTCCTCTGAACATTCACCTTTAGGCTACAATACTTTTGTCCTAATGCCAAATAGTCTGCCTGGCCTTTTTGCTTTGCACATCAAAGACTTCTCTAAGTCAAGATCGGGTTTCCATGTAGGACAGCATATGCACCAAACCTTAGGCAGCCTCAGGCTAGCAGAATTTCACGTTTCAAATGTGAAGGTGTTAAATTCTAGGGGTGAGGTATAACTTGAGCTACCTTGCTATTGGCATTTTGCTCTAGACATGAGTAGGTGTCTAGAAAAAAAGAAAGAAACAAAGGCATTACATATGTTCATCCTGTGAGGTTGTTAAGTGTAAGAGAAGAAAAAGCAACAGTACAGCCATGTTAATTCTGCCAGCCTATTACACTGTGGTTTACATGCTGGAAATGGAGACTTCCGGGTTAGCGCCATTGGCAATGGCAGAGTTCCTCTGACCGAGAGGAACCCGCTCCGTGAGAATCGGGTCTTGCCGCCGCGGCGAAGGCAGGGACCCCTTAAAAATCCCAGGCGGAGGAAGCCTGGGAACGTGGGATTCGGCGGGCACCAAGAGCGCCTCCCCTACTCGCGGGGAAACCCATTTTGGGGCTCCGGAGCGAAGTGGGGTGAGCGGCGCGGTGCTTCGAACTGATTGCTACTTTCACGGAGTGAAGCCGCACAGCTGTTGCCGGAGAGCGCTGACTTTTTCCTGTGGACAATTGGATTTAAAAGTAACTACCCGTGAGTAAAGTGAAGAATTGGAGTTTTAAAAGTTGAACTAATTTGGCACTGAAGCGGGAAGGTCTAAACAGGAAGTCCGCCTTCCGCTTTTGTAAATAAATTGAAGCAAAGACATTGCAAGCTAAAGTCTGGAAAGTCGTTTGTAAAGGACTAAATTTTCATCAGCTAAAAACACCAAACCCCCCTTGGAAGCAGGAGAAGAGGGGGGAAATCTTAGATTGTTTAAACCTGCAGGAGAGAGAGTAAAGAAAGATAAATTTCCACCGTCTTGAACCTGGGAACGGGGTTTGGGGAAGTTCATTGACTGTGAATAAAACGTTTTTTGACAGATAGTTAAAAAAGAGAAACATATTGATTCCAATGTTTCCTTCTGCATATAAAAAGGAATAAAATATCTGGAAAGCGAAAGTAATTTTGTTGCTGGAGCTGCTTTCAAAAAGACGGATACAAACAGAAATTGTTTCCTCTAGAGGGAGCTTGTGATACTGTTGCTGGAGTCGATCTGGGGAATTTTACAGCTGCAGAGATTAAAGATCGTGGGAACCAGACATTGACCTTGAGCAAGAATGTGTCTAGAAGAAGTTTTAGTGCTTGCTCTTTGCAAGACAAGCCCTTTACTGGAACAGCTACATGAAAAGATGGATTTGATGACTGTTGCAGTTAGCAATTTTGGACAAACGGTGAATACCTACATAGAAACTACTCAGGAACCATCTCAGGAATTTGCTTTGACAGGGCAAGTTGTGCAGAAGACAAAGGAGGAGGTTGTTGCTGAACCTCAAGTAATAGAAATGGAGAGAGCCGCAGCCTTGCAGGAAAATAAGTTGTTGTTTCTGATGACTGAACCTGGAGAAAGTCAGATTGGGAGAGATGGAGTACTGTTTGGTTTGGAGATGGGAAGCTGGATGGATCCCCCTATGCAGGGATGTTCTGACTTTTGGGATCTGGTTGTGGGCCAGGGGGAGCTTGGAGTTGTGGGGGCCCTTAACTTTGGAGGGACTTTGAAACATGCCTTCAAATATCTTTTGGATTTCAGTGCTGACTGTGGAGAGTGGGCTGACCTGTCGAGAAGGGATAAAGACATTGTCAAGTTGGAGTCTCCCCGAGATCTACCCCTCAGTGAGAAAGGAAGGAAATTAAGAATAAGATCAGCAGAAGATAAAGTAAAGTGCAGGTATAAACATGAAGAAGACCTGCAGAAGGGACATGGAAAAGACTTAAGAGCCTCGGATAGAAGGTCACCAGGTTAATGGACTAGATGGAAGGGATAGAAAGGACTGACAAAACCCGAGACCAGGAAGAAGAGACAATGGATCAAGATTGGAAGAAAGTTTAAAAATTCATTGTGATGGGACGATGAGCTGCTTGTGCGTAAAATCCAAGTCCCTCAGAGTTTGATCAAGTTTGCAAACCTCTGTCTGTAACGGAGCCCCTTAAACATGGCTCCCTCAGTCGCTGGCAGATTCCGACAGTGGTTGCTTTCGGAATCGCTTCCAACATAAAAGCTCCTTAACGGAAACACGTCTTCTGGACTCTCTGCGTGACAGTTTCCGGCGAGGAGTGGGTGTCCCTACGGGAGGTCCTGAAACCTCCCCACTGCCCTCGCTGGAAGCGTCTCGGAGCCATCCCTCCTGCTCACTTTCCCTCAGCTCAGCTCCTCTCCCCCTACTGGTTCCGTCTTCCGCTGCTGAGTCTCTCCCAACCTGTGTGAGCCCTTCCACCTCCCTTCCTTCCGATGGCAGTTCCCTGACATCCATTTAGAGAATTATTGTAAAATTAATGAGTGTTAGAAAAATGCTGGAATGAAACTATTTGGCTTTAGTAGAAATATTATAAGGAATTATGTATAAATAAGTTTTAAGTTTTAAGCTCTAGGGCTTTTATGGTAAGATAAGGTTAAAATAAATTAAGGTAATTTAATGATAGAATATAGTGAAAGATGGAAAGGATTTGCTGAGATAATTAATAATTAGAATACAAAAAAGGGAGGTGTGAGGAGGTCGATGGAACAAGTTAACGAAAGATAAAGATTTGGGAATACTGGATTTGTTTTTTAATTTTTTGTTTTTCCTTTTTTGTTGGTTTTGATGTATTGTGTCTTTTGTATTTTTCTTTTTTTCTTTTTATTGACTTGTATTGCTTAATTCCTTGTTTTTCTGATTATATATATATATTTCTTTTCTTTTCTTTCTTTTCCTTCTTTTTCTTCTTCTTCTCCTCTCTTTTTTATCCTCTGTAATTTTAAACTTTCAATAAATATCATTTTTTTAAAAAAATACATGCTGGAAACGATTGTGGTTCTCATCCTTCTATTAATCAGTGGCCAGTCAGTCATTTTGCCACGTGTCTAATTCATTTATTACTTAGAATTATATCCTTCCCTTCATCACTTTCATGAGCCCAGAGCAGGCAACAACCATTTTAAAGCTGTAATATAATTAAACAAATTTACAATAAAACATTATATGGTTCTCTTCAGAACCATGTAACGTAATGGTGCGTAGGGTTCAGTCATATAAAGGCTGTGAATAGTCAGGCCAAGTCAAAGACCTTGTTCCCTGCCCAATTATTTCTGTGGACAGCCATGTCCAGAGATAAATTCAGGGGTTGGAATTCTTGCCTTGTGTTGCAAATGTAAGATCCTCTCAAGACATGTATTCCAAGACAGGAAATATGAATCTCCGTGATATCTCTATTTCTTAGCATAGTGAAAATAAAACAGAGAAGAAGCTCTTGCACTGCCAGCAAGTGCATTTGAGATGCTGCACTTAGTTCTGCCCAAAGATGCTGGACAGAAGTTTGTTGGTAAAGAGACTTATAGCACTTACTGTCACAGGCATGTGCCCAGTTGCAGTTCTATAATGCTTTCCAGATGACTATTCTTTAAGGAAGTGAGTTTATAGTTGCAAACATAGCAAACAAGTCACATAAAATTACCATCCTTTCTCTCCATATATTACTTTGAACATCAAGTAGCTGTGTTGAATGGAAAGAAGCCAGGAGGGTCCTGAGTAGCTAAGTTTGAACATTACATCTACGGTAGATCATGTTATACCCACCTGTTAAGGCACCTATGACCACTTTTGCAAGGTTGAGTCAGACATCTTTGCTGGGGTGCACAGAGGAAATTTTAGTCAAGCTTGGAATTTGTCAGAAAGTGAGTCAGAAATTGAAAAGCAATGGAGAATCATACTCTGGTTAGTAGGCTTTTGGTAAATGATGGGGAAAGTGGCATTGTTTTGTTGCTGTTGCTGTTCCTAGTGCAATGGTGCCTTCAATGATGGTCAGGGGTGCTGCGGGCAACACTGGCCTCTGTCCCCCTTCCCTCCTTCCTCTGATGCCCTCTCACGTCTCTGCCTCCCAAAGGCTTGCATCGCTGTTTGTTGCAGCAGCCCTGGTTACAAGCTGCCCAGGAGAATGGTGCCTCTGGGGCTGGCCAAGGAGTGCTTCACAGGTCCCTGTGGGGCAGTGTGAGGAGGCACTTCTTTGGGGGGCAGAGGGGGCAGCTCAGAGACCAAAGCGACAACTGTGGCTGCCCAAAGGACTCCCAAGGAATGGGGAGAAGAGAGGAGGCTGAGGGAACCCTCCACAAGGGAGGGTGTTCAAAAAGGGGTGAGGGGCTGCCGGCTCTGCACGCAAGGGGTGACATAACTGGGCTCCTGAGCCCCACAGGGGTGCCGTGGAAAGAATGGAGTTGGTCAAGAGAGCCATGGACCCATAAAGGTTGAAAACCTCTGTCCTAGTGCATTAAGGACTTAATGTGTTAAGAATTTGAGCAGTCTGTAGTTCAAAACTTGCTGCTGTTATGAACTAGGACAGGAGGTGATCTCCCACCAACAACTCCCATTCTACAATGTAAGCATAGAAATAATGTGCATATATCATAGCTGCAATAACAGAAGACTTGAGGTTCATGCTCTGGCATCTGCAGAGTATATTTGTTTTTGAAAGGGTATTCAGTAGCTTTGAGATGCTGAAGAGGATTTGCCAGTTGGATTAGAGAGTAATAGTCTGCATCAGCTGGGTGCCCTCCAGATGTTTTGGACTACAGTTAGCTCAATCTGCAACATGCTCACTGTGGCTGATGTGCTTGTAGTTCAATACCACCAGGTTGGGGAAGGCTGGTCAACATGGCGTACTGTAAGGCCATTTTATATTTTCATACCTATGTGAAGCTTTCCGAAGTAAACAGCCTACAGTGCTATATAAATCTTACATAGCTGTTGTGGTTTGGGGAAGTGGCCTCCTACAAACTGAAGTTTTGTTTTTCCTTAATTTCCTAAACGATTTAAACTCAAACTATCTAGTGACTTAAGATTAAGGCTATGATATTGCCTTGAGACAAGATATTCCCACCAGGTTTCCCCTATTCCTCCATCTCAATGGAAGCGCGCTGTTTCTCACCTGAGTCTTCTATCCTTTGCGCACTTATTCTGGGGAAAGTCCTCTTCTCTCTTCTGCTTGCAAATGGAAACGACAAATGGAAACGAAATAAGGCTACTAAGGAATTGTAGTAACTTACAAAACTATTCCTGTGTTTTCCTCCACAAGTCACATAAAACAACCTTTAAAGTATGTGAATAATGATATGAATTAGTTATTTTAATGCTTTCCAAGTGCACTTCATTTTGAATGATATCCTCAGATAGCAAACACATGGCAAGCTCTAATTGAAACAATGTGCAGCTGAATGCTTAAATGCAGAATATAAATATACAGCTGCAAGGAGGTCATAAGTCAGAGTAGTAAACACATGCCAAATTCCCTCAGGGAGCTCATTAGTGCATGACTGAATATACATGCAGAGGCTAAATGAATATCACTATTTGGACCTCCAAAACTGAGACAATGACTAATCAATTGTAATTAGAGGAAGATGCTCTCCTATTGACCATCCTTTCTGAAAATGAAGTCTTCTCGGTACTCCCTGGAAGGCAAAACTAACAGTAGAATTTAAAAAATCCATCCCTGATGTTTGTAAAAGCCTATTCCCAAGGTTTTTTCCTAGAGCTTTATAAAGTGTGGTAATAGTAGCATAGTTTTACTGGCATGTCAGTGCATGCAATCGAAGGCTAGATTGCAATTCCCATGGATTTCAGTAGGATTTGGCTTGTTTTCACTTTCTTTGGATTTCACCCTCTGGGTACATTCCAGAGAAAACTAAGCACACTTTTAAGTTCCACTGATATGAATGGAAATTAAGCACTCTGAGGATTCTCTGGATTGTACCCAAGGCTTCCGTTGCTGAGCATGCTGTGTTTGCACTGTGCTTGCAAAATGCCATTAATATTCATGAGAAATTCCCATGATTTATTCCACGTGCAAACGTTCTGTGTTTAAATCCCATGCATGCAGCTAGCTCTCCGGTGATTTCACAAGATGTGGCAATTCTCAAGCTTGCCATGTAGGTGTAGCCGGAGAAGGGCTAGCCGTTGATCTGTGTGGTCAGTGAGACTTAGCTGACGCTTTTGCAAGTGCCTGACTCAAATTAAATGAGATTAAACAAATGTGCTTGGAATCAGTATGCAAACCTCTTCTTAAGTGTTGCTATGATGAGATCCTAGTTCCACTTTTGATTCTTACCCATGCTCTTCAACAACGCATACCTGAAAAGTAATATATTGATATCATCTTCTCCTTCTCTTCACCTCCCTCTCCATATTTTAATTTGGCTTTGTAGGCCTTTTGATAATTTGTGTGTATATCTGTTTTAGGAGTACAGATCATGCAATATGTTCGAGGAATAACCTCTCTCCCACACCCCTTTTTCTTTTCTACTTGTTTTTCTTGCAGTGCTCAAAGTATATATACATACTTGAACGGTCACCTGGATCTGATTAAGAAATCTTTGCCTGTGGGTTTCCTCACTGTTGATTTACATGTTTGGCCAGATTTCCATGGCAACAGATCTCCCCTTGCAGATATTACACTAAAGGGCATGGTAAGAAACAGCCTGCCTTTGAAAACGGGTCAGAACAGAACAATGGGATAAAATGAGAGCTTGAAATGAGCATTTGTATTTTGAACATTACCATCCTTCTTTAATAGAAATCCCACTGAGTTCAGGGATTTTCCTTTCATTTGTTGCTGTTGAAATTGGAACTTTTTTTAGGATGCAAAAGTTCAGGATACTTCCCATATCATATGACTGAAACATAAGGAGGTATGTTTTGACACATTTTAAATTTTTAATCACATTAGTTTTGAGCTTTGCACAGTTCATACGTTTCTGTAGGTCTGGCCAAGCAGCTGAAGTATAGAAAAGCAGCAAATTTCAGATGAGAAGGCACATTAACTGTTAGCAGAGAAAACAAAAAGAGTGCTATCCCATCTGAAAGGCTACTTTCCCATACTGTCCACTTCCTGCATCCTTATTTTGACCCATGAGCCATTAGGCCTTCCCAAGTAATACCTTCTCTGCCAGAGCAGTTTGCTTTCTTCCAGAGAAAGCAATTAAATGTTAAATACACATTTAACATTAACAAGTGTAAACTCTTGTGCATTGGTTGTGTGTGTGTGTGTGTGTGTGTGTGTGTGTGTGTGTGTGTGTTCTCTCCCCATAGCCAATTTCGGAGCACCCAGGGAAGGAAGGAAGAAAACCCCATTGGACGAGTGATAATATAATAATTTATAATAATAATTTGTTATTTATACCCTGCCCATCTGGCTGGGTTTCCCCAGCCACTCTGGGTGGCTCCCAACAGAATATTACAAACACAATAAAACAGCAATCATTAAAAACTTCCCTAAACAGGGATTCCTTCAGGTGTCTTCTAAAAGTCAGATAGTTGTTTATTTCTTTTTCATCTGATGGGAGGGTGTTCCACTACTGAGAATGCCCTCTGCTTGCTTCCCTGTAATCTCACTTCTCACAGTGAGGGAACGGCCAGAAGGCCCTCGGAGCTGGACCTCAGTGTCCGGGCTGAACGATGGGGGTGGAGACGCTCCTTCAGGTATACTCGTCTGAGACCATTTAGGGCTTTAAAGGTCAGCACCAACACTTTGAATTGTGCTTGGAAACATACTGGAAGCGAATGTAGGTCTTTCAGGACTGGTGTTATATGGTCTTGGCGGCCACTGCCAGTCTTGCTGGTGTTTCTTAGGCGAATCCCACCTATAAAGTACCATATTTTTTGCTCTATAAGACGCACCAGACCATAAGATGCACCTATTTTTTGGATGAGGAAAACAAACAAAAAAAATTCTGAATCCCAGAAGCCAGAACAGCAAGAGGGATTGCTGCTTTCACTGTGCAGAGATCCCTCTTGCTGTTCTGGCTTCTGGGATAGCCGTGCAAAGCCTCTTCAGGGCAGGGGGAGCGTTCCTCCCGTTGCCCTGAGGAGGCTTTGCGCAGCAATCCCAGAAGCCAGAACAGCAAGACGGTTCACTGCGCAGTGAAAGCAACAATCCCTCTTGCTGTTCTGGCTTCTGGGATAGCTGCGCAGCCTGCATTCGCTCCATAAGATGCACACACATTTCCCCTTACTTTTTAGGAGGGAAAAGTGTGTCTTATAGAGCGAAAAATACGGTATAACGTGACAGTTAGAAGCAGTGGAATAAGGCAGGCTTGCACAACTCCCATCAGCTGCAGTCTTGGTCTGTTGGGTATTATAGTCCCAAACATCTGGAGAGGCACCAAGATGGATTCACAGTAAAATGAACAGTTATCTGTTTATGAACCTATATATAGATTTCATTGAAAAGTATGTTGGATGTAGGGGATGGGGACGAGAATAATGTTTAAAAACGCAATTGACCAGGAAAAATTCACCAGATTGATTTGTGTTATTGCTCATTAAACTGATGACTATCTAAGTATGCAGTAGCCCATCTCAGGAGAGCGGGGAATGGTGTTTTCCTATGACTTTTTGGGTGCAACTTGCAGCAACAAGATTGGGACTCACTTTAGAACTTTGTTTAGCGAGAGAATTGGGAAGTACTGAATTATCACATCAGCAAGTTTTTCTCATTTTCTCTGCAGGTGGTTGGACTGACATTATCTCAAGGCCTGGATGATCTTGCTCTTATCTACTTGGCCACAATTCAGGCCATTGCAGTAAGTCACTGGAAACTGGCACTTTTACAATGCTTCCCTTAGTTATTCCCTTTAAATAACTTAAGCCAATGGTACTTCATCCCGTTTGTAACTGGTTTGTAATTATGAATTATGAATTTATTTACCAAGCAGACATGATAAAAAAGTAAAATTTCCAAGAAATTTCCTCTCAAAGTAAGTTCCCCCAGGATTTTGAAAATTTCATTCTTTTGTTCATATTAATGATTGCTCGCAAAAAAAGGTCCTTATTTCCCTAAGTTTTCAAAGTTGTCTCTCCTCTGAACTTGTTGCAAGAAAGAGTTCAACCAGGAAACTTCTGTTTACTGAGAAACGTTGAGGAAAAATATCAGTTTAGTTATGCTGGAGACCTAATTAATTAATTAATTAATTAATCAAATTTGTGTACCTTTCCTTCATCTGTAGATCTCAAGGTGGTTCACAACATAAAAATACAAGATAAAAAACACAAAGTACATAATAAAAACAAAACAAAAAAACAATAACTCCTCTGCCTCATGACTGGTCTACATGGGCTATTGGTGGTTTTTTTTAGTTACATTCTTTAGGGGCAACCTCCAGAAGGCAGACTACTTCTCAGGACAATAATGTAAAATATAAGAAACTGAATTTCACTCACTTTTGAGGAGCTAAAATAAAAAAATTCCTTCCAGTAGCACCTTAAAGACCAACTAAGTTAGTTCTTGGTATGAGCTTTCGTGTGCATGCACACTTCTTCAGATACTGTTACTTCAGTCCCTAGTGACAGCAGTAATTAAGAGGCCACCACACTTTCCCATTCAACAAACATGGGAAGAGATAAGAAGCACACTCTTAATTATTAGGAATTAATTAGACTTTCATCTTACTTTTCCACAAGGGATGGAAAGATGGCTAGTAGGTCTTCCTGACAGCTGAGCCTTGTTGGCTTCTGATGGGTTGCTAGCCTTTGTTGCTCTGTTTAATTTCTAGTATATTTTTCAGAATGAAAATAGTCTTCATTCTTTTCTGCCCTTCTTAAAGACCGACGGTGTAAGTGGAGTACATTTGTCCACCTCTCTGTTTCTGTCTGAACTGTTGCCTGTGAACTATTAGTAGCTATTATGTTGTTTGTCGTCAACTGTATAACTGAATTCTGTTCAATTGAAATGCAAATCTGCAGCCTTCCAAGCACATTACAAATGCGAGATAAGGCGTGCTATGGAACGGAAATTCTTTAGCTTCCCGCTGTCCAAGTCAGCCATGTTTTTGTGTCACCTTGGACGATACCAGTTGTTGCTGTTCGCTGATGGGGGAGGGGCACACACAAAGGTGTGCAGGCAATACTGATTAGTTTTCGCATTTCCTCACATCATGGCACTCCATGAAGCCCAGCGGTGAGGGCAGATTCTGTGAATTCCACTTGTGCTGTTTTAACAGTTCTCTTGACAAAAACAAGATTACTCCGACTGAACCTGGAATATATTACTGTTAGCCCTATTATTGCTCCTCTTTGGTGAGCATAATGGCAGTGCACTTGGTGCTTTACCATCCCTTTTAAATTTAAATAAGAAATGCAAGTGCTTTCTTGGAAAATGAGAACTACTGATAATGTCTCATGAAAGGGATTGCAGGCAACAACTTTCCAATGCCAAACAAGCACCGTGGCATTATTCTATGCTAATGAGGTGGAAGCTTTCTCAGTTGGATATCCTGGGAAAACCATCTATTATTCTCCAAGTGCTTCATTGCACATGGCTGCACTGTGCTTTGAAATTAAGCCTCTACTGGTCCCCTTTACCCGTATCCCACTTTAGCGATTATTAAAATATATAATATATAAAATTAAAGGTGATGTCTTCTTAGATTTTTCTTCACAGATGGTTCTTTGTGTACAGTGGTACCTCGGGTTACATACGCTTCAGGTTACATACGCTTCAGGTTACAGACTCCACTAACCTAGAAATAGTACCTCAGGTTAAGAACTTTGCTTCAGGATGAGAACAGAAATTGTGTTCTGGCGGCGCGGCGGCAGCAGGAGGCCCCATTAGCTAAGGTGATGCTTCAGGTTAAGAACAGTTTCTGGTTAAGAACAGACCTCCGGAACAAATTAAGTTCTTAACCCAAGGTACCACTGTATTAGCAGTGTAAATTAAGGCAACAGGAAACCCAACTAATGAGAGGCTGTAATTTTCTCTAATTCTCAGAACGTGCAAATTTCCATGTTGGGTATTTTTTTATTTTTAAAAAACATGGTTGTTGCTTTTAGTAGATAGTTCACATTGTATCGGCACTAAATACAGACACATTACATCAATTTACAGTTGGTATTTGCCTTAGTCAAAGCTGCAGGTTGCCTGCTACACTTAAACATGAGTTTAGCTTTAAAATATAGCAAAAAAATGTAACTCTTGCCACTTATTGCTGACCTTTTGTTTTCTTTCAGTGAGAGACATTGCAAAAAAAGGAGAAATTTGCATTTGATGTCTCACAGTTTACATATTTCTATGCCTATGTCAAATTAACTTAGTTCAGCATTGAAATGGCTTCATTTCTAAGGGAAACCATTTCTCCCCCAGATAATTGTAAGAATAGCTTTTAGAGTGTCTTCTTTGAAGAACATTAAATTGTTTTAAATTGTTTTTAATGTTGTATTTTAAATTGTTCAAGCTCCATACAGTACAGAAATACAGTCCCTAGGGGGAGAAAAAAGTCAATGAGCTTTCAATCAAAGTTCAGTTCTACCCATAAGATTGCCTACAATTTGCAATTCATGGCTACAGCATAATTAGCACCTCCTGTGCAAACACCTGATTTACAATCCACATGGTGCGCTGAACTCTCAGTTCTGTATTTACAAACCCAGAAACCATAATCCCTGCCCTTGCTGACCTGGAGTTTTTATACATTGGCACTGGAGAACGTTTGGCCTGCAGGCCTAATTAGTCCTGGGATGGGCCCACGAGACCGTTCCCCACAAACCAAGGCCACCTGTGCCACACTTGATGTCCTATGTGATATCTGGCAAGGGGCAAGTATTGGCACAGCTACAAACAAAGGACACATACAAACCATATGGAGTGTAATTCCAATTGTTCATTTGGAAGTGGGGTTCCCTGTCAGTGCCGCTCAGGGAGTCCCAATGGTGCAAGGAGCTTGCTTTCAAGGGGACTCCCTATAAAACAGTGCATCAGCTGATTGGCTGTTACAGCAAACTGGATTCATGGCAAACTGGATTGGTGCTGGGCACTTGCCTTCACAGGGGCTCGCTGTACTGTCAGTCAGCTGATCCAAGGTTACAGGGATCCCCTTTTAACTTTTTCTGCCCACTTCTCAAAAGTTGACCTGCGGAGAGGAGGGAAATTACAGATCTGGCCTACTGGCCAAATCCAGTTTCCATCCCTGCCTTATTTTGTTTTGAGGCAGGCTTGCCAGACCCATAGTGGTAGTTTTGACTTCTTGCTTCCCAAGCTTTCCATTTCCCAGCTCAGCCCATAAGCTAACAAATGTTTCTGTCAGCAGTAGAGACACAAATGATATGGCCCACAAATGTCTTTTGACACAGCCCCCTTCTTGCCTGAGAAGGAATCACAGGTTACCCAATCCATAGCATCCTTCAGCTCTGTTCAAATGCCATGCCACAGAAGAAGGGCAAAAACCTGATTGGATGAGAAGGTTGTACTGCTTATAGTTCTCTGGATACAGGAGAGATTTGCACATCAGTTTTGGAAAGATGCCATTTTCACATGGCTCTCTGAGGCTATTGCCAGTGGGGCCACCACCTCAGTGCCACCCAGTGGTGGGGAAAAATGGATGCTCTGAAGTTTTTCAAGGTAGTCATCATTAAACATGACATGATTTGTTTGATCTTCGGTGGAACAATTCATAGTTTGTAGTTTGCTAAACAAACCCTGGCTGAGCCCAGAGATAGGGAATCATGCAGGCTTGAGGATCACTTTGATCTGGTGTGCCAGATCCAAAAGTGGTCATCCCATCATGGACCTGCCTACCTGTCAACCACCTGAAAGCTAGGAAGACAGAGGGGCTTGCAATTGGTGGCAAATTTAAACAATGCTCTATGCAATACCTATGCAATTCTAAGAGACGAAGCAGGAGTGTGTGCTAAGCCATGTACCGTGGTACCTCGGATTGCAGATGCTTCAGTTTACAGACTCCGCTAACCCAGAAATAGTACCTCGGGTTAAGAACTTTGCTTCAGGATGAGAACAGAAATCGTGCTGTGGCAGCCTGAGGCCCCATTAGCTAAAGTGGTGCTTCAGGTTAAGAACAGTTTCAGGTTAAGAACGCATCACCGGAACAAATTAAGTTCTTAACCTGAGGTACCACTGTAGTTCCAATGGTCCTTTGGCAGCAGGGATTGCATTTGGTGCTGTTTAAATTTGCTTTGAATGTAAGCCTTGCTGGCATTGGCTGCACTGGGGGTTTCCAATCCCAAGCTCATAATTGGAATCAATTCTAGTAGGGTTTGTATTCAGTGCTAAATTTAAAATCATCGCTGGAGACAAGCTCCACTGGTTTTGGCAGGGAATGGCCCCGTTTGGGAACTCCTGTCGGCTCCCAAGTGGTCTGGCCTGGACTTAAAGCAGCACAGCTTGCATTTGGTGCCAAATTTAAACTGTGCCAATTGGAAACCATGTTTGCAAAGAGATGATTGGAAGAGCAATCTCAATGCTTTCAGTTGCTGCTTCGTACCTATGGCTTTACCTGACATCAGGTGCCTGAGAGGTAGATGCTGCTGGTGAAAAATGTCTTTGCAAGTCAAAGGAGGAACCATGGCAGGATATGTATATGTGGTCATTTGTGTCTATGTTGACATTCAGGAGAATACGCTAGACTTTCATAAATGTGGATTGTGGAGATAGGAAAAGGATATCATTGAGGTGATCACGTGAAACTTTCTTTTCAGGGCAATTATACTTGTATTCTCAAGGCAAGATTTAAAAAATATATTAAAAAGCTTATTATTTCCATAATCGAAATTGTGGCCCTCTGGCTTAAAGCACTCGTCTTAAGTGTCAGTAAAGATGTTATGGATTTCATTAGCTGAGCTTATAGTTGCTACAGTTTGCCAAAACTACCTATCTTAAACCAAAATACCCTTGAAACACAATCCTGCCATAATAAACAGCTGAAGCTTAACTTGCTTTCCCCTTCTTAAATAACCAGTCTGGGTCTGAAGAAACATTTTCTGTCGATTGTAAAGCTTCCCGTAAACTTTGGCCACGCTTCAAAAGAGGTTCGGCATAAAAGCTGAGGGAATTCCTTACTGTTTGGGTCTGGCAAGGGGTAGATTTAGCAGAAGTTTTGCTTTTGACGCTTTTGCTTTCTTCAGTCCTAAATGTTGGGTTGAAACTTAGCAATTAAAGTAACAGAGTAACACCAGTGTTCATGCAACAACTGTGTTTGTCAAATAACATCTATAGCTGACATGAGAAACTCATGTATTCCTGGTTCATTTATACAGCAGTGGTTGTCTCTGGACAACTGACCAGATATTAAGTGTTATTACCAATGAAGTTGTGCCGTACATGCACGGACTTGCCCTTGTGCAACAGAACTTCCCTCCCTCTCCCCTTCCTCCATCCTCCCATATGCTCTGGAGGGTTGAGGGGAACCCCCAGAGCAGATTTTTGGTGTCTACGTGAAAGGGACAACTTTCTTGGATACAGTACTATTCTATTCTATTCTATTCTATTCTATTCTATTCTATTCTATTCTATTCTATTCTATTCTATTCTATTCTATTCTATTCTTAAATGAATCCTGGAAGAAGAAAAACCAGAATTTGGTTGGCATCACCACTATATCTTGAAATGTAATTCCCTGTTTTTTACACATGGGATGTCACAGTAACATTTTTTATTAGTTTAGTTGATCCTTCCATGGCTTAATTTGCCTTATATCTAGATCCACAGTCTCCTGTTATGAAAAAGAAGGCAGCATGGGCTTTTGTTGAGTACTCACGTATTTTCAGTAATGTTTGTCTGATCTTGAATTTTGTGAGCCTTAGATGTATATTAAATGTCACAAAAACGATGGTGAGCAAGTGCCAAGGTGAATCTCTGCAGTTCTATTTCTGTGAACAGCAAGTGGATGTTCTTTGTTAAAAGAGTAGAAAAATACCAAAGCCAGTGACATATGATCTATCAGTAGAGTGGGCTTCCAAGCAGAGATTGCCCCAGCAACTCACAGTTCCATGTGTGGTTATGGCTCTGATCAAAAGGTTCCTAAAAGGCAGAAGACTGTTTGCCTGCTATTGTGCTTCTGGTGCTTTCAACAGTTCCCTGCTTGGGTGGGGGCACTCAGTGAAATAAATCTTCTTCCCTGTACTATCAATTATTTCTTCAATGGGTAACTTGCATGTCTCTAGATCAGTCTGAAAATCACTTGTCTACCCAAAAAATAAAAAAGACCACTGTCCAGCTTCTATCTTGAATGGTACACATATATAAATTCCCAGAAAACTCATGAACAAGGCATGGAAGTAATGGTCATACCCTTCTTGTTTGTCCCCAGCACCTGGTTTTCAGTGGCATTTTGGCTTTGAATATGGAGGTTCTGTTTAGCTATCAGGAGTAAGAGAAGTGGGTAGAAACCTCCCTCAGTTTCCTTTTTTAAATACAGTGGTACCTCGGGTTACAGATGCTTCAGGTTACAGAAGCTTCAGGTTACAGACTCTGCTAACCTCGGGTTAAGAACTTTCATAGAATCATAGAATCATAGAATCATAGAGTTGGAAGAAACCACAAGGGCCATCGAGTCCAACCCCCTGCCAAGCAGGAAACACCATCAGAGCACTCCTGACATATGGTTGTCAAGCCTCTGCTTAAAGACCTCCAAAGTAGGAGACTCCACCACACTCCTTGGCAGCAAATTCCACTGTCGAACAGCTCTTACTGTCAGGAAGTTCTTCTTAATGTTTAGGTGGAATCTTCTTTCTTGTAGTTTGGATCCATTGCTCCGTGTCCGCTTCTCTGGAGCAGCAGAAAACAACCTTTCTCCCTCCTCTATGTGACATCCTTTTATATATTTGAACATGGCTATCATATCACTTTGCTTCAGGATGAGAACAGAAATCACGCGGTGGCAGTGGCAGCAGCAGGAGGCCCCATTAGCTAAAGCGGTGCTTCAGGTTAAGAACAGTTTCAGGTTAAGAATGGACCTCCAGAACAAAATAAGTTCTTAACCCGAGGTACCACTGTAGCTGTTTCTACATGTGCCATCACCACCACGTGCTATGGGGATCAATAATTGTTTGCTACATAAAGAATCTTGTGCATGTGTTTGTCCCAAGCCTGATGCCAGTCATGGGAGAAGTACTGCATGTGGTTGTTCCATTGTGAATTTCACCATGAAAGATTAGGGGATATGAAGTTTAATCTGAAAAAACCAGGAAGCTCACTAATACAGAGTCACTGGAACTGGTTCTCATTGGCTGCTTTCAGAACATGATAAAGTGTCATTTACCATGATGTGCACAAGCCTAGGTGAACCTCTGGTCTGAATGCTGCACCCTCCCAACACTGTAATAAGGTAGAGTTCAGAGGTGTTCATTTCCATTATTGATTAACCACAATTTATTGTATCAGTCAGCAGGGAAAAAATGGGGTTATGAAGCTAGCTTGCTTCAGTAAACAACAGATAAAATTTAACCATGGTTTAGGTTTGCGCTGTAGCACTAAACTGTGCTTAATTGAAATCAGATGCAGAAGCATCCGATCACATCCTGGCATGTGAACCAGAGGAGAAAAGGGAAGAGTGTGTGAGTCCAAGACTCACCTGAGCTCATTCTTGTCACGATAAAGCATGGTTAATCACAACATCCGGCTGTAGCCATTATCTTTTCTAGGTGTTTTGCATGTTTTTCTACCCTTCTTCAACGCTAACAGCCAACAACCCAACTCTTTAAGCAGCTGTTTTTCTTGTAGCCTCTTTTCTTAGTTGTTGTTTCTCTATTTTCTCTTCACACTCAAGCTGGGAACAAGACATATTGTGGAAACAATGCAAGCTGCAGGGCACGATGTCAACACTCTGTTCATGTGTGGTGGGCTGAGCAAGAACCCTCTCTTTGTGCAGATGCATGCAGACATCACCGGTAAGTTTTGAGGATACGGTTAAGGAACAGGATCTACTACCTTGTCGTTGTTAAGGGGGAAGAGAACACACAGGCCTATAGCACGAGTGGGGAACTCTGTTCAGTACAAAGGCTGCATTCTCCTCTGGGCAGCCTTCCCAGGGCCACATGCCAGTGGTAGGCAGGACCAGAGCTAAAGTGGGTGGAGCAATGAATGCAAATTTTATCTGTCTACAGCACCTTAGTTTATATACAGATGCCCACAGCCATCTCTGCTCTCTGTCCAGAAAAGCAAGAGACACTGTTGGAGTTTCTGGACACCTTCCTGCTAGGCAAAAGCATTTGAGGGGCAAGAAGGGCCAATGGTGGGTATGGTCTTTGCAGGGTGGATGCGGCCTGGAAAATTGAAACGAGCAGAAAAAGAAATTTAGATTACTGTAACACGTTATATGTGGGGCAGCCTCACGGTTCAGAAACTTCAGCGGGTGCAGAAGTTAGCAGCCAGGATGCTCACCGGAACAATATGGTTTGAGCATATCACGCCAATCCTGGCCCAACCGCACTGGCTGCCAGTTAGTTTCCAGGCCTGATTCAAAGTGCTGGTTTTGATCTACAAAGCCTTAAACGGCTCAGGAACGCAATACCTCAAGGGCCGCCTCTCTCCATATGAACCGACCCGGACCATGAGATGATCTTCTGAGGCCCTTCTCTGTGTGCCTCTTCTATGAGAAGTCTGAAGGGTGGTAACACAAGAAAGGGGCTTTTCTACTGTGGTTCCCAGTTTGGAGAATAGTCTCCCCAGGGAGGCTTGCCTGGTGACTTTGTTAAATATCTTTAGGGCAGCACTGGGCAAAAACATTCCTTTTCTCCCAGGCCTTTGGCTAATTAAGCAATCTATGGCTTTTAAAACTGGGGGTGCATTGTTTTTGTTTGTTATTATGGTGTGTATTTTTGTGTTTTTCTATTGTAAACTGCTCTGTAATCTTCGCATGAAGGGCAGAATAGAAATTAATAATAATAATAATAATAATAATAATAATAATAATAATAATAGAGCTTGGTGGGCCACATTTGGCCACCTGACCTGATGTTCCTCAGTCCTGGCTTTTAGTATGATCAGCTGTGAAGGTTTTATAAATAAAATGCTATAGTCCTATTAATAACTTTACAAACCATTGTCCATCTGTGCCTCATTAGAATAATTTACACAGAAAATATTTAGTCAGTATGAAAATATTTAGTCCAACCCGTCAGAATGTTCTCCAACATAACCCCACATTGATATGAATAGGTGTTGCCAAGGAGCAGTGGTTGTGTGTAAGAGATGTTTCTGGAGTTTCTGAAGAGGAGAACCAGAATTATCAAGGGCTTGAGCAACTCCTCTATGAAGGAAGGTTGCAACATTTGGAACCTTTTAGTTTAGAGAAAAGGTGAGTGAGATGGAACATTCAGAAAGTGGGTCATGAAAAGTACTTCACAGAGCCCATTGATAAACTCACTCCCACAGGAGACAGTGGTGACCATCAACCTAGCTAACTTCAAAAGTTGATTAGAGCAGGCTTCCTCAACCTCGGCCCTCCAGATGTTTTTGGCCTACAACTCCCATGATCCCTAGCTAGCAGGACCAGTGGTCAGGGATGATGGGAATTGTAGTCTCAAAACATCTGGAGGACCGAGGTTGAGGAAGCCTGGATTAGACCAATTCATGGAGTATTGACAGTTACTAGCCGTGATGGTTGTGCTGTGACTTCACAATTGAAGGCAGTAATGCTTCTGAATAGCAGTTGCTGGAAACCACAGGAGGGGAGACTCCTCTTGTGTTCTTGTCCTGCTTGCAGGTTTCTCACAAGCCTCTGGTTGGCCACTGTAAGAAGAGGATGCTGGATTTGATGGGCCGTTGGCATGATCCAGCAAGCTCATATGTAGAGGTTGAAAATAAATCTGTGAAGTTTCATCAATTGTCAGTTAATACCATTGGTTTGAGTGCGTCAAATCTGTGGCAGTAGGTTTGTAAGGGGGTGCCTTTATTTTACGCCAATGTTAATTGATTTGCAAGCTTTCGGCACTTTTTGAGACTCAAACTTTGCACATTTTAACCAGCAGAAACTGCTTACTAATAAAATGCAATGTGCCCTACTTTAGGGGATGTATTTTATTGAGCCTGCATGACAAAAATCCTTATAGGAAGTTAAGTGTTTGTAAGAAGAACATGTCCCAAATTAGGATAAATCCAGCCTTTATCCAGGGCTATTTTTTAAACATCCATTATGCTGTTATCATATGTTTTTAACCTGCGGAAAACATCTTTCCTTTGTTCTACAGCTTTGAGAGAAAAAACAAAACTATGAACCATATAGATTCTTTTTTTTCCTCTCCCCCCCCCTTGCCCCCTTCTTAAGAAGAGCCAATGTGGTTTAGATCAAGTTTAAATCTTGGATTCTAGCTATTTAGCAGGGAGATTTGCATCACTTGAACATCAAACCAGACTTCCTACCTTGATGCAGGACGAAAGATGGAAATCAGCATTATGTAATTACATTTCACAAAAGCAGAAAAGGTGAACCAAATGACACAAGGTCTTGACCTAGGCTGGATGTACGCAACAGACTATTGCCACAGTGGTGCTTTCTATTAGTCAAACAAGATTTTATCAAGTCCACACCTTTCCTTATCTAATTCAAATAGCCTTGGAATTGAGAGCTGCTTTCTGATGTCTAAAATTAAAGCTCTATTAATAGATAATTCTGATTAAATTTTAAACCAAGGTTCTTTGACTGTATCTAATGGCCATGTACAATGTAGGACAAAGAGGCCTTTCTGCGGCCTTGGAATTTTTCCTGTTTGTAGGAACTGTGACTGACGGGGGATGTCAGAGTTCATCTGACTAGAATGCTCCGGGTTCTCTTGCCCTCATTAAAATCTATCCGATAAAATAGTTAACATTCCTGTATCAATCCCCTATTCTTCCAGGAAAATTCTGAATATATTACTGTTAAATGCAAGCTCCCATTAGCCAATTATGCAGGCTACCAATAGATAATTTCATAGACCACTTAAAAGCCTCAGATTCATATTGTTCAGATGTTAAGATGAATGCATTCATTGTGAAGGCACTTGCAGAGTAGCAACACAAGCAGCCAAGTTTCAAAGTACATTTCAAACATGCCAGCTGTAAACTCAGTTCTTAATTTAGCTCTCTGATAAGTTTAAACAAGTTTCTGTGTCAAAACATTTTTGCCACTGAGAACCTCCATATTTCATCCACGCATTGTCTAGGGTCACACTGCTTTCCAATGTCAGAACTAGCTGGGAGCAAAATCACCCCGAGTGGGAGGTTGGGGGAGAATTCCTGGGCAGCAGGAAAGTTAAGTTCTTCTTTCTTGCTCAACATAAGAAGAGGCCTGCGGGATCAGACCAAAGGCCCATCTAGTCCAGCATTCTGTTGTCAAAGTGGTTGATAGGATGCCCATGGGAAGACCATAGGCAGAACATGAGTGCAGCTCTGTCCTCCAGACATCTGTATGACTAGGGACATCTCACGGGGTCATGTGAGAACCAGCCTGTGTCTTTCTTTTTAAAGCTTCCATGTCATCTTCTCTGGTTCCTTGTCACTGTCTTGGCAAACTGGCAGCTCCTATTTTTCTATACACTGGCATGGTGCATAGTTAAAACCTGAAAGGACACTCATGTCTCTACAACCACAGAAAATGCCCCCCAAGTACCTTATAAAGGTAAAGGACCCCTGACCATTAGGTCCAGTCATGGCTGACTCTGGGGTTGCGGCGCTCATCTCTCTTTATTTGCCAAGGGAGCCGGCGTACAGCTTCCGGGTCATGCGGCCAGCATGACTAAGCCGCTTCTGGCGAAAAAGAGCAGCGCACGGAAACGCCGCTTTACCTTCCCGCCGGAGTGGTGCCTATTTATCTACTTGCACTTTGACGTGCTTTCAAATTGCTAGGTTGGCAGGAGCAGGGTCCCAGCAGCGGGAGCTCACCCTGTCACAGGGATTCGAACCGCCGACCTTCTGTTCGGCAAGTCCTAGGCTCTGTGGTTTAACCCACAGCGCCACCTGCGTCCCAAGTACCTTATAGATCCACCCAAGTGCCAGTGCAAACACACCGGCGACCGTGTCAACAGAGGGTATACAGATAATAATCCTCCAGCTGGTTTTTTTGCTTTTAATTGTCTTCACGCCGCCCCCACTTTGAGCATTTTAACAGATGTGTGTTGTTTTTGTCTAGGCATGCCTGTTGTCCTGGCCCACGAGGTGGAGTCTGTTTTGACGGGCGCTGCTATTCTCGGAGCCTGTGCTTCTAAAGATTTTGCTTCTCTGCAGGTATGTAATCAGAGGAAGTCTGGATGTGAAAGCTTAAACTCTGCACTTTTCTGCTTAGCCTTGCCTACATTATAATTTAGACTGGGTGGGGAGGAATGGTAGGCTCTGTTCCTCACAAAGCCCAATGCTTTCATCCATAGGTCTATTAACCAGCTTGGCCTGGTTAGGTTAAATAAGGAGATGGGTCTCAAACAATTACATTAGTTTACTACAACTGGGACCTGCAGCAAACTGTCACGGTGTGGAATGCTCCTGTTCAGGACACCAGCCAGCCTTTCATGCCCTTTCCATTTCTACTCCATTCCACTCATCCTCCTCCAAAGGGAAACAGCCTAACAGGATGGTAATGGGTGAATTAAGATGGAATTGGCCCTTTTTGCTGTAAAAATGGTGAGTCTGGCCCCAGGGTATTTGCCCACCCACTCGCTTGAATTTCACACTGCTCTAAAAAAAATTGTTACAGTAAAGTATGCTATCTAATTAGGCAGATTTCTATATGTGGATATAAAACCCAGGCTTTAACTAGAATATTAAAACTCCACCGTTGGGTAATTTTGCCGAGGAAGAACTACCTTGGACATCTGGTCTCCATATGGCTGCTTTTCAAAGACTTTGGGAAGCCTTCTTTTCCTTATCTCTTGCCACCATATCTGCGCCACAAGCAATGTTGTAGCAAAGGGGAATGAAAACGATGTGTCTCTTCACTGATGCACACCCACACGTGCAAAACGCCCTGGGGAGGGTGGGGGGACCAAAATCTCTCCTTCCTTAATCTCTGGATTATCTCTTAGTTTCCGGAGAAGAGAAGAAAATCCTTCCTGAGCAAATGTTTGGCCGTATATTATTCTTTTCATTTCTCCAAGTCTTCCCTTCATGGGAATGCCTTCTCATTCATTTTCCAGAAATGCAATAAAACAGACAGATTGTGACCTGCATAGCACAATGCAGGTGTCTTGTTGCTCAACAGAAATACTTGACACACCCTGGATGCTGAACACTTTATTCCACCCAGCATGTCAAGGATTGGCAGTTATGTTTTATATAATACTTGGTGAAGAAAGCGCTTTGCAGCCGCATCCCCAAAAATCTTTTCCCAGTTGGTTCTTAAATAAGAGTAGCCTGTCCTGTGTTTCAATGACAATACCTCATATTTTCAGGTGGAGAACGTGGGCTGAGAGTGAGTTGGAATATGAGCAAAAAATTCCCAACTCATTTCTCTACAACTGATGACTGATAATGGGCATTAAATGGCCTGAATTGGTGATCATTCCTCTATGGCTTCTTTTACCAAACAGCTGGATGATGGTATACATTTCAGTGGGATCTTCAGAATGGAATTGCATGCTCCAGCTCCACTATGTTTCTTCAAGACTTATCTGTTGCTGCTGCTTGGCTAAGCAGCTCTGGAGGTCTACAATTTCCCTTCTCTTAACTCTTTCCTTGTCCATCATTTTCTTCCTTCAGCTCCTCCCCGCAAGCAGTTGCTTTCCTCCAGCTCAGGTCCCAGGTCCATGTCCGTGATTTTGGATTTGATATCCCGCCTTCCACTCCCTTTAAGGAGTCTCAAAGCGGCTAACATTCTCCTTTCCCTTCCTCCCCCACAACAAACACTCTGTGAGGTGAGTGGGGCTGAGAGACTTCAGAGAAGTGTGACTGGCCCAAGGTCACCCAGCAGCTGCATGTGGAGGTGCAGAGACGCGAACCCGGTTCCGCAGATTACGAGACTACTGCTCTTAACCACTACACCACACTGGCTCTCAGATAGAAACAGACCTGGATCCCTTGCTGGAGGTGGGCAGCAGGGAGAGAGTGTTTGTTGGAGGAGGAAAGCAGTGGGTGAGGCTAAAGATTCAAGCGCCATTCTTGTGCCCTTTGCTTATCCACAGGCAGCAGGGTTCTGTGGATGTGCTTGAAAGGCGCACTGGAAGTGTGGAAATGAACCTGTAGCTCCACCCTCAGTTTAGCTGCCAAAGAGCCAGCTCCTGCTTTTGCAAAGCAATCCACTCCTACAATTCTAATATACAGTATACAAGTGAAAATGTCGGGGGAAAGAACAAGACCCTGTCTTATTTGGCAGTAGCCCAGTTTTATTCTTCAGAGTTTATATATTTGGGGTTAGGATTATTATTGTTTTATAAAAAAACAAACCAAGCAGTTTATTTTTCTACTGTGCATTAAATCAGTACAGTTGCATTTATGCAAGCTAATGGCCAACTTTCTTTTCATCTTGATTTCCTAAAGCGGACTTTGCTTACTTAGAATTTAGAGAGCTGTGTACAGGGAAGAAGAGATACTGATAGTAATTTCCTGGAATCCTTGAACTTGTTGAGACAGAAAATTAGAGGAAGAGAGCACGGAGTTTGAGCAAGCTGATTGCAGATTGGTAGCGTTCCTACCAAAGGCTGGTGGAAGTACCGGTCCTGCAGTGGTAGACCTTCCCCTCCCCCCTCACTGTGAACTTTTGGCACGCCTCTTAACAACAACTTATCTATTAAGTCATTAACTGCAGTTCAAAAGAGTTAATTTTAATAATAGCTTTCCCCTCTGGAAAGATGTTTAATGACAATGGCAATTTGGCTAGGCTATAAAGAGGTTTGGATGCTCAGGCAAACAAGTAGGTATTGCGCCTTTGTGCTTCAGTATCAGGCAGTGCTATTCGCACAACAGGTTGTGCATACGGAACGTCCCCTGACAGCTGAGTGAGTGGAAGGACCCCTCTCACGGTGGGTGGCTTTCTGCACTGAATTTTCAGCTTCACCAAGCAAGCTGCTGTTTGTTGAAATGCTTCCAAAACTGAGACTTTCCTGCAAATTTAACAGCCTTGTTATCATGAGGATTCATGAACCCAAGGCTGCCATTACTTTTCCAGAGGGCCAAGCAGTTCTCCTGATCTGTAGCCACCCCTACTGTTCTTTTCTTTTGTTTGACTGACTGTATACCTTTAAAGAGGAGGAAGAGGTAGGCACCATGTTTTAATAGCTTAGTAGACCACATTGGAAGAACCACAGACACAATTGACTTGTGTCTATTGAATCAGTCCAAGTCTCCTACACTCATCTCATAAAAAACAACAACTAAAAAACTCTTATATAAACCAGGATAAATTCCTAATTAGTTGCTGTAATCATCTTGTGTAAACATAATAATGAAAAAGAAAAGTTAATTAATCATTTTGTTGGCTTGCTGTTAATGCATCTCTTACTGAAAGTCTCTCAGAGTGTCAAGGCGTATCTTAATTTCTATTTCTTTAATCATGGGGCTGTTGTTGGGCAAAGACGAGAGAGATCAGGTTCTGAAAAGTCGTGTTGGCAGGCAGAACTAGGTCAAGATGCCCTAATCACCTTGTTTCATTATTTGCCAAGAACTGGGCTAAGTTCACACTTGCATTGTCAGGCTATAATTTAAAACAGAGTTAACTAAGAACATTTTGGATAAGAACAAGTGCTTTCTTTTTTCCTTAATGCTCTGGATAGATACTCTGGGTTTCTTTTTACTGATTTGGTCAATACCCTTCCCCACAGAAGCAGAAGCCATTCTTTTTACCTACGGACCAAATGGGGGAAGTGAATGCACACATCACAAAAAGCAGTCTCAGTATGGACATAGGGACCATTTTCATAACTTAGCGCAAAACTCAGGATTTCCTAAGTGAGGCCAGCTGACGTTGTAATGGCACAAGGTAGAACTAGTGCATCCTTTGCTGGCAGCTATTTTGATGCACCTGTTGGTTTCCATATCAAGTTCTTTGTTTTCTGGTTTGTCTGGCAACAGATTTGCCAGGGAGAACTATTTTCTAATAATAAAGATGAGAAACATTTCTGGCAATGATACTAATTTGTTTCCTGTATTCTACCTTGTCCTTATCGTAAAATGGTTTATTCTTCTGGTAGCTCGCATCTTGACATGATATTAAAGGAACCTCTGCTTCTCTAATTGTTCATCAAGAATCAAGATCTCAAAAGTGCTTGGATTTGCCGCCAGCAGACTCTTCTTAAATTCCTCAAAAACTATTGCCTTGACAGGGAACTTGAAAGAAGGCGAGGAAGTGGTATTATCCGTCCTCTTTCCTAGGGGTATCTTTAAAAAGCTGTTATTTCTTTCAGGGTGTTTCTTCAAGAAAATAGAAACTCATACCATGACTTGAGCTCTAAAAGTGACCGCTCTGCAGTATGGTTGTAATACCTGTGTTGGTGCATCCATTGCAGATTCATCTAATTCAGTGTTTTTTTTATCACACGTGTGCATTTTTACACACATGAAAAAGTGTGCTTTGGTTCTGTAAATGTAATAGCGATACGTGCACCAAGCGGATGGGATTTATCTGCAGCTCCCCCACGTGTGTATGCAAATAGACATTTCCTTTCATATAACATTGTAGTTTTAGCCATATATATTTCAGCTCTCACATCAGTGTTAATGGGGCTCTGTAGGAGGGTTTTTTGTTGTTTTTAGATATATGGTTTTCCTTTGTGCTGGTATTAGATGAGCAATTCCTTGTCTGCTGGAGCAACTGACCTGGAGGCGTGATGGGAGGTCCCTACAATTTACAGATTCAGCATGGCTTTAGGATAGCGTGATGTTCTCACAAGCAGGTTCAGATCATTAGCCTCATGTGCCATTGCTGTTTACCTGACATACGATACGGGTTGACATCTGCTGCCCATCTCTCTTGCTGAGTGCTTGCTTTGCTTTACTTACGGCTGTGCTCTGGTAGCACCACCAGAGAAGAAAGAAAGATATTTTATCCCTGTTCTTCTTGAGCAAAAGCAGTTTGCAGGTCACCCCTAATTTGTTAGGCTCGGCAACATTCTGTCATGCTGGTTTCTCCCCTAAGCAAGTGAATCAGGGGCAAAATTTAAAGAACCCTGCCGACACGTCCCCCAGCTCGAAAGCGTTTCCGTCAAAATGCTATGTCATCTATGTTAGGTCCTGTCATGCACTTGATGTATTACCAGATTGGTACGTGCTGTACAGTAGTGTTTTGTTAGTTGTTGCGCTGCATGATTTGTAACCATTTTATACCTATAGCAATTAATAGATAAAAACTTGTCTAAGCAAAAGCTGCAGGCTGTAACAGTGGGTCACAGTTGCCCCAGACTATAAAGTGCAGTGCAACAGTAATCAGTGCCTGTAAAGAAGAATTAATTGCATTCACTTCAGCTTGGGCCTCCCCCCACCCCCACGCATAATTGCCACGGGGATAGTGGGAGAGGGGCTAACCCTGCTTTCCCTGCATGCTGTGAAATGTGCATGGCAATTAGTCCCATTTATGTGAAAGGGACCTTTTCTCTAAGCTTAATTATTGTATGTGTGTGGTCAGTTTTCAGGAGATGGAAACCAGGGAGGGAAGGACTAACCATTCTTGCATGCTGCAAACCTGCACATAACCCCCACATGGCACATTTACAGCCAGATTTCTACCTTTTCATGTAGCCCAATTCAGCTGTAATAGTAAGCTTTGGTTTAGTGGTACCTGCACAAGCTTTAGGGTCATGTACTCCCCACTGCTCTGGCACAGTTATATGGCAAACAGAAGCATCTGCTTCCATTGTAAAATAGGGCTGTATCCAAAGCACCAGCCCAGTCTGCAAATAATAAACTGAAGACGTTTCCTCCTGAATTATGTAGCCCTGGTTCACTTTGCCATTTCAGGTTAGGCAGAGGCCCTTAAGGTTAAGGAGTGATTTGAGGTTCCCATTTCTGTCTTTTGTTGCCAAGAAAGAGAGGGGAGAAGCCCCACATTTACTCACCAGGCACTCTGGAGTTAATGTGAAGAACACAGCCAAGAAATGATGGGAGGCATTAGGTTTGGATTTCATGCATTGTAATATATAAACCAATAGCCAATGGAAGGACCGACTTCATTTTACTCAGTTTTAAAGTTAAGTTTATCATTACATTTTATGGTATTACACACGAACACAAATAAGCACACACATACACAACTTAATGTTGCCATTTCAGAGGGCAGTGGTGGTGGGCTCTGACAGACTGCTTCTGCTTCAGTTTAAGGCACCAATTTAAGCATTAGAGGGGACACATGAGGAAAGGTGAAGGAGTACAGCCTACTGTCCTCAGAGGCGCTGGCATTTAAAAGTAGTTGTAGTTTTTTAAAGGAAAACACAAACCTCTAGTGCCAATTGGCAAAGAGTAGGTTGGGTTCCCACCAGCCAAAATGGCTACTCCCTGTTTTGTTTTTATTGTTGTTGTTTTTTGCAGTGAAGGGACAACTTCAAGTTTCAGAGGAATTTTTTTACCAGCTCTACTTCTGTGCTAATCAAAGTTTATCATCACACTCAAACTCTGAAGAACTTGGGTTAGTTTGAATTGTGGTTAGTGAGCAAGTCGGGATCACAACCCGTGGTTTGAACCTGGCTTTCTTAAACTAAGTTTAAACAGAGTTTCCCTGAGTTTGTACACGGTGAGTTTAAATGTGCAAGTGGAAGCTTCCAGTTTCCATTTCGTCACTGTGCCCGAGGTGAGAGGGGAGCACTTGTGCCTTGAGAGTTGCTTCTTTTAAACACTGTACAAAGCCATTGACTAGCATTATGCCTGAAAAGCAACTGTGTGATAAAAGATGTTTGGTGCTGCCTACTCACATGGGGCAAACCAGTGGAGACTATTGAAAGTCTTCAAAGTAGATGGTTAAATGTGCAACTCTCATAAAAATGGTATCATTGAAATTACACTTTTGGTATTGGCAGTTGGAGTTCACTCTGACTTATCTGCTTGTTATTTCTGGGGTGTTTGGGTTTGTTTGTTTTTAACACAGGCACATTTTTGAATTTATTACTTACCATTTAATAGTTATGGACTGAGCAGGCTGTAAAATCATTGGAAAATGCTACAGATATCCATTTACTGCATTTTTTTAACATGTAAGGGTTCAGTAGGGGTTGGAGGTCATCCTGCCATTATTGTTATTTAACAATGACACCCCTGTGCCAACTGTTTGCTCGGTATTCTGCAAGCCGTAATGGAGGCACATCAATTCCAAGTATATTTTGTTTTATTTGAGCTTAGCTTAGAGGTTTTTTTTTTTTTTAAATGTATTTAAATCTTTCCTGGTTTTGAGACAAGCCCTCTTGGACTGGGACTCATATGTAGCAACAAGATGCTGACCAACCAAGTAGCAAAAAAACTCATTCAAATCTAAGCACATTTACTTAAAAGTAATGCTCACTGTTGCAACAGAACATCTTTATAAGCACAGACACTTTAGGTTTTCAGCCTTACTGCTGGTTATATGATGAATAGGGCACATGGTTCAGCCTGAATCAGAGGTATATGGACCACCATTGTTATAAAAGCACTCCGAGAGAATTTCCATGCACTTGCAAAGTCCACCTGTCGGACAAAGCCAAGTGCCTTTTCCCAAATGGGCTAGCTCTACATATGGAGTAACATTTCAAAGAAAGTACCTCCCACATGAATATCTGTAACACAGTGAGGACTGAATGCATCCATGCCCAGTGCCTGCATTTGCTCTTCCTCTCCTTGACCCTAATGCTTTATTCCTTCACTATTCATCCTGCCTGTGTGGTGTTGTTGAACCCCATGAAAAGTAACTAGCACCCGAATCTGAAACACGGTGCCCTTTGAAATCACATTATATGTTTGCTGTGGGAAAAACGGGTGTAACATTAGTGTTTCCTGCAGAAATCACACCCACGAGCCCATGTCTGATAACAGTGACTAGACTAGGGGACATGGGATGCTTAAAGATAAGTGACTACAAGCCTGTATGACAACCACAGTCAATGGTTTTCTGCATAAGGAAACGCTGTTGTAACACTGGCATTTTCCTTTTTTTAAAAATAATTTTTTTTTGATTTTACAAATATAAAATTATAACAATACAACCACACATCAACAGTTGAAGATTCCTCTGAGTCTCTGGACTTCCCACCTCCCCCTCCATGGGTCCTATTGTTAAACCTTTTCTACTGCATCTTTTTCAATAGTCCATGTTTTATATTACTCCATTATCTCCATAATACTTGCTACATTACAAGTGTTATTGCAAACCTATTAATGTTTTCATCTGCTTACAGTGGTCTCCAAGATAAATTTTAAAAATTTCCCCATTCTTTGTTGAAGTTTTGGTTCTTCTTGGTTCTTGAGCTTTCCAATCTACAATGGTACCTCAGGTTACATACGCTTCAGGTTACAGATTCCGCTAACCCAGGAATAGTACCTCAGGTTAAGAACTTTGCTTCAGGTTGAGAATAGAAATCGTGCTCTGGCAGTGCTTGAGCAGGAGGCCCCATTAGCTAAAGTGGTGCTTCAGGTTAAGAACAGTTTCAGGTTAAGAACGGACCTCCAGAACGAATTAAGTACTTAACCTGAGGTACCACTGTATTTTGCCATTTTGGCATAGTTTGGCATAGTTTGGCACAATTTAATTTGCCATTCTTCTCTGGTAGGGACTTTTATCTTCTTTCCATCTTTAACACTGGCATTTTCCATAGCAGTAGGCAGAGCCACTGATTCCACAAAGCCCGTTTAGAAAGGGGTGTTGGGATAAAATAGTTCAAGCATCCTGTTTATGACAGAGGTATGCCTATAAATCTCCCCCTAAAGGAGAGAGTGGAGTTACTGTTAAGACAAAGTACTGTATATAAATCAGTGAAGACCATTCCTCCAGAACATACCAGTTTCCATAATTAGATTAAAATATAATAAATTCCAATAATATGTTATCAGAATATTAAAACAATTGCATGTTTAAAGTATTGTGGGATTAATTGAAGTTATCAAAAATTTGTAAAGTATTGGGATTTATTCTGTATAGAGGCATAATTCCTCCTGAAATACGTTACCGAGAAAATAGTGCAATTATAAAAGTGAGGGTAGGGCAGGATAGCTGATGTTGTTGTCGTTTCATAGCTTCTCCAAGTTAGCTGTCTCTTTTTCAGAGAGTGCCTTCCTTAATTATGTGTGCTGTATTACAGGCAAATTGAATAGTCTGGCCGCCCTCCCCTCTAGCTAAGCTGAAGGGAAACTTCAAGACGTATGCTAGAGAGTTGGAAACTCAATCCACCACATTAATTCCCCATCTGGGATTTGAACTCTTGCAATGCCAGTGCAGGAGATCAGAGTGTTCTGTAAGGAAACACAGGCATGTAGAGTCACTGTGCTAGCTGTCTGAAATGCCTGGGTGTGTGTTTTTTTTAATGAATTTTTTTCAAAGGACACGATGATTACTTCGTCTGGGGATTTGACACCAGCAATCCGAACCACCAGGACATACTTCGGCAAGCCTTCCTCGTAAGGATGTTTGCTACCCCGCACGTACAATTTCTGCTCTTTATCTTGGAAGGTGGCGGTGACAGTCAGGCTGCAGCTCTAAGCATCCATACACAGAAACATGCCCTACTGAAATCACTGAGGCTTCCTTTGGCAGAAACGTGAATGGCTTAGGAGCACATGATTCTGTAACATGTTGAAGCTGAGCAGGCATGGATCAGGTCAGGAGGCCATTGGGAGTTCTGCAAATTTCCAATAAAAAGAGACAGAAAATTCATGCGCATTGCTCTGTAGTGCACTACTGGGTTACTAGTAGCTCAATACATGAACTTCCTCCATTAAGATGTATTGGACGTGAGGTGGTTTAGACTCTTGTCATCATTTGATGCCATCACCATCTAATGATGACCGTCCATGTGTGGGCTTGCCTTTGGCTGATATTTTAAGCGTTGTCTCCTCCCAGGCATCATAACCCCTGCTCTATCCCCCCACACACCTAAAAGCAGATGCATTGTCACACAAGACAGGACAAGGCCTTTTGAGTTTGGCACCTAGTCTTTGAAATTCCTCTGAAGAAGTCTGCTTAGCCCCCTCAGCGCTTATTTCTTCCCCTACTAATTTTCTATGGCTATTTTTCACTGCCTCTTATTTCAGTGTGGTTTTTTCATTTAAATACAGTAATAGCTAGTTATTATTTCTGCTTATGTGAAGTCTGTCTTATTCTGTTGCTTCTCAGTAGGAACATCATGAACCACAAATCCAGAATCTCAGTCAGGAGAGATGTGGTTTCTTCTGCTAGTCAGCAGAGGGATCTGTATATGGTAGTAGATCACCTACTTTGTGAGACAGACATATCTATGGGATTGTTTGGGGTATAGATGACTTTTGGTTTGTTATTAGTTTATTTTACACAATTAATACAAAACAAAGCATATGTATCAAAATATTACAAGAGAGTGAAGAAATATCCCACAAAATTTACAATGTATTAGTTATTACAAAGATAATTATATACAGTATACACAACTGCATAATAAAAAGTGGGCAATACAAATGGTATCTAGCTTAATAGTCTTCCTACTACAAACTTACCATAATCATTTAAACTTAAGGTATTGATTAGAATAGATAGATTTACTCAAAACTGACAATTTAAGGTTATTGACAAGCTGCAATGTGTTCAGAGGAGGGCAACCAATATGAAAAAGGGAACAGTTGATAGAGTTGGGTATGTTTAGCTCAGAAAAGAGGAAACTGATAGGAGATATGATAGCCGTTTTCAAATATCTAAAGGGTTGTCACATGGAAGTTGGAGCAAGCTTGTTTTCTCCTGCTCCAGAGACTAGGATCCAAACCAATGGAATTAAGTTACAAGAATGGAGATTCTGACTAAAAATCAGGAAGAACTTTCTGATAGTAAGGGTTGTTCAACAGTAGAACAGACTGATTTGGGAGGTGATGAAGTTGGAAGGTCACCTGGCACATAGAATTTAGTTAAGATTCCTGCATTGCAGGGTGTTGGAGTAGATAAGCCTCAGTGCCCCTTCCAACTCTACAATCCTATGATTCTATGTACTTAGAATTTACATCCATTTGAGTATCCGTAAGAGTTGAACCCATTTTATATACAGCTCATTCCTCTGGTATTATAGCTCTGCTCTGACCTCTCAAAAACAACTTTGCAGGTATTTTACTGAGGACAATACTGGTTGGTTGGTTGGTTTTTCCCCACTATACAAATGGCTTTTATTTATTGGCACAACATAGCTTTTTATCTGGCTTTTAACTTCTCATAGATTAGGTTACAAGAGGAGGGTGGAGGGAGGAGACGAGAGCTGAGCATTGATGGTAAATGAGATGTGTTAGCCTCTGTGATGGGAGATGTCACTTAGCTTAGGGGAACAGGATGATTAATTGCTCTAAAGAGGCGACATATTCTTGAAGCTCTTGGAAATAATAAAGAACTTGCTATTCATCTTATTTTCAAAACTTGATGCACCGATTTCTCTGTATTTTCGGGAAATGGGGGCTGAGCAGTCTATTAATTTCGCAGGAGCTCCACCTGTGGAACAATAATTGAAGTGCAACGCAAAGTTTTAGAAGGAGCTTTTCCAGTTAGCTTTTAAATTGGGGGTATTTGAAAAAGGGGACACCTGTGCAGAAGCAAGCAGTAAAGCAAGACAGCAGTCACAACATTTACACAGGAGGTGTAACTTAGGCAGGCTCCATCCACAATATACATTTAAAGCTGTATCATACCACATTAAGCAGTCATGGCTTCCCCCAAAGATTCCTGAGAACGGTAGCTTGTTAAAAGTGCTGAGAGTTGGTCTCCTCACAGAGATACAGTTTCCAGAGTGGTTTAACAATCAGTCCATCTTTCCAGGGAATTCTGGATTGATCTTAGGGGAGGAAACTAAGCTGTGTGTAGCAACTGTATTTGATAGGCTTTGGGGCCCTTATGCAAACAAGTTTCAGTGGGGAAGGAGGAAGCCAATTTATAATGGGGATGTCCCACTTCCCAGGCATATAAATCAGTATTTCTGTTTCTCTTTATTTTTGTGCCATGTCTGTAGGGTAGTAAATTATTTTCTGCCTATGAAATGCCATAGGAGTCAGGTCCTAAATTTTATTCTGGAACCACATGGTGCTTGTGTTTCAGGAGTTGCTCATTCTGTCTTCTACCATATTGCTAGCAGGCAGGCACAGCCTGTAGTAACACTAGTCCTTAGTCAATAAGGTGGTCGTGGCTTCAGACCCTTTCAGAAACGGGCTCTTTGACACACTCTGCGTCTGAATTCTGCCCCGCACAAAAGGTGATTGATTTTAGATCATTGGCAAAAACGTGTTTGAGAGTCACATAAAGGCATTTTTAGGGCCTTTGGAGAAATTTGAACGCAAGTTTCAGAGGACTACTTCTATACAGGTAAAACATTCCTTTCTCTCTCATTGCTTCCATGGTGCTCACAGTCCTTCCCTTGCCCCGTTGGATCCGTGGCTCATCGGAACGAGCATTAGGAACTCTTTTTAGATAAGCTTTCTACAAGGGGGGGGGGAAGCCCCCCATTTGGGATTCTTTCATTTCATTCATCTCTCGCTACAGTGGCCTAGCTACAGGCTGGGCATTTGGTCCCATTGTTGAGTAGCATGTGCCAAAAGCAGCCATTGCAGCTGGAGGTGCATTGCAAGTATTGGGACAGTGCACATTTTGCCAGCACAGCGTAGTAAGAAGTAAGCATGAAAGAAAGAGGTAAACATTGTATTAAAGCCAAGACAGGAAGTTATTTTATTCCTCCCAAAAGCTGAGTGTGCACAAAAGTTCCCACGCTTTATGAAAGGGTTTGCCTCCTAGGTCCCATTGCCAAGAGTAATTCCTTCTCTTTCATTACGCATTGTGGCTCTTCGTGGTGGTTAAACATGTGGTCCATGGTTCACATGTGCGCTTCATGTGCCTGCTCTGAAGCATTTCATCTTCACGTTGTCCCCCCCCCCCATGACTGTGAGTCTTGGATTGCAGCTTTGTCCTTTTGAAAACTGTGATAAAAAATAAAAGGTTAATGTTCAGGTCCATTTATTTGTTGTGCAATGCTGAAATATGAGACAGTACAAGATTCCTCTTCCAGTCAAATGTATCTACTCATGCTTAAAGCTGTAGCCGTCTTTTTCAAAACTCTTTAGAAATATTTCTGCAGGCTGTGTTTTAAGATATGCTTTCACTGGGAAATGTTGTATTAGAAGCCAACTTTAAATGCTGATGTGCATTACCATCAAATCAAATCACCGAGAGACCTTGAAAAGCATCTCCAAGGTCTTGTGAGGCCTCAGAGATGCTTTCTGAGAAGTCGCCAGAAGTTGGGTTCTGAGGTCTCGGAAGGCCTTGAACAGCAGCTCCGAAGTCTTGCGAGTCCTCGGACATGGCTTCCAGAGCTTCCCAAGGCACCAGAAGTTGCGTTGGGGGCCCTCTAGTTTTTTTTGGGTGCTCAGGCACCCAGAGCCCCCTATTGATGGCGCCCCTGCAGTGTATCCAAGGCTTTGGTTCATTTATTGGAGGCAAACCTAGAAACACTGAGCCCTCCTGTTTGAACCAGAGAATGCTTAACCAGAGCCCAGCAAGTAAATGAAAGAAATATACAACATGCCTCTAGATAACAGTTTGAGAGTGACATTATTTTGTAAAGCCTGGCAGTTTTCATTTTAACATTAGGTTTCTCCTCGGGTAAAATGAAATGCCAGGCAATTTTGGGGTTCACATATCTCCACAGTTAGTTGTATTATGCGATTTAAGTTCCTTGTTTTTGGCATACAGGCAAAAACATATACACACTGTAGTTGCATTAGAAGGGTTCACAGATGGTCTCTCAAGATTCTCAAGTCTGGACTCACCATTTGCAATGGCTGTACCATGTTTTTTGTTATTGCCCCAGCTAGTAGCAGCATCCTCCATGCAGGGGTGGACTTTGGTAATATGGTGCCCTGAGTGAGGACAAAATTTGGTAGGCTTCCACCGGAATATTTCTTATTTTCAAAATAATTACTTTTGTATTTTTTATTTCATGCCTCTTTGACTCAGAGCCCTTTGCAGGAGAACTGCCCACACCACCCTAAATCTAGGCGCTGCTCTACAAGACCCCTAATGTCATTCCTGGGCATTGGAGTGGGGCCAATACAAGAAATATGGTAGAGATTGTTTGGATATAATTCTGAAAGTGGCCATTTTCTAAGAGGTGAGGAAAAGGAAAATGTCTTCTGAGAAATTTCAGCTCAGCTCTAATCCGCTTCAAGACACCTGTCGTTAACAGAACCAAACTTTAAGACAAATTTACTCAAATAGCCTCAAGTAAAAAGAAAATACCTTGAAAATGGTACAGGGAAGACAATGAGAACTTGTTTTTTCTTGGATAAATGATCTCTCTGTGTGGCTTCAGTTTATTTTCTCAGAAAATACCTTTGAACTAGGGATTAGTTGTGTTTCGGATTCGTTCCATTAAGCCATTTTCACAGTCTGAAATTGCTGCTAATGGGAAGAAATGTGTGGTTTGAAATGTGCAGTGTTGGATCAGCTAACTAGTTTTTGCAAAAGGACAGCTAATAAATAAAAAAAAGAGCAGATGAGAGCTGTGGAGAGAGGTGAAACACCTGTAGAGATAAGAGCTTAAGTAAGAAATATCCGTGCAGTTTTGGCACCTGTTGCCCTGGCACAGTATGCTTGAATAATCATTGAACAGGTCCAGATTTTAGCCAAGTTCTATACAAATTCAAAGCCAATTCTGTACACACTTACCTGGGAGGAAGTCCTAGTAAACACCTGTCTAGGCAGAGGTTCTGTTCAAGTCCTTCTGAGACACTGTCCTGTCAGCTGTAGGAGTTGGGGCAACAGTCTTCTTCTGCTTTTTCTTTTTTTGCTCTGGAGGAACCTGAGGGGAATACTATTCTTAGGCTCTTTTCTCTGGAGGTGTAAGGTTTCCTAATCCCCAGAGCATCTCTAGTCCTGTGCTGTATGAGAACTAGTCAGAGCTCAACCCTGGAGGTCTGTGCAAGGGTGTTTCTTTCACCCACGCTGCCCCTGCTACAATTCCAGGGCCCACAGATTACCACCCCTTCTGGGTCAGTGGTATCTCACATAGCTGACTGTTTGTGTCCACTGCAGAGCCGGTCAGCAAGTGCTCCTCATCAGCAGTTATGAGTGGTTGGATCTTTGATAAGCAAGCAATCTCAAATGTTGTAAATGACAATCAAGCAGATCTGATACTTGCCCTATTCAGCAGGCAGGCCCCACAGCCTTTTCATGTTGAGTGAGAAGGTCTGAAGGATTGTAAGCCTATTTAGCCAAGTGTGTTTCAGTCCCTCTCATGGCTGGGAACCCTACATGATCATGGGAAACACTGAGCATCCCATCAGATCTTTCTACAAGATGTTGGAAGAGTGGGACATGGCCCCTCCACCAGTAGAATTTAAGAACGCCTCATTAGGGCTACTGTGTCAAAAATATTTCAAGACTATGCTACCACTCAGTGGATTTGTAACTGGCTGACTGACCGAACCCAAAGGGTGCTCATCAATGGTTCCTCTTCATCCTGGAGAAGAGTGACTAGTGGGGTGCCACAGGGTTCTGTCTTGGGCCCGGTCTTATTCAACATCTTTATCAACGACTTGGATGATGGATTCAAGGGCATCCTGATCAAATTTGCAGATGACACCAAATTGGGAGGGGTGGCTAACACCCCAGAGGACAGGATCACACTTCAAAACGACCTTGACAGATTAGAGAACTGGGCAAAAACAAACAAGATGAATTTTAACAGGGAGAAATGTAAAGTATTGCACTTGGGCAAAAAAAATGAGAGGCACAAATACAAGATGGGTGACACCTGGCTTGAGAGCAGTACATGTGAAAAGGATCTAGGAGTCTTGGTTGACCACAAACTTGACATGAGCCAACAGTGTGACGCGGCAGCTAAAAAAGCCAATGCAATTCTGGGCTGCATCAGTAGGAGTATAGCATCTAGATCAAGGGAAGTAATAGTGCCACTGTATTCTGCTCTGGTCAGACCTCACCTGGAGTACTGTGTCCAGTTCTGGGCACCACAATTCAAGAAGGACACTGACAAACTGGAACGTGTCCAGAGGAGGGCAACCAAAATGGTCAAAGGCCTGGAAACGATGCCTTATGAGGAACGGCTAAGGGAGCTGGGCATGTTTAGCCTGGAGAAGAGGAGGTCAAGGGGTGATATGATAGCCATGTTCAAATATATAAAAGGATGTCACATAGAGGAGGGAGAAAGGTTGTTTTCTGATGCTCCAGAGAAGCGGACACGGAGCAATGGATCCAAACTACAAGAAAGAAGATTCCACCTAAACATTAGGAAGAACTTCCTGACAGTAAGAGCTGTTCGACAGTGGAATTTGCTGCCAAGGAGTGTGGTGGAGTCTCCTACTTTGGAGGTCTTTAAGCAGAGGCTTGACAACCATATGTCAGGAGTGCTCTGATGGTGTTTCCTGCTTGGCAGGGGGTTGGACTCGATGGCCCTTGTGGTTTCTTCCAACTCTATGATTCTATGATTCTAAGACTCTTTCAGAAATGAAGCCTAGGCTACAAGGGTTTGGGTTTTAGCTATTGGTGCTAGCTCTTTTCGATCTCAGAAGATTGTGAAATCTGATTATTCAGTTTTATTTACACAATGTGGAACTGAAAGCTATTGGAATACTGAAAAGCACAGTAAAATGTAAACAGATACCCATGCAGGCAAAGCTTACAAAAACAGAAGAGGTGAATTTTCTGCTAATACATCCTCTCCAACGTGGGCCATGATTTATTGTCTCACGGATGACAGATTGGGGGAAGGTCACATCTTGGAAAAACAATTGTCCATGAGGAGGTGCATAAATTTTATTTTCTCAAATGGTTGAGTTCAGCTCTATAATCTTTGGAATGTTCAAAATGCATTCCAGTTCCCACAGCAGCACCTGCAGAAAGCTTTGTGTTGTCTTTATGGAAAGGCTTAATATAGGCACGTTTTATGGCTGCCTATATTAGCAGTGTGGAATGCATGTGGTAAACAGTCATGGTAAGCTCAGTAGAATTGGATTGATGAAATGGAGATAAATAACAAACTCAGCATTCATTTCATATATCTGTAAGGAAAATCTCCAGAAAACATCCTTCTTTCACTAGAGAGAATATAGATTAAAGGATTTTTCATCCTCAAATTATGCAAATATTTGACAAGTAAGAACAAAAAGCCTGGTAGGCCTTAAAAGTAGTAGTAGTAGTTGTTGTTGTTCGTTTGTTTTTGTTAATCACCTTAGGCACCCTAGTAGGAAAGTGGCATCAAAATATATAAAATAAACTATCATTCTTACCTTTCCTTCCTTGGAGGTTTTTAAGCAGAGGTTGGATGGCCATTTGTCATGGATACTTTAGCTGAGATTCCTGCATTGCAGGGGTTGGACTAGATGACCCTTGGGGTTCCTTCCAGCTCTAAGAGTCTATGATTCTATACCTTCTTACCTTCCTTAATTACTTTCCAGAGTTATATTATCAATTGACCTTCTGACAAGAGGTCATGCCAAAGGATGCTGTTGCATATCTCTTTTTCACGGTTGACCACATCCTTGAGTCTGATTTCAGACAACCACCATCTAGTGTCTGTTGAATCCGTCTTTTGCTTCACTGATTTGTCCTCTGCAACCTCATCACCCTACCTGGATTTGAAAAGGGCTGGAGACCACAGTGGCATTTCATTGCCAGAAATACAGTACTATTCTCAAAAATGGATGGCGAATCTTCTCCTGTGCTTGTTGTTCCATCCAAGTTTTAGGACCACATTGAAGAAAGCAATGATTTGCTGGGTGGGGTGGGGAGAATATACGCTACTCTTTAAATAGATAGTATGTAGCCTCTCCTTCTTCATCAGTTGACTTTATTTCTCCCATAAACATCTACCAAAGGCATAACTTTCTTTCCTCTACTTACAAAAATGGTACTGGTGAGGCATGATTGCTCTCGGTGGAGGAGATTACTGTGTTAGCAACATAGGAAGGTGCCTTCTACCAAAACGTACCAATGGTCCATCTATTGTTTACACAAGGGATGGATAACTTGTGGACTCCAATTTCCATGAGCAACAGCCCCAAAGTCAAGCGTTATGGAAACTAGACCAACAGCATCTTTTGGCCTCTGGTTAGCCACTCCTTACCTACATTGCCGGGCAGCAGATCTCCAAGGTCTTAGACAGAAGCTTTTCCAAGTCCTACCTGGAAATGCCGGGGATTGAACCCAGGACCTCCTGCATGCAAAGCACATGCTCTGTCACTGAGCTACGGCTCTTCCTCTTTGATTTGTTATTCATTGTCTTTATCAGCATGAATCTTAGAGTCTCTGGATGCTTGTGAAAGATCAGAATTCTCTCCTGTTCAGCCTCATTCCACCTCCCACCAGATAAATTTGGCAGCGTATGCCATCAGCCATCTTAAGTCTAATTTGTTTTTGGTCCTGTCATATCTAAAGCAAATTTGAAAAGTTCTTCGGGCTGCTTTCCTAATTTTCATGTAAGCTCCTCTTACTGCTTTTTAATCTTTCATATGTGCTTGTTTACAGTAAAAAAAAAAAAATCAGAAAAAGTCCATGCTTTTTGTCAGAGGCTGTTCCCTTGAGGTCTTCCCTTGATTTCCCACAAAGCCACTGAACCCATCCCCCAACCCAATTCATTGTCCCTCGCTCTCTCCATGAGCTGGTAAGTGTGATTACTTTTTTCTGACTTGAAAAGTTCTAAAAGCTGAAAGGCGAAGTGGGAAAGAGCTTTTCAATACTCAGATGAATTCTTCTGGATCCAACTTTTACCTATATCCCTTGGAAAGGCAAAGTGTGTTTTCCTTCAGCCTCTTGGGCTGATCCAGGAAGGAGGAAGTGAAGTTACCTGAGGCAGTGACGCCCATGTCATTCTCTCAAAAATCATAATATGCCCATGGAACTAAAAAGATTGGCTCCTTCTGCATTTACAATCAAGTTTCTGGTTTAAGTTACGAAATACAGTACAAATCATTCATGATGCAGATGTTAGCCCTTTGTACAATCGAACAGGCTCTTTGGCATCACTCAGGCTACTGCAGCTGGAAGCGAACATGAATAACAATTCAGCAACAGGGATTTCAAACCCTTAGCTTGAGGAAGGCACTAAATGTTGGGGAAGAGACTATGAGGGGTAGATTTACCATCACTGAGCTAGTACTGGAAAGATGGAAATGAATGATTAAACCATCCCGTTGGGCAGAAAGCGAGGAAACACAACTGCATGGCTGTGTATTTTTATGGCAGTAACAATGAGGCATGGTGGCCTCTGAAACAGTTCTCATGATAAAATCCCAGCTGGATGCTCAGAACTGTGTTGTGGTCTGTGCTTGGGGATTTGACAAAGCAGCTTATATGCATGTGAACTGGCTAGATCCAAAACATTTTTATGAGAGGGTAAATGAACATATGGAAAGAATCGAGAAAACCCCATCCAGCTTTTAATATGTAAACAGTGCTCTAGCTGTAGGTCATAAAGTAAATACAGATTTTTAAAAACACCCGATCGCCAGATGGTGAAGAAAAGGCGATGAAAGCAAAATGTATGCTATGAACGTGACGAGAAATTGACGGGATACGTTTTCGGAGTGTACCTTCGCTCAAGTGGCTTTCCACAAAATTCAAAGTGTTGCATTTTTCAGGTGTGAGCATCTTAAGTCTTATTTCATCAGAACCACCCTCTCTTCACTTTTCCCCTACTTCAGATCCTGAACCCATCTATCTCTGGCCTTCACAGCGGGGAACAATGTTCCCAAGTGAATTGCAAAACAATTGCAGATCATCTGTAAACAGAACCTTCCCACAATCCTGGGATTGCCCGTAAGAAGCTTTTAGAATTCGTTGGCATCTGTTCCACAATCTCTCCCCCCCCCCCCGCCTGAGTTTCTTGTAGACATGATATTCTTCTGGATTTCCTACTTCGCTGTCATAAACATGCTGTTGATCTCCTGCTTCATTTGGCCCCAGAGGAGGTTGCAAAACTAGTGAGGAGAAGCATTTCTTCCTGCTTTTATAGTCATGCTGAAAAGCAGCTTCTCTGAAACCCTTTTAAAATAAACTTCTTTCTTTTTTTAAGAAAGACACCCTATCAACTTTCTAACATCTGCAAAGCACACAGTGAAGTGATAATGCACGTAGAAGTTCATGGGTACTGACTTTTCCTGGAACATATTACATATTATTATTATTATTTTTACATGGTGATGTGGAACCTCAGGCCTGGGAGCTAAATGTGCTCTTCTGTGTCTGGACCTCTGGGCTCTCCTCAGCCACAACCTGTGCCTCAGACCATCTCCCCCCTCAGTGCTTTTGCGTGGCTGGAATGTGTTCTTGAACATCTGCTTTCCTGGAAGGAGAATGTCATACACAGATCCAGTGCTTTTTTCCTAGAAAAAAAGGTGCAGGTAGTCGCCATGAAGATGTTACAGTAAGTGTCACACCTTTTAACAACAACAGAAAGAGGTGCAGGTACTGCGTACCCTTGAATACCCCCTGAAGAAGAAAAACAGCGCTGCACAGACCTATAAACATTGGGGAAGGAGGAATACCCCCTGAAGTTTGCAGGAATTGAATTTAACCTACTATACAAAGGTAAGGGTACATACAATGTATCCTTTTGCATCTGGTCCCAACCACCATTTGTTTGCACCCCTGAAAGTTTCCCTTGAGGAAATAAGGCGTTCAGGCTGGAAAATGCTCCCCACCCCAATTCTCCAAGCACTCCAGGTATATTGAAAAATAAGACAGTCCCTGCTCACAGGCTCACAATTTAATAAGGGAAAACAGGAAGCAAGCATTGAAACAGCTTTGGTTATTTATTTATAGCACTCCCTTCATCCCAAAGAACCCCAGGGTGACTTAGGGCAGGCAGTGACTCAGGCTAGCTCTGTTCACCGGGTCAAACCACATGGTTAAATGTGTCGCTTGTCATTGCATTTTCTCTTGTAAAAAGTATAGCCAGTAGTTTCTATGGGCCCTGGTCAGAGTTAACCCTTTTTTCTTTGTGCTGCAGCCCTAAAGGACTGCCCCCCCCCACCAGCTGCTATTGGAGGCAAGCTTCCATTGGCAGCAGGCTACTGCTACCCGCCCCAATAACTGCTATGGGGGCTTTCCTCTCAGGTCTAATATTTTCACGGAGGTGATTTTAATCAGGACCACAGCAGGGGGAAAGGGATGTGTTTCTTCATTTGCTTGTATGTTGTATACCATGGACCTGATCTTGTCCCCAATGGGCTGATGAAATAGTTGTGTTTATTATTTTGGAAAGAGTCATACAACTACAAGTCAGAAACTGCATGAGGTTGGGGTCCCTGGTCTTTAACTTAGAGATGTTGCTGATCTGGGAGAGTGGTGTTTGCAGCTCTGCTTGACCATGGGCTGGTCCTGGGGGTGTCCGCTTGACACCACCCCCCTCTGGCAGCCGCAGACCACATCTGAGCAGGCCCGGCCCCACAGGCCAATCAGAAGCGGGGGCGAGGGGCTGGGCCAGGCTCTCCCTGTAGTATTTACTATGGCAACTGCATGTAGGCCGCCTTCTTTGCTAACTGGCAGGGGCCAGCTCGAGTGGTAGATAAGCCATTGGGTTGCCTTCACAGTTGAGTGGGTGCCCCATTAGAGGGGTCCAGGAGGGGAGATTTGTGTCTAGTTGCCCACAAGGGGGTTGATGGGCCAAAACACGTCTCACAACAGTGGTCATTGCACCCTATCACTGTTGGGAGCAACTCCCAACACCGGGTCGACCTCATTAGGTTCCTATCAGCCAAACCTACTCACATCTGTAATCAATCAAGTTGTAGCCCAATTCAACCCAATACTAATCTCCTGTGTTCCTTTCTATGGTCTACCCCTCACCAGACTCTGGGCATCATGTGCCTGTGCTAGCAATTTGAGTTCCAACAGCATCTGGAGAGCCACAGGTTACTCACCACTAGTATATTTGATACGACAGTTTTTGAACAGCCTCCTTTAATGTGAAGGAAATGTGAGAACCTTCCCAAGTGGGCTGGGAGTTGTGGATGAGGCAGAGAGTGTGGGCGTTTTGCACTGCTTCTTCTTCACAGGTTAAAGAGGCAGCGTTTATTCTGGGGCTTCCCACCTCGGCGTACTGGCCCTTGCCACAGACAGTTGACCCCATCCCGATCCTGAGTCACCAGGCCCATTCAAGAGCACCTGTTCCCTCCCAGAGTGCAAACCCCAGCGCTGCTGAGTCAGAGACCAGAGCACATTAAATCATTGTGCCTGCTTGCCAGCAAAAGTTGGGAGCTGAAAGCAGAGTTAAGCTGCTTGGGCTCCTTCCACTGCCCATGTAAGCTGAGCCTCCCACTGCTGGGCAGCCAGGCTGGCACCTGACCCACTTGAGTCTGAGCAGAGTGGCCAGCTGCCTGTTATTAAATACAATTGCTTAATTATTTGTTAGTTGCAGGGTGTTGAGGGGGAGGCCCTGGAACAGAAACATGCCTAATATTAACAGCAGAGTTACCACAAAGCAGGCTTTCCGACTGAAGGATGGTGGGTTGACAACCGGCGCGGCTCATTCTGCTTCTAAATTTGGCTTTCTGGAGAAGTGACTAACGTCATGACTGGCACGGCAGAAAAATGCCGCCTTCAGTTGTGCTGACCCTTCTCTCCTTTTGATTCTACCCAGCCTAACTAAGGCTCTGTTTACACGGGGACTGCCCCTGTAGTGTCTTTTGATACATTAGAAAAGTTTCATGCTCTGCTTTGTCCTGCAGTGATCCCTAATAATTCTCTCCTGCCCTCGGCCCATTTCCTCACTGTCCCTTTCAGCGAAAAGAGCTTGTGGTGATGTGCTTAAACCCCCTCTTTTCTTTTTCTGTGGAAAGCATGGGAGGACATGAGGGGGCGATCACAAGGCATTTTATTCTTCCCAAAGTGTTATTCTGTTTCTGTGAATCACGAAACCCTGAGGCCACGTGGGACAATATGTTTTATTTAGGCATGGTAGTGTTTCAAATACAAGGTGAGGGATTCGTTCAAGGAAGAAGTGTCATGCCACTGCTTATCCAATGTCTTGTAGACTTCTTTTTGATTATTTCTATTTATTATTTGTTTTCTAAAAGGGTATCGTGCATAAGCATTTTTTTGATTGATTCTATTTCTATGCCACTTTTTATTCAAATAAATCCCAAAGCGGCTTACAAACAAAAGATAAAAATAACATAATGGAACATCACGAATACAGCATAAATTGTATAGAATACTTAACAAATCATCAGTAAAGCAATCACAAATAAAACAATTGCCATCTATGTAACAGTAAGCATGGCTCTGCAGAGGAATAAGGAAGATTACTAACTTGATTTTAAAAAGTAATGCTAGAAGCATTATCAGTTTTAATAGCGTGAATTTATACCAGGAAGACAATGTAGCATCCAGCAACCATAGGGAAACTATTCTGATGCATGAAAACCACAAGGCAGCTAAAACAAATTTAAAGCCTCACCAGCCATAGTCCTGCTGGAAAAGCTTTTACTAACATTCTTCTGAGATGGAAAACAGAGCTGGTTTGACTGGCCTCCCTGAGAAGTTCCACAGTAAAGGTGCCACTGTCAAAAAGGCCTTGTGCTTTGTCAACTTGAATCTAATTTCCACTGATTCTGGCACTTGGAGCAGTGCCCAGACATTATCCTACTTGTACGTGTATGTCTGTGTAAGTGAGAGAGACGTTGTAGGTAAATATGGAACAAGGCTGCTGTTTAGGGCTTTAAATAACTGCACTTTGAATTGTGCCCAGAAATTAATTGGGAGCCAGTGGACAGAAGAAGCTGGTGAAGACTTTTAATTAGTCTAAAGCTATGACACGCTGGCATGGCTTCAAATCATTTAGTCAGACCAAAGTGCAACAGATAAATGGTCCCAGAAAACAGAAAAGGGCGGACAAAGGAAAGACAGAATGCTATATTAATCTTGGAAAGATATCTACAAATGGATATCCTTGAAGGGAGGTTGCTACTGGTGTCAGCTTCCGGAAGGGCACCATTTCCTGCTTGCCTGTTTCATTTTTAAAAATTAAAGAGGGAGAGATGCCATTTTGAAAGTTCACTTCGGGAATATAAATGTCTATGGCACTGTGCCTTTTCTTTGGCACTACAAAGCTTTAAATTTGTCACTGGCTTCTTAGTCTCCATGAGGATTGGGCAGAGGTGTGGGGGGGGGTGTAGCGTTATTAGGGTGGGTGTGAGGAAACTTTTTGGCTCTTGGCCCTCATTCCCTTATTGCCAACCCTTCAAGGGCCACTTGCCACTGGTAGGTGGGCCACACTCTTCATGCGCCCCTCAGCCAAATCCTTAGCTGCTCTCCACTCCTATCCATTTGCCAAGATTTCAGGGGAGACCAAAAGTTTCAGACAACTTTAGATTGGTGAAGAGGGGTGAACTCCCCCTGCTCTCAATTCAGATTGGCTCAGCAGGTATAAACTTTCTCAACAAGCACTTTGTGGGGAAAGCATCTGTTTTCCAGAGAATTCTCTTCTGGCTCATAATATTAGCCCTTTCATTGATTGTACATCATCCTGTACCTTATCATGTTGGCCCCTAGTCACAGAGAACTTCTGGAAAGTCCAACCATCACCAGCCCTCCCAAAAAACCACTAGGGGAATAATAGATAATTTTACATCTGGGTGGAACGCAGCGACTGTCTGGCAAGAAATGAGAAACGCAATTGATGATCCAAACAAAAGATACTCACTAGGCAAAAAGATACATATGAGGGTAATCTGGTCATGTAATTTCTAGACAATAAGAATTCCATTGAGAGTATGCGGAGACCTTTAAAGAACTTTTGTATATACACCTAAAAAGCAACTGGCTTTGTTGTTTATGTAGTTTCATAGCCATCAGTGAGAGTTTAATTGAGAAATGCATAAAGCAGCTGGAAGAATTCAACTTTGTCTTCTGATTGTACATGTGTAGAATCTTATTTAACATTTGAGCAAGAGAAGCGTGTGTGTTAGTGTGTTACACACATGTATATACACACATACATACATACACACATACATACATGTATGGCATATGGTTTAGGTAGAAATCCCATTGTTAGGCATGCTGTATTACAGTCGTACCTTGGATCTCGAATGCCTTGGTACTCGGACGTTTTGACTCTCAAACACTGCAAACCTAGAAGTGAGTGTTCTGGTTTGCAAACCCAAACATCCAGTTTGGAACCCAAACATCCAGTGGGGCTTCCGTGGCTCCCGATTGGCTGCAGGAGCTTCCTGCAGCCAATCAGAAGCCGCGCTTTGGTTTCCAAACGTTTTGGAAGTCGAACAGACTTCGGGAAAGGATTCCATTTGACTTCCAGGGTACAACTGTATTATGGTTGCTGAACATTAGTACTACTGCTGACTCTTGTTAGCAAAATAGTATGTGTTTCTGTTGTCTTATGCTGAAATGCTATGCACACTTTTCTGGGAGTAAGTCCCTACTGAACTCAAGGGGTTACTTTAAGTAGGCATGTATAATTCTTTTGCAACTCACATCTGTTAAACCCAGTTTTTCCCTGGGTATGAAGTTAAGTGGCCGTTGCAATTCTGATAATCTTTCATCGCTAGCTAGCTTGTTTACTGGCCTGTCTCTGTCTCATGCTCAGTTCTGACACTGTAACAAAAGCTAGAAACTATGAATTCATCCATTTATTTATACTCCACAGTGGCTCTATTTTTGTCAGCAAAGAAAACCCTTCACTTGCATTTTGCCTAGCCTTTAAAAATTATGATCAAATTATGATCAAACATGGACATTTGTGTCTTTATTTTTAGCACAGCATTTACAGGAAATGAAAAATGAAATTATAAAAAAGTAACTTTAGCAAAAAAAAATTTTTTTTAAAAAAAAAAAATTCATTGTACTTTCTTGATTTTATTCAATCCGGCTTCAGACAAGAGACAAGGCTAAATGGGCCTGTCTGTATACATCCCATGTGACAAACTACACACGAGAATGACTTCCATATTTTGTGGGAGCCCACTTCTTACTGTGCTGTCTAAAAAGAAGTTGCTACGTTCTTTAAATTAAGGCTGCAATTCTATACAGTGGTACCTCGGGTTAAGTACTTAATTCGTTCCAGAGGTCCGTTCTTAACCTGAACTGTTCTTAACCTGAAGCACCACTTTAGCTAATGGGGCCTCCTGCTGCCGCCGCGCCGCCGGAGCATGATTTCTGTTCTCATCCTGAAGCAAAGTTCTTAACCTGAAGCACTATTTCTGGGTTAGCGGAGTCTGTAACCTGAAGCGTATGTAACCCGAGGTACCACTGTACACATCTATTGAACTCAGTAGGGCATACTTCTTACACATGTATACGAGAGTACTATCAGTTTGGTAGCTGGAAATACTGATTTGAACATAAAGCCCTTATCCCTGAAGAACATATTTGCCACTATACTTGGAGATAAGGACCCAGATTCAATAGACTGCTGATCTGATCACTTTTGGCATTTTCCATGACCCTGATTGACAGTGACTTTTTAAACACGGGGCATATTTTGAATTGAGGAAGAACTGAAGAGACTGCAATCTTGGCTCTGCTATTGGCTGACTCCCATGTGACCTTGACACACTATTGCACTTGACATGGAAGCTTTCCAAAACTCTAGAATTTCATACTATTGTTGTTCTTTGAGAATATATATATATATATGTGTGTGTGTGTGTGTGTGTGTGTGTTTATTTATATGCCACCTTTGAAGGCATAGCTTCGCAAGTCATTCCCAATACCCTTTCCCTTTCCATGTAGTTATAAAGACTAATTGGGGGATTAATGAAATAATGGTGGTGAGGAAAGTCCTTTTCACCTCTCAAATTCTCTTTTAAAATTAGAAGTGGACCATGGAGGGCGTCCCTTGAGCCGCATGCCTGCTGGAGAGCGTAGAGGTTATATCGGCCAACATTAATGCAGAGACAGTGATTGAATAAATAACAAAAATAGATCTAAAATGGTGCTTCATGACAAGGCACTAAGTATGGCATTGTCTCTCCCCCTCCTCTGAAAGAAGCCATTTCATCTTTTTATGGCTTGTGTGGGTGGGTGTTTTCTTCTTCCCAGAAGTCTGGAGGGGAGAAAGCTTTGAGGCTAAGTGAATAACTGCTTTTAAATAAAACGTGTGCAAGTATATATTTATCTGAAAGGCTGGATCATCTCCAAAAGAATAATGAGTGCCTCAGCCAAGCAGAGAATGTTCTCTGTACAATACCTGTGACCCAGAGAGGAAAGACTAGATTGCTCGAGGGAGTTGCCAGCTGTCCTTCTCTTTTCAGACTAGATTCCTTCCTTTCCAGGATACGTAAAGCCTCCCACATAATCAGCTTGCAGCTCAGCAAGTGCACATTTACCATCCCTTTGCTTTGTGGGCATCAGAGATCTTCTCTGAAGGAAGTGCTTTTGTTGGGAAAGGATTCCATATTCCCAGCACTCGGAGCACAATATAATATAATATTATTGCTGGGGAAATGCAATTCTTTCTCCCAGCTAGCATAGAGCTGTTGGAAATTATAGTGCTGCCTGGAATATGGTTTTTGTGAAACTGTTGGATAGTTCCTGAGACATTACCGATAACTGAGGGAGAAAAACCAACTCTCAAGTGCCCATTGTATGCTGCAGTGCAAATAGTGATATTCAGCCTGCAGGGAGGGCACTGGAATGGAAGCTGCCGTTGAGCAAGGCAAAATGCAGAAAAAATGCATGTCAAGTTGAAACCAGGCAGCCAGTCTTCAGACTTTGCCTTGAGACTAGTTAGTTTCTTTTGCAAGTCCCCTTTTTGCACATCAGAGGGTTCTCCAAAACAGCACAACCATCCTATTCTGCAGTAAGACTGCCACCTGCCTTCCATTATATGTCAACTAGATCTCAGGCCTTTGACTCTAGACTTACAATTGCTAAAAGTTGGTAGACTTTGAATCCGGAGTTGCTAAAGGTTGCGTCAGTAAGGGCATACTTTAAAAAAGCCAATATTTGGAATTCGAGGGTTCTGCGCTCTGCCAAACCCAAAAAGGAAAAACGGATTTCAAACGTTTTTCAGTACTTCCCGTTGCCATAGGACACTAAAAACTTGGGCGCCTGATTAATTAATAGCAGGTATGTGCTTGGATCTTGTGGCTTCCTCTGACCCATCCATTTGGAAGATGAGGGGCTGTCTGCTTTGCTGGGCAAATTTTGAATAGCCATCCCTTGCAAATCCAGAATTCTGCACTTCCCACTGCTGCCAATTATTTAGTTACCCATCTTTCATCAACAATGCCTTTCCGGTAATAAGCTTCAGCATTTTATGCTAAAGGTTTTATAATCATTGCAGCCAGTATTACGTCTGCTTGTAACGTTCAAGTGTGACTTCTGTTCTTGTGTAGTCAAAAGAGCACCAAAGTTTGTATCAGCAGGTTTGATGGAACTGAGGTTTGCAGAAATACCAAGGGGGGGGGAATCATTGGGGGGGGGAGTGCCGACTCAGCCTGCTCAGTAGTGATGGGCTGCTGGCTGCCTGTTAAGGGGAAGAATGGAATGGAGAATAATGGGAGAGAGCATGGCTGGCAGTGAGCAGGAATATGTTTTGCTGTTGTTGGTCAGTGTGGTGTAGTGGTTAAGAGCGGTAGTCACGTAATCTGGGGAACCGGGTTCGTGTCTCCGCTCCTCAACATGCAGCTGCTGGGTGACCTTGGGCCAGTCACACTTCTTTGAAGTCTCTCAGCCCCACTCACCTCACAGAGTGTTTGTTGTTGTTGTTGTTTTAAATAATTTTTATTAACCGACCAGTCAAATCAAATCACATCACATAAATTCCGAACTACAAAGTCAAATTTTAAATTTTTGTTGGGGGGGCCATATTTCAAGTTCCGAAGGGGGATTCCGATCATCTTCTTGCTGCTGCGTTAATATCCAAATCAGTCCAAATAAAGTTCATAAATCTATCCAGTCTTATCTTGCTGTTTCCACATCTCATCTTGTTCGTATATTTTTTTCTTTTTTTCTTTATGATCTCTTCTGATAGTCTCCTTAAGCCGATAAACACCAATTGTAACCCTGTGTGAATTTTTCCATTCGTCCAATCCTCATATCGAGATGGTTTCCATATATCATTGTTTTCATAAATAACATCGCTCTTTCCATCATTAATCTCGCAGATCTGTCGCTCTTAAGTCCCTCTTTGGAGTCTTACCCATAATATAAAAACAGCTCTATTCCTCCTCCCAGACTTAAGTCCTCCGACAGAGCTTGCCAACATGGCGACGGTATTTTTAACTGCGTCATTCCAAAGCTCTTATACATTCCACAATCTTCTTAAAACGTGCTTTGGTTAGAAAATTTATCTCCACACAGTCTTAAATCCACAGCTTAAGTCATTAAAACGACATTTCTGACTTGTGAGGGGGGGGGATTCTTGTTTAATCACATAGAGGAAAGAAAGGAAAGGTTTTTCCCCTCCCCCATCAGTCCCTTTGCCATACCGAGTCTTGGCGTATCTTCTCATGATTTATTCCTGTTCCTCCGACTCGTCTTGTTTTATCAGAGATCTCTTCTGTTAGCAGTCTTTGCTCCCCCTCCTTCCTTGAAATATGTGTATTCGCTTCATCCTAATTGTTTCTTTTGAAGTTCTTGCAGCTAGCGGCGTGGATCAGAGACAGCGTCCAGGAGCGCCGAAATCCCACAGGAGGGCATTGTGCCTAGTGCCCCCATCCCCACAAATTCAGGGGTGGTATAGGGCACAGCAGGCAAGGGCAGCCCCCCCCCCACAACCTTGGGGGGGTAGGGAAGCTATTTACTCCCACCACAGCCTCCTAATTACCTTGTGTGGGTCGGAGATATGTTATTGTCAGCCATCTTCTGATGCGCCCCTAGTGGCCCCTCCACAGAGTGTTTGTTGTGGGGGAGGAAGGGAGAATGTTAGCCGCTTTGAGACTCCTTAAAGGGAGTGAAAAGCGGGATATCAAATCCAAACTCTTCTTCTTCTTCTTGGTCCCACTTATATTTTAGATATAATGATGGGCACAATCCACTGGAGTGTTGAACATGCTTAAATCAAGGTCTTAAGCAGAATTTGCATTGAATTGTAGCCGGTTTCTTTAGTGCACAGAATGCACCACAGCTGCAAATCTTGGAAGACCTTTGTCGCAGATTTTTCTAGCATGTCGTTCATTTGTTCCTGAATCTTATTTGAGTGTGTCTGACTGTACATTTGGGAGTATGGCTGTACAGTCAAACCAATCTCATCTGAGTACATTCTGCCGGATTAGCCAGTGCACAGAACGGAACTATGTTCTAGCCGTGGAAGTCAGAATGGCGGAGAACACAGCTAAAGTTAAACTGTAACTGCAACAAAGGGCTTGTCCCCTTGCCCTGCTCCTTTCCTGGGGAAAACCTGCTCTGAACTGGAACAAACAGCAATCCGGAGAGAACCGAAATTGCTGTTCATTCCTATTGAGCGCTAAAGAGCAGTTTTCCCTGGGATGGAAGCAGTGGGACAAAATAAAGTGTAGATAAGCCCTCAGTGTAAGCAAGTGCAAAGTGATGTTTGGGGGTGGGTGTCTGGGTAGGACTAAGTTCCTATATATGCTTATGGGGTCTGAACTGGCAGGGGCTGGCCAGAAAAGAGAGAATGATGCATAGCTCAATGAAAATGTTGACCCAGCACATGGCTACTGTAAAAAAAATAAAAAACATAATTACTTGTTAGGGATCATTAGAAAGGGTTTGAAAATTGGGGTGGGGGATGGGAGGAATGTCAATGTCATAAGGCCGTTATACAAATTATAGTGCATGCAGACTTGGAATACTGCATACGGTTCTGGTTGGCGCACCTCAAAGGGATATTACGCAGCTGGAAATGATTTAGAGAATCCTGCCGGTGGTCATGGAGCTAGAGCAAACTCCCCCACGAGGAGATGTTACAAAATTTTAGTTTAGAGAAAAGGGCCAGGTGGAACATGACTAGGGGTATACAAAATGTGTGCATGGGGTGGTGAAAGCAGATAGGAGTTGTTTCTCCCTCTCTTGTAATACTAGAACCCGGGACCATCCAATGTGGCTGAGCATTGGAAGTGTCGGTATGAAAAGGAAGCACTTTTTGCACAGCGCATAGTTAAATTATGGACTTCACTATCCCCAAATGTAGTAATGGCCACCTCCTTTGATGGCCTTGAAAGAGGGTTAGATAAATTCGTGGAGGATGGAGTTAGCAGTGACCACTAGCCATGCTATCTAGGCACTATGCCCAGTTTTGGAGGCAGCTGCTGGGAAGCAGGTTGGGCTTGGAGGCTTCCCATAGGCTACTGGCTGGCCACTGTAGGAATATAGCCTAGATGGGCTTTGGTCTGGTCCAGGAAAGCTCACCTTATATTCCTAACTAAGGCTTCTTTCATCCATTTGTTGATTCATTCCACATGCATGGAGGGGAGGGAGGGACTGTGCCTCGTGGTCCTGTCCCAGATGTTTCTGCACCCTGCCTGCAACATCCACACATTCCTCAGGATTTTTGCAGACATGTTGCTATGTATGTGCAGTTTATGTAGATAAGTACCTTATGTAGATAAGTTGGGGTGGGGGGAGTACTGCCAGGGAGACACAGCAAGCCACTCATTTATCCTACATGTGGCAGATGCAAGTTAATGGGACCTGAATTCAAGTCAAATCCCATTGCTTTCATTGAGCCTCAGCCATGGCTGGCTAGTTTGATATATTTTCCAGTTCATCCTCTTTATTGTGAACACAGTGGTGGATTTGTCCAGCATGTCTTCACCAAAACATCAGCAAACCACTACTTGTATGTACTTTTTGGGCGATAGTGATCATATTATTTCGCTCTTCTCCAGAGCTCCCTGCAAGGGTGTCTGACTTATTGCTGCAATCCCATTGCTGTCTGATAATGGGATAGGCCATATTTCAAGCGCTCTGGTGTGTTAACCCAGAACAACACTATTCAGTGGCGTTCCCTTTGATTCCTGAAACATCTTGTTCCTTTACTAAGAATGTTAAATTGAAACAGGCCACTGCAGCTACTGTCGCTCTTTCAACAGGATGCAATGGAGAAAATGGGGAGAGTTGGGAGAGTTGTGCTGCCAAACCACAAGGATAAAAGGTAATGGATTTGTTTTTCTCTTCTTCAGCTTATCAGCGTAAAAGAGCTACACTGTCTACAGTTAAAGCTGTCTACTCTTGACTTTTTGTATGGCGGTGGACAGAACTTAACATATTTTCCTTCTTTCTTCGCCTCTCCAGTGGGAAAGACACAGGACTTATCAAAACATGGTGGTCATAAAACTTAAGCAACTACATCAGTTAGATGTGCAAATAACTCTGCCATCTGAATGCTTCAAAGTACAGAAAGTTCTGTTGAGGTGAAACCAAGATATATACAGGCACCCCCCCCCACTTAGGCGTCACACACGACTGTGTATTTGTGTGGTACTGGGAAACAAATAAGTAATTTAATTCAAACCTTGAGATGGCGGGATAGAGCTGGAGAGTTCCCGTGGCTCGCAAGGAGACCCTCCCTGGAGCCCAAAGAGAACTTCAGTGTGGGTGGAGGAAGCCCTGAAGAGACTAGAGGCACAGAAGGCTTTGTTTAGGCTGCTCAGCTTCCCCGCCTAGCAGCTGACGTAGGTGGTAGCACAGCAGCAGCATCCATTTTCAGCACGTCCTCAAGCCTCTAGCTGGCCCAAGCTTCTATTCTAGTTGAAGAGAGAGGTTTTGCAGGGAGTGCTCCCCACTTATTTGATTTTCCCTTATGCACATGAGGGCCCAGAACGTAACCCTCACGTAAGTGCGGGGGGGGGGGATACCTGTATTTAAGCCAGAGCCAAACATAAGACAGCCAACGCAGTGCTTGAAGACCCTAGGTATGCTTCTTTGCTGTAAAGGTGATAATTTGCAGGGCAGAAGGGGTGAGCAGGAGCTGCTTAACCTCTTCCCTACCCAGTGCTTTTCCTCTGCTGCCCTTCACATTTAGTCACTCGCACCTCCTGCTGTCGCCCCACTTGTTGTATACCCTGATACATATTTACTGCGTCACTTGAGGAAGAGCCACTGGAAGGGGAAGGGACTACATGGAGTAAAGGAGGAAATAGGGTAACGATTAAGCAAGCAACCTTCCTGAACATAGCCAGGGTGTGCAGATGTGTGTTGGCCACCACGTGGTAGGTTAAAAAGATCTGAAAGTATAGCAACCTCTACGTATGGTGAAAACTCTACGCCAGGGGTGTCAAACTCAAATTCATCGGGGGCCGCATCAGCAGTTTGGTCACCCTCAAAGGGCCGGTTGTATCTATAGGACTCAATATGCGCTCAATATAAAAACAAGTGGAGGTTTCCTGAATGCATGTAAAGTGGAGGTTTCCTGTGTAGAACGGCCGGCGCCGCTAGAGGGCAGACGTTCTCTGGCTTGTAGGCTGCCGTGCATGCGCTTTCTTGTGTAAAAAAAAAAAAAGCGAGAATAAAAGGTGAAAGCTGGCGGCCGGCGGTGGCTACACGGGCCACATGACGAGGTCTGGCGGGCCGGATTCGGCCCGCAGGCCTTGTGTTTGACACCCGTGCTCTACGCCAAGTACTTGGGGATGTTGAGGCAAAGAAAGAAACTGCAGATACTGCAGAAATCTATGTGGTTGTTCAGGAGCCGGCGTTTCCCTAGTGTGGTGCTTCAGTTGCCAGCTAGGAGGTAAATGAGAGGGGGGAATTTTCGGGGGGGGGATGCAATTAGGAATGGGATATGAGGAGGCAGCAAACTGGCAAACAGTTCACAGAGCAAATAAGTGCAGAAAGATGTATTCACGGGCAGGGACGCGGACTTAGAAAAAATATTGGGGGGGCCCGGGAAAGCTCATGAATATGCAAATAAAGTGGCTCCGGCCCTAAATAGGGCAAGCCACGCCCCCAGCCAGCCGATTGGCTGGCTGGGAGGTGCGGCCAGTCGGGATTCCCCTGTTCTCGCGGGATTTCCGGCCGGGGCTCTCCGATTAGGGCGCGCGGCTGGCTGGCTGGCGAAGGAGGAGGCGGGGGACGGCGGCGGCGCTCTGCTGGAAGGGCGCCCGCCTGAGATTATTGGGGGGGCTGAGCCCCCCCAAAATTTTTTTTGAGGGGGCTCGAGCCCCCTCAAGCCCCATGGAGTCGGCGCCTATGTTCACGGGCCCAAAAGAAGACTAAAAGTTGAGTTAGAGAGGTCAAAGGAGGAGAAAAATCCCTGAATGAAGGAGATGCTATAGGAGGAACTGAAATCTATCACTGCAAAGAACCAAGGTTAAATAATATTGGAAAAACAAAAGATGGCAACTGGGATGTTTGGGATAAAAGACAGTTGTGAGTGGGTTATTAAAATGCTCATCTGCAGGGCTATTTCAGGGTTACTCATGCACGTACTTTTGTAACACAAGAAAACCTTTAATATATTTTTTTTTCCCTAAGCTGTACAATAGCTTTCATTCTTTCTTAATGCAGCTTTGCTACATTACTGTGCTATGCCATATTGTGTGCCCCAATCAGATATGAATTACAGCACATGTTGCTTCATAATATAAAGCAATTGGGGGGGGGGGGGAGAACTTATTCAAGAAGTGCTACAGCACCATCTACAGGCTTAGTGGAAGGTCTACAGATGTCCTAATTGATTCTTCCATTTTTTATTTTGCATTTGCAGTGAAGACTTTAATCTGGTTGTAAGTTTTTAGTATAAGAAAACGTAAACTTTAAAATGGAGACAGGGCAAGATGGATCCAGTATTTAATAATGATAATAATAATTATTAATTAAAGATGTGTTGGAAGTGTTCACAATTTACCCCCCCCCCGACTCCCACAAGCTGGGGGAGTGGGCTTGTATTACTATTGTGTATTCAGCACAGCCATTGCTTTAGCAGTCTGATACATTGTCACTTGCCATGGGGGAAATACAAGGGCAGGAAGGGCAGCTTCCTAGTTTAGAATATTTTGAACTATGCCTTTGAAACCTTGGTCTTTATTAAGATGACAGCCCAGACACGTGCAATATATATACAGATTAGGAGGAATGCCACTGCTGATGAAGACAATTTCACACACATTTCTTTTGCTTCCCGTCCCCCTCCCTTCCCTAGAAATTACCAGAATCCCTCTACCTCACTTTTACAGCCTGCGAATGGGGAGCCTGCAAGAGTGAGAAAGGGCATTTCTTCTTTTAAACAAATCCACCTGCATCTTTAGTGTCAAACTGGGGGTAAGGTTTATGGCCATAGTCAGGCATTTTCTGGGTAAGCTCTCTCAAAGGACACAGGAGCAGCACAAAGACAATTGTGTGCCTTTGCACAAGTCCTCTTCACTTCGGTGAGTGTGACCTGCACAAAAGGGGTCATCGTAGATTCTTTTTTTTATGACAAGTACAGTACTTTCCTAGAGTTTTCATTGCTTCAATTTGTGCTTTCCCCACAGATTTTATGACAAGAAGTACCAGGTGTTTCTGAAACTCGTGGAACATCAGCGGGAATATAAAACCATCATGCAGAGTTTGTAGACACCATGAAGGAGAATTACTCATGACGTTGGAAGAGTGGTGGTGTTTCCCCCCCCACACACACACTCATTCTATTTCTTTATTCCTTTATCTGAATCAATGATGCTCCATAATGTACTTACATTTCTAATTTTATAAAAATACGTTGAATACTTTATTGCCTGTTGAGCAGGTTCTCTAAGCTACTGCCAAATACCAAATCAAAGAAGGAGCTTTTGCCTCCAGTGAAAGCAAATGACAAATTGCTATGGGATAAGTCAGATGAAGTCTTACAATATACAAGAGGCCCCATGGAACATGTGCACTCTGTATCCACGGGGCCTCTTTTAAAGGACTCACCCTGTATTTTTCCTTCCTACCATCTTAGACTGGGATCAGCTTTCTGCTATAACCCGCCACCATCAACATTTATAGCAAAATTAATCTAGAACTTCCATAAAATTCCTCTCCTTAAATATCTCATGCATTTATTTTAGCTGATCACTAAGAGTTAAACACATGTCCATTTACACCCTGTGGGTCTAGTTCACATCAAAAGTCACGGTATATACCCTAAATAAATTGCCCTCCTCCATTTTCCTGGGCTCATTCTCCTAACTCTATCTCTAACTTTCACCTCTGGGCTTTTCCTTGCACACACACCCCACCACGGTTCTCCCCCAGGTTGCCATTCCCTAGCAACATAAAGGAAGGGTAAGGATTTCAGATAATGAGGTTGCAAAGTAGCCGGTTAATCTTATGGGTAGCCAGAAATAGCACAAATGTCTGGTTCAATTAACTAGATCTCCTTTAAACACTGTTGTCCCAGGCAGCATTTCAACATTCGTGCTCTATAGCACCACCTTGTGGTAGAATGAGGCACAGTTGGATCACAGTCCTTCACCTGCTGCCTCCCCCAGGATACGAAGTCTCTCAAGCAACAAGAAGCAGGAAGCAATTGTTACAGTAGGTGACCGGAAAGATCCTGCCCAGAACAACCAGTCTATGAGACTCTGTACTCCTGCTGCAAACCTTGTATCTGTAAACACATATTGCATTTGTTCTTGCTTGCCCTGCACTTGCTAACCCATGGATTGTAGCAATCATACCACCAGGGACTTCATAAACAAATAAATATTAGGATGTGTGCACGTGCTAGAAGAAGAAATGCACGACAAGTTTCAGAACACTGTAAACAATAAATCTTTATATGCATGCATTCTTATGCACAGCTAACACATAAAAACCCGAATTCCTTTCCACCATGCAAACACGTAACAAGTTACATATAAACCGGATTCATAGTTTATTCATTGGTTATTTATTTATTAGATTTCTATAGCCGCCCACCAATAAATATTCCCCAGGTGGCTTGCAACAATATATTCAAAACAAAATATATAATCATAATTTAAAAAGCAAACATAGACAATAAAAGACAGCAAAACAAAAAACAAAACGTCCTTGCGTAAACCTAGTTTTAAAGCCTGGATGTACAACTTCTTTATTCACTCAGGTTTAACTGTACTAACTGCACTGGAGGAGGGAAGGTGCCAGCTAAGCCTCTTTGAGGAGGCAGTTCCATAGCTGAAGTGTCAGTACCAAAAAAGTCCCTCTCCTTTGCAGTCACCTGCCTTGTCTTCACTGGGAGGCACTTGGGGCAGGAACCTTGAAGGGGATTCTAAGGTTTCCATAGAGATCTCCGAGAGGAGGTAAGCTTCCTGGTCATTTTTATTTCCTTTGTATTTATATAGCCCCATCCTGCTCAAGACGTCAGTGCTTATATCAGATAGCATGGATTTTCATTTGGTTTTGTCCTAAGTCACTATAAGGATGTACGGTATATGAAACCTGCTTACAGTACACAAAGCCACCTTGAAACCAAAGCACAACTGGGAGCCTCAGCATAAGGAAGTGACTTTCAAAGAGCATGCTTATTTCCAAAAGACTCAGGTAACGCTGCTCCAAGGTGCCTTTTCTGATCCAGTCTAATACCCTTGTGCCAGTTTTTGGGAGTATTTATTAATGGGTGGCAATATGAGGACTGTTGCAACTATTGGCAAGCATATCCAAACCGTAATCCCTATACATGTATCTGTAATACTGCACATGGCAAAGGATTACCTTAGATCAGTAAACTGCTGAATCTGGAGGTCTGTACTGGACCTTCTAGTAGACAACGTTTTTCCCCTGTGTGCGCCAAACACACACAAGTCTGCCTGTTCGTCTTCGTCTCTCTATAGTCTTTTAATGATGTGCAAAAAATCATTTGTCGTTTTTAGGGCTCCACATTAATCAGAGTTGCGGTACAGTATTTTCATGTTTATATGTACTTCATGTTTTCTAGCCATATCTGAGTTGTTGAGCTGTGGAACAGTTGGATAAGATCTTGGCCACTGTGCCTTCTAGGAGTCAGTCTTAAGTACCACAAATGCGAAATTGTCATTTTAGAATGGCAGCAGTGCACTTCTTGAGGCTTGTGGACATAGTTGGGTGTTAATCCCTGATTAACGTTACAGCCTCCACCCAACTGTTGCTCTTCCATAAACTCCAGCGCTGCACACCAACCCTTAGCATTCTTCAAAGCTAAGGCCATTCTGTGTCGCTTTCAGAGACTAGGAAAATCCACCATTGTCTGGTTGGTTTCCTCATTATGAATAGCCAGCGCTTCAGCCCATTATGATTCCAACAAAATGTTTTGCGTTGTGGAGCTCGTCATGTTCGCCCCTTCTGATTCCATCTGAGAGCAAATGTTCATCATACAGATTAAAAGTAGGAAAACAACAACTAGGTCATCAAACACACCCAGAATTCCACAAAGAGGTTCTGGCATCAGATCCAACGAAGAAGTCAAGCACATGAAGGTTCCAAAACAACAGATGACAACTCTGAGGAAGAAGATCCACACCAAACCGCCCAGTGTGAAGATCCCTCGTACGGCCAGGTTGATGAGAAGCGGCATGTCATAAAGATAATCTGTGAACTGGACATAAAATTTGGGTAAGGTTATGAAACTCTTTATTTTTCATGCTGCTGTTTTGGATTTGTTAAGTAAGAAGACGAGAATTACAGGGATGACTAAAAATCTGCCAGCAACAATCCTTCTTCCTCCTTTTCTCCTAATCACCATCCAGTAGTGATTCTTTCCTTATTGCCCCATTAAAAATACATGTTTTGCATTGTGCAAATTTGGCTAATGAGAATACTGGGTGCCACTTTTAAGAAGTTGGTTCGTTTTATGTGGAGTGCACACTCAAACAGGAAACCCAGGCTGTCTACACACTCCCATTTATTCTGTGTTCAGTCCACTCCTATTGCTGGTTTGGGAAGCTCAGTGTATGCTCAGTGTTTGGTATAATCCATAGCTATTCTGTATCTACCTTGTTGTCTCTTGTGAAATACTTTGCTCTAGCGTGTATTTTCCCAAACCAGCTTCGATCTGAATTTAGAAAGACAACGACTTTAGCTGCGTTTTAAGCCAGGAATGTCTAAAAGTTGCTACTTACAGGCCTAGGCTGTCCTGAGAAACGTTTGTTGTAATCTCTGATGTCATACACAGTTTGTTTGCTCGGCTTGTCGGGCTGATTTTCACAAGGCATGTTGTACAAAAGAATGACCTTCAGGTAAAAAAGAAAAAAGCATGAAGCGTCTCTTTAGATTAGAACTAAAAGACAAATCAGTGCTGTTTTATGCTTTTAATAAGCCTTTCGTTATTATGTCTTTGACCCCTGACTCATAGACTTTGTCCTCCAGTGGGTAAATTTCCTCCCCGGCAGGCAGCCTTCCTTATTCTGCTACCTTTGCGCATTGTGCCAAGGTAGGCAGGTAGCGGCCAAGATCAGAGGAGCATAAGGAGTTCATCTTGGGTGAGCTGAACGTAATGCAAGAAGCCAGCCAGCTGTAATAAAAAGCCTGCTGTAAGCGCATTGTTTAATATTTGATAGGTGTTCCCTGATTTGACAGACATCAAATGAGAGATGCAGATGTTTTGTAGTAGCCTGTAAATTTATAAGGATTCTTCCTGGTACATATTTCCACCTCCTCTTGTGACCGTCGAAGAGCAGATGATCACAAGAGAAAACTCTTACTTTCTGTCTGCAGAGTGGGCAGCTGATTGCTTCTAGCCAAGGTCCATGTTTCCAGTATTCAATCAGACAGGAACCTAAAAAAGAAAAGAAAGAAAAAGTAGTATTGTAAGAACTGAAAACCTGCATAGCACGAAGGTTCCTTCATCACCCCTTAATCCCTTTGTCACCATGATCTAGTTCCCACACTGAGATTACATTTCTACCTGAAAACTATTGGAAAGGGGAAAAAACCCCGGCTGCTCAGTGTTTAGGGACACTGCTGGGGACAGCGACAGAAACAGATGCTGTCAGAGTTATTTGCCACCCAGGTGTGACCTACTTTCAGTAAAATGTGAGTGAAAATATGGTGTGTACAGTGGTACCTTGGGTTACATACACTTCAGGTTACAGGCGCTTCAAGTTACAGATTCCGCTAACCCAGAAATAGTACCTTGGAAGCAAATAAACTTTGCTTCAGGATGAGAAGAGAAATCGTGCTCCGGCGGCAGCAGGAGGCCCCATTAGCTAAAGTGGTGCTTCATGTTAAAAACAATTTCAGGTTAAGAATGGACCTCCGGAACGATTTCAGTCCTTAACCCTAGGTACCACTGTAGTTGATTGCAGAAAAGTAGCAACATTTAAAACCTTGATCCTATAGGATGTTGTTGTGTTTTTTTCAAAGCCTTCACCAACTCCGTCCCTGAAATTATTCTGATAGCTCAGGTGATAGAGCATAAGACTCTTAATCCCAGGGTTGTGGGGTCAAGCCCCACATACGGCAAAAAGATTCCTCCATTGCAGGGATTGCACTAGATGACCCTCGTGGTCCATTCCCACTCTATGATTCTTTGATTTGACAATACATGTGGTTTTCTCACAGCTGTTCTGATATGGGCAGAAAAGGTCAGATAAAAATTGTAATGTACTGAGTTGAATAGGATTCATAATGCAGCAGTCTGATTGGTCCACAGGAGCCACCCAATCCAGCTCCAGGTAGAAGTGAATCCACAACCTGATTGGCCTACAGGAGAATCCCAGAATTAGCCAATCACGTGGGGCCCATTGTGTAAATGATGTATATTAATTCCTCCTCACCACTATGTGCTGAATAAAGAGCATGAAATCCACTTTCGACTCCGAGTATATTTCAAAAATTAATGCAGCTGCATACACCGTGGGATACTCCCAATATCAGGGACATGGGTAGGGGTGATCCCGGGGGCCCCTGGATCTCCTACCCCTTTCTCCGTTCCTAGTCATTTTTTTGTTTACAGGGTGGCTGGGCACAATGTGGAGAACAGTGCCAGCAAGACCCCAGGCACACACCGCCTCTTGCTTCACAGCAGCGGTGCCCAGAGTCTTATAAGCACCTACCAGCAGCCCTATTCAATAGACTGAAGCTTTAATGAATAATGCTAGAGATCCATATGGGTCAACTATACTGCTTGCAACCATCTTATAGGCACATGTGCAGATCTCAAAACAGAATCATACCAGCTTTTCAAAGCACTTAAAAATAATGTTTTGTAAATCATTTTCCTCTGTTGACTCATTTGCAGTGGCAAAGCAGGGAGGAAGGGCGGGTCTCCGCCTCTTTTTTCCATGCTATTTCTGTATATATATCCACATTTTCAGAACTGACCTCAAATCTACTTTTAATCCAGGAAGCTGCAGAGTTTTGTGAGCCCCCCCCCCCCAGAAACACTCTGTTGGCTATTAGCAATTAGAGAAAAATAATATTGGCCCAGGATCAACTTTCTACCCCATTTCCTGGACATATGGTTCGAGATATAGGTGAAATCTGAAACATCTTGGAAGAAATATAGGAATTCCTGATGATAATACAGACTAACGATAATACATTCCCCCCTATAAGTCATAGCCGATCATCATTTAAAGCCATCAAATAACAATATGAGTTTTAGATATGACACTTGCCCACCTTTGCTCTTCTTGGTGCCAAATTGAATTAAAAATATAGGTTTCAAATAAAATGTTTTGAGACATAGGAAAACATAGCCAATCCAAAACATGTCTATGTCTATATATTTCATTTTAATTATTCACTTAAAGTGTTCAGCACTGGGTTGGGCAGGGGGACGAATGCTCATTTATTTATTTATTTATTTGTGAGAGCATTCCTATACTGCTTTTCAGCCCTGAATAAAGGCCCCTAACACATTTTACAATACTATAAAGCAATACAACCATTAAATAATTCAAATTATTATAAGCACAATTTTAGCAAATATTAAAAGTGGTGTGGAGTGCCTTCCATCAGCTTTAGCCAGTGGCCCAGCTATGCCTCTACCTGGACAAGGGATAGCCATGTTCAAATATATAAAAGGATGTCACACACAGGAGGGAGAAAGGTTGTTTTCTGCTGCTCCAGAGAAGCGGACACGGAGCAATGGATCCAAACTACAAGAAAGAAGATTCCACCTAAACATTAGGAAGAACTTCCTGACAGTAAGAGCTGTTCGACAGTGGAATTTGCTGCCAAGGAGTGTGGTGGAGTCTCCTTGTTTGGAGGTCTTTAAGCAGAGGCTTGACAACCATATGTCAGGAGTGCTCTGATGGTGTTTCCTGCTTGGCAGGGGGTTGGACTCGATGGCCCTTGTGGTCTCTTCCAACTCTATGATTCTATGATTCTAACCTCTGTTGTCTATGCTCTGGTAACCTCTAGGCTTGATTACTGCAATGCGTTATACGCTGCCTCTGAAGATGGTTCGGAAACTTCAGCTGGTGAAGAATTCGGCAGCCAGGTTGCTCACCAGGGCAAGATGGTTTGAACATATTACACTGATCCTGGCTGGATTGCACATCTTGCCAATTCGATTTTAACCTACAGGCAGGTTAATATGAGAGAAGGCAGTTCTTCAGATAACCTGGTCCTAAATAACTTAGGGCCTATAACTTACCTATAAAGAACCAACACCTTGAAATGAGCACATGAATGAACCTAAAGCCAGAACAATTGATGTAAGACTGGCATATTGTGATCTGCAAAGTGCAGATGATAGTATTCTGCCTGTTGCATTTTGCACCAGCTGCAGTTTCCAAGCCCTCTTCAAGGGCAGACCCAGAGAAAGCATGTTGCAGTAGTCTAACCTAGACTTGACCAATGTACGTGTCACTGTGGCCACTCTGAAAAAGGAGTCAAGGAAAACCCTTGAGATTATTTATTGATCCTATCTCTTCTTGGTACTGTATATATTGACTCGCTTGCTAGAACAATCTGGACTTGCTATAGCAAATTAGTCTTTGGGGTGGGAGTTTCCACTATTGGACACTTAACTCATTTCTGCTTTTTACTTGTGGCACACTAACATCAGAATGAAGAATGTAAGGGAAGAGGAAGTGGTTCCTGTGCGGATGTGATTAAATGCATGAAGGATCTTGTTTTACAGCAAAGGGTTTAATCAGATTATATCAGAACCCTTTTCTGGCTTTGTGAGGCAGATATACTGCATGCAGATGGGTTGCGATATGATTCAGATAGGCATAGTGTCATTTGGGGGCAAACGCTGTATAAATGTGGGGCAGTGAGAGTAATATACTTTTAAAAAAACCATTTTGTAGAGCTATATATTGGAGATTGGCTGGTGTCTCAGATTCAGTCATCATTAAGAGCTGCCTTATCTGAAAATCATTAATTTTTGTTCTATGGCTAGAGTTATAGATGGTGCCGTGGCTTAAGAATGAAGGACAATTGTGACAAAGAACTTTTCCAAATTGTTGTCGTCTCATGTAATTAAATGCTCATTTGTTGCTGTAGGTTCCAAGTCTGTCATTTGTTGTGGATATCTGACTTTTCCTAGACCTGCTATATTTTACATCTAGTAAAAAGCTGTGTTTTCCTCCCAGCTAGAAATCCCAGTTAAATTAAGACACCTTTGTGAGAATCACATGATATAGAAGAAAAGCAGACCAGTGCGTTGAACCTCTGAAATCTATAATACAGTTGACTGTATTTGTACAGAACAAGCATTTCATTATCCCTTCCTGGAAGAAGTCTGAGTTTAATGTGATGCTATGGTTAATCTTTCCATTAAGTCCTTAATCTTTTTTCATTCTCGTTTTCTTTTTTTTTTAAGAAGGGCTTCAGTAACCACAGTGAAAAGCACTGGAGCAAGCACCTTTTATCTGCAGGAATAAGTGTTTTCCTTAAAACTCCAATGACTACAGCTTCAATCCAGCTGTGAGGAAAGCATGAGGCTGGAGATTATGGCTTTAAGAGTAGCCTCACACATTGTGGGAGTAAACAGGGCCTCCTAACCTTGACCTGCTATGTCACAGACTTACGGCTCCCCCACTTTAGCTACTAAAACAACAGAGAGAGGCTTATGCTGCAGTGGTAAAGTGCAACAGAGATGGGCAGTTCTCTTCCACTTCACATTCCTTTTTAAAAAAAAAAAAATTGATACACCAAAAAAGGGGGGAAATTACAAATAAAAACAGTGATAAAGATGATATTAATTACAAATCAATAAAGCAAAAAGTGGTCCTTAGATTATAGACCCGACCTTCCGTCCATTCCTTACTTCAATTATATATTATTTGTTGCCAACACACACTTTTCTCTTAAATTTAACTAATTATTGGTTTATCTTAAGTTTCATATCTTTCTTAAAGCTACTCCTAAAATTATTCGAATGCTGTGACAGAGTTTAAACTGCTGTAATTGTTTTTCAAATAAACTTTGAAGTCTTCCCATTTTGAGATAAATTCCTGTTTTGGTTTGCTCTTTATTTTTTCTGATAGACTGTCCAACTCCACATAATCTGTTCACTTTTGGAACCATTCATGAATAGAGGGGATTTCATCACTCTTCCATTTTGTAGCGATAAGAACTCTTGCTGCCTCTTCCACTTCACATTCCAAAAGGCCTGGAGTTCCCACTGTTACCTTACAGTAGTTTACTGGTACTGCCCTGCTGTGGTCCTGGAGGGATGGGACTTGACTGAGAACCCTTAGGACATGGTGCAAGAAATAGCTGTGGTCTAAAATGCTAGTAGCATGGTGCAGTGGTGCTTTAAAACAGTAATATTGCTGGCTGCTGTTGTCCTAGCACAGGAAATGAGGAAATGAGGCAGTGGCAGCCATCAACATCCCTGTGTTGCAGCAGTTCCAGCTCAGTCACTCAAGCTTTTTGGAGTTGGTATGAGGCTTCATCTTGCTCTGGCATTTGAAACCTTGTGCCTGGTTTTATACCAGGAATGGGAGCAGCGTGGACAGACCTCTTGGGCTCTGCCAGATGCTGTTGGACTACAGTTCTCACTTCCCCTGGTCATTGGTTAAGCTGACTGGAGTTCCCAATGGAGACATGGAGTCCCACAACTTCTGGAGAACCACAGGTTCCTCAGCCCCATCTTTGCTGTAAGGTCTGCTCTGATACTGTTTTCTATTGAGCAGACTGTAACAGTCAGCCTTATGTATATTTACTATAGCATTTACTTCCCCAGAAACAAACTCCTGGTGGAGTTTGGGAATCATACGTTAAGTCCACAGATATTGTAGCATCGATACTGTTAACGGTACCAGAATACCACTAGTGGTTGTTTCTCTGTGATGCACCCATGATGGGGAGAATGCAGTCGCCATCTTTGGGGTGGCAGTTGGAGAAATTGATACACAAGTCCTCAAAACATCATGTTATTACAAATCCCTCAAAACCCAGTGTGAATTATCAAATATATTTGGGATGGGGGAAGGGGAGTTAATTTTAAAGTGGGTGTTGCCTTTTGCACCCTGAGCTTGGAGTTGGGATTCTGAAGAGGAAAAATTGAACGTGTGGGTGAAATCCAGGATATTTTATATTTAAGGTAAAAGAAGTTGTGGGATATGTAGCACTAAATGTGTTGCCTATTCCCATTTTGTTTTGTTAGTTGTTACCTATCAGTTTTCCAACTAATGATACGTCCTTTTGAGTTACTAGGCCCTCAGTTCAAAAACTTGCTATTAGGTTAGGATAATGGTTTTGACTGCAAGTTGCTTTCGTTCTCTTTTGCTATAGCTGCTGTTTCTTTTGGCGTTTTGCCCACGCCGTCAACTCCATTGGAGCTACTAAGTACAGAGCTGATACTCAGGGGCTCAGAAGTATCCGGTTCCTGTTTATTGTCGACAAGACTTCCTGGCTATCATAGAACTTCTTGATGCATCATTAGTAGGTACTATAGCAATGGATGAAGGGAAGTTGTTGCTGCATCTTATTTAAATACAATAAAGGACAAAAATTGTTATGTGTGTAATCACACCGGACATCAAGGTTAGCAAAAGCATTTTTCAGAACTAGATCATTCACCAGTGAAAGTAATTCATTGTCTTTAAGGAAATGAAGGTGGGGCCTGTCAGTTCTCTCCCTCTCTTTCTCTGAAGAGCCTCTCTTTCCTTGGCTAGGATAAAGAGGACCAGATGTAGTGGGGGAAATGTAGCTTGTATAGTTTCATACCTGGATGTGTAAGCCATTGGGCAAGTTTTGAGCGTTAAGTGGAAGAGACGTCTGTAGGTGGAACAGTGTCTTTAGGTGCAGTCTGGGGGTTTTTTGTTTGCAAGGAAAATACCAATTCTGTATGGGGACCTGTAGGAGCACTGGGCCTTACCGTCCTGTTGTCAAAATACTGAAAACCTTATTTTGTTAAATATATATTTTTACAGCAAAGAAAGCAGTATTTATTAAGTGGGATCAAATTAATCCATTTGAATTAATTTATTTAGTGGGAAATTTCCTACGGTCTCTTCTACATTTTTTTCTTTAAAGCCTGTCTGCACAAAAGATATGTAGAATCAGGCAAATAAACAAGATTGAATTGGATCTAGACTAAATTAGTTGAACATGGCTCCCATTGAAATCAGTTGTACTTAAGTTATTATTTAAGTTGGAACTAAGTTCAAGTAGCATACAGTGCAATCCCATGGCAGCTTACTCAGAAACAAGTCTTGCTGAATTCAAAGGGTCTCTTACTCAGTGGTAAGTGTGGATAAGATTGCAACCTGAGTCTGGAGCCAATCCATTGTCTTTTATATGCCCTTCTCCTTTTATAGTTACGTGCAATGTGAAGGCAGCTATAGGTTTATAAAATGAATATATGTGTGGGGAAAATAATGATCCTATTTACTTACCACAAAATAAATGTCCACAGTTGGTTTCTACGGGGCACGTAGTAGCCTGGAGGCAGATTGGGCAGCTTACCTCACTGCGGTAACATCGCTGCCACTGTCTAAGAGATTCCTATGGAAAAAGAGAGAGAGAGATATGTTTTTTTTAAAGGGAATACTTTACCCAGTGTGGATATGTTTTTAGAGAGATAAGAGATAGAGATGTAAACTCCAGTTGATTCATAAATTGTCTTTAAAAAAACAAAAAACCTCTGGAGAACTAAAATTGCCCTGCACAAACAATCACTATCTTGTTCTTTATTTACAACTTTTGTGCAACTCAGCAACTCAGGCCAGGAATGGGGAACCAGTGGGTCTTCCAGCTGCCAGCTCCCATCAGCCCCAACTAGCATGGCTAATGGTCTGGGATGAATATATTCTAGCAACAAATGGAGGGCCACAGGTTCCCCATCCCTGTAGGTTTCCTCTGTAAACCTCTTACCTAAAATAAGATGTCCACATGTTAACAAAAAAAGTCTCCAATCTGCATAAAATTTGCAGGGGCCAATTTTTATGTGAGGATGCAAACCTAGAACTGCTTTAATTTAAATAGAAATACAACACATTTCATTATAAGGGTGGGAAGACTGTGACAGGGTGACCTATGTGCCTGCTGAGTTTTCTGTCCAGGTGTTAAAAACAGCTGGTGAGCGACTTCTGGGCCCTACTCTCCCCCCATGTGGCTCTTTCTTTTTGAATCAGGCTTGGACTAGACCAAGATGTTTTTGGCCTACAACTCCCATGATCCCTAGCTAGCAGGACCAGTGGTTAGGGATGATGGGAATTGTAGTCTCAAAACATCTGGAGGGCCGAGGTTGAGGAAGCCTGTACTAGACAGCCCTTCAAACAGAGGAATCCTGCATGCCTAGATAGCTCAGTTGGTTAAAGTGTGGTGCTGATAACGCCAAGGTTGCAGGTTCGATCCCCGTATGGGGCAGCTGCATTGCAGGGGGTTGGACTAGATGATCCTCAGGTTCCCTTCCAACTCCATGATTCCTCTCTAAAGTAGGACACATGGCTACCCTATATCAGCATACCAAAAAACAAAAAAGCTTTTGTTGTGTGGCAAGTCCATATGCTGTCAAGACAGGAAAACCTGATTAATGAAGTCATTCTGTTCCTATAAATTCAGCATATCATGTGTCAAGCCTCTGTTTTGAAAAGTAATCCCGCTTTTGTTTTCTAAGTTTCATATCTTACAAAAGTAGGAAATGGAGTATGCTTCTAATTAGGTTGTGAGGAACCTGGACCAAGAAAATCCAGCTGTTGCCGAGAGTAGGGGAAGTCTGAAAAGCTTTACTGACACCCGTGACCCTGGCACATATCAAACTTCTTTTGTGTTTTTCATACTGTATTTTAAAGAGTTGCAGATCTGTAAACTTACTAAGTGGTTTCTCGTGGACAAATGGGGGAAACTCTTTTCCAGCAGACTCATCTCTTGACTTAAATGAAGAAATCTGTAAAAAGATTTTTTTAAAAAATTATGTTTATAAAACTTTAGATGGGGTAATATTCCGTAGAGAGAAACTGAGTAAAGATACATAGAACAAGTAAACATATCAAATTTCTATGGCAGCCTGCCAATCCATGCCACCCCAAAAGAGGGTGTTCCTCAGTTTCAATAGTGTGATGCTTTCTCTTCTTCCTTCCTTACCCCCAAACTATTTGTCCTTTAGATTTAAACTGTACAAACATTGCTTCAGGTACTACCTTTATCTGTTCCCATATGCCTTCAGCCTAGGTGTTTTAGTCAGCAGCTAATTAAGTCACCCTCAGTAAATATGTAATGCAGACAAGCCCACAAGTGTCATAAAAGGTATCACATTGTGCCTTACATGATGGTTAACACTGTTATATTCTTGCCTTAAATCATATTAATCTGGTGCTGATAAATCCAGTGATCTCGTAAAACCAGAGGCACCAGTAAGCATACAGAGCTTTTCTATTGGGGAGCATTTCCCCATTCATTCCAATGGCAAGGGGCAGGCATCCCACATGCACAGTCTTCCAGCACACATGGGGCTGTCCCATCCACCGAAGTGAATGGGGAAGCTTACAGTTTCCTGGAGTTCCATGAGTGCATATTATTTTCAAGTTCTTGTTTAGGTACCAACAATGCAAAACAAACATTTAAGTGGGCAGTTTTCAAAGTAATAACAATCCCCCGCTTTCTCCAGAATCCGTAAAACATGTATTTCAGCATAAAGGTAAAGGTATCCCTGCCCGTACGGGCCAGTCGTGACTGACTCTAGGGTTGTGCACTCATCTCACTTAAGAGGCCAGGAGCCGGCGCTGTCCGAAGACACTTCCGGGTCACGTGGCCAGCGTGACAAAGCTGCACTGGTGAGCCAGTACCAGCGCAGCACACGGAAACGCCGTTTACCTTCCCGCTATAAAGCGCTACCTATTTATCTACTTGCACTTAGGGGTGCTTTCGAACTGCTAGGTGGGCAGGAGCTGGGACCGAACGACGGGAGCTCACCCCGCCGTGGGGATTCGAACCGCCGGCCTTACGATCAGCAAGTCCTAGGCACTGAGGTTTTACCCACAGCGCCACCCGCGTCCCTGTATTTCAGCATAGTCTCCGCTAAATTGCCGCCATTAAGTTTTGTTTAAACTAGACACAAGCTGTGTGTGTATGTGTCTAAAAATTAGAAAACACCTCAAGGGTTTTTCTCTCTTTTTTGCTTTTTATCATTTATCCCCTTGGCATGGTTAACCAGAATTTTTTGTCTCGATCAAAGTGAAGGTCATCAACTAAAACATCTCTTCAATTTGGAATGAAGCAATGTCCAGACTGAATCCCAGCAGAGCCTGCAGCCCTGGGCATATTTCAAAATTGCAAGAGTCTGTGGATATTTAGAGCCCCCAGTCAGCACACACAGAACAGGTCAAAAGAAGTTGCTTCCTTATCTTTGACCTGAGACCCCATTTGTAGTTTAAGTGACTGTTGGTTTTTTTAAAAAGCAACAGAGCTGCCCACTGTTTATCTTGAACTAAGTCCAGCATCTCAAAAAGGTTATAAAAAGAAACAAGCATCGCACAAGAGACAGAGTTTCATTTACGCATGTGTATGCTTTTTGAATTCTTTTTGAATTCTGATGATTTTTTTTCTTGGGGGCGAGAAAACTTTGGCTTTTTCTTCGAGAGACTGAGCCCCGCAAGGTCTCCTCCATGTCACTTGGACAGTTCCTTTTGGAAACTAGGTCAGAGATAAATTACTATTCTTTAGTAGAAGAAAGTGGCTCCTCCATGGTGGCACAGTTGCTGCCAGCCTTCCCCATTGGTTGTTGCCCACAGCCTCCCCCATTGGCTGCAACCCTCTGTGTGCCCTGGAAAGGTACTCAGGGTTGAGGGACACCTCGCTCGCCAGGACAGTATGGGCTACGATGCAAAAGGCTACAATAGATAGTGGCAAATCTGCAAAAATCACATGCTCTGCCTGCTCTGAATGGAAGTGCCATCTGCTATCACAAAACCACCGCTGGATACCACCTATAGCTGTCAACTTTCAGATTTGAAAATAAGGGATCAGCAGCCTCACCTGTCCAGGGGACAGTCTACGGGATATCTAACAATCCGGGATAGCAGCGGGAAACAGCACTGGAATAAGGGAATTTCCCGCAAAAAAAGGGAAGGTTGACAGCTATGATGCCACCCTTTGTATAGTAAGTTAGTTTTAGCAAAATGATTACAGCAGCACTTCCCCCATCGCCAGCCCCAGAGGATGGGGGGCAGCAGGAAGGCGCGCGACGCCTTGCCGCTGCTCTCCAACCCGGGTTTGAGGCTGGCGGTGGGGAAAGCAGCGCTTCCCCCATCGCCAGCCCCAGAGGATGGGGGGCAGCAGGAAGGCGCGCGACGCCTTGCCGCTGCTCTCCAACCCGGGTTTGAGGCTGGCGGTGGGGAAAGCAGCACTTCCCCCATCGCCAGCCCCAGAGGATGGGAGGCAGCAGGAAGGCGCGCGACGCCTTGCCGCTGCTCTCCAACCCGGGTTTGAGGCTGGCGGTGGGGAAAGCAGCGCTTCCCCCATCGCCAGCCCCAGAGGATGGGGGGCAGCAGGAAGGCGCGCGACGCCTTGCCGCTGCTCTCCAACCCGGGTTTGAGGCTGGCGGTGGGGAAAGCAGCGCTTCCCCCATCGCCAGCCCCAGAGGATGGGGGGCAGCAGGAAGGCGCGCGACGCCTTGCCGCTGCTCTCCAACCCGGGTTTGAGGCTGGCGGTGGGGAAAGCAGCGCTTCCCCCATCGCCAGCCCCAGAGGATGGGGGGCAGCAGGAAGGCGCGCGACGCCTTGCCGCTGCTCTCCAACCCTCCTTTGGGCTTTTGCGGGAGATGGGGAAATTCCCCCACCTCCTGCAAAAGCAGGCAAAAGCCGTGTGCTCTTTAAAGGGGCTCCCCGGCTTTTCTAGGAGCTGGGGGAATTCCCCACCTCCTAGAAAAGCCTGCAGGAGCCGTGCACCCTTTAAAGAGCAAGCGGCTCTTGGGGGCTTTTCCCCAAGGAGGGAGAAGGGACTGACTGGCCGAATCAGTCCCTTCTCCCTCCTAGTCGAAAAGCCCGCAGGAGTCAAGTGGGGCTCCTGTGGGCTTTTGCGGGAGGTGGGGGAATTCCGCCACCTCCCGCAAAAGCAGGGAGAAGGTCTTGGAGTAGCGCACAGGCTGCGTGCAGCCTGTCCGGTGCTCCCAGAGCTGCGGGGGGGAAATCATATTTTTTTCCTTGATTTCCCCCCCTGAAAACTAGGTGCGTCCTATGGGCCGGTGCGTCTTATAGGGCGAAAAATACGGTAAATAAGGAATTATTCAGTTGTTATTTTAAAGGGGCTTAAAGAGGCCATTTTGCTCTAGGTGGTTTGGGAGGACTACTTTCTTGACCTGGGAGCATAAAATCAGGACTGAGAATTTCTTTTAAAAAGAAAAATCCATACTGAGTGTTCTAAAGATTACTGGAGAGGAGAGTGAAGTGTGGAATATCCTGTTCTGCAGAGCAGGACTTATATACTCTGTGATAGGCTTCCACACTTACATTTTAGGACCATTTTCTTTTTGGAAACTGGCTCACATCTGGGCTCTGTGAGACAGCATCTCTCATATTGCTTGCAAACATTTAAAAAAGATGCAACTTTTTAGTCTTTTATTCTTTCCTGTTCCTAAACTAGAAAGTTTTATATATAGCTTTAGTATATTTACATTGTATATTTATATCATTGATTCAGCTGCCATCAGTAAGTAATGAAAACTTTCCAGGTAAGACAAGCCAATCAGATCTAGATTCAGGATTAGCAAGGTAGGCTGGTTTACTAAAACTGTTAATGAAACCTCATTTGTTCCAGATTAATTATTCTTAAATGATTTCCATCCTGCCGGGTTTTGCGTTCACAACCATTGATGCAGCTTAAAAGGACTACTTAAACATGGCTGAATGAGTAGAAAACAACCATCTTTTACAAAAGCACAGCTGACAGTTTTTAATGGGTACTTAACCTACTCTGAGGAATCCTAAAAGCACACACGGAAAAGCCTGCAGATTATTTGCTTCTTCTATATTCATTGCGCAGGCAAATCTGTCAGTGGTGCTGGCTAGAATGTCCCCAACAGCAGGTCAGTAGGCTTCCTTAAAGACGCAGGGATGTGACTAACAAAACACTCCATTTCTGCCAGAAAGTAAATTTAAAAATCTGTAGAAGATAAGAGAGGAAAGCATTCATATAAGTGGCAGCCAGGCATCTTGTGATTAAACTCCAGAGGCTGCCAAAAGTACAAACTTGTCCTTCCCTTGATTGGAACATTAATGTAGGTCAAGGTATTTCTAATCTAGATTGGCACACAAACTTAAATCTGCTGGTTGGCTATCACATGCATTGCATCACATGTGAAGAGCTTCTACTAATGTCCATGGCCAAGAAAACCTGCTGTCTTTTATATAAGTGGTTCCAGTTCTTTTCTCTCCCACTGACTCTCACTGAGTCTTTGATGAACCAAATCCAGAGAGCATTACAGTGTCTTGGCTGCACTGCCCCCATGTGTAACAGAAGTAAGGGGGATAAAGCTCAGCCTTGCAGTCTGCCAAGTCACGAGGAACCATGGTGAGTCAGCAGTTTTATTCAGCCAAGCCTGCATGTGGAACTCACATGTATTTTATTGACATCACAAGGCAGCTATTATCTCTTCCAGCCAATTCACCACATTTGTTCAGATATTTATATCTAACTAGAAATACTTAAAATAATGAAACTATCACCTTTTAGGATTCTAGGGAAGGCTTTATAAATCATTATCCTCAAAAATCTTCAACAAATCATGGACAGATCGGTACTCAACCCTGGGAAGCAACCGTTAATTTGTTGAGTTTTACCAAAAATAATAGTGGGTTAAAGCTTCTGTAGACCTTGGTTTAAAATTACAGTTCTGAATCTATTAAACTGCTGGTTCTGAAGAACTGATATAACCACTTTTCAGATTTCAGAACCACCCTAAACAGGAGGAAGGGCAAGGTGGAAGTAGAATAAATAAATGAGGGATATGTCACCCTTTGCACCCTTTTCTACATGGGAAGCATTTGTAGATGGTCATATATTATAATCTACATGTCTGGTAAATTTCCATATGAGTGTATCTTACTAGTAGGAAGTTCGGCACAATATGATACGTGAAGTATTGGGCTTCTCTGCGTCTCACTTAGCCAAGCTGCACAACCAGCAGCCACATGCCATGTAACGCTTACCGGACAGTGGCAATTCAGACAGCAAGTGGGAGAGCAAATGTACAGACAAAAGTTGTGTGTCTAGTGAGAAGGTTCTGGCCTTGCTCCCTGGCATGTTATAGGCAGGCATTGCCATATATTCAGTCCCCTCACCTGAAGAGCTATCCCATTCATTTTAAATCTAAGCTAGCATAAATATGCCTCAGCTCTTTCTCAAAATTTCACAAGTTTGTGTCCATTGGAAGTATTGCTTGAATTTAGTGTCAGTGCAAGAAATGCTGTTGTACCCAACCAGAATTAGGTGCAAACTCTGCACACAGAAAGCCATAGGTAATGTAACTGGTGGATGCACAGAACATGTTCTTGTTTATTGTCTGCCAGGGAATGTTGATTCTCTTGGTTCCAGACATGTTGATCCCAGACATGCTCTAAGAGGTGGGTCTCTTCTGGTTTAAGGTGTGGGCTGGTCTTCAGAATTTTGTACTTAGATTGGAGATACATGGTTTAAATCTCTGCTCAGCCAAGAAGCTCACTGAGTAACCATGGACCATTCCCCACCCTCATGCTCTCTCACACGACAGCTTTGCAGAAAAAATGCAATAGTTGCATACAATGCACAATTGATGAAGCACTGTCTTGACACTAGATTCAGAGAACTGTTGTACAAACTTGTGAATACCTGTGGTTTTGTGCATTCACAAATCAAGCTTTAAGCGATAGGCGAGTTAAACTATGCATTTGTGCAGTATTAAAACATTGCTACTAAAATCTCCATATCTGGCACCAGCTGAGAGACCTCCTCAAGGCGTTTACCTAATTCAAGACAAACGCTAATGTTATAACCAGTCGGAGATAACTTTTCTCTTTGAAAAGCAATTATCAGAATAATTAAGAAATAAGGCTAACACAAAACTACTGCAATGGAGCAGAAGTTAAATAGTTAAATCTCTGGAATGGAAACCAGCACCACCTGCCCTGTTATTTGGTTCATTTATAACATTTACAGGCTACCCTTCCTCCACAAAGCCCAGGGAAGTAAACATGGTCCACCTCCCCTTTGTTACCCTCACAACAACCCTGCAAAGAAAGACTGTGAAATAGTAACTGACCCAAGTTCACCCAGTGATTTGAACCCTGGTTTCCCCAGCCTTTGTCTGCAGACTGCTGCACTTGTCTCTTTCATTTTAAGTTTTCCAGGGAAGGAAACCTAAAAAAGAAATCTGATGTTAGTAGTGAAATAGAAGAGAAATGTGATTTTTGTCTTCCATGTTGTTTTGATAGTAAACAAGCTGTAATTATACAGCTACCTGTGGTGACTAGGCTGTTTTGCCAGATATTACCATGTGGAGAGGTGAGGCAAGTTCAGCGGCAGCAGTTCAGCTCATCTGCTCAGTGAGCTCTCCTGTCACAGAATATTCTCACTTGCTGGAAGCGGAAGAAAGAGGGAACAGATTGTGCCACCCCTTGGGGCCCAACAAACTGACACTCTTTTGGAACAGAATTGATGGCAGCCTGTAAGGAAGGTATATAATCTATCCTGTTTACAATCTGAAGAGCAAAAGAAAGAAAAAAGAAAAGGGAGGGTAAGGGATGATTTGGGGGGAATAAAAGCGTGCTTACAGGCTTGCTAAAAACAAATTACAGGAAGAGCTTGACATTTCTAAATGGAGGGAAGGGAATGCTGTACGTTCTGTTCTCTAGAATGCATACCTTTTGCAAGTCCCGTCTACTGTTGGCATGCAAAATACATTTTTTGTTTTTGTTTTCTTGGTACTGTACATGAACGCCCATATTCCAGATGACCACTCTAAGGTCATCAGAAACAAGGTGTTCAGTGTTGCAGCACCTGCCTGATGAGACTCCCTCTCTAACGATACTAGAGAAGCACCAACAGTATTGAGTAAAGCCATTCACTTAATCCTAAATGTTTTATATTGTTTTTTTATGTCTTATTCTTTTGTTATATGCCTCTCTGATTTTCTTTAATGCTAAGCATTATATGCATTTAATAATTTTCAAGTGAAGATCATTATCAAATTTGGATTTGAAATAGTTTTTCTGTGTGGGAATTGTTTTTATCAAGATTTTTTTCTTTTACTGTGAAATCATTTTCTTTTTAAAAATATTTTTATTAATTTTTTTAACATATCATTTCCAACAGTCATTTAACACAATTTCTTATCTTCTACAATATTTTGGACTTCCGTCGTCTACCTCTGAAGATTTTCCATTCTTAATCACCTAATCTGCATTTCTTAATTTTTCTATTGCTTTTAATTATCTTTAATAAGTCTCTTCATAATCTTCCTTCAATACTGTATTTCGCATAATCCTCCTTACAAAACACTGTGAAATCATTTCCAATGTATTTTGTGGTAAGCAATTCATAAATGGAATCACATAAATGAAGTGGGATAAAACTGTAAGACTGCAGTTCTCCTTTTGCTTTCTACATAATCAGCAAGTCAGAGATCCTGCCCACTGCCCAAAAACCTTGATCCTAATAGAGATCTTTTTATATGCCTGTTGTCTTTGTCCATGGAGTTTTCTTGGCAGGGATACTGGAGTGGCTTGCCGGTTCCTGCTCCAGGTGGATCACGTTTGGTTAAAACTCTCCACTATGACCTGTCCATCTAGGGTGCCCTACTTGGCATAGTTCATAGCTTCTCTGAGTTATTCAAGCCCCTTCGCCACGGCAAGGCAGTGATCCATGAAGGGGAGGCAGTGATCCATGAAGGGGAGGCAGTGATCCATGAAGGGATCTTCATGGATCTTCTTGAGAAGAGAAGACTCCCTGGAAAAGACCCTGATGTTGGGAAAGATGGAGGGCACAAGGAGAAGGGGACGACAGAGGACGAGATGGTTGGATAGTGTTCTCGAAGCTACCAGCATGAGTTACCAGCATGGATACGGGATTTATGTGGCTAATGTCATGGGTACTCAGACCAAAGTGTGGGAGGCAGTGGAAGACAGGAGTGCCTGGCATGCTCTGGTCCATGGGGTCATGAAGAGTCGGACACGACTAAACGACTAAACGACAACAACAACAGAGATCTTGGTCAGGAAAGCTTAGCCCATTTGAAGTTATTTCAGTCAATAAGATCTTTATTGCTGTGTTTCAAGTCACTTTTTCACGTTGCTGAACATACCAGCAAGCGGATGGGGATGTCTTCACCTGATGCACATTACCTGATTTGTTTCTCTGTGGCTATTCAAGGACACTGTCACCTGCACATGTGCAATTCAGCTTTGCAACTCAGCTTAATGACGCCTTATGTTTTCATATTGGACAGAAGCTGGGTTGCGGGGGGGCGGATGCATCAAACAGCAGAATTTCTCAAGAAACTACAGAATGCATATGGATACGGGATTTATGTGGCTAATGTCATGGGTACTCAGCTTCTTTTTCCATATTTTATTTTCAATTTTCAATAATTTTACAATTTAACATCCAACTTACTTACTTATTCATCCCTTCTAGACTTCCCCCTACCCCACCCCTGGTTTCCAATTTCTCCCCTTTATTACCTTACACATCTTTAGTTTTCCGTTCAGTTACAAGTCCATTGATAACCCTAATTCACATTACTTCATAGATGCTATGTCAATTCTGCTAATGGTTTTTAAGTCTTTACAGTGGACCTTAAGATAGTCTATAAATTTAGTCTAGTCTTGTATAAACTTTTTTTTCATCTTGGTCCCGGATTTTCCCGGTCATCTTGTGTACTCAGCTTCAAACACCAGCAGTGGGATAACACTGGGGCCAGGGTAAATGGTAATGTGTACATTATGTGTACAGCAGGCGTAAGCAACCTTTTTCAGCCGTGAGCCGGTCCACCGTCCCTCAGACCATGTGGTGGGCCGGACTATATTTTGGGGGGGGAAATATGAATGAATTCCTATGCCCCACAAATAACCCAGAGATGCATTTTAAATAAAAGGACACATTATACTCATGTAAAAACACGCTGATTCCCGGATCATACGCGGGTTGCCTACCCCTGGTGTACAGCTTAGAGTAACAAATATCTTCACCCCACTAGGGAAGAAAATGGTTCTCCAGCTTGATCTGCGTTCCTGGCCACAGATGCATTCCTGCGCTCCTCGTTGTGCTCAGTTGAAACAGGCTCATACTTTCCCTGACCCATTAAGAGTGGCTGCAGAGGAAGCACAAATGTCTCCACTACCGCTTGTTGGCCAATGTGCTACAAGAGATGCAAGTATATGCTGCAGCTCTCTAGCCAACACGCAAATCCTGCACAGTGATGTACCTTTGGGTTTCCTACAAGAAGAGTGCACTACCAGACTCAACCACAGGGTGGCTTTTGTTTTTCTCTACAGCTTTACTCACTTCAGTGTAAGCCCCATGGCCAGTGGAACTGACTAATGAAGAAATGTAAGAATGTAAAAAAACAACAACTAGAACAGGCTCCACTAGTCCACCATCCTGTTCTCACAGTGGCCAACCAGGTCCCTATGGGAAGCCTGAAAGCAGGCCCTGGGTGTACAAGCAGACTTACACAGAGTTGCATCAGCATTATTCATGACTAGGATCCACCATTTCCATCATTCTATGTGTAGTGATATTAGTCCAGGGGTCAGCAAACGTTTTCCGGAGGGGGCCGGTCTACTGTCTCTCAGAACTTGGGGGGGGGGTAGACTATATTTTGAAAAAAACCACCCCACCGACTCTCCCCTCCCTTCTCCACAGCACTGGACAAGCCCCGGTGACTGCTTACCTGTGCCTTGCAAGCAGCAGGGGCTGGCGGTGGTGGCGGCAGCACAATGAGCAGCGCAAAAGGGCTGCCTACGGAGAGGGGCTGCTTAAAATGGTGCTCAACAAAGCCCAGCCCCCTTCTTCCTCTAGGCAGGGCAGGGAGAAGCCAGGAGGAGGGAGGGAGGAGGCACCGCCGCGGTGTGTGTGTGGGGAATGGCACAGCCCTAACAATCAGAATCAGATCCATGCCAATCCACGTGGCGATTCCCAGACCGTCCGCAGGCCGGATCCAGAAGGCAATTGGTCCAGAAGGCAATTGGTCCGGCCTCGGGCCTTAGTTTGCTGACCCATGTATTAGCCAATAAAAATAGCCTGACCAGCCTGTGTTAAAACTAAATGAAACCAAACCCAAGAGCAATTCTGAGAGCGACAAGAGTGTTGAATCACCTGGGGCAGAATCCGGGCCCATGGTACACATATTCCATGTATGGGGTATATGCAAAGGAAATCTCAGGGTAATAGGAATGCCACAATAGTTCACATCATTTCCTAATGCCTCTCATATTCTAGTAGTTTCTTGGTGCTATTTCTTGTCCTTGTCCAGTTTTAAGATTTTGTATTTTGAATTATCCTATTAGCTTAAGCTGTACTTGATTTTTTTCAGTTAATTTTCTCACATCCCTAAGCCCCAGTGAAACATTGCCATTCACATCTTTCACTGTAATCACCGTGACCACTTTGGTTGCCTAGTTCCAGCAACTGTATGACCTACTTTTTCGAGACTAGACTGTGTACGGCGGCTCATAATGAAATCAGTTGAAGTTGTCAGTCGGTACACAACTGAAAATCATACCCAGGCTGTCCCAGATCAGCCACCCCAAATGAGTGTGATTGAAGAAGATCACTAGCTGAATATGATAAGACAGCGAGGTCCCTGTGATGCTGTAGGGCAATTAACTGAGGTGAACTTTTCTTCAGCGGCTGGGAGAGCTGTGAATGTACTGTAGTCAAAAGTAAAGCTTACAGGACAGCTGTTGAGAGCTGCAGAAATGCAATCTTTCCTGCTCAGAAAAAAGATGCTGATCCATACAGGGGGGTGATGTTGTGAACAGATCCTGGGCTGCCATTGTCAAATATGTGTTTTGCCTTAAAGGTTAGTTTGTAGTCTGAGAAATCTGGGCTTAATCCCCCAATTCCACATGTAGCAAGCTGCAATTCTTCTCCATAATTTCTCCATTATTTTGTATGAGAATACTCGTAAATTTATCTGAATCAAGGAACCATGGGCGTAGCCAGGTGCAGGGGGGTAGCCCCCCCCCATCCAAGTAAATAAATAAAAATACTTAACTAACCTACCAATTGTGTTGAAGATAACTCAGTTCTGCCCTGCCCCCAAACATAAAGCCTGCCCCCCTAAGATAAATCCTGGCTATGCCCATGGAAGGAATTGGAAGTCTTAATATAGTTCAAGGAAAGGGGTGCTAAGGAGCAATGAAATGAAAAAGATAACCATACCTTTGTTCTTCTGGCACTAAAACTAAAAATGCTTTCCATTTTTTATGCTTACAGGATACTGGATTTGTATATCATACTGTAGTGGTACTTTGCTTTTTATGCACATTTAAAACCAGGGGTGAGGTGGGGAGGGGGGAGAGACTCCTGTATGATTAACAGGTGCATAAGCATGCTTTTGAGTTCCTAAAAATTCAGATTAGATACTAAAATTTAAGAATTTAAGATTTAAGTTTTGTTTTGTTTTGACACTGTGCAAGGGTGAAAAGCAAGACGGTCTTTGGCGGCAATTTTTCTTTCTTTCATAGCATCATAAAGTTGCAGAATTGTAGAGTTGGAAGGGACGCCGCAGATCATCTAGTCCACCTCCTGCAATGCAAGAATCTCAGCTAAAGCATCCACGACAGCCTCCCTTTTTCATTTCTGCTTTGTTTAGCATCGAGCCAAATGGATGAGTTTGGAAGAACCCCCGTTTCTTTGCTTGGTCGTTAAGGCACTTATGAAGGCAGTAACTGTAGTGCTCTAGTCCTCAGCTGCCCGCGAAGGACCCAGGCAGCGGCGGGAGCGACTACTAAACAGTTCGAGGCAGGAACAGGAAACGTTTCCAAAGTTTTGGAAGGCGGGTGCCTGAGGCGGTGCTAGGCTGCCGTGTGAACGCGGGTGTTTCATAGAATCGGAGAGCTGGAAGGGACCCTGACGGTCATCTAGTCGAACCCCCTGCAATGCAGAAATGTGCAGCTGTCCCCTGCGGGGATCGAACCTGCAACCTTGGCGTTATTAGCACCTGAACAGCTGAGCTGGTTGGTGGGGAATCCCGGGGAGAAAATTTCCTCCAAAGGACGGCGGTGAAAAGGTGAAACGGTGCAAGAGCATAGAAAGGAAGAGGAGAGACGTCCCACTAAGCTATGACAGCAGTGGGTGGAGCGCGGTGGATGCGCGCATGGATGCAATAATACGCCCCCCCCCCCACCCTGCGCGCCAGCCACAGCATAACTGGGTCAGAGACGAATCCTCCTCGGCGCACTTTCCACCCGCCTCCTGCAGGTGGCGCCATAGCAACGCCCGGCTGCGGCTGCTTACCAACCTTCCGCGGCCGCCACCTTGATTAGGCCAGAACGCCTCGCTTACGCGGTCCCGGGGGAAAAAAATAACCCACAACGCAGCGCCGGCTTGGTTCACACCCCCCGCACCCCCCGCTCAGGATTGGTCAGCCGGCGCGTCAAACAGCCAAGAGGAGGGCCCTGTACGAGGCCGAGGCAGATGGAGAGGCGGGTGTCAGGGTTCAGGTGACACAAGCGGCGGCCGCCGGGCACGTAACTTGCGCATTGTTCCGGGCGTAAGTGAGGTTGGTGCATTGTGCGTTCCGCAGAAGAGCGCGGCGGCGGCGGCGCTGCTGCTGAGGGGAGAAGAAAACCGCCGCCGTCGCCATGGAAGGGAAGCCGGGCGAGCAGCCGCTGTGCGACAGCCTCATTCTCTGGGCAAGTGAGGGGAGGCCGGGCTCGGAGAGGGGGAGGGCGGGTCGTCGGTTGGGGGTCGGTCGCTTCGCCTGTCACCATCCCACCCCGCCTCGCCCTCCGCCTGCCCCTTCCTCTCACCTGCCGCCCCGTCGTCTCAGGTGATGGCGGCGCTTCTCTGGGGCCGAAGGGAGCTTGAGTCCCGGCGGGAGTTCCGGCTGCGAAGCCATTCGCGGCTGCTGCTTCACACCACCCTGAAGAAGCAGCCAGAAGACTTTTGCTCCGCGGGGCTCGGAGCCTGACACCTCACCCGCTGCAACCTGTGGAGCCCTCCTCCTCTGCTCGCTTTCCTTTATGCCCCATTTCTGTAATGCAGGCGCCCTTACGTAACAGCGCACCGATTCTTTTAGCAACCTTTTAGCACGTGCCATGTTGGTACAAGCGTTGTACGCGGTTATGTACAGTTGAGTGTATGTAAGTGTGCACGGTCACTTATCCATAGAGCAGCTAAGGATGGGGTCCTTTCCCCACTGTGGGCCGGCCCACGCAGTAGGCAAGGTGGGACGACTGGTCTCAGGTGGCAGGATCCACAGGGACAGCGGATCCCGATGGCGAGCTTTCTCCCGCCCTTGTTCCTGATGTAGTGTAGGAGTAGGGTGCCATTTCAGGACCCGCCGCAGGTGCCAAAATGTCTTGGGCTGGTCCTGCCATAATCTACCACCGTCAGTCAGTATGTTCAGTTCAGTCACATAAACGAATCTGATGTGTGGCCCAAATTACACCTTATTTACCCAAACGTATGCTTCCTTCAGTGCAGTTTTCCTCCCCAATTCTGCCGCCATGCACCTTATCTCTGTGCATGTTTTTTCAATGTGTTTATCACTGAGTTCAAGTAAATATGCCAGGAGCAGTTTATATAATTGTGCATGTTGCTAAGGAGCCAGCTTACAGGAGGGTTTTTGCTTCTATCTAATATATGATGAGGAAGTTGGCAGTCCTGCTTCATCAAAACCAAAGGTCATTTCAAGAATCCCTTATGCCATGCATCATGAAGACCGAAGAGTGCTTGGTGATCAAAGGTTGATAGTGACAATGTATTCTTATATGGGTTAAACTGAACTTCGCTGTAACCTAGTGTTCTAACTTTATTAAATTGCCACTGGAAAAGCAATCAATTGGAAAAATTGCATTGAATCTTATAAGCTGCCATAACAAACAAAGATATTTTAAAGGTAATAGTATATTTATCTAGGTCATGGAGCAAGAGACAAATCTAGTCTGGAAACCTTAACAGTTTCTTGTGTTAAAACACACATTTTGGAGTTTTATTACTAAAAATCGTAAGTGGGGATGAGAGTAAAAGAAGTAGTCCCCATGCGCTCCACTTTTTTCATATAGGTGGCTTTTGGATAGATTGATGGGAATATAAAGTAATGGACAAAACATAAAGCTACTACTCTTGTTAGTATATTATCATTCATTTCAACCAGAACCAATATACTGTCAGATATAAAAAAGTGTGCCCATTACTTGCAGTGCCACTGATTAAATGTGCACAAGTTCATTGCCTGCAAGGAACTGTGTTGTAGAGGGTGAGATAAAAAAATGGAGTGAGGGGCCGTGATGATCATCCATTTCCAACCAATAACAGTGCATGGAGGTGGGTATATAGCCCCCTCCCTCCACTGTTTTAGGGGTCTAGGTCAGAGGAGGGTTTTTAAAAAAACAAAAATCTGAAGGCCACATTTTCTCATGGATCTGCATAGCAGCTAGCAGCTTTTCAAAGGCTTTGGATTTGACTCTTACTTTTCTACAGTAGGTTATAGTCCAGGATTACAAAAGTCAGGGGTTTACACACCCACCACATCTCCCTAACTTACGTACAGGGAAGAAGAAGGCAGCATCACACTTAAGGGATACTTTCAGTCAGGGCTGGTGAGGAGTGTGGCCTGGGGAAAGTCCTGGAGATTTAAGGTTCCCCATCCCTTCCCTTGACTAAAGGGAAGAAAGCCATACTCTAGTATCAGCCTGATGGCTACATGGCAGCACAACTGTAGCTCTTGATCTTCCCCTCTCCATCTCTTAAACACCAATTTATGTTTGTAAGCCTGGAATACTCCCCAGGCATACAGAAACCACCCTTCTTTCTGGAAGATCCCATTTCACTACTGGTGCAGTGTCACTTTGCTTCCATAATATCAAAGGGAATGATCATCCTTTGCTGCTTTGTGTTGGCTGTTCAACAATTTTCTTCCCCACTGTATTAGTTTCTGAAGCTTAACATTATTTACAGCCATATGTTGCTCCAGTCTGTGCAGCTTTAATTCTCCATAATGATTTACTCTTGATGAAGAAAGAAAGAGATTTTTATTTGAAGGAATTCTTATTAGATAACTGAAACCTAAAGCTGTGTGATTAGCAGAAAGAGTTCAAGTGCCTGCCCGTATTAATTGCTACAGTCGTGGTATATACTCTTTGAGGCATCTTTTCTGTACCTACCATACTGAGAGTTACCACTTTGAACAGGGAAAAAACTCTCTGTTTCAGCTTAGCTTCCTTGTGAAACTTAAATCAGACACCTGAACTTCCATTTTCCTCTTGATTTCTCAGGGTCAGGTTCGCACCCCATCTTTTTGAAGCTGCACAGATTTAGCCACATTTTCTTCTAGGTATAAATTACCGTATTTTCTGCCCTATAAGACTCACTTTTTCCCTCCTAAAAAGTAAGGGGAAATGTGTATGTGTCTTATGGAGCGAATGCAGGCTGCGCAGCTATCCCAGAAGCCAGAACAGCAAGAGGGATTGCTGCTTTCACTGCACAGTGATCCCTCTTGCTGTTCTGGCTTCTGAGATTCAGAATATATTTTTTCTTGTTTTCCTCTTCCAAAAACTAGGTGCGTCTTGTGGTCTGGTGCATCTTATAGAGCAAAAAAATATGGTAAACCATTAGACTACTGAAATGTGCTGTATATGGTGCTACCCTTCTACCTGGTTCAGAAGCTGCAGCTGGCGCAAAACCCACCTGCTAGGGTGTTTAATGGGCAACCCTAATTTTTGGCATATTACACTGGTGACAGAATATCTGCACTGGCTTACTTTTAAGCTACAAGGGAGTTCAAAATTTGGTTGCTGACATTTAAAGTCCTAAACAACTTGGGACCAGGATATCTAGCAGACCACCTCCTCGAGTCCAGGTGAACTTTAAGATCATCTGAGGAAACTTTACTGATCATACCACAACCAGCATATTGTCATTTTAGTTGAATTAAGGAAGTATTTCCCAATATTGCATATTTCTCCCTAATTGCATTGTGTATGATACAGTACAAAGGATCTCCTTTAATAAACAGGAGGGGAGAGACTTAGAATAGAACTGCAGTTTAAATTATTTATGGAGAAATAACTAGCCTTCATATATTTTTGTTTGCTTATCTATATCAATTGCACAGCTGTCCTAAGGAATACAATATTTAAAATTTAATAATATGGTTGCATGCCATCCCAATCTCCGAGCGGTACAAGATTCCAGGGTTTCCAGGCATTTGCCCAGAGCCCTGTTTAATTGGAATAAGTGACAGCAGAGATTCTGGTGTCTTTAGGCTACAGTGTATGGTTTATTTACACATATTTACAACCTGAGCCTAACCCTTACAAAAAACTGGCAACAGTGTTTCTTTCCTAAGTATTTCCCTCCTCTTTCCTTATTTTTAACAAAATATTATTACTACGTAAGCTTTAGTTATTTTAAAAACACCAATATACTGATAATTCCTATTGAAACAAAGTATTTTGAAATATTCTTGTGCTGATTTGAATCATGGTGTATAATCCAGGCTCTTTTATTGTGCATATTGTATTGTTGATCAGTACCTCCCATCATTTATACTGCATTATTAAGAAATACTACTGAACTATATACCACAAATCAAATACTGCATTCGTCACAAAAACAGAATAGCTTGTTTTTATGTTCTTTCAGAGTTCCTGGAATAGCAAAACCATGAACAAGTTTTCTGTAAGATATGTTCATGTGGTTGACACCTAGTGGATAAAAGATGGAAGTGCTTCTTTAGAAAAGTTTGAGTTGAGCATGCTCTAGGCCTGTGCTTTTAGGAGTGGTTCCAAGATGGATCCCAGACCCAGAAACCATGACATGAAGCCAGCTGTTGTTTCGTCTTATTGGTGTAGCCTACATACATTGTATTTTCCTTGCATATATATTTCTGGGTACAGTTGGAAGTTGTTTTACCAAGTGAAACTTGTAGCCAATGAATATCATAAGGAATAAAGTTGTGATCATTGTTGACTGTCCAGCTTTAAGAACCTAGCTGCTGCATTTTTGTGCAAATTTTGTTGAAAAGTCAGTATTTAAAGATAGATCCTTACAGTGCACTAATCTAGTTGAAAAGTTCAAGTTTATTGAATCAGTCTTCAGAAGCAAAATGGCTGTCAAAGACTTGATTCATGCTTCACTTAATGCCGTATAAAGCATAGTTGTGGTATACAGGAACACCCTTCTTAAATTACATAACCTTAATAAATATGTTCAGGAATGCAACCTAGGACTGTCTTCTGCAACTTGTTCATAACAGAACTCTCACACTGAAGCCCTTACTTTCAAGTTAGCAATAGTTCTCTAGATAGTATCCAACAAAATCATACTAAACTTTTTTTATATATTTTTGTAAATTACTTAGAAGGTGGTGTGGGTTTGTTTTTACAATCAGGTGGTGTATAAATTTTGTTAAATCCATACTTTGAATAGACCCATTGAAATCAGTTAAATTACTCATATTTATTTCAGTTTATTTATTTATTAAGTATGACTTAGTTGGTTTGAACCCTTTGTGTACAAATGTATTTGTTTTAATGATTCCCTTTGCCTAAGAAAAAATCCTGCTCTCTTAATAATAATAGACCTTTATATGAATTTGAGATTGTTGATTTTGCTTTGCTTAAGTTATCTAAGTAGCCTTCCAACAGCTGTGCAAGATAGGTCAGCATTAACCTTTCTTGCAAACAGGGAAGTGATTTGTAACTCCCTGTATCACATAGAGATACCTTTTTGGGGTGTCTAACCTAAGCAGCAGTCTGGTTGTAGATTTCTGAAAATAAAAGGAAGAATTTGCTGGCAAACATTCCATCAGTACAGGCACTTCAGCTTTCCAGACACAACAATCCCCCCTTTTCCTCCTGCATGCTCTTCTGGGGGTTCTCCTGATCCCTCCATGCCAATTTCAGGGACGTGGGGAAGACACGGAGGGGGAGTCTGTTGTGCTGTTTGAAGTCCTTGCACAGGCATCAGGTCACACCCACACCCAGTGGCATAGCGTGGGGGGTGCAGGGGGGCCAGGCCGCACCGGGCGCAACATCTGGGGGTTAGGGTTAGGGGGCGCAAATCCACAGGTTAGGGGGCGCAAATTACTTGCCTTGCCCTGGGTGCTGACAACCCATGCTACGCCACTGCCCACACCATACATTTGAAGCTCATTCCCCACCTACAAAGAATTCTGGGAACTATGGTTTATTAAGCTATGTGAAGGGAAAACTACAGTTTCCTGGACTCTTTGGGAGAAACTGTTTTAAATGTATTGTGCGGCTGTTTCACTGGGCTTACTCTTAGTGTGTGATTTGCACATGAGGGGTTTGCTGTGAGTACCATTCATCTGGATATCAATATATAGTGAATCTTGCTTAGGTTGAATAAAAAGTGTTTCCAGGCAAACTGCTTGCTATACTCAGCATTCAGACTGCTTTGTGACACAGGCAGGTGATTGGGCTACTATCTTATTTATACACATACTTAATGTGATAGGATTATTTTGGATTATTGTACTGTGCTCTATGTAGGCCTGCCCTTAAAGACAGCCCAGAAACTTCAGTTAGTGCAGAATGTGGCCTTCCATATGATGACCAGGGCAGCCAGCAGCGATCACATTACACAGATCCTAAAATATTTTTGGTGATTGCTTATTTATTTCTGGGCTGAATTTAAGTTCCTGGTGTTGACTTATAAATTCCTAAATGATTTGGGGGCCAGGTATCTGAAGGAGTGCCTCTCTCTCTGTCAGCCTGCCTGGTTCCTTCTCATTGTTCCACAACCGGGGGTGATACATCAGATGGTAACGAGGACTAGGATCTTCTCCACAGTGGAACTGCAATTAAGGAATGCCCTCCTTTGGATGTATGGCAGGTGCTAACACCCTTGCTTTTGGCTGCCTGACTGAGATGTGTGTTTTGTCCAGGCATCTGTTAGATATTTTAATTGGTAATTTGAACTGGTTTTTTTTAACCTGCTATTTTTAATAAATGTGGGTGTATTATTGGTGTTTTAACATTTTGTAACCTTACCTGAGAACTGGAATATGGGTGGACCAAAAATGTTCTGAAATGTATGCATTTTCTTTTGTTTCAAATTAGATAGAAATAGTTATATATATTCTTTCTTCCCTCTAGTTACAAACATTTAATACTGCTGAATCCTGTAAAGATATTCAGGACTTAACTAATGGTGTTGCCATGGCACAAGTACTTCATGAAATGTAAGTTACTTTAAAGTATGTGTGTTGAATTATTTTGGTTTTCTTGTATATATGTTTGTTTTTCTCTTTCTTTTACACAGCAGTGTTTCATTGCAGATCCCATTTGCAAAATATATTAGCAAAATAAATCACATTCTTTTGTAACTGATCATCTGAGCTTTCTTCATAATCACTTTACCCTTCTTCCTTTATAAGGTACCCGACTTGTGTTATCTTGCAATTCAAATTTTTAAATATGATGGGAGGCAAAAGATGTGTGTTTGTGTGTTAAACTTACTGGTACATGGGAACAGTAATTGTGAAAACTTTTATATGTGAAACTCTACTTTGCCTTACCAGCAGTCTTTTCCTACATACTTTTATAATAAAAATAGGACTGGAATTCAGTTGTGAACTACAAACACTTTTGTGATATTTAATAAAAATGGATTAATTTTATTTTAGTGATGCTGCTTGGTTTGACAAAGTTTGGCTAAGCCGTATTAAAGAAGATGTTGGTGACAACTGGAGAATAAAGGTAATTGAAAATGTCAGTGTGTGTGTACAAAAGATAACATTTCAAAGTTAAAACTACGGTATTTTTCGTCCCATAGGACACACCTAGTTTTTTGGGGGGGAAATAAAGGAATTCCCCCCCCCTTTATTTCCCCCCCAAAACCAGGTCGAGGAACAGCGGTATGGCGGCGCTCCGCCTCCCCGCTGTCCCCCGAGCTTGTGGGGCTGGTGCTGGGGAGAAGCGCGCTGGCCGATGTCTGCCCGGTGCGAGGGGCGCTCTGCAACAGGGCACCCTGCGAGCTGGGCGGCAGGCTGCTATCCGCAGCGTGGGGAGCCCTGCGGGAGTTCCCGCAGGTCTCCCCACGCTGCGGATGTCTGCCAGGCGCGAGGGGTGCTCTGCAACAGGGTAACCCACGCGCCGGGCGGCAGGCTGCTATCCGCAGTGTGGGGAGCCCTGCAGGAACTTCCGCAGGGCTCCCCAGGCTTGCTGATAGCTTCCTGAAGCCTGGAGAGCGAGAGGGGTCGGTGCGCACCAACCCCTCTCGCTCTCCAAGCTTCAGCGAAAGCCTGTATTCGCCCCATAGGACGCACACAGATTTCCCCTTCATTTTTGGAGGGGGAAAAGTGCGTCCTATAGGGCGAAAAATACGGTATACCAAAAAACCCCCAAAAAAACATCTTATTCCTTTTAAGTCCACTTGGTCTAGCAAGTTAAATTCCGAATCAAAGGCTAGTTCTTGCTCTGTGACCTTCTGTGTAAAACAGTGTGTACACTTGAGGGATGTCCCAGATTGCTTTTATAGATTATTAACTTCTATCAACTATATTTTATTTGCTTAATTTTGATGTCATGGTATTCTCTCATTGAAGTGCTAACATTGACCGCTCATCATATGCAACAGTGGAAAAATTGTGAACTTCTGTTGTTGCAATGATTCAGCAGCAGTGTTCACATCTCTTCACCAGCAAAATGTAGAAGCGACAAGGGATATAGTATTGCATTTCCTTCAAGATGAATTCATATGTACGAAAAATACAATTTTTAAAGCATTGTAAATCATTTGGGGGGGGGAGAAATGTAACTTTTCAGTATTCTTTCCCCACCCTCATATTGCAGATGGAGGAGAGGAGGGGAGAGAGATTTGAGACAGGAGACTCATAGTAATACTGCAGTGTAATTTAACCCGCTGTTAATGTTGTCATACTGCAGATGTGAGCAGGGTTACAGCTTACAGTCATATGATCTGAACATTTGAGACTGTGCCTGAGGTGTGTAGTAACTTGCCACAACTGCCTTAAATAAAATATTTAAGAACTGTCACTTAGCAATCCTACAGCCAGCATTTAGCAGTCTGAGAGGTTGCTGGAAGGAGTGTTAGTATTGATCCACTATAGAGGAGGCATGTTGGTGACCAGGAAACTCATTGAAAACAGAGAGCTTGGAAATCCCACTTTAGACTTCTACTTCTGCATTGGAAAAGTTGCATGGCATTGTTGTCCCCATCTCTCAAGATACCCACAGCTTACACTGATCTCTTACAGGAACCCGTGTTCTTCGAAGGACTTGTAATTTATTTTTATTTTTTTATTATTTATTTTTTGCTTTCACCTGAGGCTGTTCTGGTTTTATGGTAATAATAGTAATATTAAGTAGTACACTGCAGTGTCCACCTGAGCCAATCATCTTCATATATGTAAAAATTTGTTCAGTAAAGGCTGTCATTGATACATTTAATGCCAAATGTGAAATACAGGAAAATCTTTGCAAAGTGAATTCACAGTCATAACTAATGTTTTCTTTTAAACCTTCTTAGGCCAGCAATTTGAAGAAGGTTCTTCAAGGAATTACAGATTATTATCATGAGGTATAGAAAAAGCAGCAGCTGTTAAAGTAATACTTGGTTCACTATAGTCTAAATCTCAATTTGTTTGGTAGTGTTTTTGTTAAATCTTATCACGGGCATTGCTTCATATGTAAAATAGATACAGTACATGCAAAATTGATCTGGGTGGGGTTTTCTGCATTTTTCTAACTTGAACACACCCTGCACTCTGTCACCTGAAAATGGAATCACTTTCTAAAAGTGCTTATTCATGCATTATTTTGCAGGATGTTGCAACATTTAGAAGCTAGTACAGATATATAAAAATATTTAGTGAAATGAGCAAGATCCTAAGCCAAGATTTACAGGCTAAGTCAATGCTGCTTTGCCTCCCTTCTTTAGCAGCCCCTTGTTCCAAATCTCTGCTACCACCACTCCTCTTCCTACACTCACTGCAGAGTTTGCAGCATCAAGCCTGACTTGGTGGTACTGGTTCAGGGACATGCTAGTTGCTGAAAACTCTTGAGGGCAGGCCGCACAATTGTTTTCTCACTTCCTACTCACCCTTAATCATCAAGTAATGACAGACACGGATCATCAGCCAGATTTTTTTCAAGTGTGTGTGTGGGTTTTCCCTCTAGTTTTTTCCTGACTGGACTTGTTCTAATGTACTTGTATACTTTAATAAATTCCAGCAGACCCTGTAAAATGTACTTGGTGCATGCATGATCAAAAAGAAAGTGTCCTTTACCACAAAAAAGCTAGAGGGTTTTAACTTCTGCCTGCCTTCCAAATAATCTGACAAATTCTGCCTTCATGGACTAATTTCCTCCTCATGTCATTATGAAATTATAATGACAGATTTCCTCTGCAGTTTTTAGGTCAGCAGATTTCAGAAGATCTCCTTCCTGATTTAAGCCAGATATCTGAACATTCTGATCCAGTAGAGTTGGGCAGGTTACTGCAGCTTATTTTAGGCTGTGCGGTCAACTGTGAAAAGAAACAAGGTAAATGCTTTTCCTGTGAATCAGCCACCTTCTGCTGAGTTTTAAGGATCATACTAGCTTGCATGGAGAAGTTGTGAAATAGCTTGCGGAGATGAAACTGAAAGGGCACACAGCCTCTATACTGTATGATTTGTGAAGTGAAGTGAAACTTGGGTTGGTTGGGATACCACCCTTTTAAACCATCTCATCAGTGCAAGGATTTATGCTTGGGCTATGGAACTTTCCCCCCTCTTACCTGCAGTGCATGCCCAACACCCTCCCATAGCTAAAAAAATATTTTTTTAAAGCTTAAACTCTGCATGTGAGTTCTCAACATGTTTTAAAACTTTTGGTTAACAGAATGGATGCTATTTTAATAAATAATAATTTTAAAAATAAAATCAGATGTGAGACTCAGAATTCCAGTGTGCTCTAATTTTTGTTTTCAGTCTTCTGACCAACCCAAAACTGCAATCCAAAATGCTTTTTCTTGGAGTTAAATTCTTGACGAACATCTAAGAAAATGTGTTTAGAACCAAGGGTGTAAATTACCTTGACAGCTTGTTAATCTGTACCCTCAAATAGAATGACAGAGAATTCTGATGATGGAGTAACTCTGAATGTCATATAACTGAACCCATCCCACAGCCACATATTTGGTGATGAGTATTTCTGCATTTTAGAGGGAATTAACTACAGCTATAGTTAAAGGAATTGCAGTCTGGCTAAAATGTTAATAATGATACTTTAACCTGCTACAGTATTTTCCATAATGAGTACTACAGAAATGTTAATACTTGGTTAGAAGTAAGGTTTTGGGGCGGGGTGGAGGGGTAGAGCAAATATGAAAGGGGTAATTTCTGTCTCCAGGTTTTTTAGGATATTTCTTCTTACAGAAAACAAACTTTTGCTAATTTTATCTTGTAGAGCATATACAAGTTATAATGACACTAGAGGAGTCTGTCCAACACGTTGTTATGGCTGCTATTCAAGAGGTAAGAAGTAGTTATAATACACACCAAAAATGAAATAATTCTCTTTTCTTAAAAACAAAAACAAAGGGTAGGGGATCTCCAGGACTGCAATAGTAACAAAACAATTAATCCTGGTTATCTCAGAATCTCTCGTTACCCTACTATCTTCTACATAGTTTAAAATAAGTTGTTTGATCAAAGTCTGGTTTCTTTGCAGGCACTATTTTGAGGGATTTGGTGTAAAGAGGGCACACATATGCATAAATGTGTCTAGCTTTAGTGAGCATTTCACTTTTTAAACTTCACATAAGAAGTGCCATGTTATATTTATCTAAATTTGGATGTGTGTGTCTTATGTTTTGATATTTTTAGAAAATCTCCAATGACGTGTTATTAAAGGGGGAAATGCAATTCGATCTATGAACTGGACTGATTCAGATTGTTTGTGCCAGTTTGGCATCTCAAAGGCAAAGAACATGACAATATAAATGGAAATTTTTGATGGCTTTTAGCTAACACGTGTTTTGTGGGTCAAAATAAAGTATACCTCAAATAATCAATAGCAAAAAGGCCATTTTTATTTGAGAAGATTTAAGAACACAACTGGAACCGCCTCTAATCTAGAAGAGGTTGTGTGTGTTTTTGATGGGCACTGTTAGTTGGGCTCAAGGTTTTAGACAATTAGTTTTAAACTTAGAGAAATATGTTGTACATCACTTCTTCTTTTTTAAACATTGCAGTTGATGAGCAAAGAAATAGTGGGCTTTGTAAGTGAGTTGCCTGGCGATCTGGAGCAACAGGTAATTTTTATATGTAATGTTTCCAGCAGTGTTTAAGCCCTTATTTTATTTTTACCATAAGTTTCCACCTAGTGGATTTATCATTGTGTTCACCCAGTCATTTCTCTCTGTCCTAAGAGCCACACAGTGGTCACTGAATGAAATGATCTTTGAGTTCTGCAGTGGGAATTGCCCAGGACCATGACCGCAAGGTGTGGCTGGTTTTCAGATTTCTCACAGCCTGAAGGCCTGGATGTCTCGGTTCTAGAATAACTAAAAGCACCATAATCTGAGGATAGGTGAAATTCAGGCTAATGCCTTCAAAGGAAGCAGATTTGAACCAAATATTGAAGGGGAGGGGGTCACACTTCCTAAGACTTAGTTTCTATTTACCCAGCGTTCTGGGTTAGTTATTTGGTGCCTGTCTATCATCTTCACAGTAGGGGGGATGCTGGGTATGTATGGTCATTAAATATATGTTGCTAAATCACTGAAAACAAAAACTCTCCAACATTTTGAAGCTGAAAAGAACATTGGAAGAACTCAATGAAGTACTAGCAGAGAAAGAAGAGCTGAAACAAAGATGCCAAGAACTAGACCTACAGGTAAGCTCATAATTTGATCCTAAGTGCTTTTCTATAAGCAGATTAATTTTGTAAATTTGATAGTTTTTCAAAATCACATTTCTGCCAGTTTCCTCTTTATAGCATTCACATAGTTGATTCTTCTGTTCTACAGTTTTTTGTGAGTTGTACTGTTCATCGTGCAATGCCTCATCTCTGCTTATAGCGAAGAAGATTGTATATCAGGTTCTTCTTGCATTCCTGAGGCCAGAGTTTCATTTTGGAAACTTGGATAATATGTATTATCACTTTATTCCATGTAGCTGCAGTGCTGTTTTCTGGCTGGGGCTTGGGCAGCAGCATAAGGTCACCATCTGTGACTTTATGCCAGCAGAAGAATTATTCACTGATGCTTTAAAGTGCTCGTGCAATGGTTCAAAGGGCTGTAGCAGTTTCAGTAGTGCTCTGTAATGCTCTGTTCAGAGGCCCATTGTTTTCAGGGAATGGAAAGAGCCATTAGTTTTCTAATAGCATCTGCTAACCAGACACGTCCATCTGTGCTCCTCACTGCCATTGTTGGATGTACCTTATTTACTGTGTAATATTGTCCATTGTGGCAGCCATTTGATTCTGTCTTGCATTACGGTTAGTAGTTTGTGCAATTGAGTTTTTAATTAGGAATTTATAGATCAAATGCACTAAATACCTTTTCTGCCTGAATTCTGACTAGCAAGGCTAGTTGACCCAACACTGCAAAAGGGACACATTTCCTGTTATTTAAACTGGCAGAAGGAAGAAATGACAGTGATTGCAATTCTGCCCACACTTAATTGGGAATTGGCACTGTTGAATTTAGTAAAACTTTTTTTGTGTAAACACACATAGGATTGGACTGTAAGTTTCTTCCTTTCTTATATAGGAGAAGTAAAGGAATAGGCTTAGTATTTAAAGGGAGGGGCAGTATGCCTATGTAATCCACCTTAAGTTTTTTGGGAAATGTAGATTTTTTAAAAATAATAATAATAATGCTGAATGTCTATCCTGACCCTGATCTTGCTTGTCTCTAGTCTAAAAAATGTAAAATATATTTTGGCTAGCCTGGCACAATTAACGAATGCCTCTGTGATATACTGAATATATGTTTATTTGAAAATCAGGAAAAAAATTGCTTCTTGCTTAAACTAATTGTTAATAAATTCACTTATAAGGTCTCAGTCTCCCATGATACTTTACAAGAATTTATGAAAGGTAGGTTTCTTTTTGTTTCAGGGAAAAGTAACCCAAAGAGCACAATGCATTCTAAGTACCAATGAACTAACATGTGACTTGCTCTGACGTTTGATATTTTAAAATTAACACAATGGCTTTTACTAGAAAAGGCTTAAGAGCTCTGTTCTTTTAATCTGCGGCTCCTTTATGACTGTTAATATACTTACTGTTGTGTTCCCATTTCTTAGCTAGCAGCGTTTTCAGAAATAATTGCAAAATGCGTGTTCTTGTATATGATGCTGTCTTATGGCTCCAGGAGTTCATTTTTGCCATAGCCATTCACGGCTGAGTATTAGTACCATGTAGCTTTTATATCTTCAGTTTACCAACCTGGGAATATTTTTCTCTCTAAGACTTCTTCATGCCATTTTATTTCTACTTATGCTGTACCCTGGAAACCTTATCTGAATGGACTCTGGCCTGATCTAGCATGGCAGTTCCTACATCCTTATGCAGAGCAAATGGAAATTGCCTGGAAACTGGATCAGACTAGAGTCCTTCTGGTTTTTCATTCAAAAGCAAAGCATGGTGGTGAAGTCTTCCCCTTGTTGATTATCCCAGCATCTAATATGCAGAAGTGCAATGTCTCTTTCCATGCAGATAATGTTTTGCTACTGTGACTGATAGGACTTGCAGTGTAATCAAAGTTAAGGTATCTCCAGCCAAGATCTGAATTGATGCAAGTGAAGAGAAAATAACCACATGACAGTTCCGTGTGTAGATTTGCAAAGAGCAACACAAGAATTTGAGCCACACAAGGCAGTAGAATTGCCGCTCATAAGCATATGGAAGCCTGAGTGATTAGGCTTTTTGTCTCATGAAAGGTTTTACTACAACTGTCTGGGGTAAGAGCACAGTGGCAGTAGCTGTCTTATGAACTGAAGATCTACTTTGGAACTCAGCCTAAGCCCAAAGCCCTAAAGACACAAATCCACTGAAATAAAATCAATGGGACTTGCTTCTACAAAATTTGATTATGTACATAAAAACAAGCATGCTATAATTTAATACAAGATAACAAAACTTTAGCAAAGGCAACCACTTAAAAATCTTTTTTGCTGCTAAGCTGCACTTTGTCTGTGAAACACATTATTTCACTGGGGTCAGTTACCTGTACATTTTCATCAGCTGTTTTGATGGATGAACCATAATCCTGAAGTGGGTTCTACCTCTTTAGGTAGCTGCCCTTCAAGAAGAAAAGAGCAGTTTGATGTCTGAAAATGAGATTATGAATGACAGATTGGACCAGCTGGATGGTTCTCTTGATGATACAAATACTGCAGTTGCAAAGAAGTATTTCAATGCACAAATGCAACTAGAGCAACTACAGGAAGAAAATTTCAGGTATGGATTGTTGTCATTTGATAGCCCTATCACTTCCAGAAAACTCTTAAATGGACTCCTTTAATGCACTCTGTGGTGTTGTCATTGAAAACAGTTCAGAAACTACAACTCATACAGAAACTGCAGCCTGATTGTTCTTAGTAGAAGTAAACCAGTCCTATCATGTTACTCTAATTTTTGTGTAGCTGCAGTGGCATTGCCTATAAAGTCAGAACAGCCTGGGCCAAGTGTGCTCGTGGAATACCTGCTCTCATATTTACCTGCTCATTCGTGAATATCTCTTGAAGAGGCCTTGTTTAGGGTTCTGCCGCTAAGGGCAGTTCATAGTTTAGGAATCAATGATACCACCTGTTCAGTGGTTCCACCTAAGCTGTGGAATGCAATCTGTAGAAAAGCTAGAGAGACTACTTGGTGGTCTTCTTCTTCTTCTTCTTCTTCTTCTTCTTCTTCTTCTTCTTCTTCTTCTTCTTCTTCTTGCCTTGTGTAAAAAATATATACATTTTCCACCAGGCTATTGGCAAAGGAAATATCCTTCCCCCTACTATTGTGGCCCTATCTACCATAATTATGCTGCTTTTAATTATTGTATTCTGTTGTTTTATCTTATTTATTTTTATTTTATGTCTTAATAGCTTTAGTTTATCCATCATCTTAATCTAATTTATGAGTAGACTAGGAACAGACTAGATGCAAAACCTACATTTTAAAAATGTTGTTATTTAGACAGGACAGCCAATCTATATAAACTTGTCCTTTGTATTCATGTGCGTAAGGAATTTTGTAAATGCCCTTTGCATGATAAAGCACTGTTAAATATTCTTGTTCCACCACTGCAATAAATGTGCAGTAAGGTAAAAGAATACACATGACTTGTGTTTAAAGAAGGGACTAATGGGAAATCTTTTCAGTAATCCTATTTTGTTTATGTAAAGGCTTGAAACTGCAAAAGATGATTATCGTGTTCATTGTGAAGAACTTGAGAAACAACTGGTTGAGCTTCAGCATCGAAATGATGAACTGACCTCTCTGGCAGAAGAATCAAGGGCTCTAAAAGATGAGATTGATGTTCTTAGGTATGCTAAAAATCAAATTTCACTCCTGCTGAAGGCTGTGTCAGTGCTACAGTTTGAAAAAGCTTGGGATTTCTTATAAACTGCAGTACTCTATTTTGCATGAATGAGCAAATTTAAAGAGATCAATAGAGAACATTACATTGTAATATAGTACATGTTAATTAAGGGTTTGTATCACTGAAGCTGCCAATACTATTCTAAGTGATATTTAATGTCCTAGTCCTGAAAATGAAAAATATCCCAAGAACTAAGAGATGTTATCATGGATTTTTTATTTATATGTCTTCATGCATGTAACTGATAACTTAAGAAAATAGGATACCTTATACGCCATGAAAAGTAATATCTCACAACCACTATATCCTATTTCCCACAATCTTGTGGGAGTCAAAGCAAAGGTAAATTGTTTAGTGTTATACCATAGATTAAACTTTATTAGGATAAATAAATTTACTGATTCCATTTCCATGTTGCACCAAAATATTGGCTACCTGAGTTTCTTATATCCTGATTCAGTAACAGTAAGTGGAGACCCCATGAAGTGTGTGTGAGGGAGAGGGACACGGAGCGAGCTCTATTGACATGTTGTACTAAAAAAAACATTCTGTATACTTTGTTGAAGGTAACCCTATCCAACCCAGTGGGAACTTGCTTCAGAGTCTACCTGAATAGGATTGAGAATGCTAATCTGAGGGTCCATAGTGACAATTGAAGCAGGGTCGTCTTTATTCTAGATCTGTTAATCCAGAACTCTTTTGTCTCCAGCTCCACCCATCATCAGCTCTAGCATAAGCCTGAGAGGATGTAGAAAAAAATATTGCCTGCTCTTGTATTTGTTGTTGTACAACAGCTGTTTTGTGTAATAACCCGTTTTGAGAACAGAGGCCTAACCTTTCTCTTGAGGCCCATATGCATATTTCATTTACATTGGCGATCCATCATGAATTCTGCTTGAGGATTTATCGCCATCAAATAGTGTTACGTAATTGAAAAGTCCTAATATCTCAACTGGGAGCTTTCTCTGCCTGAGCCCCATGGCTTGTATAATTCTATGAAAAACAAAATTCTAAACAATGAATGTTTGTCACATTAGTTCACATTCTACTCTTGGGCACTAGAAGCAGTTAGAGACATGGTTTTTTAAAGAACTCAACTTTTGTAGTGCCCATATTTCTGAAAAAGACACACACAGGACGCTTTGCTCCTACAGGACGCTTGCTGACAAGACAAACAAGCTGGAGTCAACCGTTGAGGTTTACCGCAAAAAACTGGAGGACCTGAATGACTTTCGCAGACAGGTGAAATCGCTTCAGGAAACAAATATGATGTATATGCACAATACCGTTAGCCTAGAGGAAGAGCTGAAGAAAGCCAACGCAGCCCGTGCACAGCTAGAAACATACAAAAGGCAGGTAAGAGATAAGCTTTGCTTACATCCTCTTTGTACTTCTGTTTTTCCTTATTATTTCAGCTCTTAAAAAGTTGTGGTGTTTGGATCAGAATTGATTCAAATGTAAATTTAAGCCTCGCCACCATGCCAACCCCAAATTTGCAGCAGCTTCCATTCCTGCCACACATTTATATGGTATGTTATTTCCCCCAATGGAACACTTGCCAGTGCACAGTGGCTCCAATATTTACCCTCGTATCTTTAAAGAGGCAGCGCAGGGGCAGCAGTTTGCATGTATTAAATCCAAATATATTGCTGTGAGGCCTTTTTCTGTTTTCCTTTTGAATCCTAGAAGTGTACTCCACTGCAGAGGTGGACTCTGTGTTTATGGAAGAACACACAGAGAGCTGCCCCGTCACGAAAATGAATGACGCAACCCCTATAAGTGTGCTGAGTGTGCCCACTAAAGTTTGCATGCCTACAGCCAGCAGCTGGATCAGGGTACTTAGCTCCAAAGAAATTAAAAGGATATTTCTTTGTAGAATATTCCACTATAGAATTCAAATGATACCAGCTGAATCTGGTGACTTGGAAGTTGAAGATACAGTGTGGTATTTGTCTGCTTGCTAAAGAGATAGTGGTCAGGGGTACATCTGAAATGTTTTAAATGAACAGTTAAATTTTGGACACAAAGTCATTATTGATTAAAACAGGATGTTTGTAATGTTGCTGAAAGGGAGAACCTGGTTATTAGAACTCATGAAGGCATTTGTGTTAAATGACACTTAAATTCTGATGGTGTTATTCTTTCTTCCCCACTTCCACCCTTAGAACAATTTTTAAATAAACCAATTTAGAAGCCCTTTAAGACAACATGTGTTTGCCTTTTCAAACAAGGTCCAAGAACTTCATAACAAACTTTCTGAAGAATCCAAAAGAGCTGATACACTAGCATTTGAACAGAAGCGACTGGAAGAGAAGCATGAAGCGTTAATTAAAGAGAAAGAGGTACAGCTTCTAAAAAGTGTAATAGAAATGTATTCGTATGTTTTTCTCCAAATACCTGGGATGCAAGATAGGTAGGATGTCATATTGATGGGGACCATTTTCTCTTCTTGCCAAGTAATGTAACCATCTGAATCTCAAGGGATTTAACTGCAGAGATTGAGAGGCAAAAGGTAGCAATGCTGTAATTAAAATAGTTATTAAATAGTATAAAAATGAGATTTGCTAAACACAGCAAATATACTGCTTGAAGCCAGGGCTGACAGGATCTGCCAGTTTCAAATCGCTCAGTTTCTCATTTTTCCAGTCTTCAGTTCTCCATATTTCTACAGCAATTTGCAATTATAAAAAAAGCTCATGAAAATTCATTAGCATTATAGTGTGCATTTCTCCTAACACATTTTTGTATGCAGTTTGACTAGTGTCAAAACTTTTTTTTTTTTTGCAAGCAATTTATCCTAATATAATGTATTATTGCATGTTATTTTCACTAGCATATTCACTTTTATGTACTTTCCCCTAATACATGTGCTGTCAAAAACATTTTGGTTGGAGAGCTACATTGCAAAGTTTTGAAGGGTGGCTGTGCTTCAGTTCTCATATTGTTTCTGAATTTGCAAATTTGATAGATTCGCCTTTAAGCGTGAACTAAACTTAATTTCGCTCCCATTCCTAGTTGAAGCAGATTGTATGTTGGTTTATGAGCTCTTAAACATTGAATAGTTGTTTAAACAGTGGTTTAACCAGAAAAAGCCAAGGTTTATATTTAGGTCAATTTAGTTAAAGTGTTTGTAAATGTTTCTGCCAGCCTTCTACCAGCTATAGGCCCCAACCTATTTGAGGTGAGACAAACTGGAATGAAACGTCTGTAAGATTTCAGGTTTTCAGGTCTCCTTATCCATTACAGTCCCTCAAACACCTGAATGTTGTGAGTTTCTCTAGAGTGGTAGTCATTATAGTGCAGGGAAGCTTCAGCAGAAAGTAACTAACAAAAAAATAAAAAGAAACTAGCCTGGTATCAATTGTCCATGTTCGGCAACTTCTTGTCTGGAGTACTGTAATGCACTATCTATGGTGCTGCCCTTGAAGACAGTAGGCTGCTGCTAGTGTAGAATGCTGCAGCCATCCTGATAAGTGGAGGAGCTAAGTGAAGCTATGTATCACCAGTCCTGAAAACACTGCACTGGCTCCCAGTGAGCTGCCAGGTCTAATTCAAGGTACTAATACTAGCATAGGCAAAGGGACCCCTGACCATTAGGTCCAGTCGTGGCCGACTCTGGGGTTGCGGCGCTCATCTCGCTTTATTGGCCGAGGGAGCCGGCGTACAGCTTCCAGGTCATGTGGCCAGCATGACAATACTAGCATATAAAGCCCAAAATTACTTGGGACCCCAAAGTACTTAAAAATGTCAACCATCTTGTACTCTACGATCACCAGGGGAGACCTTGGTGGTGGTGCCAGTACTGGGAGCTGCCCAATTCGCAGTGACTCATTACAGGATTTTTTCCGTGGCAGTTCATTCATGCAAGCTGTGGGGAATGCAGACGTGTCATGTCTGATGCCAGCACACCTTGTGGCATGCTCACGGGGCCACCATGGAACTTGGGGTGGGGGCAGCCATTTCGGAATTTTGCAGGAGCCTCACTTGACACCCCGGGAGGAAAACAGATAGAACATAGACAGAGAAAAAAATGCATTTCACATTTACCACTCTTAAACTTTGTTTTATTTTCAGAGATTGATAGTTCAGCGTGATGCACTGAAAGAGACAAATGAAGAGCTCAGGTGTTCACAGATGCAGCAGGATCACCTGAACCAAACAGGTATATGTGTTTCCTTCCTGTGGAATCATGTTATTCTTTAAGCTATAGATAGCTTTATTACTTTACTATTATCTTTTCAGATGCATCTGCTGTGAAAAGTTACGAAAATCTTGCTGCTGAAATTCTGCCTGTGGAATATAGGTAAGAAAGGAGCCTAGAATGTTTGCAGAATGAGAGCTGGAATGCAGTCATGTGACTGAATAATTGAAAAGACATACTCCCATAAATGGAAAAAGTGAATGTTTTAAACTTGCATATCTCATAATGCATTCGCTGTATAAACTTGTCCTAAACTTGTCCTGTAATGAAATATAGAAAGACCCACTGGATTCTTATGGACAACTTCATACAGTGGTGCCTCGCAAGACGAAATTAATTCGTTCCGCAATTCTCTTCGTCTTGCGGGTTTTTCGTCTTGCGATGCACGGTATCCCATAGGAATGCATTGAAAATCAATTAATGCGTTCCTAGGGAAACCACCTTCAGGCCAGGTCCGGGGATTTGGCGGGCGGCATTTTAAAATCGCCCCGGACAGCGGAGGACTTCTCCGCTGTCCGGGGCGATTTAAAAGCCCCTGGGAAGGCAGGCAGGGGGGAGCAAAGACTTTCGCCCCCTGCCCGCCTTCAGAAGGTGTTCCCACCCCCCCCCGCCCGGCTTCGCAGCAGCGCTACGAAGCCCGGCAGCTGGGGCAGCTGTTCCCGCCCCCCTCCCCCCTTCGGAACATCGTTCCGAAGTGGGGCGGCTGGGGCAGCTGTTCCCGCCCCACCTCCCCACTTCGGAACAGGGTTCCGAAGTGGGGCGGATGGGGCGGCTGTTCCCGCCCCACCTCCCCCCTTCGGAACATCGTTCCGAAGTGGGGCGGCTGGGGCAGCAGTTCCCGCCCCACCTCCCCACTTCGGAACATCGTTCCGAAGTGGGGCGGCTGGGGCAGCTGTTCCCGCCCCACCTCCCCCCTTCGGAACATCGTTCCGAAGTGGGGCGGCTGGGGCAGCTGTTCCCGCCCCACCTCCCCCCTTCGGAACATCGTTCCGAAGGGGGGCGGCTGGGGCAGCTGTTCCCGCCCCCCCTCCCCCCTTCGGAACATCGTTCCGAAGTGGGGCGGATGGGGCAGCTGTTCCCGCCCCCCCTCCCCCCTTCGGAACATCGTTCCGAAGTGGGGCGGCTGGGGCAGCTGTTCCCGCCCCACCTCCCCCCTTCGGAACATCGTTCCGAAGTGGGGCGGCTGGGGCAGCAGTTCCCGCCCCACCTCCCCACTTCGGAACATCGTTCCGAAGTGGGGCGGATGGGGCAGCTGTTCCCGCCCCACCTCCCCCCTTCGGAACATCGTTCCGAAGTGGGGCGGCTGGGGCAGCAGTTCCCGCCCCACCTCCCCCCTTCGGAACATCGTTCCGAAGTGGGGCGGCTGGGGCAGCTGTTCCCGCCCCACCTCCCCCCTTCGGAACATCGTTCCGAAGGGGGGCGGCTGGGGCAGCAGTTCCCGCCCCCCCTCCCCCCTTCGGAACATCGTTCCGAAGTGGGGCGGCTGGGGCAGCTGTTCCCGCCCCACCTCCCCACTTCGGAACATCGTTCCGAAGTGGGGCGGCTGGGGCAGCTGTTCCCGCCCCCCCTCCCCCCTTCGGAACATCGTTCCGAAGTGGGGCGGATGGGGCAGCTGTTCCCGCCCCCCCTCCCCCCTTCGGAACATAGTTCCGAAGTGGGGCGGATGGGGCAGCTGTTCCTGCCCCCCCTCCCCCCTTCGGAACAGCGTTCCGAAGTGGGGCGGATGGGGCAGCTGTTCCCGCCCCCTGCCCGCCTTCAGAAGGTGTTCCCACCCCCCCCGCCCGGCTTCGCAGCAGCGCTACGAAGCCCGGCAGCTGGGGCAGCTGTTCCCGCCCCCCTCCCCCCTTCGGAACATCGTTCCGAAGTGGGGCGGCTGGGGCAGCTGTTCCCGCCCCACCTCCCCACTTCGGAACAGGGTTCCGAAGTGGGGCGGATGGGGCGGCTGTTCCCGCCCCACCTCCCCCCTTCGGAACATCGTTCCGAAGTGGGGCGGCTGGGGCAGCAGTTCCCGCCCCACCTCCCCACTTCGGAACATCGTTCCGAAGTGGGGCGGCTGGGGCAGCTGTTCCCGCCCCACCTCCCCCCTTCGGAACATCGTTCCGAAGTGGGGCGGCTGGGGCAGCTGTTCCCGCCCCACCTCCCCCCTTCGGAACATCGTTCCGAAGGGGGGCGGCTGGGGCAGCTGTTCCCGCCCCCCCTCCCCCCTTCGGAACATCGTTCCGAAGTGGGGCGGATGGGGCAGCTGTTCCCGCCCCCCCTCCCCCCTTCGGAACATCGTTCCGAAGTGGGGCGGCTGGGGCAGCTGTTCCCGCCCCACCTCCCCCCTTCGGAACATCGTTCCGAAGTGGGGCGGCTGGGGCAGCAGTTCCCGCCCCACCTCCCCACTTCGGAACATCGTTCCGAAGTGGGGCGGATGGGGCAGCTGTTCCCGCCCCACCTCCCCCCTTCGGAACATCGTTCCGAAGTGGGGCGGCTGGGGCAGCAGTTCCCGCCCCACCTCCCCCCTTCGGAACATCGTTCCGAAGTGGGGCGGCTGGGGCAGCTGTTCCCGCCCCACCTCCCCCCTTCGGAACATCGTTCCGAAGGGGGGCGGCTGGGGCAGCAGTTCCCGCCCCCCCTCCCCCCTTCGGAACATCGTTCCGAAGTGGGGCGGCTGGGGCAGCTGTTCCCGCCCCACCTCCCCACTTCGGAACATCGTTCCGAAGTGGGGCGGCTGGGGCAGCTGTTCCCGCCCCCCCTCCCCCCTTCGGAACATCGTTCCGAAGTGGGGCGGATGGGGCAGCTGTTCCCGCCCCCCCTCCCCCCTTCGGAACATCGTTCCGAAGTGGGGCGGATGGGGCAGCTGTTCCTGCCCCCCCTCCCCCCTTCGGAACAGCGTTCCGAAGTGGGGCGGATGGGGCAGCTGTTCCCGCCCCCCCCTTCGGAACAGCGTTTTAAAATGCTGGGGGTCGGCAGCGAACGCTTTGCTCCCGCCCGCCAGCATTTTAAGATCGCCTGGGGCAGGCGGGGGGGGGGGGAAGGCAGGCGGGGGGAGCAAAGACTTTTGCCCCCCGCCGGCCTTCAGAAGAGGTCCTCTTCTGAAGGCCGGCTGTGGGCGAAAGTCTTTGCTCCCGACCGCCAGCATTTCCCTATGGGCTTTCGTCTTGCGATGCAAGCCCATAGGGAAATTCGTCTTGCGAAGCGCCTCCAAAACAGAAAACCCTTTCGTCTTGCGGGTTTTCCGTCTTGCGAGGCATTCGTCTTGCGGGGTACCACTGTACATTTTTTTGCAGTGGGAAACTTTACTTCTAGGGCCCAAATCCAGAAGGCAATATCATTTTAAATTTCCTTCCTGAAGAAAAAGATATCCAGCCCCACTTCCCAGCTGCTTCTTTGATTTCACCCCTTCCAACTTAATATTAGTGTTCAAACTTTTCTTTTATTTTAATTAGGAGCTGCTTTAAAGCAGGAAGCGAATGTTAAAAAGCTCTACAGTACTTGAACCATTCTATCACTACCACTTAGTGCAATTTGGTGCATGCTTACTCAGAAGTAAGGGCCATTGAATTCAGTGAGACTTATTCCTAGGTAAAAGTACAGTCATACCTTGAGTTGCATCCACTTCAAGTTGCGTCTTTTCGCGTTACGTCCCATGGCAACCCAGAAGTACCGGAATGTGTTACTTCTGGGTTTCGCTGCTTGCACATGTGCAGAAGTGCTAAATCGCGAGCTGTGGGCATTTCATGTTATGGACGGGCCTCCAGGACAGATCCCATCCGTAACATGAGGTACCACTGTATAGTATTAACAGCCTTGAATTTCTGAGTCAAGGCTTTTTTACTGGAGTGAAATTGAAATAATATCATATGACCTGTTCTACAACCATACTTGATACTTGTACATTGTAATGTAGAATGCCTCGTTATATATATTTGTGGGGGAAATGCCACTGATAAAAGCTAAACTTCTTGTAAAACACCTTTGTTTATAATTTTGTGTTTGAACCTCAGAGAAATGTTCATCCGGCTGCAGCATGAAAACAAGATGCTCCACTTGCAACAAGAGGGATCAGAAAATGAACAAATTGTGGAGCTTCAAGAGAAGCTAGAACAAAAGCATCGAACAATAAATGAATTAGAGACTGAAAACAGGTATCCTCCCCCCCCCCACTTAAAAGGGCAGGATTTGACTAATGAACCCCGTCTGCTGGAGCCCTGCACCAGGACTTTCCCTTGCATGACTGGTCTTTCCTCTCTCTGCTCCCCGCTATAAGCCTCCTGAAATTGGCTCAGGCCATGGGGGTTTGGGAGAACTCCCCAAACTGGCATGTGGGAACAGGGGGGTCATTCCGCCTAGCAAGCTGCAGTGCTTGCACAGGCAGAACACTCTTCTAGCATGACACTGACTTCCAAACAAAGTTTGTTGACTGATTTTGGGGGGAAACCTACCATAGAATGGGTGCAGGACTCATAACCAAACATATAGCATACAAGCAGTGGATGATAAATACCGAATAAGTGCAAAAACGCAAAATAAAAAGGACAAAGCAGCTGTGAAATCTGCCAGAAAGTTGACTTCTTTTATTTCTTATACTTGAATTCTGACAATTAGCAATTGGATTGTTAGATGTACATATAACATTTGTGTTCTTTAAAAAATGCTTCTCCGTAGGCTGAGCAAGGAGCGGGTTGGAGAGCTGCAGCAGCAGATTGAGGACCTCCAGAAGACCTTGCAGGAACAAGAATCCAAGACTGAAGGGGAAGGGGTAGGTACTAGATGGGGATAGTTTTCATAATACAGCTTCCTGCTGTTTGTTGTCCTAGCACCATGGTTTTGTTGCTGAAGGCTCTGTTTACAATGAAAACATATCTTTAGCCATGTAAAATGTAAAAACAAACCGAAAAGCAAACATTCTGAAATGATTAGAAAAAGCTTTTGAAAAAGGAGGTGGGGAACTTGAATCTGAGTTTCACATGCAAAACAATCTCTTTAGTCCTCCTGAGTGATGGTGAGAATAAGTGATAAAGAAATTAAAAAACACCTTTTGCTTAAGTCATCTTTGGAGAGAGGCCTCCCAACATTACATTGTTGGAAGCAATCATTAAGCACTAAACTAGCACCTGTGTGTGTCATCTGCAGCTACTAGAACTGGTTACTGTTGGGAATAAATTACTGTCCTGTATATGACTGATAAGACCTAATAAATGTTACTTGTTTTTATAGTCCAGCAAGCTGAAGCAGAAGATAGCAGCACATATGTAAGTTACAAGATTAGCGTATACTTTATTTTAGTGTGCTGTATGTGTGTAAACATAAAGCATGAGAGATTCTTTTTGACTACAGTGGTGCCTCGCAAGACGAAATTAATCCGTTCTGCGAGTCTCTTCGTCTAGCAGTTTTTTCGTCTTGCGAAGCAACCCTATTAGCGGATTAGCGGCTAAAAGGCTATTAGCGGCTTAGCGGCTTAGAAAAAGGGGGGGGGAGCGAAAAAAAATCTGAACACTTGCAAGACGTTTTCATCTTGCAAAGCAAGCCCATAGGGAAAATCGTCTTGCGAAGCAGCTCAAAAACGGAAAACCCTTTCGTCTAGCAGGTTTTCCATCTTGCGAGGCATTCGTCTTGCAGGGCACCCCTGTATATGCAAGTTGATTCATGTCTTCTGTCCCTTCCCTGCTGTGGAAGGAGAGGGAATGATGCTGCCATGGGCATTAAAGAAGTTATTCCAACCTGTATCAGCCCTCCCTGCAATACTCTACATTCTTGATGCAAGCAGACAGCTTCATAACCCTGTTGGAGGAGCCAGTAGGGTGGTGCTATGGAACTGGCCTGCCAGCAGTTGTGTCACTTCCACTTACCATGATTGTGTGGGGGCAGGGCATTATGAGATTGGGGTGGGGCGGGAGCACCAGGTTGGCTCTGCTGGTATGCCAGCACTGCCCTGCCTGCCCTGCCCCCACTGTCTCAGTCAGTAGCTATGATCCTGTTTCCAGGACGCCACCGAATGCTCCTGCCTGATTGATGATCTCATTCATTCACTTGTCTTCCCCTACACCACTCCATATCCAGCATGGTATTTGTAATGTTCTGTAGTCACTCAGAACTGCAGCAATTAAATTGCATATTGTCCCAAAGCAGGTTTAAATATACCAACAACTTTTTTTAAAACCTTCACTACTTTTTTTAAAAAGCTTTCCAGTTCTTTGTGTAGACAAGACCTACAATATTTGTCATAGAAAACCATTGAGTATCTTCTGTTTCCTAAGTGTCTGCTCTGAAAATTTATATATTTGATTTGGGATAGTTTGCCTTACAGCTAATTTGTTAGTGTTTCTTGCTTCCAGTTCGTTTTTGAAAATATAGTAATACAGCCAAACCTCGACTCCCGAACGCCAAAAACCCGGAAGTAAATGCTCCAGTTTTTGAACATTTTTCGGAAGCCAAACATCCGGCGTGGCTTCTGCTTGAGTGCAGGAGGCTCTTGCATCCAATCGGACGCTGCACCTCGGTTGTGCAACATTTCGGAAACTAAACGGGCGACTGTATCTGGTATAGAGCAGTTTATCTGGCTATTTTGGGCTCGTGAGAATATGAAATGCTGATGTGGCCTGATCTCTGATTTTGAATCTTACAGGGAAAAATTGAGTGAAGTCCATGATGAATTGCAGAAGAAGGAGGCGCTTCTTGCAGACCTGCAGCCAGATCTAAATCAAAATGGTGAGTGATTTGATGTGAATGTTAATTTTTATCACCAATATTGTTTCATTACAGTTTCTCCTCATGCCTGGGCTAGGCTACCTGCTTGGTATCTTATTCCATTAGTCTGTAAAATACTTCAGAACGGTACCTGGTACATGGGAAGATGGTGTCCTTTTCCTCTTGCTCTGATAACTAAATCTTAAATGATTGAGTTGCTGTCCATGAGATGGTGTCATACTGTGCTTCTCGAAGGACAATGATGAAGTAGAGAGAAAAGCCACCACAAGCCAGACTTCCTTGGCTATCGTTCGATGGTACTTGCCTGGAACTCCTAGTTGTTCCTATTATGGATACAAATAATTAAATGGTTGTGAACCCTTCTGGAGCCTGCTGTATCCCAACTCAAGTTCATCAATTATTTGAGGCTTTGACAAGACGCAGTCTCCATTAATAATGACATTTGGCTTTCTGATAAACAGCACAAAAAATTGAAGAACTGGAAGCAGCTCTGCATAAGAAAGATGAAGATATGAAATCGATGGAGGAGAGGTATAAAATGTACCTGGAAAAAGCAAGAAGTGTGAGTATTTTCTAAAATGTCAGGTTTTCCCCCCTACAAATCTGGAACTGGTAGCCCCTCTCTCGTGCTAACTACAGTTGTACCTCGGAAGTCGAACGGAATCCATTCTGGAAGTCCATTCGACTTCCAAAAGGTTCAGAAACCAAGGTTCGGCTTCTGATTGGCTGCAGGAAGCTCCTGCAGCCAATTGGAAGCCGTGGAACCCACGTCAGACATTCAGGTTCCAAAGAACGTTTGCAAACCGGAACACTCACTTCTGGGTTTGCGGCGTTCGGGAGCCAAAACATTGGAGTACCAAGGCGTTCGGCATCCAAGGTACACCTGCACCATCATGTTTAAAGGTGGATTCATTCTATATTTTGTATTCAGCTTTTCTAGTTCTGTTGTTTCGGCTTTCATTCAGCAACATCAACCAAAATGCTTACACGTGCTTTTATATGGTTGACATTTTTAACCAGTGTTAGAGCAGACTTGTTGGAATTAATTGGCATGACTAACGTAGGTCCATTAATTTTACTGGGTCTCGTCTGTTTCTTAATTTAGTTGGATACAATACATTGTGCTGGTTCTTTTGTTTTTTTTAATGAAGCGTTGCACATCTTACTGCTGAATTATTTTGATTGGGTAGGAGGTAGGTTTGCCAAATTAATTTATGTTCATCTTTATGCAGGTGATAAAAACGTTGGACCCCAAATTAAATCCTGCATCTGCTGAAATCATGTTGCTGAGGAAACAGCTGACAGAGAAAGATAAAAGAATTGAAGCACTTGAGGTAAGAACAATTTTAGCATCTCCTCTGGATGTTGTTTCCAATTTAATTACAGGAACTGCTATACAGAAGAGCCAGGAGAACAGTTATTTCAAAAACCATTGTTTATAACCATATATATACAGAGCATTCAATACAAGCTCCAGCATTCATTGAGATTTATGAAGCATCTTACAAAATTATGTAAACATGGATCACTTGGTTAACTTTGAATGTTGCGGCCAATATAATTTCCTTTGCCTATATCTTAACAATTTGTAAATTTTTTGTAGGGAGAATGTAAATTGGCCAGGCTGCATGACCATGAAGAAAAGTTAATTGTGTCTGCATGGTACAACAAGGTAAGCTAAAGTGTGTCTTGTTTGTGTGAGAGAGTGAATATGTGAAAATAAGTATTAATACTTCTCAGAAGCCAAAATAGTCAGAAACCAATTACTGAATTTTGAAATTTAAGAAATGCCCATTTATTGAAATGAGGGATTGTTTTCTATGTTGAGAAATGAAGATGGTCCATATCTCTAGTAGTACTGTAACCACTATGTATTTAGCATCAGCAGTGCGCTAAATGCTACATAACAACTGCCCCCCACCCCACTTTTCTGACATATTTGCAAGTTGTCCTGTAGCATGGGTGGGGAGCTTGGTAGATTGTACCACTGCAGCCAGTCAGACTTCTGAGAAGATGGTGGGTTGAATCCAGCACTGCATGCACAGAGTTCTGCTCACACAATTGGATTTTCCTTCCTCTCTTCCTTTGGAGAAGATTTTTGAGTGGGCAGGCAGTGAGGGCTGCAGGGGAGGTTTCATTATGCAAGCAGAAAACTTCCATGCAAGTAGAGCAGCAGCATCATGTACAACCCCGTGGAGTCATCATACATAATGTTTCCTTTTAGATTTATAATATGCATTTTAAATTTAGGTTTATAATCTACAAAATTTAAAATACGAAATTACCTACTTTCAATGTCCTCCTCTGCGGTCTAACCCACAGAGCCTAGGGCTTGCCGATCGGAAGGTCGGCAGTTCGAATCCCCGCGACGGGATGAGCTCCCGTTGCTCGGTCCCTGCACCAGCCAAGCTAGCAGTTCGAAAGCACGTCAAAGTGCAAGTAGATAAATAGGTACCGCTCCGGCGGGAAGGTAAACGGCTTTTCCGTATGCTGCTCTGGTTCGCCAGCAGCAGTTTAGTAATGCTGGCCACATGACCCGGGAGCTGTCTGTGGACAAACGCCGGCTCCCTTGGCCTATAGGTCAGGTGTACCTTTACCTTTAATGTCCTACTTTGTATGATTTCTTTCAGAAAATGGTATATGTATGAATAATAATTTTGAGTAATAGTGGCTATAATAGCTGCCAGAATCTCTTAATTGTTTTCAGGAAGGAATGCAAGGAATCATGTTTAATCTTGCTTCATTCCAGAGCTTAGCATTTCATAAACTGGGCATGGAATCTAGACTCCTAAGTGGGAATGCTGCCTACAAAGACGCTGGTCCCTGCACACCCGGGCGCTCTTTCCTTGCACAGCAACGGCACGTGACCAATACCCGAAGGAATCTTTCTGTTAAAGTACCACCTGCAACATCAGATTAAACCACAGAGGATATTCGTGCACTAAAGTGTCCTTAACTTATTTTGTAACTTTTGTTTTTAACTACCTGACGAAGAGCATGATTGTGATGCTGGGCATCAGCTATTTTACATCTGAGACCCATAAGGCTGGTAAATTTGATTTGGCCAGCGATGACTATAAAAAGCAACATATGTCAAATTACTTTTCTTGATTTTAAACAGATCTGAGGTATGTCTCGATAAGCACAGCTCAAAAGGAGTTTTATTTGTCTTCATAATGTATATATAAATACCAAAATTGGCATCCTATTTAAAATTCTATTTAATGTTTTAGTCTAGGATGTGTACTGATTTTAGTGGGAGTACAGTTTTATGACTGTCATCTGCACAAAGAAAAGTAATCCTCGCCCCCACCCCCACCCCCGGACCTTCTGCTACGTTACAAAAATAACAAGGACCAAATTAGAAAATACATCATTATTTTTCAGCATTCATGGCATGCGGGATTTTTGACTGCAAGCAAATTGTAACCAAAATGATTTACTAATTTCAGGACTGTCCACCTAATGCTGCAGTTCTGCTGAAGTCCATTCAAGCTTTATTGAACTCCCATTCAGTTTTGTAATAACTACTGGGGCTGCAGTCCAAACACCCCTGGAGGGGGGTGGAGGGGGGAGCTAGGAGTGTCGTCAGTGGGGTCACTGGCCGATAGAAAACCCTGAAAAAGAGTGTTGTGGGGAGGACCTGAGCCAGTTGGCCTGGAAGGAACTGGAATCCAAGCCAGCCACACTGCCTTGATGTGGCATCATTCGGACTGGTGAGGACTTAATCACTTCACCAGCCCCAAGGTGAGACAGCTCTTTGCCTGCTGGGCTATAGATATAACAGTGGGACTGCTACTCCATTAGGTTCTGCTGCCCCCTGGCCAGGGTTTGGACTGCAGCCTTAAATCGCCATTTTATGTAATGAAAATGATTCAGGAAAGACAAAATGTCTATGTATTTGCACTCAACTAGCGATGTCTTTATTTTAAAAAAACGTAAAATTACAGCCTTTTTAAAGGTTGCAAAATTAACCTTGACTGAAGTCTCCTTAGTAGGTTTTGAGCCCAGACTACTGAGTGGTGTGTGCTTTTGTCTCTGTCGTGTAATGTCCTGCTCATGCAGGGATGCAGTGTGTTTAGCTGTGGCACAGGGAGAGGAAGGCTCTGATCCTATGCTGCTCCTGAGGATTGGCTGCAGATGCCCCAGACACTTGTGTGTCTAGCCCTCCATTGTGGTACGGCTAGGTACTGGGTTGAGCTCCAAGGGAGTAACTTGATGGCATTAGGTAGACATCATTTGTTGCTTTATCTTTTGCAGAATAAGAGCTTGAAGTCTATTCCAGAGAACGGTGAGTCGCTGGAGTAGGTTACCTAGTAAGAAGCTGCTAGGGTTGCTTTTAAAGCCTTCCAAAATGCTATTAACATTTAAAAACTATCATTATCAGGTCAGAGAACAAAAGCAGTAGGGAAGATTCTCACAGTTGTTTGTGTGTGCTGTTTACTTTGTGCATCTGATGAAGTAGACCATTGCACTTTGTGTTGCAATTAGCTATTTTGTAATTTTAAAAATTGAGGCACATTATTATTTAGGCCGATAGCAGTAATTCCAGACACAAAGAGCAGACTTAAGTGCATGTTCACAGGGTGGAATGCATGGTTATTTTTTAAGGTGGACTCTGTGTTTAAAAAGTTACTTGCACATGGGCCAGAATTATGTTTATAAAATGTAATGCAGCCTTGAACATTACTGCAAATAAAATGAAGTCTGTAATCTGAGTTGCAGGGTTTTTTGGGGGGTGAGGACTAACATAATAACTGCAGCTTAGACTTTAAAATTTTTAGCGTTTTATTAAAACTGGCCTAAAATATCTGATGATGTGACTACAGTATTACATGCTTTTATGTGGAAACTGATACTACAAATGTCTAACAATTCTGTTTTTTAATGACGTGCTATACTTAATACCAGCACTGTAAAGTTATAGTGTGCTACTGTCTGAGCCTTCAGTCTTTCAAGCTGTTTTTCAAGATTTCATGTCTGTTGACTACCTCCTTGGTATTAAGCTCTTACCGTTCTGTTCAACCTGCTGACTTGTGTTTTTGGTAGCTTTTTCCCTGGTCTGAATTTGTAGGGAGAAATGGTGAATACAAATTTTGTAGCATGTTGCTTAATGTTTTGATACTATACTATATTCTTGTAATCAAATATGGTCGCAGTGAGTAGTCTCCACAGATAACAATTCACATACATAGGATACTTTTCTTCAGTGGCTTTAATTTATAGTGTGTTCTGTATGACAACTACTGCTAGTACAGGAAAGTCAACATCAAGGCCCCAATCCAGCTCAAGTTAGTAACAACTAAAGCTGCAGTCCAAGCGCCATTCCAAGTGGGTATAATTTAGATTGTGCTGTACATTCTGTTGTAAGCAGTGAATTAAAAAAATAAATAAATAGCCAGGACTGACTAATTTCTATGGGACTTGGTGTCAGCTAACTTGAGCGGCTGAGTTGGATGCTAGCTGATGCAACTCTGCTGCATATGTGTCTTGGTACTGTCTACCTCCATGTCAAAGAGCCAGAAAAATATGGCTGTACTTTATCTTAAATTACTTTTTTGTGGTAGTTTGGCATTGCTCTATTACAGTGATGGCCAAACTTGGCCCTCCAGCTGTTTTGGGACTACAACTCCCAATCCTCTGGAGGGATTGCAGAAGGAAGAGGGGAATCTTAAATCTAATCCGTCCTCACTTTCTGCTCACAATCTACTGGATTAAAAAGAGTGTTCTGTCAGCAGAGGGCCACATCCCATGTAAATCTTAGAAAGTTTGAGCTCTTTAACGAACTAAGAGACAAAGTAGATATGTCAGTGAATTCAATTAGACATCTATGGAAGAACTCGATGGGGAGTTTTTTTGGCAGAGAAGCATATTTACTGTCATGTGTTCTTTTTAGTCCCAACTTGTTTAAGAAAATGTTACTACTTACCATTTTGCAGCCATCTTTCAGAATGCTGAACTTCACAAGGATTAATCTAAAAGGAGAGAGAGAGAGAGATTTTTCAGCTATCCTGGTAGAATTGTTGCTAAATTGTGCCCATTGCCACCTATGTGACTTGACCATTCACAGGCTATATACACAGCTCCTAAGCTTGGCTGTTTGGCCAGAGGAAATGTGTGGGCAACCCCTTTATGTGCATATTTTCATGCTACTGGATTGCACTGAGTGTCCATGGAGGCATGGCAGCTCAATTATTGCACAAGTAAACTTGTGAATCTGCAGCCATAGCAATTTTATGTAGTAATTGTGTGCAACTGAATTTGTGGTGAACTACTTGGTGTTTAGTTTCTAAACTTAAACTACCTCCTTTGAGTAATAAAATTCAGCTATTTGATCACCAGCAATTGAATTTAGAATTTTGATTCTCCTGGTTTTATTTAACTATGAATTGAGTTAGTCTCTCTTGTGTTTTGCTTGCAGGGCAATACTATACATGTCTACTCAGAAGTAAGCCCCACTGAGTTCAATGGTACTTACTCTCATGTAAGTATGTATAGGATTGCAGCCTTAGTGTGGAATATTTGCAGCCTTAGTGTGGAATATTTCTTTGATTTGAACATAATGCAAAGGAGTTAGCTATCTATGTTAAGTCCTTAAAATGTGCTGTGCTTAGATGGGATGAAAATGTTGATGCATACACACTATGTCTGAAAAAGCAGTCTCTCTAATAAAGTAATATTAATTGATGTCAGATGCAGACTTACTTGAGCTGATGGAAACTTGCAATCACCCTTCATCTATAATTCTTCATTAATTAAAAATGTAGCATAGAAACTGGTTCACCAAGTGTCGGTCCCGCAAAACCTTGCAGTCATATTTTAATCAGGTTTGGGCTGCAATTACTGCTTAGTAAGTTGTACAGTGTTTGGCAATCATTGACAAAACCTATCACTACTCGCACACAATCTCCATTCCTTTCAGTGGGGATTGTGTAAAAACCTCAAGTGGTGCTTAAACACTTTGTTCCCTGTATTGATTGCATGTGTATTTTCATTAGAGTAAAAGCACTTTGTTTGTATAACAATTTATGAATTGACACTATGGCTAATTATGGGATATGTGATTTCACCAACTTTTAAAAATCATGCATACATTTAGACAAGTTTCTGTAAGAACGCGACCAGACTAAAACATGCAGTAGACTTAATGAAAAGTTTTAGTTCATTAATAAAAAGTGTTCTTTTCTACAATAACCATTTGCTTGGATTCACATAATTGTAAGCAATACCAATGTTTTTTCTTCAGTAAGGATAAATAGGCCTGACTTCAGGTTTTCTGTTAGACTTGCCGGGGTCTAATCTATTTGATGTGTACAAGTCTGATCCTGTGCAAAGCAAATGGGCTGTATAGAAATAGAGGAAGAAATTGCACTAATTTGTAAACATGGTTTTACTCTTGATTCAAGAAATATTCTTTTATATTCACATTAAAACCTTTTGACATTAATTTTGTGGTCTCTGGTTATTTTATCAGCACCCTTTACGTTACAGTCTTGTCAGACCCACTGCATACTCCTACCAGCTGCAGTCTGTTTACCCCCACTCCCAAAACTACAAAACACACTAATTTGTGAGAGCTGCAGAAAATAAGTATTATTAAGCACCTCAGAAGCACAGTATACCAATAACTGTAAACTTTGTCATGTGCCTCCTTTGTATTGAATCCATGTATCCTACAGGAGCTTTACACAGCAACTAAGCAGATCATAACACGTTTTCTTGTTTTGCATCAAACAAGATGGAGCCATCAGAGCATTGCCATTGGATGAATGCATGTGTCATGTTATCTTGGGTCCCTGAACCTCTGTTTGTGCAAGCACTCAGCTCTATCAGTGCTTTGTGGCCTAGGTTTCTACAAGTGTGATGCAGTCCCTCCACACTTGCTCTCCCACCTAAAATGTGGGTGGTTAAGCAACATCTGGAAGAAGCGATGTAGCCAGCTTCTGAGTAGCCAGAAACTTGTTTGTAGCTGCTAAGCCTCTTTATAATGTCACCATGACTCATAATCTGCTTGCAGTAAAATGTCTTAACTCTTGAAACTGCTAGCTTTCTACAGAACAAGTAAGCAAGCACAGACAAAAATCTTGGCTTGAATACAGAAAGCACTGTGGCTGGGTGGGGTGGGGGTAGGATCTGCTGTTACAAAGGCGGTGGTGCTGTTGCTCCTGAGCATAATTTCCCACTCCCCGGTCAGTGACACAGGAGGCATGTAGTAGCTTGCAAGCAAACAAAGTAATGGGTGCATAGAAACCTCTGTTACTTTTGCACAGTAGGCTCATTCCAGCTCTGCAAAAGTCAGACCCATTGCTTCATCCTCCGGGCAAGCAAAAGGCACTACAGTATATCTCAATTAAAGTACACATTCTAACCAAGCAAAAGCTCTCCCGTTTGAACAGCACAGCCAGTGAGCAATGTCGCCTGGAGAGGGGCATAGCCCAAGGGTGGTACAGAACAAGCAGGAGAGCCACATCCAGCCCAGGGGTCTGAGGCTGCCAGCCCTGGACTTCCCTGCAGACTGGAACAACAGATTGGGAACACAATAGCTGTATTCAGGCAAGCATTTCACTGGCAGGCAAGGGATATTTCCCTACATACCTGGAGATAGAATCTGGTGCCTTCTGCATGCAATCCAGATGCACCAGCACTGAGCTATGGCCATGCAGTTTCCATATAGGAGAACACACACACTTGTCTTTAGTAGCACCAGCATTTGAGCTCTGCAGTCCTGTCCTACAACAGTGAGCCAGTGTGGTGTAGTGGTTAAGAGCGGTAGTCACGTAATCTGGGGAACTGGGTTTGATTCCCCGCTCCTCCACATGCAGCTGCTGGGTGACCTTGGGCCAGTCACACTTCTCTGAAGTCTCTCAGCCCCACTCACCTCACAGAGTGTTTGTTGTGGGGGAGGAAGGGAAAGGAGAATGTTAGCCGCTTTGAGACTCCTTAAAGGGAGTGAAAGGCGGGATATCAAATCCAAACTCTTCTTCTTCTTCTTCTTCTTCTTCTTCATTAAAGTAGGGCACACTGTTTCCATGTTACACGTTAATGCACTAATTTGAATGCATGCTAAAGTATACGTGAGTTTCTACGAGGTGAGACATAGTGATTACAGCAAGAGACTTTATTGAGCAAACAGAACAAAGCAACAGGGGCAAAGCAAGTAATAACGTTATGTATTTCTGAAGGCCTGGGCCACTCATACTCTCAACATGTTTGGTTGTCTAAACCCCCAAGCTGCGAATTGTAACTCAGAGCTTAAGAGCCAATGCCAGTAACCCAACCCCTGACAATGCTATTGATTGGATATCATATATCAAATCAGAACAGAGGGGCAAAGAATCCTAGTCCGGACCACTGAGTACATAACACAAACTTTCTGTAAACTGCTTGGTTTTTTATGATTAAACAGTATATAAATCCTGTTTAATACATAAAATCAGAGAAAACAACTCAGTACTTGCTGAAAAGGAGAACTTCTAGCAGCTCTACAGGGGTCCAATACACTTTGTAAATTGTACAGTGGTACCTCGGATTACAGACGCTTCAGGTTACATGCGCTTCAGGTTACAGACTCCGCTAACCCAGAAATAGTACCTCAGGTTAAGAACTTTGCTTCAGGATGAGAACAGATATCGTGCTCCAGCAGCGCGGCGGCAGTGGGAGGCCCCATTAGCTAAAGTGATGCTTCAGGTTAAGAACAGTTTCAGGTTAAGAACAGACCTCCAGAACGAATTAAGTTCTTAACCCGAGGTACCACTGTATACAAATTTGAGCATGCTCCACTGGACAGTTTGTTCCAAGCGAGTTAGATAAATTGCTCTGAATGTTGAGAAAGCGTGTTCTCATTAAAGGAGAGCACGTGTTGTGGATGGGGCCGAGCAAAGCACCCCATGGTTGCCAGGCAGGATAGATTGAAGGGGCTTGGATCAGATTGGTGGTTGGTGTTACTGGGGTAAATTTGATGTTGCCAAGTTAGGGGTGGGAACAGAGGTTATTTAAACAAGGCTCACAGCATGTTCCTTTCTCTTTCGCTGTGGGCACCGGATCACATGGAGCACTTGGACTGTCTGGAGGACAGTGATGCAATCTTCTCATTGTCTGGTTACATTTCTTTATTTCCCCCTTCTTTTAATCCTCTCTAGTCCCTTAAATAATTTAATTCCCCCTTTTTCCTGTTCGATTTCCCACCCCACCCCTTACCCTGTCCTGTGGGAAGATTCTCCCTGTACAGTGGTGCCCCGCAAGACGAATGCCTCGCAAGACGGAAAACTCGCTAGACGAAAGGGTTTTCCGTTTTTTGAGCTGCTTCGCAAGACAAATTTCCCTATGGGCTTGCTTCGCAAGTCGAAAAACGAAAACGTCTTGCAAGTTTGTTTCCTTTTTCTTAACACCGTTAATACAGTTGCGACTTGACTTCGAGGAGCAACTCATAGAACGCGGTGTGGTAGCCTTTTTTGAGGTTTTTGAAGACTTTGGTGATTTTTGAAGCTTTTCCAAAACTTCTTTTAAACTTTTAAAACATTTTTGGGGGGTTTTGGATTTTGGGTTGGGGTGTTTAGAATTCAAGGACTTGGTGTTGGGGAGGGGTTTGCAAGAATCTGGAAGCTTGTGTGGTTTTTTCTGCATTTTTATGATTTTCTGTGACCATTGGGCCACTCTGCTGTTTTTTAAAAAAAATTCTGGATTTGAATTTCTGTGTGGTGGGTGGCTGGGGGAACAGTTGAGGAGGGGGTTCTTCAGCAAGAAGCAAAGAGTGGAAGAGGAACCTTCTTCGAATTGTCCCCCAGAGTCTTAGAAAATGTACTGTACACTTTGTTGATTTTTAAATGTTTTTCTATCATGTTTAGAAACTTAATTTATTATTCCTTCAATTTTTGAAATGCTCTTTACGGTATGTGTGACTTTAAAGAGCACTTAATAAACTCTTGTTGTACCAAATTTGGCTTTGTTTGGACTTTTTTTGACCATAGGAACGCATTAATTGGATTTCAATGCATTCCTATGGGATTTTGTGCTTCGCAAAACGAAAAATTCGCTAGACGAAAAAACTCGCGGAACGAATTAATTTCGGCTTGTGAGGCACCACTGTATCTGTGGCTTGCCTTTCCAATAGGGAGAGAGCCCCATTAGGGGCTTTCTTTCGCAAAAAGGTTTCCCCAATTTCTCCTGTTGTAAATTGTGGGGCTAGTCAGGGCTGTTCCCAGCTTAGCTGGAATCACTTTCGTTTATAGTATCCCCGAAGGTTGGCTTTATTTTGAGTGTGTGCAGCGCTGTTGGCCAAATTTTGTAGTTGCATTGCACAGAGTGTGGTTTTTGCATTGCACGGAGTGTATAGTTGCATTGCACAGAGTGTGTGTCTGAAAAGGAAGCTGGCTTGGCGGCAGCTTTGTCGGGACTTCTTTAGGGGTTCTGGCCAGCGTCGGCCCTGTAAATTTACATATCATGATGGCAGCACAAGATGCCCCCTGCCCAAGCGGGGGCTGGAAGCTGGCAAGCAATAGCTCAATACCTTTTGCCCATATTCCCATTTTATTTAGGGATCCAGTTGGATATCATTGCTAAAACATACCACTTGCCTATGGAGAAGCTGTCTGCCTTGAAGGAAGTTATTTTGTAATACTTCCTCTGTAGCAAGTGATGCTTCATCAGATCCGATCTTGCTGGGTCACTTAATTAATCTTGCATGCAGAGTGGTTGCCCCAGGCCGCCCCTTCCCTTCCCACTAGGCCAGGTTGCCTGCGGCCTGAGGTCCCCTTACAAGTGAGGTGAAGGCAGATATCATGCAATGGTTTCAATTCCGAAATGAATGCAATAGTAGTTCGCCATGGCAGGATACCTTGAACCCGCACAGGGATTTTCAGGTTCATGCTGGTGCTGCTGGATCTTTGCCCTTTGGTTGTTATTTCAAGGGCTGCTGGTGTGCAAAGCCATGGCCTCAAGCCCGGTGTGGTGAGGCAATCATGTGACCTAACTTTCTTGAGTTTTCCCCATTGTAGTAGCAGTTCACATGTGGCCCGAGGAGTCCAGTGACCATCGGATCTGCTTTTGGCCTGATAACCAGGTAGTGGTGAGCGTCTTGGCAAAACAGTCCTCACGCTCCAGCAGAGTCTCCGCCCCTCCGCTCACGTTTTCGAGCTGCGCCGCTTAAGGTTTAATATTGTGCTTTCTGCTCCTGATTACGAGATCCTCTAATGATGTCGCTGACACTCTATCCCATTTTCAGATGGAGCGCTTCAGATCCTGGGCTCCAGACACTCAGCTACTGCCAGATTTTTCCAGACCACCTGTGGCATTTTGACAACAATTAGTAATTACAGAGAGCAGCAGCTTCCATTTCCCCTTCTGCTTTTAGCTCTTATGGGAAGGCCTGGATGGATTTCTTAGCCTTAAGCTGGCAGTCCTCGGCCATTCAGATGAATTGGCCCCCATCCTCTGAGCAGATCCTGCAGTATTTGGTCCACCTGCCTGCAGATTGGGCGTGCTGTTATAACTATCAGAATTCAGTCCACTGCAATGTCTGTTATACTGAAGTTTTATTTTTCAGAGACCCTTGTATAAAGTTTGTAGTGCGCAGGGCCTTGGAAGGTTGGAATAGGCTCCAGCCTCATAGGACAGTGGGCAGGAAGTCTGTCAATTTTTACCTATGCAGTAGCTGCAACAAGTTAAAACTTGTCTGCTGGTTAAAGATCAAGGCGAGACTCCTTTCAGTATTCTATTGCCTTTTGGTGCACTGAGGGTTGGGGAAATGGTTGTTGGTGCCGGCACGGGGCTGAGAGTCTGGAGGCTTATTGCTTCAGGACTTTTCCTTATCTGCTTTGGAGCTGGTCATTAGAGTTGGGAACTCTAAAACAAACTTAGTGGGCAGGAGTGCCACAATCTGGCTTCCCGTCACAGGTGAGGAGGGCCCTTGCCCGCTTATGGATAACAGAATATTTGGCTTTTCATTCCCCTGGGGGCTGGCCCGCTCCTAGTGCATGAAAATGGGTTCCCGTTAGCCAAGCATCAATGTGTTTACCTTGTGTACCAGTTATTACGGCCTGCGGCTTGCTTACCGCTGAACACACCTCATTCCTTCCAAATAGGTGCTGCTGCAAAGGCTGCACACTGGGGGCCTGTCAGCAGACAGGATTTTGAATACGGGTCATTGGAAGTCTGATGCTGACAAGGGTTATATCAGGAAGTGTCACAATGATGTCTGTGCTGATGCTTGTCCGTTATTTCCTTTTTTCATAGGAGCAGCTGTGCACATTTGGGCCACAGCATTGTACACTGGGCTGGCAAGCGCGCTGACGAGTCTGGACTGGGGCGCCATCTCAGTCTTCCTGCCCATGTGAACATATACTGGCTGTCCTGATGGGGAATGCTTTGGGAAGAGATCCTTCCTTTGGTGCGGTCGAGTGTGACCTGTGCAGGTCCTCCCGCAGTGCTAGTGGTGCAGCTGGACGAGAATGATTTGCTGTCCTCCTCCAGCATAAGTTTGCATTCCTGCATGCAAGAGGGCTTGGATTGAGTTGATGGCAGCTCTCCCTGGACTCAAAATAATTTAAGGCATTGGTTCAAGGTGGTCTGGAGGGGGGGGGGTTGGAGCACCTGTCACCTCCAATGCGCAAAGATATTCCTTTAAAGGAATCCAAGGATTCGCCATGCTTTTGTCGACCCCTTTCGAGGGGTAGGGCCACACAAGGGTCCCTGGAGCATTTGGGGTGCGCTTGAGTCTGATCCTGGCTCATTGCTCCCCCACGATGTTTGCTTGTACTGACGATATGGTGGGGCCCAGTCGTCAGTGCTGCCCTGCTGAGGTCAGGTGCAGATAGTCAGAACCAATACCTAGACAAATTACCACCAAGGAGGCCAGAAAGCATGTTAATAAGGCGGTGGGAAAATAAATAAATAAATAAATAAAATAAAATAAAATAAAATAAAATAAAATAAAATAAAATAAAATAAAATAAAATAAAATAAAATAAAATAAAATAAAATAAAATAGGTCCTTGCTTCAGGTGGTTCCGTGATTTTGCACCCTGTGATTACCTTCAAGGCTGCTGCGCTCTTTAGGGCTGATGGGGTACATCTTTCCCCCATAGGGAACGACACCTTGCTGGCTACGGTTGCTTTGGGATTGAAGGAAGCAACCACTCAGGTGTGTGTATTTGAATAAAGTGGGCAAATTCATGCCCCGCACGCTGTTTACTGGTACTGACGATATGGTGGGGCCCAGTCGTCAGTGCTGCCCTGTTGAGGTCAGGTGCAGCTAGTCGGGAACCAATGCCTAAACAAACTACCACCGAGGAGGCCAGGAAGCATGTTAATAAGGCGGTGGAAAATAAAATAAAATAAATAAAATAATAAATAATAAAGTGAAATAAAATAGGTCCTTGCTTCAGTGGTTCCGTGATTTTGCACCCTGTGATTACCTTCAAGGCTGCTGCCCCTTTTAGGGTGCATCTTTCCCCTATAGGGAACGACACCTGGTTGGCTACGGTTGCTTTATGATTGAAGGAAGGGTTGCATTTGTGAGTGGTTTGGCGGTGAGCTAAGGCTCTGTGGCGGTTAGGCATTGGTTTAAATTGGTTGGGGGAGGGGTATGGATTGGCTGTGCCTGCCCCTCCAATGCTGCTGCTGCACGGGAATTCCGTTAAAGGAATTCAGGGGCTTACCATCCTCTCGTCCAAACCCCTGGAATCGGGTGCGGGCCGCGTAAGCTGCTGGGAGCATGCGGGGAGAAGCTGAGGGTCTGTGTCGCAGCTCCAGTTATCCCTGATCTTGTTCCTCCACACTGGCTCTCGCTGGAATCCGGGAGTCAGTGCTGTCCCCCAAGGCGGGGGGGACAGCTAGTCATAACCAATGCCTAAGCAACCACTCACAATTTGTATTTTAATAAAGTTGTGGCCAAAATTATGCCAAAAACCTTAAACAAAAATTATGTGTGATGTGTGAGTTATTGGGGTAGGGGTGTTTTGGGGACTTCAGCACGCAATGCTTATTTTAAATGGTGCAAGAGTTTGCGCCGAACAAATTGTATAATAAATATGTCAGCACTGATAAATTACAGTGTTTGTGTGTATTTTGCTTAGCATGTAGCGCTTGCCTCCCATCCCCTTGGATCATCCTCAATGCACTACAAGTTTGATTCCTGCATTGCAGAGGGTTGGACCCATGGGAGCCCTTCCAACACTCCAATTCCATGATTCTAAGTACCGGATATATAAACATCTAGCATGGCTAAGTAAAGAGTCTTTTACTTCCACAATTTTCTGCTTCGGAGAAGAGCAGCTTTAAAGTCTTATTGGACTCAGCAGCACCCTAAGCCTACTTACCTGGGGCTTTTGGGTAGACATGCTTAAGCTAGCACTGCATGCCTGTTTCTAACTAACCACGGTCACTTTCAACTGACTACTGTTATCATGAAAAGACATTGGCAATTGGAACCAATGGGCAATAAGAACAAAAACTGAGGAGGTAATCCTGCTAAACCTACTTAAAATAAAACAGCATAAAATATGTTCCCCCACCTTAGCGACAGAATGCACACACCTTTTACGGTAGCGGGGACAACGTAACTCCCAGCCTAAGGCAAAGGCTTAATGTCACATCCTTTGGAGCCTGGAGAGCAAAACTTCTGAATCAGGACAGCAAAGAAAAGGAAAAACTCAGTCCTCACCAACTGCTCTCCAGGGCAAGCTCGCTTTCCTAGCGGAGAGGGAGAATAGACTGTGTTAGTTGAGAGCTACAGTGAATCTCATTTTGCCAGTCAGGCAAATGGGAACACTGAACAGCTTTGATAATTGTTTCTAGGATTTTGGAATAGACACATTTCAGGTACATAAATTTCTATTGTGTGTACGGATGGAGGGAAATTCAATTTTGCTTACATTTAAATGGGAATCTACCTAATTCGTACTCTTCAAACCAGATTGAAGAAATACAAATACAAATAAAGGAAAGATCTCATCAACCTTGAAAATTTAAACTTGAGAAATTTTAATCATTTAAATAATTGCCCATACTAAAAAAAACCCTCACCCAATTACCTAAATATTTCATTGGCAACTGGGGCTTTTGGACGATCTGTAAAGTTTTCGCCCTGATGGACAAGAGCCTCTTTCACCAGATGGAATCCATTCACAACTACAATCCACATGCTTCCAGTCTGAAGGCTGAAGACATTGCCATATTTTTCAGTAAGCTGGATGGAGAGTGAGGAAGAATAATTTCTATTTTGTTTTTTTTTTTAATATGATGATAATTCCTAATTAAGACCTGAAGTCTGGGATTGAGTTTGTGGGAAGGGCTAGGGTCTCCCCTCACCCACACTGCATCTTCTAAGCTCCTTCATATTGTGCTGTCCTCTTGTGCCTAAGGGGAAAGCAAACTGCCTCTGGACTGAGGAGCTAGGAGAGATCTAGCTGGTTGCTGCCTTGTTCAAGCAGATACTGGTAATTGGCTTGTAGCTCTGGACCTTTTCCAGGACAGAGTTAGAGGATAAAGTAAGGTTACCAGATTTTTTTCAATGAATCCAGGGACACTTTAAACAAACAAACAAACAATATATTTTGTGTGTGTGTGTGTGTGTGTGTGTGTGTGTGTAAAGTTATTTAAAAAATTTAAGAAGTAATATCTTCTGTGGTCTCCTCTGTTGTGCGGTCTTCCTCTGGGTCCTGGCCTGCTTTCTTGGAGTGCTAGCCGTGATTCCACTCCCTCACTCTCCCTCCTTGCACTGTGATCCCCTACAGGCTTACTCAGGAGTAAGCGTTAGCAGAAACCCCTTCCTTCTGCTGCTGCCCTGCTGCCTGTGGGCGTCTCCTGTGCAGGCATAAGGGGAGTTTGAGAATACGACTGTGGGATGATCACAGAATCATAGATTTGGAAAGAACCTCTGAGAGGCATCTAGGTCAACCACCTGCAATGTAGGTACCTCAACAAGAGCAGCCACAACTTAAAAAAACATAAAGCTTCCCTGCTCCATTTACACCTATTGTAAAGGTACCCCTCCAGGCCCCATCCCACCAATCTCTCCCTTTTTATCAAAGGGGAGGAAGGCAAGCAAGCAGATGTAGCCTCTTTTAATTTTTTTTAAGGTTCATTTTATTTTGTTAAGGTTCATTTCTTAATAAGAAGGGAACAGGAAAGCTGTTTGGGGGGAACCAACATAAACACCCCCAAAACAAACATAAAACATTCCTCCCCTTTTATTTTTTGGTAGTGAGGGTGGGTGCAAGGGAAGAAAAATGAAGCAGCAGCACATAATGATGTATAGGGTTGGGGAACCAAGTATGTGAAAAGACCAAGGGAGAATTGGGAAGAGTTTATGGGTAAGGAGGGGAAAAATGGGGAGACAGACAATAACACAGAGAGAAGGGAGGGAGGGAAGGCAGTCCAATGTAGCTCACAAACATGCAGAATGGAGCAAAAGAGGCAAGACCATTTCCCCCACCACCCTTAACTTTGAAGCAACAGCCTCTGTCTGGGAGAGTGAAGGGAAGGCTCAAGGCAGCATCCTGCTTTCTGCTGGCTTGGTAGCTCAGCTCACAAGCCGGCAGAATGCAGCAAAGGGGGCTTTAAAGCATGAAAAAGTGCTCCTTCCTCATGAGCAAGCAGGAGAGACAGGGTAGACTGCAGAGATGTCATGCAGGGAGGCTGCTTCCCTGCACCTCAGCTCTGCCGGTCCAAAGAGCAGCCTTGCCTCTCTGACTCAAGCAAGCAAGCAGGAGGAGCAGGGCTGCTTGCAGAGCTGAGAGAGAGTGGATGGTTGCTTCAGGCTCTGGGGAGGGTCTGGAAGTCCCCGGGCCTATGATTAATCCAGGGACATTACATGAAATCCGGGGATGGATTTTGTCTGGGGACAGATTGTTAAATCCGGGGGCTGTCCCTGAGAACCAGGAACATCTGGTAACCATAGGATAAAGGCAAAAGTGGCAGGAAAAACCTACTAGTGAAACATGCAAACAACCATCCAACCTTTAAAGGCAATTGTGGATACAGAGTTGTTATAAATAACTGTTGGGTAAAATAGATCCTGTGTTCAGAGGCAATACATATCTGGATATCAGATGCTGGGAACAAACAACAGTAGAGGCATTTGTCTTTGTGCCCTGTTTGTGGTCTTCTCGGAGACATCTGGCTTACCAGTCTAAGGATGCTAGATTGGGGGGGGGGGGCTCTTAGCCTTAACCTGCAGTGAAGCTCTTACACTCCTATACAGTGTAATGTCGGGCTAAACTCATGCCATGATTCTTCATCCTTACCTTCCATAGTTTCAAATGGAGCTTCTTGGTATCTATATGTAGCATATTACCCAGAAAAGAAAGAGGCCTGGGCCCTGGGGGGAAATTCCTTGGGTGAATCTGTTTCTTGCAGCCAGAAACACCAGAACGACCTGCAGGGACAAGGCCTCCCAGAGGACAGGCAGCAGCTGGAGCAGCATCTTCAAACCCTTCTAGCCTTCCTTTGTCAGAATGGACTGCTATCTGTCAAGGGAATCCAAATTTCATGCAGGTAGAGCAGCCACACCTGCCCTCTTGGCTAACGTTCCTGTTAGAACTGAGGGCAAAGTTTCCACACATCATTATACATCAGGGTTAGCAGACATCCCCGGTTCCCAGGGACAGTCCCCGGATTTGCAAATCTGTCCCCGGGAAAAGTAGTATCAGCAGCCTCAGCAGCTCAGAGCTAGCCTGGTAGCGCAGTTGGTTCTGGCTGGCTTCAGGAGCTGCTCGCTGCTGTGACGCCTGACATTTTTCCTCGCCTGAAATCCCCATATGATGTGTCTTGTGCACATATGATTTGTCTTGTGAGATCTCCTGTCCCCTTCCCCCTTTGTTTTGACTATCAGGGGAGGCTTGGGAGTCACAGCCTGCCAGCCTGCCAGTTTTTAAAAAAACTGTGCATTTATGTTTCACAGGGTGTGAAAGAAGGGCTTTGAACTTTTATATAATATGCATGTATGCTTCGGCCCAGGGTCTTTTGCCTCACCATCCCCACTACTGACTCCCTGTTGCTACTCAGCTTAAAAAAAAAAAAAAAAGTGCCCCCGGATTCATTGAAAAAAATCTGGTAACCATATTATACATCATGCCCACAAAGAGTAACCCTCAATGAGTAACTCTTCCTAGGGGGAAGGGGGGAGCATAGCTTTCTCAGTCAGAATATTTCCTTCTTGTTTTCACATTTCTGAAGAAGAAAAGTAAGTATCCTTCCCAACATTTCTAGAATTCTCTTCAAAGTCTGTGTCCTGTGCCATGGAGTATGATCCTGTTCCTGAGGCCTTTGGACTCAATTAACAAGAAATTAACAACTTTTACTATCTTGCCATGCCCCTGTCCATCTGTATGTTCAAATGTTGGCTGGCATCCGTCTGTCTCAGAAGACAATGGAGGAGTGTGCTTTGGGGGTGAGGTCAAGCTATTGGCAGGTGACAGTGGCTGCTGTGGCTGTAGAGATTGATGTGGTAGAGACATGTCTTGTTGCAGCTGGGGTAGATGAAGGCATCCAGTTCTGTTGCTTCAGATGCACCATGGTGCTTCTTTTCTCTGCACTCTTCTCAGCAGTCATTTTTCCTCCAGTCCCTACTATGGATACATGACTTGGAATAGAGGGAAACCTGTTGCAGAGTAGCGATATTTAGCAGCTCAGAAGCTAAATCATATCTAAGACTGACTCCCCTTTAGGAATTAAAGCATTGACCAGACCCTCATTAAATATTCTAAAGTTTTATTTCCAGAACAGATGATAAAAAGAAAAATATATGCAGAATATTTACAAGACACATGCTTATCCAAGCATGGGCGTAGCTTCACTTAGTTGCAGAGTACTACAGCTGCTTGCTTAAACATTCAGTCGAACTGTGCCTCTCCCTCTTCCAGCTTTGCACTCAACCTGTACTTTACTGGGCTGCACAGCTCTTTGAAGAGATGGCTTTCAAGTTTCAGCAGTCTTCAGCTCAGCTGCCTTCGGAGAGCTCTCGTTAACTGATGCATTGTACTCTGTCTCTCTCTCCTTCGTAGAAAGAAGCATTCACTGCTGTACTCCCAGCAGCGTCCAGAGAGGATTTCTGACACTGTCTCCTGCAGGGTTCCTAACAGATTACTCACCCATCTTCCAACGCTGTGTCATCACAGTGAAGTCACACAAAACGCAGCCTGTGACCCAATACTTCTTATGTGACCAAAATTAACCAACCCCATGAGAGCTACTAGGGAACATACTAGAATTAAATATTTAACCACTCAAAACTCAAAGTGCTTTCTGTAAACACACAGCAGTACACATTTATACATTCCCATTCCAGCAAATTAAACCACTATATGCCCCAAAAGCAAATGGCTGCAATTTGATTTTTACCCAATTGCCCCATCGCACAATAGTAACTAGTTTACGAGAAACATTATCTAGCAAAATGCTATATGCCAGAATTTAAGATGCCAGTAAATCAGATCCTTCCAAACTTTCTTATTGTCCACCCAGTTACAAGGAAAAGGTGAATGATAAGTTCCTCATTCTTTAAAACCTTATTTGGATCTTTGAATAGATTCAATAGTACCAAACATGGGGTAAAGGACTGCATCCTGTTGCATGATTTTAGAAATTTCTAGAAACAACTTCTCCCCAAAGCATTCAACCCTCAAACAATACTACCATGTGTATCAATACATGCCCACCTGGTGACAAACACACTCAATACATGGGGGGGCGGGCGGACTGATGCACTGTGGGCCAAATGCTTGGGTGTTAAATTCCAGCTGTGTAGTAAAGGTAATTCCCTCACAGAAACAAAGGTTGGTTTATGAGGTGACTTTCCCCACAACCCTTCCCCGTCTCTGTCATCTAGGGAAAACTGCAGTTTGACCCCAGCACATCCACCTACAGTGGTACCCAATATTACTTTATAAAGAGCTGAGAGTCAACCTTTATCCACACCGTCATTATTCAATAATATTTGTTCAAAGGGCTTAAGACTCTGTGTTCCTTCTTCCAAAAAACACTAGAGCAGAAGTTGGCTCAAGACATATATGTATCTAGCCAGAGACTCTCCAAGAAGTGCAGGCACAACAGCCTCACTAAACATCTGCTTCAACTTTTTCAACTGGACTTTGTAAAGCTGCACTCAGTAGTACTGATAGAAAGAGGGCACGTCTTCTGAGTGACATTGCTGCTTGCCCTGTGAATGACAGCAATGCATGCTAAAGTAGCCTCAAATGTTGCTGGATTACAGCTTCAATCATCCTTGCTCATTGATTAAGCCAGGTGTGCATGATGGGAATTGTAGTACAGCAACATACAGAGACCCATGATTGAAGAACTCTGCACTAAAATGAAAAGTCAGGCAAAGAAAGGAAGGCCTTCCCAAATCCTGGTCCTTACTTGTTAAGATATTTCATGTTTGCAGCTACAAGCTATTTCTATCTAAATTCCTCTGAGTAACAAGCCGGTAGTCCCAGTGAATGGTCCATCTTTTACAATTGTTTGTGTTGCTTTTAGCTTAACAGAATAGAGCCCGGCTGTGGGAATTTCACTTTAGGACACCATTCATTAATTAGAAATGAAACAGAGCTACAAAATCAGTCAGTCTTTAGCAATTGCTATGCTTATAGCAGATGATGTCGCAGTATAACGTGGAACTAATAGTCCCTTGTGGTTTAAACTTGCAATTTCCCACTAACAGCCAAATTGCCACTTTTAACTATTTTCATGGAAATCACTTTGCAGACTCAGTTTTAACCTTGTTATCCACTATGTTTATTGAATCACAACAATAATGCTTCTGAAAAACAATATAACCTGTGGAAAATCCATTGACTACAATCCAACTCTGAGCAACCTGAAAGCAGAGATGAGCGCTGCATCCCATAGTCAAATTCCACTGGACTTAACCATCCAGAGGTCCTTTGCCTTTTTACCTTACCTTAGGATATTTAGAAGAACAATTAAACTTTGCATTTTGATTTTATAAACATATGTTGAGCATTCCATTAGATTTTTATCTTCAGTTGTGATCACACATATCCTTTCAAGGAAAGCAATGCCTTTTTCTCACCACTGCTAGGGCCAGCATAAGCCCACAACCTCCCAGAAGCCCCCCATTTTGAAGCCCCCCTGCAGCAGCAGCAGCACCTACCAGCTGTCTTCCTCCTGGACAAGACGGGTCAGAGCTATGCAGGAAGATGTGTGCTCTACGCTCTTTTGAACTGGACCAGTGTCAGCTAGGGGACCCCGCCATTGTCTTGACCTTCCTTAAAGGAAAGGGGGTAAAAGCAGCAAGCCATTTGTTCTCTCTCCCAAGGAAAGAGAGAGTAAAACAAGCAACACCTGCTTCTATGCTTTCAGCCAATCTGAGATGTTTGGGACACCTGGTGATAGAAACACCCCAGGGTCCTAAAGAGCTGCTAATTCCAGTTGTCTGTGTTAACTTGCCTGGACACACCTAAGACAAGTATTCCCTAGAAACTGTTCTGTGCAAATAAGTAGTGGGTGGGTGGATGTCAAAGTCCAGGCACTCAAAGAGAATTGCCTGGATAGTTAACTGACCTTACAATGTACACAAGTCTACTCAGCTAGATTAAGAATGAAGTTGAAACATTGAAACTACTGCACTGTGAGGGAGGAAAGGAAAACAGGACTCTTTGTCTAGTTTCACTTCTTGTTTGCTATCTCCGCTCCACCCCCTCATTCAAATTCTGTTATTCAAATCAATCAATTTGGATTAAGCCAAAGTTCTGTTCCTACACCATAAATCAATCCTACTTATTGAAGAAATGGCAATGATGTAAAGTGGGCCCTCTTAGCGAGAGAATGCACATATCCGGTATGGCAGGGGAGACACGGTCAGACCTATCCTAAATTCACAGCTTAATGTCACATCCTTTGGAGCCTGAAATGTGAACTTCTGAATTAGGGCAGTGAAGAAAATGAAGAGCTCAGTCCTCGCCAGCTGCTCTCCCAGACAAGCTCGCTTTCCTAGAAGGGGGTGAGGGAGAAAAAGACTGTTTCAGTCGAGAGCTTTTGCTACTGTGAAGAGTGGCACAATTTAAACAACACGGACAGACCAAATAATTTAAAAAATAATTATGTTGTTGCAAAATAAATATAGAAGTTGGTCCTACTTCCTAGTTAAGCAAATGGGAACACTGAACAAATATGATCATGGTTTTACTGAATTTGGAATAGATCTATTTGAATTACATAAATTTATCTCATATGCAGTTTTGGAGAAAAAAACCAATTTGAATTATATTTTATTAGGAATCTACCTAATCTGCATATATCTTAGCTAAGGGTGTGGGCAAACAGTTCCTCAAGTTCAAGATGGAACTGGGTTTCTCTTCCTTGGGGAAACTGAAAAAATACATCAGCTGTTGTCCACTTGTGGAGCACCTGTGCCTCTTATGGCACCTGAGAAAAATGTCTGCAAATATTCCCCCAAAAATCCACATAGCTTACTGGGGGGGGGGGAAGAGTATAGAAACACCATTTTGTGTAACTTCACACCTCCTATGGTAAGGTTACCAGACATCCCCGCTTCCCGGGAACAGTCCCTGGATTTATAAATGACAAAATCCATCTATTTAGTAGGAAGTTGAAAAGTGTCCCCGGATTCATTGAAAAAAATCTGGTAACCTTATCTATGGTAGCCATTTTGTGACTTGCATCCACAGTAAAGGTAAAGGGACCCCTGACCATTAGATCCAGTCATGACCAAGTCTGGGGTTGCAGTGCTCATCTCGCTTTATTGACTGAGGGAGCCTGTGTACAGCTTCTGGGTCATGTGGCCAGCATGACTAAGCCGCTGCTGGCGAACCAGAGCAGCACATGGAAACGCCGTTTACCTTCCTGCCGGAGCAGTACCTATTTATCTACTTGCACTTTGACGTGCTTTTGAACTGCTAGGTTGGCAGGAGCAGGGACCGAGCAGCGGGAACTCACCCCATCACGGGGATTCGAACTGCCAACCTTCCGATCAGCAAGTCCTAGGCTCTGTGGTTTAACCCACAGGGCCACCCGCGTCCCCTGCATCCACAGTACTTCTTCCCAATCCTAAATGTGACCACAGGCCCCAATAGGGAGGCGACCCCTGTAGTACACCAGGCTCCAAGCAACCAAGCCATCATCATGCAGTCTCTGTTGCAATTCTAAGGAGCCATGGATCAACTTTTGTTACCTGCAGAGAATGGCAGGAACGCTTCCCTTTTCCTGAACTGACCATTCTCTAGGAAATGACCAGGATTAAACACATTGGGTGTTTCCCACTCATCCTCATCAAAGTGCAGTGAGGTCAAGTTGGCGGCCAAGAAGCTTCCCTGACAAAGAAGAAGCAAAGAAGACGGCAGATTAGAACGAGCAGAGAAATCTTTGTGTTTAGATCTGTGCAACTAAAGCTGTACTAAGCTTCCTAGATCCAAGTCCAACTCAGAAAGGATGTTCTGAAAACACAGGTTAGATTTTAAAATATATTCAAAGTAGGATAGGAAACACCAGCTGCCAGGTGTTGCAATTTGGGTTATTAGTAATGGTCATTTTTTAAAAAGCGAAAAGAAAAGAAAGTAACTAGCCATCCATGCAAATGGTACAGACTGCGCTTGGAATCCATCTTTGCCAGGGGTTGGAAAGAACCAAAAGTCTATCTAGCCATAACCCCTTCCCTCCACTCCAGATCTTGATGTGCCCAAAGAACACCCCAGACCCTGCCCAGTGGCCATGCTGGCTCAAGCAGAAGGAGTCCAACAGCATCTTGGGAGCAGCACACTGGCTATCCCTGACTTAGAACTTTGGCATCAAGTTTTCACATCTCAAGAGAAGAGGAAAGGCTTATAAGAAAGGTATATCTTCTTAGCGTTTACTTTGGGAATATGAAACCCAGCCAGTGTAGTGTCCTTTGTTGTCAACCGAGGCACATTCAAAGGTATAATGTTGCTTATTCTTTGAATTTCATGAACAACTGCATTGGTGTATGGCATTCTGTCCCTGTCATCCATCGCTGGCTGGCGAGACTGGCCAATCACAGAATCTATTTCCGCTTGGACTTTTGCTGCAAATAAAATAAAATCTCCCATCAACACAAGGATAGACTTTTTCTAAGATCTGTAGGGATGGCCCATCTATAATATTTAACGGATTTGAGCAGACACAGAATTGATACTCCTTAAATGGATGGGTAACCAAATTTTCACTTATTGCAATCAATTTTCATTTGGACCAGTCAGCAGAGTATCCTGTTATTTTAGGAAAGGCCCCCATGATCTGCATCAGCAAACGAGGATTTAGAAGTAAACAAAAGAATATCATCTGTAAATAAAACCAATTTGTATTCAACTGAATTATGTACTACTCTGTAGATCTACTCATGTTGCGCAAGCTAAGGGTTCCATGTAAATATTGAAAAGTAACGGTGAGAAGGGAAATCCTTGTCTAGTTCCTCTAAAGTAGCAGAAAACATGGCATTTACGTTTAGTCTAGATGTGGGCAAATCGCAAAATATCTTAATCCATTTTTTGCATTCCAAAGGAAATCCAGCCACCATTAGTTTAGTACAGCCACCATATACTGTTTATATATTTTGTCAAAGACCTTTTCAGCATCTAATGATAAGATTATATATTGATGTTTGCTTTCAGTAGGCCTTTGTTATACAGTGGTGCCCTGCAAGACGAATGCCTTGCAAGACGGAAAACCCACTAGACGAAAGGGTTTTCCGTTTTGGAGGTGCTTCGCAAAACGAATTTCCTATGGGCTTGCTTCGCAAGACGAAAATGTCTTGCTAGTTCCTGCGGGGTTCCCCCCCCTTTTCCCCAAGCCGCTAAGCCGCTTAACAGCTGAGCCGCTTATCAGCTGATCCGCTTATCAGCCGCTTATCAGCTGATCTGCTAAGCCGCTAAGCCGCTTATCAGCTGATCCGCTAAGCCCGCTAAGCCGCTAATGGGCTTGCTTCGCAAGACGGAAAAAACCGCAAGACGAAGAGACTCACGGAACGGATTCTTTTCGTCTTGCGAGGCACCACTGTATACAAAACAAAGTAAGGAAAGACAAATGAGCCAACTACAGTTCTACCTTGAATATCTGGATAAATGGCCATATACAGCAAACCCCAACGCAGGGTTGTAGAAGTTGTTTCCGTTCCAGCAAGAAATAAATCCAGTGCTGAATGTAGGAGGTTTTCTTCATGGAAACTGGAAGCAGAATCCTCCTTAAAACAGAAATGCACCAAGGAGTTAAGCAGCCATTAAAAACACCATCCTACTGTCAGACCCACATGTCAAGAGATCACTAGGGGAGGCAAGGGCTTTTCTCTACTCCTGAAAAGTGTCCAGGATTTAGGAAGCTCAAGGCAACAGTCCTGTGAATCACTGATGCTGGAATAAAGTATGGGTTTGTTCTGGTCAAGGACGCCAAAGCCTTAGAGAAGGTTTATTCAGACAACTGAGGCAGTGATTCTTTTAATCATGTCAACTGTTTGCTCTCACAAACCACAGACAAGTGGTGAAATCCCAGCAGTGAACAAGTGGGGAGGTGTCTCCCCACAAAATATATTGACCTGTGCATGCAGAAATATATTTTGTCTGAAGTCATAAACTCAATGGAAATATTGAAATGTGGTCAGCCATTAGGGGCAACTCAGACAAACCACAAGACTAGTTCTGGTTTTAATATTGTTTCTCTGCCTTCTGCTACTATTTTATTATTAAATATATACATATACATTTTGTCCTTTACTTCTCTTACCTTGGCCATTTCATTTAGGTAGGCGTCAATGAAGTCTCTGGGTTCAGATGGGTTCCAGTCTTCTTTGTGTTTTTCAATGATTCCTCTCACAAAGGATTTCAACTGCTCCCATTTTTTAAAAAGTGTGTGATGGGGCCCTGGCAGGTATTTCATGACAGAGGGAATGATATTGTACAGCTGAGGAAACAAACACTAACATCACATATGTGAAGGGAAAACCCTCTCAAAAACATTCACATCATGCTGCTGTCATGGGAAAGGGGCTAGCAGTAATAAAGGCTGGTGTGCACAGGCTCAAAGATGGTAGACTGTCTTGGAACCAGAGTAAATATTGCACTCACCACTGCTTATGATGGGACCCTATAGCAATGTCTTAAATTCTTGGTTAGAATGTACAGATTGCAAATCAAATGGCAACATTGTGGTTAGTTCTACAAGCACAACTTGTAATTCCCATGAAGATGATTACCATTTTGAAAATTGTATGTATCAATGGTAGCTCATCTCATGAATATGTAGATTTTCCCTTTAATGATATGCATCTTCACACACAGATTGTAAGTGGTGTATGTGTAGAATTAATCCATGTAAAGGCAAAGGACCCCTGGACAGTTAAGTCCAGTCAAAGGTGACTATGGGATGCAGCATTCATCTTGCTTTTCAGCTGGCATTTCTCCACAAACAGCTTTCTGGGTCATGTGGCCAGCATGAATAAACCACTTCTGGTGCAACAGGTCACCATGGTGAGTGCCAGAGCGTACAGAAATGCCGTTTACCTTCCTGCCACAACGGTACCTATTTATCTACTTGTATTCTTTCGAAGTGCTAGGTTGGCAGAAGCTGGGACAGAACAATGGCAGCTCACTCTATGTATATAATTTGTGATGGCCTCACTCTGTTCACACACCTTGATTTTATTCAGCCACACATGTTATTCTCCCCATTAAAAATATGATCTGTGCTGTAACACATGATTCGGCCTCCCACTTTACGTTACTGAACACATCCCAACTTTTACATATTCAGTGCTTTAATAAACAATGCTAGGGGGCAAAGGAAAATGGATGGAACAAGATGCTTGAATGAACAGGACGGGGAAAACAGAAATCTGAACATGAAGAAACAGGAGGACCAAAGCAAATGATTTCACAGTCAGCAATAATGTGGGAATGTGACTGGAGCCCAAGCAATTGTGTTGTGGTTATATGCAAAAGAACTCAGAGAAGACCTACCATACTCCAAACACTTCCCTGAAGAAGCAATGCCTCATCAAGCAAGTGCAGTAGCTTCTGGAAACGACTGTCATGGTATTCAAAGCGGTCCCCAAAAGTGATGGAACAGATGATATTTGAAACAGCATTATTAATCTGAAAGTGAGGGTCAAATGGCTGCCCTGGAGAGGGAGAGAAAATGGTGCAGAAGGAATTGGGGTGCTTCTAGCTTCCATATAACAAAAACATAAAGTGGGGAAAGTGGTTGCGTGTTGATGAGGCAGGATTTGTTTTAGCCAAATAAAGCATTTCGTATTAACATTATATCTTGTAATTTAACCTGGGACATCCAGGACTCTGCGGCCCATTTATATCTTCAAGTGAGCATTTATATTCTCCATAGACAAGGATTATTCCACAGTAAGGATTATTCTGTAACAATGGCTGTCAAAAAGGGTACGGACAGTATCCAAGATAGTATATACCTAAATATACCACAATGATTGCACTTCAAACCCTATTCTATTTGTGATGTTGCTTGTCAAATCATCAAAATCTGCACATCTTCTCAGCCCAAACACTCCATCATTGTTCTTAAGTCTGTTCTAGTTCAGTGGCCTTGAGGTTCCAGCACAAAGCTTCACACTAGAACTTTTGTGCACCACAAAGAGCTTCCTATCAACACCCCCTTCGCCATCACAGGGTCATTCCAGTCCAAGCAGTGCTACATTTGCGTGAAGAAATAATGCCACAGAGCTTCGCACCCTGGCTAATGTATTTTTGATCTTGTTCATAGAAAATAGCAGCGTAAATATTCCCCAGGTTTATTGATTCTGGTTCTCACCTTTCTCAGCTTCTATTGCTTCCTTTAAGTAACGGCTTTCCTCCTGTATTCTTTCTTCTAAAGACCTTTTGCCCAAACCAAAGTTTCTGAGTGTTGATAAGGCAAACCGTCTTTGTTGTTTCCAGATGAGACCATTAGAGAAGACCAGCCCTAGATGGGAAGGAGTAATAAGTACGTACAGCAAGTAAGTAGATTTAGCAATCAGTGCATATCATTAAAAAAGGAATTTTAATTATCCAAATCATCGACCATAGTAACTGAAACTTACCAAGTGACCCAAATAACTTATCAACAACAGGGGCTTTTGGTCGATCTACAAAATATTCTCCTTGATGGACAAGAGCCTCTTTCACCAGGTGTAATCCATTCACAGCCACAACCCTTGTGCTTCCATAACGAAGGCCGAATACATTGCCATATTTTTCTGCAAGCTGAATGGAGACAGTAAGGTGAATAAGCTTTAGTGTACTAGCCAAAGTCCATTACAAAATACTATCAGGAGAAGATGTATCAACATAACTATATAATTGTATATAAAAAACAGAGTCACTGCCTGAATTGTCAAAACTATAAAGTGCAGACGCATGTGTAGTTTGGGGGCTCCACACAACATAGTCCCCCCCCCCCCAGTTTAGACCTCTGAATCTCCCTTACAGTTTACTGCAATTTTGTCCAGGTTCTTCTCCCTGATCTTTTTTGCCACCAGCACAAAAATGCCACATTATGTGTCACTGGAGTATTAGCATCACTGAGCAGCCCTAGAACCCGAATGGAGATGGAGGAAGAATATATAATATCCTATCTAATATGTTATATATTTATCTGTTGGCAGACTGGAGGGAGAGTGAGAAAGAATTGCGATTTTATGTCTGTGTACCTGATGTTTCTTGAATGCCTGTATAGAAGAAGGAAACTTTGATTGCCGTCAAATATATCAGGGACCTAAGAGTTGCCAAAATGGTTTCAAGGGGCTGTAAATGGACAGGCCCCCTCCATTCTTCACCTGCAATCTGTTCACAAGACTTGCTGCTTATTTGAATGTAGTAACTTAGCCTAGGGACGTGGGTGGCGCTGTGGGTTAAACCACAGAGCCTAGGGCTTGCCGATCAGAAGGTCGGCGGTTCGAATCCCTGCGATGGGGTGAGCTCCCATTGTTCAGTCCCCGCTCCTGCCAACCTAGCAGTTCAAAGGCATGTCAAAGTGCAAGTAGATAAATAGGTACTACTCCGGTGGAAAGGTAAACGGCATTTCCGTGTGCTGCTCTGGTTCGCCAGAAGCGGCTTAGTCATGCTGGCCACATGCCCTGGAAGCTGTACGCCGGCCCCCTTAGCCAATAAAGCAAGATGAGCGCCACAACCCCAGAGTCGGTCACGACTGGGCCTAATGGTCAGGGGTCCCTTTACCTTTACCTATAACTTAGCCTAGTCTACCACACAAAGCTGTTGCAAAGATAAAGGTGGAGTGATGGTAGGGCAATGTACAACAACACATACATACACATACACATACACCCACACCCACACCCACAATATTCTGCCAGTCATAGAAAGCAAATGGGAGTTAAGGACACAGATTTGTTACAAATAGCTGTTAGGTAGTGAATGAGGCCCAAATCTGGCACCCTCCAATCGATCTTCTCAATTTTGCGCCCACTTGGCTGGGCACCTTATAGGGAGAAATGTCCCACACCACCCTAAAGCCCTTTCCTCCATCCTTACCTTTCCTACTGAAATCTGAGGCTTCTTGAAATCCGTATGCAGCATGTTACCCACAAAGGGAAGAGGCCAGGGCCCTGGGGGGAAATTCCTTGGACCAATCTGTTTCTTGTAATCAGCAATAAGTAGAAATGTTGCCAGAAACACCAGAGCGACCTGCAGGGACAAGGCCTCCCAGAGGACAGAGAGCAACTGGAGCAGCATCTTCAAACCCTTCTAGGTGTTCTTATGTCAGAACAGTCTGCTGTGTGTCAAGGGAAACTTTATGTGGCTCCACTACAGCAGCCACACCCGCCCTCTTGGCTAAAGTTCCTGAAATAAGGGCAAAGTTTGTATATATTATATATCACGCCCACAAAGAGGCAAGAAGGAGATGACTTAATGACTCACTATACCAAGGGGGGAGTGGAAGAGAGTGGAGAACAGCCGCTTTCTGAATTAGAATATTTCCTTCCTGTTTTCACTTTTGTGAAACAGTAAAGGACATTCATGACATTTCTAAGGGGTTTTCTGCCACTACAAATCAAAGCACTGTCCATAAAGAAATTAAAAACATTTACTATGGAGGATGTCTTCTGTTCCTGACATGTTTGGACCCGTGGTAGTTTCAGCAGCTCTGCCCGCTGCCTAAGGAGCCAGAGAAGTCACCCTGCTTGCCTTCTGTTCAGTACTGCATACGTTAAATTTTGCTTTGGCAACAGACTGACTAGCACCTCTCCAGATGTTTTTGGTCTCCAACTCCCAACAGCCCTAGGTTGTATGGTCAACAGTCAGGGATCACTGGACAGACATCTAGTACTAAGATAGTTTTAGCCAGTAGCAGACCATGTAGAAGGGCGAAACTTTGTGCAATGCAAATGCATTGGCTTCATCGGTGTGTTTACAGCACACCAACATCACCGTCGTGTTGCTTTTTCCCCTCCTAGTAAAGGTACAGGACCCCGGACAGTTAAATCCAGTTGCAGACAACTCTGGGGTTGTGGCGCTCATCTCACTTTATTGGTCAAGGGAGCTGACATTTGTCCGCAGACAGTTTTTCCAGGTCATGTGGCCAGCATGACTAAGCCACTTCTGGCGAAACCAGAGCAGCGCATGGAAACGCCGTTTACCTTCCCGTCGGAGCAGTACCTATTTATCTACTTGCACTTTGACACGCTTCCGAACTGCTAGGTTGGCTCCCAGTAAGCAGGAGCAACTCAGCTCTTGGGCGGTCCAGTGAGTGCTACTATACCATCTAGTACTAGTCTTAGCCAAGCCATGATCTCTTAGCCTTGGTTCCCCATCTTAAATACAAGAATACGAAAACTGATGATAATCAGCTGGACAGGTGGAATTGTGTCTACTGTGGAGCTGAAGGAAACCCTTGTTCCTGCCCCTGTGCACGTGGCGGCACAATGGCTGCAAGCTACAACAGCATGGACTTCTGCTGCGGGAGGTAAAGGTATGAAAGAACCCAGTCGCTAAATTATTGCTGTGGAAACCAGTGGCTCCCACCTTTTAAGACCCAGGGGTATTTCTGAAACTATTGTGGGAACCAGGAAATAGCTATTTCACAGAAGAAATAATAGTGATGCTCCGAAAAGCTCTGTCCCCGGAACCAAACAAGCCACTTGCACCCACCCAAAAGCAGATAAACTAGACACACCAAAGCACAAAAAAATTACAGACCCTCACTTCCAACCAAACAACCGAGCTTTTAAAAAATAAATGTGGGAGAAAGAGGCCTTGGTGTGTAGGAAAGGTGCCTGAGATCAATTTAGTGCTTATTGGTACCATCTTGGAGGCCACAAATGTCAACGTAAAGCATATGCATTGATAAGTCCTTCACATTTTGAATTGTCTGTTGTCAAAGTGTTGATAGTTATGGTTGTGGGAACATGTTGTCAAAGAGATTTTGCATCTGCTATCTTTATCCGGATCGCACAACCGTAATTCAAGATGAGATATGACACATGGCAATAGAATTGATATAAACTTAGTAAGTTATCAAAAGCAGCACCTTAATATTTAGGAGTTGTTTTCCTCTTCTGTCACCTTCTTGCAAAATTTCTTACTGGCAAACAATATTTCCCAATGGACGTCAGGATATCTTCACCAATTTATATATTGTTTGAGCTATCCAGCTATGCCAAGTCCATTCTTATGTTCAAATGAAAGGAAACCAAATAGCTGGAATTTGATCTCTTTTCTGTCCTCCCACAACACCTGTAATCTATGAGAGAGTTTCTCCAGGAAGGCTATATGCTAGAATTCAGATCAATACAGGTGAAATTACTCACTGGAAGAAGATGAATAACAAGTTGGAGTAATGAGTACATTCCGTTGCATTATTTGAGAGTTTTCTATATGCACCTTCTCCCCAAACCCATTTGTATCAATACATGCCCAGCTATATTGGTCAAGCTGGATATTTTGTTCCCAGCACAACTTCTAACCAGCTGGTCCACCTACAGTGGCATCCAATATAATTTTATAAAGAGATGACAGTAAGCCTTTATCTGCTCCATGATTACAGTGGTGCCCCACAAGACGAATGCCTCGCAAGACGGAAAACTCGCTAGACGAAAGAGTTTTCCGTTTTGGAGGTGCTTCGCAAAACGAATCTCCTATGGGCTTGCTTCGCAAGACGAAAATGTCTTGCGAGTTCCTGCCGCTTTCTAAGCCGCTAAGCCGCTTATCAGCTGATCCAATAAGCTGATAAGCCGCTAAAAGCCGCTAAAAGCCGCTAATAGTGCTAATAGCGCTAATCCTCTAATCCGTCAATGGGCTTGCTTCGCAAGACGAAAAAACCGCTAGACGAAGAGAATCACGGAACAGATTCTTTTCGTCTTGCGAGGCACCACTGTATTCAATAATAAGACTCCACATTCCTTCTCCCAAAGAACACCACAGCAGAGATTGGTTCGGGCCAAGCATACATCGAGCCCAAAACTCTTGAAGAACTGTAGGTGCAATATCCCAAGGAAATTTCAACTTGAACTTTTCCAAGTGGACTTTTAAATCTGCACACAATCATAAGGAAAGGGAGTGTGTATCTTCTCTGTGGCATTCTCCTCTGCCCCTGCCCCTGTGAATGTCAGCACTATGCACTCCCAGACAGCCAAATTGCCACTTTTAACTATTTTCATGGAAAACACTTTGCAGACTCAGTTTTCACCTTGTTATCCACTATGTAGTACAGTGGTACCTCAGGTTAAGTACTTAATTCGTTCCGGAGGTCCGTACTTCACCTGAAACTGTTCTTAACCTGAAGCACCACTTTAGCTAATGGGGCCTCCTGCTGCCGCCGCGCCGCAGGAGCACTATTTCTGTTCTCATCTTGAAGCAAAGTTCTTAACCTGAAGCACTATTTCTGGGTTAGCGGAGTCTGTAACCTGAAGCGTATGTAACCCAAGGTACCACTGTATATTAAAGCACAACAATAATGTTTTTGGAAAATAATAAAACCTAGGCAACATTCAAGAGTTAAACCCATCAATTCTACCGTATTTATAAGCACATTTACTGTAAGATTTGCCTTGGGGTTGGGGCCACCAATACACAACTGCAAGAACCTCAGGTTCATGGGTTCAAGCCCAATATTGGGCAAAAGATACCTGCATTGCAGGGGTTTGAAATAGAATACACTTGGGGTCCCTTGCAAAATTTGATGAGTCTATGGTTCTATGAACTGGTTATGTAACAAAAATTTCCAAGCAACATTTTTTTTTATTTTATAAACAAAGGAAGGAATTACATTAGGGTTTTATCTTGAGTCGTAAGCACACAGATTCCTACAAACAAAGGAATGCCTTTTCTTCACCACAGCCAGGACATTATTATTATTTTTTGAAAATAATGGGATGGTGGGTAGACATATACCCTGGAACAAGAAGTGGGAGGATGGAATTTGGATCCTCATCAATGTATCATTATGATCTGCATACACACATTCCCACAAGAATCCTCGGAAATTGAATTTATCCTTCAGAGAGCTCCAATTCCAAGTACCCATAAACCCTAGTTGCCCAAATTCTTTGAGGGGGCAAATGTGCTTTGAATAGGCTTTAAAGCAGAGCTTTCCAAAGCATGTGTCATCATTAGTGTGTCGACTGCGGTGTTCAGGGGTGTTGCATGATATATGTCCGTATCTCTTATAAGGGGTTAGTTTAACCTCTAGTTTGCTATTAAAACTGAATAATTGTGTCGCAAAACGATGTGTGTCTAAAAAGTGTGGAAATCTCTGCTTTAAAGGAACATGCTGCAGTCCCAATCCTGCTCACCTGGGTTAAGCCCTACTGAACTCTGGCTAAACACAATTAGGATTAAACCATAGACCTGTTCCTGCACCATAAACTGATCCTACTTTTTAAAGAAACGGCAATGACATAAAGTAAGTCCCCTTAGCGAGAGAATGCACATATCCGGTATGGCAGGGGAGACACGGTCAAACCTATCCTAAATTCACGGCTTAATGTCTCATTCTTTGGAGCCTGGAAAGTGAACTTCTGAATTAGGGCAGTGAAGAAAATGAAGAGCTCGGTCCTCGCCAACTGCTCTCCCAAACAGGCTCGCTTTCCTAGAAGACAAGGAGGAAAAAGACTGTTACAGTGGAGAGCTTTTGCTCTCCACTGAGTGGCACAATTTAAATAACATGGGCAGATCAAATAATTTTAAAAGTAATTACGTTGTTGCAAAATAAACATAGAAGTCGTTCCTACTTCTCAGTCAAGCAAATGGGAACACTGAACAAATATGATCATGGTTTTACTGAATTTGGAATAGATATATTTGAGTTACATCAATTGATATTTTCCTCCAAAACTGCATATGAGATAAATTTCAATAATATTTTATTAGGAATCTCCCTAATCTGCATATAACTTAGCTAAGGGCGTGGCAAACAGAGCTCAGTTCCTCAAGTTCAAGATGGAAGTGGGTTTCTCTTCCGTGTGGAAACTATGAAAAAATACATCAGCTGCTGTCTACCCAACGGCTGGTGGAGCACCTCTCCCACTTAGGGCACCTGAGAAAGCTCTGAAACTATTCCCTCAAAAATCCACACTGGGGAGTGTATTAACACCATTTTGTGTAACTTCACACCTCCTATAGTAGTCCTTTTGTGACTTGCATCCACAGTACTTCCTCACAATCCCAAACGTGACCACTGGCCCCAATAGGGTGCTGAACCCTGTAATACACCAGACTCCCAGCAACCAAGCCATCATCATGCAGTCTTTGTTGCAATTCTAAGGAGCCACGCATCAACTTTTGTTACCTGCAGAGAATGGCAGAAACGCTTCCCTTTTCCTGAACTGACCATTCTCTAGGAAATGACCAGGATTAAACACATTGGGTGTTTCCCACTCATCCTCGTCAAACAGCAGTGAGGTCAAGTTGGTAAGTAATATAGTGTCCTGCCAAAGAAGAAGCAGAGAAAAGTGGTAGACTAAAACTTGCAAAGAAATCTTTGTCTTTTGATCTGTGTAACTACTGCAGTACTAAGCCTCCTAGATCCAAGTCCAACTCAGAAAAAATGTTTTGAATGGGATATTTTTTATGCATTATTAAGTAATTCATTGAACCACATCTCACAAAAACACAGGTTCAATTTTAAAATACAGTGGTACCTCTAGATAGGAACGGGATCCATTCCGGAGCCCCATTCGCATCTAGAGGTAAATGTAACTAGCGACGGCACGTCTGCACACGCGCACATATCACTTTTTGCCGCTTCTGCGCATGCGCGTGACGTCATTTTAAGCAACTGCGCATACGCAAGCGGCGAAACCCAGAAGTAACACACTCCATTACTTCCAGCTTGCCACGGAGCGCAACTCGAACACACTCAACTCGAAGCGTATTCAACCCGAGGTATGACTGTATATTCAAAGTAGGATAGGAAACACCAGATGCCAGGTGTTGCAGTTTGGGTTATTAGTAATGGTCATTTTTAAAAAAGCGAAAAGAAAAGAAAGTAACTAGCTATCCATACAAATGGTACAGACTGTGCTTGGAATCCATCTTTGCCAGGGGTTGGAAAGAACCAAAAGTCTATCTAGCCATAACCCCTTCCCTCCACTCCAGATCTTGATGTGCCCAAAGAACACCCCAGACCCTGCCCAGTGGCCATGCTGGCTCAAGCAGAAGGAGTTCAACAGCATCTTGGGAGCAGCACACTGGCTATCCCTGACTTAGAACTTTGGCATCAAGTTTTCACATCTCAAGAGAAGAGGAAAGGCTTATGAGAAAGGTATATCTTCTTAGCATTTACTTTGGGAATATGAAACCCAGCCAGTGTAGTGTCCTTTGTTGTCAACCGAGGCACATTCAAAGGTATAATGTTGCTTATTCTTTGAATTTCATGAACAACTGCATTGGTGTATGGCATTCTGTCCCTGTCATCCATCGCTGGCTGGCGAGACTGGCCAATCACAGAATCTATTTCCGCTTGGACTTTTGCTGCAAACAAAATAAAATCTCCCATCAACACAAGGATAAACTTTTTCTAAGATCTGTAGGGATGGCCCATCTATAATATTTAACGGATTTGAGCAGATACAGAATTGATACTCCTTAAATGAATAGGTAACCAAATTTTCACTTATTGGAATCCATTTTCATTTGGACCAGTCAGCAGAGTATCCTGATATTTTAGGAAAGACCCCCATAATCTGCATCAGCAAATGAGGATTTAGAAATAAACAAAAGAATATCATCTGCAGATGAAACAAATTTGTATTAAACTTAATTATGTATTTCTCCATAGATCAACAGTACCTATGTTGTCTAATAGCGCAAGCTAAGGGTTCCATGCAAATATTGAAAAACAAAGGTGAAAGTGGACATCCCTGTCTGTCTCCTCTATAGTAGCAGAAAACATGGCATTTACTTTTACTCTAGATGAGGGTGAATCATATGATATCTTAATCCATTTTTTGCATTCCAAAGGAAATACAGCCACCATTAGTTTAGTACAGCCACCATATTCTGTTTATATATTTTGTCAAAGACCTTTTCAGCATCTAATAATAAGATTATATATTGATGTTTGCTTTCAGTAGGCCTTTGTTATGCACAACCCAAAGTAATGAGCCAACTACAGTTCTACCTTGAATATCTGGATAAATGGCCATATACAGCAAACCCCAACGCAGGGTTGTAGAAGTTGTTTCCGTTCCAGCAAGAAACAGATCCAGTGCTGAATGTAGAAGGTTTTCTTCATGGAAATTGGAAACAGAATCGTCCTTAAAACAAAAATGCACCAGGGAGTTAAGCTGCCATTAAAAACACCATCCTGTCAGACCCACAAGTCAAGAGATCACTAGGGGATTCAGCGACTCTAATCCTGCATCCAGGAAGGTCAAGACAACAGTCCTGCGAATCACTGGTGCTGGCATGAAGTTTGGGATTGTTCTGGTCAAGGACGCCAAAGCCCTAGAGTAGGTTTATTCAGACAACTGAGGCAATGGTTGGCCTTTACTACAATGATTCTTTTGGTCATGTCAACTGTTTGCTCTCACTCACCACTGACAAGTGGTAAAATCCCAGCAGTGAAAGAATGGAGAATTGTCTCCCCACAAAATACATGAGTTCATATTCATGCATATGCAGAAATGTATTTTTTCTAGAATAATAAATTCAATGGAAACATTGAAATGTGGTCAGCCATTATGGGCCACATGGTTATTTCTGGTTTTTAAAATTGTTTCTCTGCCTTCTGCTACTATCATTTTTATTATCAAAATTATATCTACCTTCTATCCTTTTCATCTCTTACCTTGGCCATTTCATTTAGGTAGGCATCAATGAAGTCTCTGGGTTCAGATGGGTTCCAGTCTTCTTTGTGTTTTTCAATGATTTCTCTCACAAAGTATTTCAGCTGCTCCCAGTTTTTAAAAAGTGTGTGATGGGGCCCCGGCAGGTATTTCATGACATAGGGAAAGAGATCATACATCTGAGGAAACAAACACTAATATCATGTATGTGCAGGGAAAGCCCTCTCCAAAAACATTCACATCATGCTCTTGTCATGGGAAAGAGGCTGGCAGTAATAAAGGCTGGTGTGCACAGGCTCAAAGATGGCAGACTCTCTTGGAACCAGAGCAAATATTGTACTCACCACTGCTTATGATGGGACCCCATGGCAATGTCTTCACTTCTTGGTTAGAAATGTATGGATTGCAGATTAAATGGCATCATGGTGCTGATTTCTGAAAGCACACCTTCTAATTCACTGATCAACTTCCTATGAAGATGATTGCCATTTTGAAAACTGCATGTATCAATGCCTGCTCATGTCATGAATATGTAGTTTCCCTTTAATGTTATGCATCTGCATGAGGTGTCAATTCACAGATTGTAAATGTTGTGTGTGTAGAATTAGTCCATGTAGGTAAAGTAAAGCACCCCTGGACAGTTAAGTGCAGTCAAAGGTGGCTATGAGGTGGCGGCGCTCATCTGTCTTTTCAGGCCAACAAGCCGGCATTTGTCCACAGACAGCTTTCCGGGTCATGTGGCCAACATGATTAAACCACTTCCAGCGTAACGGGTCACCTTGATGGACGCCTGATTGTACGGAAATGCCGTTTACCTTCCTACTACAGCAGTACCTATTTATATACTTGCGCTGGTATGCTTTTGAACTAGGTTGTCAGAAGCTGGGTCAGAACAATAGCAGCTCACTCTATGTATACCATTTGTGATGGCCTCACTCTGTTCACATGCATAGAGATTTTATTCGGTCACACATGTTATTCCCCCCAATAAAAATATGATCTGTGCTGTAACACATGATTTGGCCTCCCACTTTACGTTACTGAACACATCCCAACCTTTTCATCTTCAGTGCTTTTATAAACAACACTAGGGGGCAAAGGAAAATGGATGGAACAAGATGCTTGAATACAGGAAAAACAGAAATCTGAACATGAAGAAAAAGGAGGACCAAAGCAAATGATTTCACAGTCAGCAATAATGTGGGAATGTGACTGGAGCCCAAGCAATTGTGTTGTGGTTACAGTGGTGCCCCGCAAGACGAAATTAATTCGTTCCGCAATTTTTGTCGTCTAGCGAATTTTTCGTCTTGCGAATCACGAAATCCCATAGGAATGCATTGAAAATCAATTAATGCGTTCCTATGGTCAAAAAAAGTCGAAACAAAGCCAAATTTGGTACAACAACAGTTTATTAACTGCTCTTTAAAGTCACACATACTGTATAGAGCAGTTCAAAAATTGAAGGGAAAATAAATTAACTTTATAAACAAAACATGTCTTTGTTTTTAGACAAAGGAAACAAAGCCGCGAGACGTTTTCGTCTTGCGAAGCAAGCCCATAGGGAAATTTCGTCTTGCGAGGCAAATCGAAAACGGAAAAACCTTTCGTCTAGCGAGTTTTTTGTCTTGCGAGGCATTCGTCTTGCGAGGTACCACTGTATATGCAAAAGAATTCAGAGAAGACCTACCATACTCCAAACACTTCCCTGAAGAAGCAATGCCTCATCAAGCAAGTGCAGTAGCTTCTGGAAACGACTGTCATGGTAATCAAAGCGGTCCCCAAAAGTGATGGAACAGATGATATTTGAAACAGCATTATTAATCTGAAAGTGAGGGTCAAATGGCTGCCCTGGGGAGAGAGAGAAAATGGTGCAGAAGGAATTGGGGTGCTTCTAGCTTCCATATAACAAAACAGAAGGAGGGGAAAGTGGATGAGAGTGGAAGGGGTAGAATTTGTTTTAGCCAAAGAAAGCATCGGTATTAACATCATATCCTGTAATTTAACCTGGGACACTCAGGACTCTGAGATCTATTTATATTTTCTAGTGAGTATTTATATTCTCCATAGACAAGGATTATTCTGTAACAATGGCTGTCAAAAAGGGTAAGGACCGTCTCAAAGACAGTATATACCAAAATATACCAAAATGATTGCACTTCAAACCCTATTCTATTTGTGATGTTGGTTGTCAAAATCATCAAAATCTGCACACCTTCTCAGCCCAAACACTCCATCTTTGTTCTTAAGTCTGTTCTAGTTCAGCGGCTTTTAGCTCCCATGGCAGGTTCCAACACAGAGCTTTACACTAGAACTTTTGTGCACCACAACGAGCCTCTGTGGAGCTTCCTATCAACACCCCCCTTCGCCATCACAGGGTCATTCCAGTCCAAGCAGAGCTACGTTTACGTGAAGAAATAATGCTAAAGAGCTTCGCACCCTGGCTAATGTATTTTTGATCTTGTTCATAGAAAATAGCAGCGTAAATATGCCCCAGGTTTGTTGATTCTGGTTCTCACCTTTCTCAGCTTCTATTGCTTCCTTTAAGTAACGGCTTTCCTCCTGTATTCTTTCTTCTAAAGACCTTTTGCCCAAACCAAAGTTTCTGAGTGTTGATAAGGCAAACCGTCTTTGATGTTTCCAGATGAGACCATTAGAGAAGACCAGTCCTAGATGGGAAGGAGTAATAAGTACATACAGCAAGTAAGTAAGATTTAGCAGTCCTTTCAATTCCAAGATGGATTCCTGTCTCTTTCCCTTTATTCTGCTTGCCTACTTAATATGTTGGAAAGACTACAAGGCATTTGAAAATGTGACCTGGACCTTGGCCACAGGCCCACTCGACATGAGTTCCAGCATGCTGCATCCCCACTTGGGTTCTGCTCACTATTAACATATTTCTCTTTGCTGTTTCATTTGCATAACATTTTTCTATATGTTGTTGTTTCAATTTATATACTGCCCTATACCTGGAGGTCTATATGTTGGGCATCTGTGGACAGTGACCTCTGAACTGGACCTGTTTCACTTCCCAATGCCCTCCCTTTCCTAAATGGACACAATCACAGGGAAGTCTTAGCTCAGTGCTTTGCAACCAGAGTGCCATGGTACCCTAGGGTGCCTTGAATTATGGTTAAGAGTGCTGCGGGCAACACTGGTCTCTGATCCTCTTTCCTTCCCTCCCTCCTCTGATGCCCTCTAGCATCTCTGCCTCCCAAAGGCTTGTGTGGCTGTTTGCTGCAGCAGCCCTGGTTACGAGCTCTGCGAGTGAATGTTCTGGGTGTGCTGGTTGTCAGGAGCTGAGGTGGCCACGGAACAAGGAAGCAAGTGGGTTAGGGCAGTGTTTCCCAACCACTGTTCCGCGGCACACTAGTGTGCCGCGAGATGTTGCCTGGTGTGCCGCGAGATGTTGCCTGGAGGGAGGCGGGCGAGTCGGGCGGCGAGAGGCGGGGCGGCAGCGGCGAGGAGAGGCCGCCCAGCGCGGGGCTCTCGCCGTCTGCCTGCCTGGCTGCCTGCGAGCTCGGCGGGCAGCGCCTCCGTCCGCAGCGCCCGCCTCGCGGCTCTCATTCCCTGCCCCTGCCAAAGCTCACCCAGCCAAGCTGCGCTCTCCTTCCTGCCTCGCTTTGCTGCCTCCTCCCCCCCCACCCCCAAAGCTTGGAGGTTCCCCGGCAAGGGGGAGGAAAAAAAATTGAAACTTACACTTTCGTGCGTCCCTCCCGGCGTGACGCTGCGCGCTGACGTCACGGGGCTGTAATGGTGGTGTGCCTCGAGATTTTTTTCATCAAACAAGTGTGCCTTTGCCCAAAAAAGGTTGGGAAACACTGGGTTAGGGAGCCCAGCCAGCCAGTCCTTGCTGTTGGGACAGACAAGTTCCAGGCCCCTGTGGGGCAGTGTGAGGAGGCACCTCTCTTTGGCAAGGAGGTGGGGGAGCTCAGAGACCAAGGATGGCAGCAGTGGCTGCCTAGAGCAGTGTTTCCCAAACGTTTTTGGGCAACGGCACACCTGTGTACTAAAAAAAAATCTCGCGGCACACCACCATTAAAGCCCCGCCCCGTGACGTCAGCGCGCAGCGTCACGCCGGGAGGGACGCACAAAAGTGAACGTTTTTTCCCTCGGCAGCTCCTCTCAGCTGCGCTCAATCCGCCTCCGCGCAGGCTGAGGGAGGGAGGGAGGGGCGCGTGTGACCCGTCTCTGCTGGGAGACCAAACCCAGCGAGACAGAGTCGCGCGGAGGCGCCCAGGCAGCGCTGCCGGCTGCGAGGAGGAGCGCCAGGCAGCAGCAGGAGGCGCGGCCTCTCCTCGCCGCCCCCGCCCCGCCTCTCGCCGCCCGACTCGCCCGCCTCCCTCCAGGCATCTCGCGGCACACCAGCCGGTGTCTCACGGCACACTCGTGTGCCGGGGAACACCGGTTGGGAAACACTGGCCTAGAGGACTCCCAAGGAGAGGGGAGAGGAGAGGAGGCTGAGGAACACTCCACAAGGGAGGGTGCTCAAAAAAGGGTGAGAGGCTGCCAGCTCTGCAGGCAAGGGGTGACATAACTGGGCTCCTGAACCCCACAGGGTCCCATGGAAAGAATGTAGTTGGTCAAGGCAGCTGTGGACTCAAAAATGGCTGTGAAAAAGATACTACCTGCTGCTTCCATACAGTGCTTAACGACAGCATATTATTCCATCACTACTAGGGATGGGGCAGAAAGTCAGCTCAGGTGCAATTTAATGCAATTTTAATTCATTCTCACTGCCTGAAACAATACATTAGCTGAAACATTACTGGATGTAGAAGTGTGGCAAACTGAACAACAGATAAATGAGGAACTGAATGAAAGAAAAACTCCCATATTCCTCCACCTCTAACAATTGCAGACCAAGAATGACAAGCTGTTTGATGCACTACACGGCCAGACTCTGATTGCCACCCAACACTGAACTGTGAGCTGTTAATCTAGTTTTGCAGGTCTACATCTATGACAAATCTTATTAGTTTACTTTTGTTTAAAGATGCAAGAAATGGAAAAGTGAATTAAGATAAGGTTACCAGATTTTTTCCAATGAATCTGGGGACACTTTAAATACATACATACATACATACATACATACATACATACATACTACACGTTCAGGGTGTTGATGCTGCAGTGATGGCAGTGGGAGAGGGGTGGCCGCCACCTTGACCTCAACCACCATGTTTCCCCTTCCTCCTATGCTTCTATCTCCTTTCTCCATGAGCCTGGGCAGCCCCTGAGTTGTTGGTTCTTTTGTGGTGGGGGTGGGTGGGGAGGCGGTACACGGTGGGTCAGCAATGGAAGGTGGAGAAGGAGGGCTGAGAGCGGCGGCGAGGCTCAGGCAGTGCGATGCCTCCATTCCCATCAGAGCAGCCCCAATCCCATTCCTACTTGCGTGCAAGCAGGAGGGGGCAGGGATCCCTCAGCTGGGAAGGGAGGCTTCCCGTTGCCTAACTGAGAGATCCCTGCCCCCTCCTGCTTGCACGCAAGCTCTGATAGGCAGCGTGAAGCCTCCCTTCCCAGATGTTGGGAGGCTGCTCCTATAGGCTGCGTTTCCCGGGGACATTAGATGAAATCCGGGGACATTCCGGGGATGGAATTTGTTGAGGGACTTATTCGCAAATCCGGGGACTGTCCCCTGGAAACGGGGACGTCTGGTAACCCTAAATTAAGAAAACATCTAATAATCTAAAAGGTTGTACAATCAGTGCATATAATTAAAAAAGCAATTTTAATCATCTAAATCATTGACCATAGTAAAGGAAACTTACCAAGTGACCCAAATATCTTATCAAGAACAGGGGATTTTGGTCGATCTACAAAATATTCTCCCTGATGGACAAGAGCCTCTTTCACCAGGTGTAATCCATTTACAACCACAATCCTTATGTTTCCAGTCTGAAGGCCGAATACATTGCCATATTTTTCTGCAAGCTGAATGGAGACAGTAAGGTGAATAAGCTTTATTGTACTAGCCAAAGTCCATGACAAAATACTATCAAGAGAAGATGTATCAATATAACTATATAATTGTATATAAAAAACAGAGCCACTGCCTGAATTGTCAAAACTATAAAGTGCAAATGCATGTGTAGATTGGGGGCTCCACACAACATAGCTCCCCCCCCCAGTTTAGACCTCTGAATCTCCCTTACAGTTTACTGCAATTTTGTCCAGGTTCTTCTCCTTGATCTTTCTTGCCGCCAGCCCAAAAATGCCACATTATGTGTCACTGGAGTTTTAGTATCACTGAGCAGCCCTAGAACCTGAATGGAGATGGAGGAAGAACATATAATATCCTATCTAATATATTATATATTAATTTGTTGGCAGACTGGAGCGAGAGGGAGAAAGAAATATGGCAGAAGGTAGCTTTGATTGCTGTCAAATGGTTTCCAGGGGCTGTAAATGGACAGGCTGCCTCCATCCTCCACCTGCAATCTATTCACAAGAGTTGCTGCTTATTTGCATGTAATAACTTAGCCTAGTCTACCACACAAAGCTGTTGCAAAGATAAAGGGGGAGTGAAGGTAGGGCAATGTACAACAACACATACATGCACACCCACAATATTCTGCCAGCCATAGAAAGCAAATGGCAGTTGTGGACACAGGTTTGTTACAAATAGCTGTTAGGTGGTGAGTGAGCCCAAAATCTGGCACCCTCCAATAGATTTTCTCAATTTTGCGCCCACTTGGCTAGGCATCTTATAGGGAGAAACTTCCCACACCACCCTAAAGCTCTTTCCTCCATCCTTACCTTTCTTACTGAAATCTGAGGCTTCTTGAAATCCAGAAGTAGTGTGCTACCCAGAAAGGGAAGAGGCCTGGGCCCTGGGGGGTAATTCCTTGGGCGAATCTGTTTCTTGTAATCAGCAATAAGTAAAAATGTTGCCAGAAACACCAGAACAACTTGCAGGGACAAGGCCTCCCAGAGGACAGAGAGCAGCTGGAGCAACATCTTCAAACCCTTCTAGGTGTTCTTATGTCAAAACAGACGGCATTGTGTCAAGGGAAACTTGATTCTGCTCCAGCTACAGCAGCCACACCCGCCCTCTTGGCTAAAGTTCCTGAAATAAGGGCAAAGTTTGCATATATTATATATCACGCCCACAAAGAGGCAGGAAGGAGATGACCTAATCACTCACTGTACCAAGGGGGCGGGGAAGAGTGTGGAGAACAGCCACTTTCTGAATTAGAATATTTCCTTCCTGTTTTCACTTTTGTGAAACAGTAAAGGATACTTTCCTTCATGACATTTGTAAGGGGTTTTCTGCCACTACAAATCAAAGCACTGTCCGTAAAGAAATTTAAAATGTTTGCTATGGAGGATGTCTTCTGTTCCTGACATGTTTGGACCAGTGGTAGTTTCAGCAGCTCTGCCCGCTGCCTAAGGAGCCAGAGAAGTCACCCTGCTTGCCTTCTGTTCAGTACTGCATACGTTAGATTTTGCTTTGGCAACAGACTGACCAGCACCTCTCCAGATGTTTTTGGTGTCCAACTCCCAACAGCTCTAGGTTGTATGGTCAACAGTCAGGGATCAGTGGAGAGCCCTCTATTACTAAGATAGTTTTAGCCAGTAGCAGACCATGTAGAAGGGGGAAATTTTGTGCAATGCAAATCCATTGCCAGGAGCTCTGGATTGGCTCCATCAGTGTGTTTACAGCACACCAACATCACCGTCATGTTGCTTTCCCCCCTCCCAGTAAGCAGGAGCAACTCAGCTCTTGGGAGGTCTAGCGAGAGCCATGTTACCACACCCGCCCGCGTGGCTAATGCTCCTACAGGAAATGAGGGCAAAGTCCGCAGGTATTGTTATGTATCATGCCCACAAATAGGCAAGGTGATGACTTAATGAGTAACTCTACCAAGGGGGAAGAGTTATGATATTTCCTTCCTGTTTTCCCTTTTTAGGAACTGTAAAGGTTACTTTCCTTCCGGACATTTCTAAGAAGGCGTTTCTGGCAGTGCAAATCAAAGCACTGTCAATAAAGAAATTTAAAACTTTTACTAAGGAGGATGACTTCTGTTCCTGACACATTTGGACCAGTGGTGATTTCAACAGCTATAACCAATGGCTAAGGAGGCCGGAGGAGTCAACCTGCTTGCCTTCTGTTCAATATTACATAGGTTACATTTTTTTCTGGCAACAGAATGACTTGATCTGGGACTGGCAACCAGTACCTCTCCAGCTGGTTTTGGGTCTCCAACTCCCAGCAGCCCCAGCCAGTATGGCCAATAGACAGGGATGATGGGAGAAGGATCATTCAGAGGGCCAGAGCCCTCTAGTACTAGATAGTCTTCTCCAGTAGCAGACCATGTGAAGAAGAGAAGTTGGTGCAAGGCAAACACATTACCAGGAGCTCTGGATTGGCTCCATCAGTGTGTTTACAGCACACTACCATCACTGCTGTGTTGATTTTTCCCCCTCTCAGTAAGCAGCAGCAACTGAGCTCTTGGGAGGTCCAGTGAGTGCTACCATACCATCTAGTTCTACTCTTAGCCAAGCCATGATCTCTTAGCCTTGGTTCCCCATCTTAAATACAAATACTTGACTGGGAAGTAGGAACGACTTCTATATTTATTTTGCAACAAGACTATTCCTAGATGGGAAGGAGTAATAAGTACGTAGAGCAAGTCAGTAGATTTATCAGTCCTGTTAATTCCAAGATGGACTCCCCTCTGCTTTCCATTATTCTGCTTGGCTGCTCATGACATGTTGGGAAGACTGCAAGGCATTACAAGGCGTGTATCTGAAGAAGTGTGCATGCACACGAAAGCTCATACCAAGAACTAACTTAGTTGGTCTTTAAGGTGCTACTGGAAGGAATTTTTTTATTTTGACTATGGCAGACCAACATGGCTACCTATCTGTAACTGCAAGGCATTAGAAACTAGCTACCGTATTTTTTGCTCTATAAGACGCACCAGACTACAAGACACATCTAGTTTTTGGAAGAGGAAAACAAGAAAAACAATATTCTGAATCTCAGAAGCCAGAACAGCAAGAGGGATCACTGCGCAGTGAAAGCAGCAATCCCTCTTGCTGTTCTGGCTTCTGGGATAGCTGCGCAGTCTGCATTTGCTCCATAAGACGCACACACATTTCCCCTTACTTTTTAGGAGGGAAAAAGTTAGTCTTATAGAGCAAAAGATACGGTAATTTGTGGGGGTAGCATTTATCTGATTGCTCTGAATTCCGCTGTTTGCTGTTTCATTGATTTGCTTTTTGTGTGTTTCACTGTTTGGGTAGAATTTTAAATACTAATTTTATTTTGTCATGTGAAATGCTGTGGGAGCACTTGATACAAAGGCAGCATACAGATTTTTATTTAAAAAACAACAGTTTTAACAGTTGTAAAATCATACAGTCAATATATTTTACTCCTTCATTTCTGAGGACCATTAGGCAACTCTGGTATTCCTTTTCTGGAAATAAGAGGTGTTAAATTTTAAATGGGGGTCCCACTCTAGCCCCTTCTGTAATTATTCACACCCTTCATTTGCTCACTATGAATAGATTTCTCTTTTCCATTTCATTTGCATAACCTTTTTGCTACGTGTTGGGCACCTGTGGACCTCAAAGGGACCTGCTTCCATTCCCACTGCTTTCCCCTTTCTTTATATAGTTGGACGCAATTGCAGGGGCGGCTCAGCTCATCAGCTTTTAAGGGGCATTAGGTGTCACAACAGACTCCAAATTCCTGAGTCCATGCCAGTGACCCCACTCTTGACCTCTGCTTACTACTAAGGGGGAGTATTGTTTCATAAAGGCCATTCATTTCTTGGCAGCTTTGCATTGAAAACTATGGTGCAATTGGCACAAATTTACTTTAATCACAACTACTGGCCTAAGCAGAAAAGAAGCAACCTGGCATGAACCCAGCAGTCATCTGAATTGCATCTTGCTCCAGAATGCTTCATGGATCAGGTCTGTATGCGTGAAGCAACTTGTCTGGTTGGCTATGGTTGAATAAGAAGTCCGCTCATGTTTCCTGTTGGATGCCATTGCAGGCTGGCATTCCCCCATGTGACAAGTTCTGATTTGGGAACTCCCAGGGACCGTTTCCCAGGCAGCAAAGGAAGCCTCTGGGCTGAGCTTGCTGCCCGAGTAATTGGTCCCGCCCACTTACCTAATCTGTGAGCAGGCATGGGTCACCCAGTATATGACATAGGACTGTGGCTTTCTCTGCAGCCACTTTCTGTTGGATCTCTCATCCTGTATATACTGCTGTTGCATGTTGTTCTGTTTCACCTTGCTATGGTACAGCCAGTTACCATATTTGGGGCCAGGTTGAGATTTTCCCAGTTGGCAAATTGGCTCCAGCCCTTTGGTTTTTCCATCTTCATAGCAGTTGTCAGAACTTTGGCAGTTTAGGCATTAGATAGACATAGTCTTGCTTGGAGGGAGATTATAGCCTCTGTCTGGCCCTTCTGAAATTGGGTTTGGGAAGATGCTTCAGTCTAGACACCCAGGTGAAAGCGAGGGGCTACAGCATTCCCTATATGCAATCCAGCGGGGGAGTTACCCCTTGATGTAGGGCAGGAGCTCTCTCATTTCTGGTTGACCCCCAAACACAAGTTCTTTTAGCAGGTGGGCTGGAAGGGGTGGAATCTACCCAATGCCTATGCCAAACTTCTTACATGTGTTGTCAATAAAGGTGTAGCCTGGTATCACCCAAATATTGGTTGTCACCTCTCTTATTCTTGGTATTGGGGAGGACCAATAGTAGGAGGGATTCATGCACTACTTAACGTTGACATATTATTCCATCACTACTAGGAATGGGGCAGAAAGCCACTTCAGCTTGCAATTTAAATGCAATCTTACGGTATTCTCAGTTGCAGAAACAATGCATTAAATGAAATGTTATTAGATGCAATAGTGTGGCAAACTGAAGAACTGAAAAATGAGGAACTGAATGAAAGAAAAAAACTCAGACAAGCTGTTTGATGCACTACACAGCCAGACTCTTTGATTGCCACCCAACACTGAACAGTGAGCTCAGTTAAGCTAAAGAGTTTAGCAGGTATACGTCTATGCCACAGCTTTACTACAACTGCCTTATTTTGGTTTAAAGATGCAAGAAATGCAAATACAAATTAGGGAAATAATCAGTTCTGAAAATTTAAACTTGAGAAACAATCCAAAAGATTGCAAAATCAATGCAGAGAATGAAAAAGAAAAGAAAAGAAAAGAAAAGGGAAAAGCAAACTTTAACTATCTCAGTAATTGACCATGTTAAAAGAAACTTACCAAAAGACCCAAATATTTCAGCAATAACAGGAGATGTGGGCCAGTCTACAAAGTTTTCACCCTGATGAACAAGAGCTTCCTTCACCAGTTGCAATCCACTCACAACCACAAAACACATGCTTCCAACCTGAATGCTGAACACATTGCCGTATTTTTTGGAAAACTGGAAGGAGAGCGAGAAAGAAGAAGTGTGTGTGTGTGTGTATGCACGCACATGCGCATACCTGGTTCTTCTTTGATGCTTATATGGAAGATGGAAACTTTGGTTGCCATCAAATATATCAGGGATATCAGAAATGCTGAAAGGGTTTCCGGGGACTGTACATGGACAGGCCCCCTCCATCCTCCACCTGTCTTCTATTCACAAGAGCTGCTGCTTACGTATTTGTGGCAACTTAGCCTCATCTACCACACAGGGTTGTTGCAAAGATAAAAGGGGAGGGAGAGTAGGACAATGTACACCAATGATGGCTCTCCACATCAAATGGGGGGCGCCTTTTGCGTGGTCGCGAGCAGACCCCCTGGACCTAAGCGGCTCCCGGGAGTATATCCTGGCTTCTCCCCCCAGCCAGACTCCTGGAGGTCTCCACCTACCTCTGCCTGTTATCCAGTCCCGGCGGGACCTGGCCAGGTAAGGGGAAGGACCACCCTGGCCACACAATAGAGGGAGGGTCTTACCTGGGAATCCTCAGTTGACTCCAGAGCTTCTCCCATCCTGCCCTCCCTCAGTTAAGTTTTCTTTTGCAGGCTAACTTCTTTACAGGTATGTGGGTGCTGCTATGATAAGGTCGCTGTTGAAGGGCCGGAAAGGAATTTTCCTGCATTGGCTGGTTTTACCTTCCCTGTAGCAAAACGTCACAACTTTGGCGGTTTCAGGCCTTTGGCGGAATCCTTTAGTCTATCTTCCCTAATGGGGGGGGGGACGTTAAGCGGTGACCCATGCCCCCCCTGTGGCGGCGATCCCAGGGTTCCCCGTTAAAGGGGTTGTAAGAGGGGAGGCATTGGCCATACACCTATTGGTTGTCATTACTCTCCCTTGTGACGACGGAGAAATGGGGGGCCGGCTCTCTGCTTGACAGACATTCTCCAGAGCCAGCCCAATCCCCACACATTCTGGATAACCCTGATGTTCCCCAGCTCCCTGGCCATGGACTGGGAGGGATAAACGACGAAGGCCTAAGCCAAGGTCTCCCTACATCCGAAGTTCTAATAATGTTGTGGCCAATTTTCATCCCATAGCACAGTGTCTTGAGTCATTACTTTACCCGGGGGTCGCCTGGGAATGGGGGGACTCCGCCTGTCCATGCAAAACACACAAAATACTTTGCAAACCACAGAAAGCAAAAGAAAGTTGTGGACACAGATTTGGTACAAATAACTGTTAGGTAAAACAGATCCTCTGAGTTCAGAGGTAATACACATCTGGATACCAGATGCTGGGAACAAACAGAAAGAAAGGCATTTGTCTTGCGGCCCCATGTGTGGGCTTCTCACAGACATCCAGCTGACCATTCTCGGAATCAGGATGCTAAACTAGGAAGCAACTTATCCTGCAAGGGTCTTACATGCCTTTCCAGCGCAAAACAGGGGTTAACTTTGCTACACTTTGGTTGTATGGCACCCTGAGGCCAAAATCTGGCGCCTCCAAATGGATCATCTCAATTTTGGCCCACTTGGCTTGGCACCCTAAACGAAGGAACTGACCCCACCACCCTAAATCTGGGGGTGCAATGTTTTCAACTCATGCCATGGCTCTATCCTTCATCTTTACCTTTCGTACTGCATTCTGAGGATTCTTGAAATCCATATGTAGCAAGTTACCCAAAAAAGGAAGACACATGGGCCCTGGGGGAAAATTCCTTGGGCGAATCTTTTTCTTGAAATCAGCAAGAAGTAGAAATGTAGCCAGAAACACCAGAACGACCTGCAAGGACAAGGCCTCCCAGAGGACAGAGAGAAGCTGGAGCAACATTCTTCTAGCCTGGTTTTGTTAAAACAGATTGCTGTGTGTGGATGGAAACCCAAATCTCAGGCAGCTAGAGCAGTCACACCTGTCCTCTTGGCTAAAGTTCCTGAAATAAATAAGGGCAAAGTCTATGTGTATTGCTATATATCACACCCACACAGAGGCAGGAAAGAGATGACTTCATGACTCACTGTACCAAGGGGGCAAAAGAGAGTGGAGAATAGCAGCTTTCTGATTTAGAGTATTTCCTTCCTGTTTTCACTTTTGAGGTCTAGTGAGAGCCACCTTACCATGGGGGGTGGATACTGGTCTTAGCCAAGCCATGATCTCTTAGCCTTGGTTCCCCATCATAAATACAAGAGTACTAAAACTGATGATAATCAGCTGGACAGGTGGAATTGTGTCTACTGTGGAGCTGAATGGCAAGTCCTTATTCCTGCCACAGTGCATGTGGAGCATCAATGGCTGCAAGCTGCAACAGCATGGACTTCTGCTGGGGGAGGTCAAAGTATGAAAGAACCCAGTTGCAAAAATGTTGCTGTGGAAACCAGAGGCTCCCACCTTTCGGGGCCCAGGGGTACTTCTGAAACTATTGTGGGGACCAGTAAATACCTATTTCACAGAAGAAATAATAGTGATGCTCAGGAAAATTCCTTCCCCAGAACAAAACAACAAAATAACTTTCATTATTATTCATCTTCTTGTGACCAGGTGGACAATAAGTTCATTGTTCTTTAAAACCCATTTTGAATTGTTAGTTTCAGTACTGCCAAACTTGGGGTAAGGAGCACATCCTGTTGCATTATTTGAGAGATTTCTATAAGCTCCTTCTCCCCCAAACCCACTTGTATCAATACATGCCCACCCGATGACACACACCATCCAACAGATGGGGGAGGAAACTGATGCAGTGTGGGCCAAATACCTGGGTGTCAAATACCAGCTGTGCAATACTTTCAAAGATACCGTAATTCCCTCACAGAAGCAAAGATTGATTTATAAGGCAATTTCCACCACAAAACCTCCCAGTCTCTATCACTGAGCGAAAGCTGGATATTTTGTTCCCAGCACAAAATCTAACCAGCAGGTCCACCTACAGTGGCATCCAATATAATTTTAGAAAGAACTGAGAGTAAGCCTTTATTATTCAATAATTGTTGTTCAAAGGCCTTAAGATTCCATGTTCCTTCTCCCAAAGAACAGCACAGCAGAGATTGGTTCAGGCCAAGCATACATCAAGCCCAAGACTCCCAAAGAACTGCAGGCACAATATCCCCAGGAAATTTCTGCTTGAATGTTTTCAACTGGACACAATAGTACTGATGAAAATGGAGCATGCATCTTCTGACATTCTCCTCTGCCCCTGCCCCTGTGAGTATCAGCAATATGTGCTCCCTGACAGCCAAATTGCCACTTTTAACGATTTTCATGGAAAGCACTTTGCAGACTCAGTTTTCACCTTGTTATCCACCATGTTTATTAAAGAACAACAAAATTGTTTTTTTGAAAATAATAAAACCTAGGGAATATTCATTGTCCACCATACAACTCAAGAGTTCTATGCTTAACCCACCAATTTTACTATATTTAGAAGCACATTTAAACTCTTGCCTTGGGGTTTGGGCCAACAATACAGAACAGAGATAGTCTCAGGGTCATGGGTATGAGCCCCATATTGCGTGAAAGATAGGGGGGTTGACCATATTCCCCAGCGTTAAGTTGTTGAGCTTTTTTTTGGGGGGGGTGTTTAATTTAAGATGAGGATCTATAAATTTTGTTGTTGTTTTTTTAAAAATTGCCCCTACTTTTCTCAGACATTTTGCCAATTCAGCAAAAATCTGCCCAGACATCATTTTGCAGCCCAATTCCTCGATGTGTCCGGGGAAACCTAGATATATGGCAGCCCTAGATTACCCTTGGGGTCCCTTGCAACTCTGAAATTCTATGAGTCTATGAATTGGTTATGTAACAATATTTTCAAAGCAACATTTTCTAATTTTATAAACATAGGCAGGAATTCCATTAGAGCAAGCAATGCCTTTTCTTCACTACAACCAGGACATAATAATATTGAAAATAGTGGGATGGGGGATAGACCGCCTGGCCAAGAAGTGGGGGGATAGAATTTGGATCCTCACCAATGAAACAATATTATTTGCATACATACACCCCCCCGAGAATCATGGGAGATGTAGTTTACCCTTGAGAGAGCTACAATTCCCAGCAGCCTTAAGTTATAGTTGCCTGAATTCCTTGAGGGGGGGGAATGTGAATTGAATGCACTTTTTTTAAAGGTACAGGCTGCAATCCCAACCCTGCTTACTTGGGTTAAGTCCTAATCAATTCTGGCTTAACATAATTAATACTAAGCCACAGGCGTGTTTCTGCCCCACAAACTAATCCAACTTTTATTTATTTATTTATTTTAAATCATATTTATTAGAGTTTCCAAAAAATACAGGAAGACAAAAAAAAAGAAAAAAAAATACAGTACACTTAAAACCTTACTTTCATTATCAACTTTCTGGGACTCCCCCATCCCCCTCCCAGTTGTATTCCCCTTTCATTAATTTGGTTCTACAAGCTCTCACTCCCAATTTAAAAACTTAACTTGTTTAACCCAATATTCTGTCCCATTAAACTTTAATTAGTTTAATGCTTATCAAATGTCCAGTGCGCTTCCGATGCCACAATGTCCCATTACAGCAGAGCATTTCGCACAGCGGCTCAAGAAGGGCTGGAGAGTCAGCATCTTTTCAATAAAGGAATCTTGGAGCAAGCGGTTTGGAACTCAAATAAAAGGTTTATTTACACAAAAACAAACAACCCTGGTGAAGAATCACACATTTCAGCAAACACGCCCCAAAGAAAAGGAAGGGGGAAGGGGCAAACACAGGAGTGAGTTGACTATTTATACAAACTCACATTCCTGGAAGCCTAACGACCTTCAGCTGCTCAGTGATTAGAGCGTCTTGATTAGAGCTTCTTAACCCTTTAATACCAACATATTCAATTTTAATTTAAGCAATCCCTCATTATTAGCAATAAGAAAGAAAAAAAAAAAGATTTTTCCCCAAGGTCCACCCCAATTTCCTTCCACGAATTCCCTTTTTTAATAAACCCGTCCAATCAAAATAAAATGATATACAAAAAGTTATATAAAGATATAAAAGATATAAGATATAAAAAAATTCAAAAGATAGTTACACAGCCTTTGGATTCCAAATCTCCCTCCCCCCTTCCCCAGTTTGAATTCCCCATATCCCTCAGTCTATCTATTGTCAGCCTGGTAATCTCAAGTCCATAGCCAGATTTCCCCCCAGTTCCACCTTGCCGGGGTTTTTTTGTTTTTTTTAATTTTATTTATTTTAGATATTTAACTTCAAACATCCAGTCTAAAAGAGGCCCCAGAGGGCTTTTAGTTTCCTTGGTCTTTGACGCTCCCCCCATTGTTCTTTCCATGTCGTAATCAGTCCTTTGTTCTTTTCTCTCACTTTCTTGTCCTGTTCCGCTGTCAAAACGTTCTAATTCAGAAATTTGGTGCCTCTACAGAGGTTATTGTTGTTCAGGAACAAAAACTTACGTCCAGTCCCTTCCTTTCTTCAATAGAGAATTCTATTGTCTCCTTTAAAATAAACACCTCTGTAGACGAAATACTGTTTCAGTTTTGCAGCCTTCCCAGGAGATAACGAGTCCTGTGCAATTCCAGGAGTATTTTTCCACTTACGACCGTTCTTGTAATATCCCGAAACCCCTCTAGGGGGATTGTAGCAACTTTGTTTCCTCTGATCCAAAAGTTAAATTGTTGTTCCTTATTTTCAACAGTTTATATCCAAATTGTAACAAATTGTAGCAAAATTAACCAGCAAAGTCCTCATGGCAAAGTCCTCTTTATATTCTCCAACTTTGACAGCTACTTTGACAGCTGTCAAAGCCTCCGTCTCTCTCTCTCCGCCAGGCTCTCTCACGAATCGCCCCGGTTCCCAGGGGGGGTTACGTTTTCCTTCTCACCCTCCACTCTTCTCCTCCAGCACAGTTCTTGTAGTTTCCCATCGTGGAATTTATAATTTTTATCCAGAATACGATTCACTCTCGACCTTGGTTGCCCAGTCCTTGTTTTAGAATGTATACAATGGGGGGGGGGACTGACTTCCTTTTTAGATCACCCCCGCTCATACCAAATCCGAAAAAAATTCTTTTTTTCTCCTTTTAAACCCGGTTTCCGAATTACTCACGGGTTGTTGTTAATAGTCCGAATTTCCAATAGAAGAAGTCAGCGCTCTCCGTCGAATGGCATGCGGCTTCGCTCGGCAGGGAAAGCAGAGGACTCACAGCACCACGCCTCTCCCCGGCACCCGATCCGTAGCCTTTAAAAAGGCTCCTTCACGAGTCGGGAGGGCGCTAACGGTGCCAGCCGAGTCACCCATGTCCATGGACTCCGTGTCCGTGGTTTTTAAGGGTCCCCGCGTCGCCGGCGCGGTAGGACCCAGCCCCTGCCGAGCAGACTCCCTCCGGAGCTCGGAGGGAGTCCGCCATTAGGCGATGGCGCCAACCCGGAAGTCTCAAACTAATCCAACTTTTAAAAGAAATGGCAATGCTATAAGATGGGTCCCTTAGCGAGAGAATGCACATATCCGGTATGGCAGGGGAGACAATGCCAAACCCATCCTATATTCACGGCTTAATGTCTCATTCTTTGGAGCTTGGAAAGTGAACTTCTGAATTAGGGCAGTGAAGAAAAGAAAGAGCTCAGTCCTCGCCAACTGCTCTCCCAAACAAGCTCGCTTTCCTGGAAGAGAGGGAGAAAGAGACTGTTTCAGTGGAGAGCTTTTGCTACACAGTAAACAGCAGCATAGTTTAAAACAACACTGAGAGAATACTTTAAAACAGTATGTGGTTGCAAAATAAAGATAAAAATCAGTCCTCTGCATTCCCTAGTGAAGCAAATGGGAACACTGAACAAATATGATCATGGTTTTTGAGCATTTGGAATAGATGCATTTCAATTAACATAAATTTCTCTCATATGTAGTTTTGGAGAAAATTTCAATTTCATGTTTATTTTATTAGGAATCTCCCTAATCTGCATATAGATTATCTAAGGGTGTGGCAAACAGAGTTAGTTGCTCAAGTTCCAGATTGAAGTTGGTTTCTGTTCTAGGGCAGCTGAGATAGGTCCCAGTAAATATTCCCTAAAAAAATCCAAACTGCTTGCTTACTGGGTGGAGGGTGGGGGGGAGTATATCAATACCATTTCATGTAACATCCCACCTCCCATGGCAGCCATTTTGTGACATGCACACAGAGCACTTCCTCAAAATCCCAAATGTGACCACTGGTCCCAATAGGGTGGTAACCCCAGCAATACACAAGGCTCTCAGCAACCAAATCACCATCATATTGTCACTGTTACAGTTCTGATGAGCAGCCCATGAACTTTTTTACCTGCAGAGAATGGCAAGAACGCTTCCCTTTTCATGAACTGATCATTTTCCAGGAAATGGCCAGGATTAAACTCATTGGGTGTTTCCCACTCATCCTTGTCAAACAGCACAGAGGTCAAATTGGCGAGCATTATGGTTCCCTGGCAAAGGAGAAGCAGAGAAGAAAGTAGATAAAAATGACAAGGCGCTTTCGAGTTTGTAACCTTGAGTTTGTAACCTTGGGTTACAAACACCTTGTGTTACAAATACTTCTGGTTACAGACTCCACTAACAAGGAAGTAGTACCTCGGGTTGAGAACTTTACCTCAGGATGAGAACAGAAATCACACAGTAGTGGTGTGGTGGCAGTGGGAGGCCCCATTAGCTAAGGTGGTACCTCAGGTTAAGAACGGTTTCAGGTTAAGAACACACCTTTGGAATGAATTAAGTTCGTAACCAGAGGTACCACTGTATTTTCTTTGAAATTATAGTACTACTAAGCATCTATCCCCTGACAAGAGCAAGGATATGTTCTGAAAGCAATATTTACTTCTCATTATTAAGTAATTCATCCAATGAAGTCCCACAAAAGCACAGTTCCAATATAGATTTTAAAAGACATTCAAAGTCAGGTTGGGAATCAATATGGTTTCCTCTCAAAGAAAAAGAAGAGAAGATAGTAGATTAAACTGGCAGAGAACTCTTTGTGTTTTTATCTGTGCAACTATCTACAGCAGTACTGAGCCTCCTGGATCCAAGTCCAAACATTCTCTGCTAACCCAGAAATAGTACCTCGGGTTAAGAACTTTGCTTCAGGATGAGAACAGAAATCACACGGCAGAGGCGGGAGGCCCCATTAACCTGGTACCTCAGGTTAAGAACAGTTTCAGGTTAAGAACGGACCTGCAGAATGAATTAAGTTCTTAACCCAAGGTACCATTGTATCATCTTAATACTTACTTTGGGAATATGAAACCCAGCGAGTGTAGTGTCCTTAGTTGTCATCCGGGGCGTATTCACAGGCACAGTGTTGCTTATTCTTTGAATTTCATGAACAACCGCATTGGTATACGGCATGCTGTCCCTGTCATCCATTGCTGGCTGGCGAGACTGGCCAATCACAGAATCTATTTCTGCTTGGACTTTTGCTGCAGAGAAAAGAAAATCTGCTATCAATACAAGGAGAACGGACATAAACCAATATCTGCAAGGAAACTGCATCTTGATGTCCCACCACTGAGTACCCAGTAGATGGTGACAAGGGATAGACCCTCCTGAGTAGCGGTATCTCATTTGTGAAATTCCCTTCAACTGAAAAAGCACACAGGACTTTCACTAGTCAAGTTTCAGCAATGCCTTAAGACTTCATTCTTTTATTGAGGGGAATGTGTGTTTTCTGACGAGTCCACCTGAAGCTGCAGTATCCGACTGTAATGAAAGGCAAATGAGTCAACTCCAGTTCTACCTTGAATTTCTGGGTATATGGCCATGTACAGCAAAGCCCAGCGCAGGGTTGTAGAAACTGATTCTGTTCCAGCAGAAAACAGATCCAGTGTTGATTGTAGGAGGCTTTCTTCATGGAAACTGGAAGGGGCATCCTCCTTAAAGCAAAGAAAATGCAACAGGGAGTTCAGCTGTCATTAAAAACACCATCCTACTGACAGCCCCACATGTCAAGAGATCACCAGGGGATTCAGTGACTCTAATCCTGCCTCTAGAGAAAGCTAGAGAGTTCCAGAAAGACATCTACTTCTGCTTCATTGACTATGCAAAAGCCTTTAACTGTGTCGACCACAGCAAACTATGGCAAGTTCTTAAATAAATGGGAGTGCCTGATCACCTCACCTGTCTCCTGAGAAATCTCTATGTGAGACAAGAAGCAACAGTTAGAACTGGATATGGAACAACTGATTGGTTCAAAATTGGGAAAGGAGTACGGCAAGGCTGTATATTGTCTCCCTGCTTATTTAACTTATATGCAGAATTCATCATGCAAAAGGCTGGGCTAGATGAATCCCAAGTCGGAATTAAGATCGCTGGAAGAAATATCAACAACCTCAGATATGCAGATGTGCCTGGCGTGCTCTGGTCCATGGGGTCACGAAGAGTCGTGCACGACTAAACGACTAAACAACAACAATCCTGCCTCTAGGAAGGTCCAGTCAAGAGTCCTGTGACTCTCTGATTCTGGCATAAAGTTTGGGTTTGTTCTGGTCAATAATTCCTGGTCTGGGTTTATTCAGGCAACTGAATCCTTTAGTCGTGAGATGCCTCCACTGCAGAGATTCTTTTAGTCATGTCACCTGTTTGCTCTCACAAACCACCGACTAGTGGTGAAATGCCAGCAGTGAACAAGTGGGGAGGTGTCTCCCCACAAAATACATAACCTCATATTCTGTGCATGCAGAAATGTATTTTGTCTGAAGACATAAATTCAATAGAAGGAATATGGTCAGGCACTAAGGACCATTCAGACAAGCCACATGACTAGTTCTGGTTTTTAATATTGCTTCTCTGCCTTCTACTACTGTTTTGTTATTAAAGATACATACTTTTTTACCATTTCATCTCTCACCTTGGCCATTTCATTTAGGTAGGTGTCAATGAAGTCTCTGGGTTCAGATGGGTTCCAGTCTTCTTTGTGTTTTTCAATGATTTCTCTCACAAAGGATTTCACCTGCCCCCATTTTTTAAAAAGTGTGTGATGGGGCCCTGGCAAGTGCTTCATGACAGTAGGAAATGCATCGTACATCTGAGGAAACAAACACTAATATCATATATGTGAAGGAAAAACCCTCTCAAAAAAGCATTCACATCATGTCGTTGTCATGGGAAAGGAGCTAGCAGTAATAAAGGCTGGTGTGCACAGGCTCAAAGATGGCAGACTCTCTTGGAACCAGAGCAAATATTGCACTCACCACTGCTTACGATGGGACCCCATGGCAATGTCTTCACTTCTTGGTTAGAATGTACAGATTGCAAATCAAATGGCATCATTGTGGTTAGTTCTACGAACACAACTTGTAATTCACTGATTGACTTCTCAAGAAGATGATTGCCATCATTTGAAAAAGGCCTTTATCAATGCCTGCTCATGTCATGAATATGTAGAGTTTCCCTTTAATGTTATGCATCTGCATGGGGCTTCCATTCACAGATTAGAACAGGTTTGTGTAGGATCAAGTCACACCCTGTTCACATACACAGCGATTTTATTCAGTCACACATGCGACAGCCCTCCTATTAGTAATTTCATTCTCTTTTTGCTGCTGGATCTCGTGATCCACTGTTTACATTCCATAGTGATAGGAGTATGGGAACAGAACTCAGACTCAGACATAGGAGACGTGTGAAACTGCTGCTCACACTCAGCCATGTTTGTTATTTTGATATTTTGTAAATAAAGAAGCTTTTGTGATGCCAAATACCTACAGCTTCACTTCTTTGCTGATACTCTGCTAATGCTAAGAGCATGCCCACAGCTCCACTGGATGTGGGTCACTGGACACCTGCGTATGAGGAATGGATATGCACATACCTCCAGCCACTTAAAAACACAACCTCTGCTGTAATACACATTACAATACTAAAGTCTTTAGTGCCTTGATAAAAAAAGCTAGAAGGCAAAGGAATATGGATGAGTCAAGAGACTTCAATGAATAGTAAGGGAGAAAACAGGAATCAGAACATGAAGAAACAGGAGGACCCAAAGCAAATGATTGCACAGTCAGCAAGAATGTGGGAATGTGTCTGGAATCAAGGCAATTCTGTTGAACTCAAAGAAGACCTACCACGGTCCAAAAACTTCCCTGAAGGCGGTTTGTCTCATCAAACAGGTGCAATAAATTATGGAAACTGCTGTCATGGTAATCAAAGCGGTCCCCAAAAGTGATGGAACAGATGATATTTGAAACAGCATAATGAATCAGAAAGTGAGGGTCAAATGGCTGCCCTGGAGAGGGAGAGAAAATGGTGCAGAAGGAATTGGGGTGCTTCTAGAAGAAGAAGAAGAAGAAGAGTTTGGATTTGATATCCCGCCTTTCACTCCCTTTTTTTTTAAGGAGTCTCAAAGCGGCTCACAATCTCCTTTCCCTTCCTCCCCCACAACAAACACTCTGTGAGGTGAGTGGGGCTGAGAGACTTCAGAGAAGTGTGACTGGCCCAAGGTCACCCAGCAGCTGCATGTGGAGGAGCGGGGAAGCGAACCTAGCTTCCATGTAACAAAAACAGAAGGAGGGGAAAGTGGTTGGATGTTGATGAGGCAGGATTTGTTTTAGCTGAAGAAATCATTTCATATTAACATTATATCTTGTAGTTTAACCTGGGACACTCAGGACTCTGAGGCCCATTTATATTTATTCTCCATAGGCAATGATTATTCTGCAGTATGGTGATACTGATCTGAGAGGCAGGAGGTCAGGAAAGGGCATTTTTGTAACAATGCCTGTCAAAAAGGATAAGGACCGTCCCCATCAGAGACAGTATAGAGACACACTGATATACCAAAAATATTGCACTTCAAACCCTACTCTATTTGCGAGGTTGGTTGTCAAAATTATCAAAAATCTGCAGATATCCTCAAAACCCAACCTTTGTTCTTATTCTGTTCTAGTTCAGGGGCTTTTAGCTCCCATGGCCGGTTCCAACACAGAGCTTCACACTAGAACGTTTGTGCACCATAACGAGCCTCTGTGGAGCTTCCTATCAACACCCCCTTTGCCATCACAGGGTCATTCCAGTCCAAGCAGAGTTACATTTGTGTGAAGAAATAATGCCAGAAAGCTTTGCACCTAGCTGATGTAGTTTTGACCTAGTTCATACAAAGTAGCAACTTAAGGTAAGTATCATAGGTGGGCCACAGGATTGTTGACTCTAGTTCTCACCTTTCTCAGCTTCTATTGCCTCGTTTAAGTAACGGCTTTCCTCCTGTATTCTTTCTTCTAAAGACCTTTTGCCCAAACCAAAGTTTCTGAGTGTTGATAAGGCAAATCGTCTTTGTTGTTTCCAGATGAGACCATTAGAGAAGACTATTCCTAGATGGGAAGAAGTAATAAGTACGTAGAGCAAGTAAGTAGATTTAGCAATCCTGTTAATTCCAAGATGGACTCCTCTTTGCTTTCCATTATTCTGCTTGCCTGCTCATGGCATGTTGGAAACACTGCAAGGCATTAGAAACTAGCCAATTTGTGCTGTTGGCTTTTATCTGGTTCTCTGAATTCTGCCGTTTGCTGTTACTGCTGTTTCATTGATGCTTTTTGTATGTTTCACTGTTTGGGTAGAATTTTTAATACAAATTTTATTTTGTCCTGTTAAACACTGTGGGAACTCTCGATAGAAAAGCAGCATTAAAAAAATACTGACAGGTGAAGAAGTCATGCAGTTAATATATTTTGTTCCTTCCTCTCCTTAGGACACTCAGGCATCCCCCCCCCTGGAATTAACTGGTTTAGATTTAAAATGGGGGTCCCACTCTAGCCCCTTCTGTAATTATTCATACCCTTCCTTTCCTCATGGTTAATAGATTTTTTTTTGGCTTGTGAACTGTAGTCCTTTTTCCAGGATTCCAGGATTTGCCCTACAAGTAGATAAATGACATCTACTTCTGCTTCATTGACTATGCAAAAGCCTTTGACTGTATTGACCACAGCAAACTATGGCAAGTTCTTAAAGAAATAGGAGTGCCTGATCACCTCACCTGTCTCCTGAGAAATCTCTATGTGGGACAAGAAGCTACAGTTAGAACTGGATATGGAACAACTGATTGGTTCAAAATTGGGAAAGGAGTATGGCAAGGCTGTATATTGTCTCCCTGCTTATTTAACTTATATGCAGAATTCATCATGCGAAAGGCTGGGCTGGATGAATCCCAAACCGGCATTAAGATTGCCGGAAGAAATATCAACAACCTCAGATATGCAGATGACACAACCTTGATGGCAGAAAGTGAGGAGGAATTAAAGAACCTTTTAATGAGGGTGGAAGAGGAGAGCGCAAAATATGGTCTGAAGCTCAACATCAAAAAACCGAAGATAATGGCCACTGGGCCCATCACCTCCTGGCAAATAGAAGAAATGGAGGCAGTGAGAGATTTTACTTTCTTGGGCTCCATGATCACTGTAGATGGTGACAGCAGTCACGAAATTAAAAGACGCCTTCTCCTTGAGAGAAAGGCGATGGCAAACCTAGACAGCATCTTAAAAAGCAGAGACATCACCTTACCAACAAAGGTCCGTATAGTTAAAGCCATGGTTTTCCCAGTAGTGATGTATGGAAGTAAGAGCTGGACCATCAAGAAGGCTGATCGCCGAAGAATTGATGCTTTTGAATTATGGTGCTGGGGGAGACTCTTGAGAGTCCCATGAACTGCAAAAAGATCAAACGCATCCATTCTTAAGGAAATCAGCCTTGAGTGCTCACTGGAAGGACAGATCGTGAAGCTGAGGCTCCAATACTTTGGCCACCTCATGAGAAGAGAAGACTCCCTGGAAAAGACCCTGATGCTGGGAAAGATGGAGGGCACAAGGAGAAGGGGGCGACAGACTACCAGATGGTTGGACAGTGTTCTTGAAGCTACAAACGTGAGTCTGACCAAACTACGGGAGGCAGTGGAAGACAGGGGTGCCTGGCGTGCTCTGGTCCATGGGGTCACGAAGAGTCGGACACGACTAAATGACTAAACAACAAGAACAACAGATAAATGACTATGAAGAAGATATTACCTGTTCCTTTCATGCTTAAGCACTAACTATTATTGCATCTCTACTAGTGATGGGACAGAAATTCAGTTCATCTTGAATTTAAATGTAACCTTACTTCAGTCTCACTTCCTGAAACAATGAGCAAACTGGAGTGTTACTGATGTGTAAGTATTGCAAACTGAAGAATGGAAAAATGAAGAACTGATTGAAAGAAAAACCGACAGATTCCTCCATCCATAATAATGCCAGGTTCTTATTTACAAGCTGTTTATCTTCAGTACTCAATACTGAATGGTGAGTTCAGTTAATCTAAACAGTTTAGTAGGTATACTTTTATGACACAGCTTACTACTACTGGTTTAAAGATGCAAGGAATGAAAAAGAAGATTAAGGAAAGATCTAACAATGAGTCCTGAATATTTAAACTTGAGGAATAATCTAAAAGGTTCCCCAATCAATGCAGACCATTAAAAATAAAAAATAAAAAGGAATTATTTAATTATCTAAATAATTGACAACATTAAAAGAAACTTACCAGATGTCCCAAATATTTCCTGGGTACCAGGTCTATTTGGTCGATCTACAAAGTTTTCACCCTGATGGACAAGAGCCTCTTTCACCAGATGCAATCCATTCACAACCACAAACCTCATGCTTCCAACCTGAAGACTGTAGACATTGCCGTATTTTTCTATAAGCTGGATGGAGATTGAGGAAGAATGTAAGAAATGATAGTTTTATTGCTTTATTGTTTGATGCCCAGCCACGCTTCCTCTGCGAGCCTCTCCAGCTTCTGTTTACACAGTGTGGCTTCGGAGCGGTCATAAAGCAATTAGCAGAATTACACAGCGCCTGTGTGTCAAAAGGGCAGTAAATCAGTCCAGACGGTTCTTCTGTCCTTATATCTCTTTATTGGAAACAAAATAGTGCATTTACAATCCACAACAGCCATCCGTGTTAAGCTGCATTTTCTCTGCCTCCTCTCTCTCCTTACAGCGGCTAAACTGAATGCTTTCGATTTCCACTCAGTTCACAACATTCCAAGCTGCTTTCGTCATGTCCTGGCTTACTTCCCTTGTAAGCCTGTCCCCTCAAGCACGAGGCATAGGTTAACACTTCACTACACCCAACAAGCCTTTCTATTATATATTATATATTATATATTATATATTATATATTATATATTATATATTATATATTATATATTATATATTATATATTATATATTATATATTATATATTATATATTATATATTATATATTATATATTAATTTGTCTGCTTGGTGCTTCTTGAATGCCTATATGGAAGAAGGGAACTTTGATTGCCATCAAATATATGGGGGACATCAGAAATGCCAAAATGGTTTCCGGGGTCTATACATGGACAGGCCCCCTCCATCCTCCACCTGCAATGTATTCACAATGGTATCACTTCTGGAAACCATATTCTGGGAACAAACAAAAAGAAAGGCATTTTTCTTGGTGCCCCACATATGGGCTCCTCGCAGACATGAGGCTGACTTCTCTCAGAATCAGGATGCTAAACCTGGAAGCATCTCAACCTGCTTCTCCAGCCAGGGTCTTACACTCCTTTCCAGTGCAATGTAGGGGCATATTTTGGTAGTATGGCACCCTGAGAGTGACCAAAATCTGGCACACATAAATGGATCTTCACAATGATCGATCCTCTCAATTCTTTGCTCGCTTGGCTCAGTGACCTATGCCAGGGAACCACTTGCACCACCCCAAATCTGGCACAGCAGTGTAGTATTTAATTCATGCCATAGGTTTTTCCTTCATCCTTACCTTTTGTAATGAAATGTGAGGCTTCTTGAAATCCACATGTAGCATATTACCCAGCAAAGGAAGAGGCATGGGCCCTGGGGGGTAATTCCTTGGGCGAATATTTCTCTTGTAATCAGCAAGAAGTAGAAATGTAGCCAGAAACACCAGAACGACCTGCAAGGACAAGGTCTCCCAGAGGACAGAGAGCAACTGGAGCAGCATCTTCAAACCCACCTAGGTGTTCCTTTTGCAGATTGGCCTGCTGTCTGCTGAGGGAAACCCGAATCTGATCCCACTAGAGCAGCCACACCTGTGTTCTTGGCTAATGCGCCTGTAGGAAATGAGAACAAAGTCTGCCTATATTACTGTACATCATGCCCATAAAGAGGCAGGAAATGACCTAATGAATGATTCCACCAAGCAGGAAAAAGAGAGTGGGGAAGAGCAGCAATCGGAATTAAAATATTTCCTTCCTATTTTCACTTCTTTGGAACAGCAAAGGTTAATTTCCTTCATGACATTTCCAAGAAGGGTTTTCTCCCCGTGCAAATCAAAGCACTGTCAATAAAGAAAATAAAAACTTACACTAAGCAGGATGCCTTCTGCTCCTGAAAGGTTTGGATCAGGGGTAGTTCCAGCAACTCTGACCTCTAGCTAGAGGCCAGAGGAGTCTATCTGCTCACCTTCTGTTCAATATTGCATAGATTATATTTTGTTTTGGCAACAGTACGACTAGATCTGGGACTGGGAACCAGCACCTCTCCTGATATTTTCGGTCTCCAACTCCCAGCAGCCCCAGCCAGTATGGCCAATAGACAGGGATGATGGGAGAAGGATCATTCAGAGGGCCAGAGCCCTCTAGTACTAGGCAGTTTTAGCCAGCAGCAGACCATGCAGAAGGGAAGAGATTGATGCAATGCAAATGCATTGCCAAGAGACCAGATTGGCTCCGTCACTGCAGTGTTGCTTCTCTCCCTCCCATAAGCAGCAGCAACTCAGCTCTTGTGAGTTCCATTGAGCGCTACCATATCATGTAGTACTAGTCTTAGCCAGGGCTTTTTTCCCCCAGCCAGAACTCACCAGAACTCAGTTCCGGCACCTTTCATACAGAGGTGTAGGAAGGTCAGGTGGTACCTGGTGCGGAACATTTATTGTCAACCCCCCCCCCCCAATGATTGATTGATTGATTTTTAGCTGCAGAAATGGTTTTACGTTATATCATGTTTTCTTACAAAGGAATGTGGATTCTGAGCCTCTGATAACAAGTAGGCGACTATAGACAGATACTTATATCTACAGGATGGATTGTGTTATTTTATTTATATTTATTGTTTATTTATTTAATAAAATTTATTTTTAAAAACATGCAAAGTGGTTTACCAAAACAAAAAACCACTACAGCAGTAAAATCAAGAAAAATTAACAATCCTACTTTAAAACATACAAAAGCTAAAATATCAAGAATAAAATTACTTCAACTTCCTAAGCATCTAGGTATGCTTGCCTAAAGAATAATGCTTTTAGCAGGTGGCCGAAAAAAGTCTAGCAAAGGAATGTGCTTTGTTGAAATTTCAGCCTTCACGACACAGGAAAATGGCCAAGTAAACAGCCATTGTCGTGGAGGAGGGTCAAGATATTAACTGACATGCATGAAATTTCATATGGAGCTATATAATCCCATGTGTAGTAAGACAGGACCTTTGGAGCAGGCATTTTTTTTAAAAAAAAGTTTTTTATGAACTGCCCTAGTAGGGCAGTAATTGTTCCTTGATCATTTGTCACCCCCCTCCATGATGGCACCTGGGGTGACCCGCCCCCTGCCCCCCCTTCCTATGCCCCTGCTTTCATGTGGGCCCCATTGCCATTATAAGAGAACAAGGGAGGTGTTGATGGTGAGTTCTGGCACTTCCTTTTTCTAGAAAAATAGCACTGGCCTTAATTTTGGTCCTGCATCTTTAATACAAGAATGTGCATACTGTACTGTGCTAGTCCCGGGGGGAAGGTTACCGTTATCGTAGTCAAAGATCAGTCCTGAGTCACTAGCCTGGAAACAGTTCACAAGGAGCGAGGCGAGGTCCGAAGCAGGAAGCCGGGCGGGGACAGGAACACTGGAAGGTCAGAAGTAGGGAGCCGGGCGAGGAACAGGAACACTGGAAGGTCAGGTCTGGGTCCGGGTAGGAGCAGGTACTCAACGACGACATTGCTCCCGCAACCTGGGACTGGGCTGACTGGCCTTTATCTTCTCTGAGGCCAGGGGCGGTCCCGGCCCCCAGGTCCTGCATCTTCTGGCCTTAAGGCGAGCACTCCTCCTGGGAGAAACCAGTTCCCTTCGCCTCTCTGCCCTGAGCCTCTGCAGTTCAGGAGAGGCTGAAGGGTTAATGGACCCAGGGGGAGACTCACCTGTAGGCACTGAGTCCTCAACCACCTCCGGAGCCAGAGTGGATTCACCTGGTGCCTGCTCCTGAGGATCCGGCACAGGTGCAGGCGCTTCAGACTCAAGGCCCTGCCCCAGTTCAGCCGGCCCTGGAGGCGGGGACTCCTGTGCAGGCTGGGATTCCTCCGGTTCAGCCTCTGAATCGGAATCCCAGGCCATCACATGTACTTATAATCATCAGATGGACATGTGGAATGGTGCCCATAATGGAGTTGAGGGGCAAGGAGCCCTTAATTGTTATGCCCCTAGGTGTCTTGGTATGCAATGCGGGTGAGAAATGGAGGACAAATGGCTGCAAACTACAAAAGCATGGACTTCTGCTGGGGGAGGTCACCCAGTCACTAAAATGTTGCTGTGGAAACCAGAGGCCCTAATCTGTTTGGGCCCAGAGGCACTTCTGAAACTATTTAGGACACCACAAAATACCCATTTCACAGAACAAATAATAGTGAAGCTCAGAAATACTTCTTCCCAGAGCAAAGCAAACCACTTACACCCACGCAAAGCAAATAAACCAGACCCTAAAAGCAATAATAATAATAATAATAATAATAATAATAATAATAATGATGAAATCCCCACTTCCAACCAAACAACATCAGAGGCTTGTACAAGAACTTTCTTGGGGGGCCCATATGTCAATTAACTTCAGGTGCATTGTTTATGTAAGCTGTAAACCATATACACTGATAGGTCCTTTAAATTTTGAATACAGTGGTGCCTCGCAAGACGAAATTAATTCGTTCCGCAATTCTCTTCGTCTTGCGGGTTTTTCGTCTTGCGATGCACGGTTTCCCATAGGAATGCATTGAAAATCAATTAATGCGTTCCTAGGGAAACCACCTTCAGGCCAGGTCCGGGGACAGTCTGTCCCCGGACCTCTTCTGAAGGCTGGGGGGGGGGGGACAAGGGCTTTTCTTCCCACCCCCAGCATTTTAAAAAACCCTGGGACAGCGGAGGACTTCTCCGCTGTCCGGGGCGATTTAAAAGCCGCTGGGAAGGCAGGCAGGGGGGAGCAAAGACTTTCGCCCCCTGCCCGCCTTCAGAAGGTGTTCCCACCCCCCCCCCCCGCCCGGCTTCGCAGCAGCGCTACGAAGCCCGGCAGCTGGGGCAGCTGTTCCCGCCCCCCTCCCCCCTTCGGAACATCGTTCCGAAGTGGGGCGGCTGGGGCAGCTGTTCCCGCCCCCCTCCCCCCTTCGGAACATCGTTCCGAAGCGGGGCGGCTGGGGCAGCTGTTCCCGCCCCCACCTCCCCCCTTCGGAACATCGTTCCGAAGCGGGGCGGATGGGGCAGCTGTTCCCGCCCCACCTCCCCCCTTCGGAACATCGTTCCGAAGCGGGGCGGATGGGGCAGATGTTCCCGCCCCACCTCCCCCCTTCGGAACATCGTTCCGAAGCGGGGCGGATGGGGCAGATGTTCCCGCCCCACCTCCCCCCTTCGGAACATCGTTCCGAAGCGGGGCGGATGGGGCAGATGTTCCCGCCCCACCTCCCCCCTTCGGAACATCGTTCCGAAGCGGGGCGGATGGGGCAGATGTTCCCGCCCCACCTCCCCCCTTCGGAACATCGTTCCGAAGCGGGGCGGATGGGGCAGATGTTCCCGCCCCACCTCCCCCCTTCGGAACATCGTTCCGAAGCGGGGCGGCTGGGGCAGATGTTCCCGCCCCACCTCCCCCCTTCGGAACATCGTTCCGAAGCGGGGCGGCTGGGGCAGATGTTCCCGCCCCACCTCCCCCCTTCGGAACATCGTTCCGAAGCGGGGCGGCTGGGGCAGATGTTCCCGCCCCCCGCTTCGGAACAGCGTTTTAAAATGCTGGGGGTCGGCAGCGAACGCTTTGCTCCCGCCCGCCAGCATTTTAAGATCGCCCGGGGCAGGCGGGGGGGGGGAAGGCAGGCGGGGGGGAGCAAAGACTTTTGCCCCCCGCCGGCCTTCAGAAGAGGTCCTCTTCTGAAGGCCGGCTGTGGGCGAAAGTCTTTGCTCCCGACCGCCAGCATTTCCCTATGGGCTTTCGTCTTGCGATGCAAGCCCATAGGGAAATTCGTCTTGCGAAGCGCCTCCAAAACAGAAAACCCTTTCGTCTTGCGGGTTTTCCGTCTTGCGAGGCATTCGTCTTGCGGGGTACCACTGTATTCTGTTGCCAAAGGGTTGATGGTTATGACTGTGTAAACATGTTGTCAATGGGATTTTTAATCTACTTTCCTGATCAGTTAGTTCCAAGGAGGAAATTAAATCTTGATTATACAAGAAAAGTAAAACTTTTTTAAAAAAACATATACAGTAGATCTTCATTGAGTCTTTACGCTATATCATATCAAGGTCATTACTCAACCATAAAATATTACTACAAATAAACAAACTACCAAAAAAGATAATCCAGATCATAGCATGGTAAGATACGAAACACGACAACAGAGTTAATATAAACAAAAGCAGCACTTGAATATTTAGTTGTCTTCCTCGTCTGTTGCGTTCTTGCAAAATTTCTGGAAAACAATTTAAGTATTTCCCTTTGGACATCAGGATATCTACACTGATTTATATATTGTTGAAAGTATCCAGCTATGCCCTGTCCATCTTTATGCTCAAACAAAAGGAAACACAATGGGGGACTTCCGCTTTTACCACAGCTGCAACAGTGTGAGCTCTGACTGCAGTAAGCAGGTCAGGGCATACACCGGTACTGTGAGGGGCAATGTTTGGCTAAACGACCCCTGAAAAGGCTTGGAAGGAAGCTCAAGTCAAAAGGAACTTCAGCAGTGTCTTTTTGGAGTCCCGGCACCCCTCGCCAAAAGAAAAAGAAAACTGCTGAGGTGGGGGAGAATCCAGGCACAAAGAACATCAAACAGGCCGGTGAAAAGCCTCACATCACTGAAGCAGCGACAAGATGGTAAAATCTCTATTTCTATATTAAAATAAACGTAAAGTGGTGGCAGCAGCAATAAAACCTAAAAGGAAATAAGATGAAGGGGAAAAAGGGAACTCAGGGTGGGGGAAAACCCTCATGGAGTGAGTAAACCCAAAACAAAATAAAGAGTAAAAATAGCGGCGGAGAAGTAATGCTACCACAAAAGTAAAGGGAAGACAGAAGAATGGGAAAAGATATGGAGAGAGTGTAAAGAAATCACTCAGATTGCAATCAAACTATTTGAAAAGCACACTATCTGAAACGGACTTACTACAAAGTGCAAATTAGTGCAGGCTGCCTGTTGTTGGAGCTGGGTGGAGTGAAGCAGCTGCTTTGAAGCTGGATTTCCTTGAAGGAAAGATAAGGGCAAAGGAATAAGGAACGCTGTGGGGGAAAGGAGGGGAATTTAACAGATAAGATGGCGTCGAGGGTCTGAAGAAGCTGAGTAATCATCAAGAAGGAGGAAGGAGGAGGAAGTGCCGAAGACAAAATAGTAAAAGAGAGGATTAAAGGAGGGCAGAAGCTGGCAAATTGAGTAAATAAGAACACAGTGACACCCAGTGGACAAAGTAGGAAAAGCAGTAATAAAGGAAAATTGAAGTAATAGAAGGACATCTGGTGGTTGAAAAAGAGAACGCAAAATGTCTCATGCAATTAAAAAACAGATGGCTGGAACTGGAAGTCAACAGCAACAACTAAGAAGAAACTCAGGCCTTGAAGAAATGGATTTGAAGGAGCTTATTATTAGTTTGAAATTGGACGTGGGAGGATTGAGAAAAGAGTTGGAAGAAAAAATCAACACAATTGATGGGAAATTAGAAAAATTAGAAAACACAATAAAAAAATGAAAAAGAAAATGAAGAAATAAAGAAAAAATTAACAGAAGTCTTAGAAGGAATGAAGGAGACAGATAAGAAAATACAAGAAATTAAGAATAAAAATCAACAAATGGAAGAGATGGTGAAGAAAATTAGCAAAGAACAAAGGGAACAAAGAAAAGAAATGGCCAAATTGAAAAAGGAGATGTAGGAACAAAAAGCAATCCAGGAAGCTACTGGGGATGCGCTAGGAATGATACAGATGCAGATTAAAGAGAAGACCTTGAGATTCAGGAATGTTCCAGAAGAGGAGAAGGAGGATATTTGGAAGAAGATGACTGAAACTTTAGCAAAGTGGCTACATTTACAGGAAAAAGACATAATAGAACAGACAGAGAAAATCTTCAGAGTGAACTCAAGGAAAGCAAAAATGAACAAATGGCTGGCAGACTGCATCATTGTATTCACATCAAATTGGATGAAAGATAAGATCCTCCAAGCAAAGAGTAAGAACAAATTAACCATAGATGGAAAGGAAATAATAATTTTACGAGAAGTCCCACCCAGGTTGATAAAAAAGAGACAGCAATTCCAATTTCTAACAAAAGCACTAAAGGCCAAATCAATATCCTTCAGATGGGAATACCCAGTGGGGATTTCTTTCAATTTCAAAGGAAAAAGAAGACAATTTGAGACATTTGAGGAAGCAGATATGTTTTGGAGGAAGTATCGAGGAGAATTAGGAGGAGGGAAATGAGGAAGAAAGAAAGGGAGAGCTATTGGATGAGGTGGAAGAAGAAGAAAGAGCTCAGCAAAGGGTGGAAGGATAAAGAACTATGCCAGTGGTAAATAATCAGACCAATAGCTATTAAAAAATCCTTCTCCTTCACCACTGCAGATAATTTAAACTCTTTCTACTAACTTTATAATTTTTTAACTAACAAAGAATGAAATTCAAATTGTTATCTTGGAACGTAAATGGTCTAAACAATAGGAGGAAGAGGCAGAAAACAGAACGTATCTTAGAGAAGCAGAAGTGGGACCTTGCTTGTTTACAAGAAACCCACATCAATACTAAGAATAAAAGATTATTGGTAAAACCAAAGTTAGGGGAAGAATTCATCGCATGTGATGTAAGAAAAAAGAGGGGGGTTGTAATGTATGTTAAAAGCAAATACGAACCAGAATTGTTATATGAAGATAAAGAGGGGAGGATTGTAATAGTCAAAATATCACTAGAGGGGGAACCAATTGTGGTAGCGGGAATCTATGGATCAAATAAAAGAAAATCAGAATTTTATGTTAAAGTAAGATCACTATTAATGGAATATATAGATATGAAAATTATTGTGTTAGGGGATTTAAATGGAGTAATGGAACCAGAATTGGATAGATTGCAGAAGAAGAGGGGGGGAAATGAAGGGAAGCTGCCAAAAAGCTTTGTGGAAATGGTAAAGATTTTTGATTTAGTGGATATATGGAGATATAAATATCCTGTTGAAAAGGAGTTCACATATTTCTCAGAACCAAAAAATTTGTATAGTTGAATCGATAGTATATGGATTACTAAGGATATGACAATTGAAGCAGAGAATGCCGAAATATTACCAAAAACTCTTACAGATCACAATCCAGTATCATTAACTCTTAAAGGAAAAGAGGAGAAAAGGGAAAAAAAGGTGGAGAATGAATGTTTTCTTATTAAAAAACCAAAAAGTAATACAAGGAGCCAGAAAGTTGATGAAGGAATATTTTGAAAACAATTGAAGGAAAGGGACAGATGTTAAAACAGTGTGGGATGCTGGGAAGGCAGTTATTAGGGGATATTTTATACAACAAAACTCAATAGCATATAAGAATAAAGAAAAAAAGAAAAGGGAGCTTTTAGAAGAAATTAAAAGGAAGGAAAAATTGGCCTATGCAAGCAAAAATAAAGAGAGATTAAATTAGGAAATTAAATTACTGAGAGTAGAATATAATAAAATTATAGAACAGGAGGTAGAACAACAAATCAAATTTTGGAAATATAAAAATTTTGAATGGGCAAATAAACCAGGCAAGATCCTTGCCTGGCAATTAAAAAAACAAAGAAAAGAAAAATTAATAAATAAAATAAAAGTAGAAGAGAGGACAATAAGGGATATGACACAAATTAAAAAAGAATTTGAAAAATATTACAAAAAATTATATCAAAAAGATAAACAGTAAGAACATTGTTCTTTAAAACCCGATTTGAATCACGACAGGTTCAATTGTGCCAAGCTTGGGGTAAGCAGTAAATCCTGTTGCATTATTCTAGAATTTTTTATAAACATCTTCTCCCCCAAAGCATTGGACATCCCAAACAATTCCACAAATGTTTTCATGGAAATCTGTCAGGGAACTGCCATCAGTGCCGGAGGGAGAGAGCAAAAGCCACAGGGATTATAGAGAGCGTCCAGGGATCAGGAGAAGCAGCTCATCTGATGGGGAAGAGAATCAGCATAGCACCAGTGGAGAGGGGGTGCAGGAGCCGGCAGTGGCGAGGCGGTCCCATGACTCCTTGCCTGGGACAAGCGGGGAGGGAAAGGGTCCTCCGCTGCCCACACCCACTTTGCGCAGAAGGCTTTCGTGCAGAGAGGGAAGGCAGAGACTGGGCGTCAAAGAGCTTCTTTACTGGAAGAAGTTTAAGAAATGCCCACTCACGGATTCTGCCAGCGACTGAGTCAGCCACAGGTGAGTGGCGCTCCGGACAGATAAAGTTTACTTTGGCAGCCCAGCCAGGTGTTTGCAACCAGCCAGGGAGATATTTGCCTGCTTGTGCACGAGCAACCCCTATAAAACATTACAAAATCACTTTACAAACTCAGTTTTCACCTTGTTATTGACTTTGTTTATTCAATCAGAACAGAAATGCATTTGAAAAACAATAAAACCTATGGAATATTCACCATCCACAATCCAGCTCAGAGTTGTATGCTTAACCCACCAATATTACTATATGTATATGCACATTTAGAGACGCGGGCGGCGCTGTGGGTTAAACCACAAAGCCTAGGACTTGCCGATTAGAAGGTCAGTGGTTCAAATCCCCGCAGCGGGGTGAGCTCCTGTTGCTCGGTTCCTGCTCCTGCCAACCTAGCAGTTTGAAAGCACATCAAAGTGCAAGTAGATAAATAGGTACCGCTCCAGCAGGAAGGTAAATGGCGTTTCCGTGCGCTGCTCTGGTTCGCCAGAAGCGGCTTAGTCATGCAGGCCACAAGACCCGGAAGCTGTACGCCAGCACCCTCGGCCAATAAAGCGAGATGAGCACCGCAACCCCAGAGTCGGTCACGACTGGACCTAATGGTCAGGGGTCCCTTTATCTTTATAAGCACATTTAAACACTGCCTTGAGAGTGGGGCCAACAATACAGGTAACAAGGGAGAGTTCTTGTACGTTCATTAAGATGCATTGATGCAGCTAACATATTAAGCTCTTTGCATGATCGCAATGAACAAAATGTGCCTTGTAACACTTTCTAATTTTGTAAACATAGGCAGGAATTCCATTAGAGCTAGATCTTGAGTTGTGAGCACACCCTTTTCTATAAACAAACCGATGCCCTTTTCCCACTGCAGCCAGAACAAGCTTCTGTTCTGTCAGACCCAGAAGCTCCTAAGGATCCACAGTTGTTGTTTTCAATTGATAATAACAAACAAAACATGTGTAACAAAACTTGGCTAGGAACTTAGTCCTGGTACTACTGGCTGATGCATATAAGACAAGAAGAGGTAAGGTGTAGAAAGAACAATCTGGAAAAGCAAGATCTAAAGATCTAAAGTGTTTAGGTATAACACGAGTGCATAATGGACATTGAAGACTGCTCCCTGTTGTCAGGAAACAAATTCAACAGATGGAAATCCTGCAGCAACATGACTTACCAGCTGCTCTCTTCAGTGACGGGAACCAGTTAGAGCTGCACAGGAAGACCTATTCAGTAGGCTCTTTAGAAGAGAGCCAGAGGAAGCCCACAGTGTCTTGGGGCCCTGGCCTTGATTCTGACCTTCCTTTACAAAGGGTGAAATCAAGCTATTTGTTCCCTCTCCCGAGAGGGGAGAGAGAGAAACAAGCAAGACCTTTCCCCCTGTTTTGAGCCAATGAGCAAACTGCAAGTTTTGGACACAAGCTGATAGAAGCAGCCCAGGGTCCTAAAGACCTTCTGATTCCTGCTTTTCTATCCAGCTTCTTGTCTTGCTGTTCACTTTTCATAGCAGCTGGGAAGCATCTGGCACAGGTATGCCCTTGAAATTATTTTGTGCAAATAGTGGGTGGGTGGGTGGCAAAAGCAAAGTGTTCTGCTTAAGTCCAGGCACTCAAAGATCCCTATATAGCAAATTCTAAGTACAATGTACACATCTTTACTCAGATGTAATTCTCATAATGTTTAATGGGGCTTTGTCTCAGGTAAATCAAATTATAGTAGTCAGGGTAGATTAAGAACAGTTGAAGCATCAGAACTGTAAATTGGTACCTCAGGTTAAGTACTTAATTCATTCCGGAGGTCCGTACTTAACCTGAAACTGTTCTTAACCTGAAGCACCACTTTAGCTAATGGAGCCTCCTGTTGCTGCTGTGCCGCCGGAGCACGATTTCTGTTCTTATCCTGAAGCAAAGTTCTTAACCTGAAGCACTATTTCTGGGTTAGTGGAGTCTTTAACCTGAAGCGTATGTAACCTGAGGTACCACTGTCCTAAATAGTGCTGCTCCTTTGTTCTCCCTCCTTCCTCCCAATCAAATGAAACTTCCCTGCCTGGTTACTCAGACGTAAGTCCCAATGTACTCAATGAGGAGGACTCTCAGGTAATGTGTATAGGCTTACAGACTCCATCTTAAGGGGGCATGGGTTCATTTACAGTCTGTTTTAGCTATGTGCTGCTGCTGTTGCATTCCTATGGTGTCATTCTTGGTTTTTTATTGCTTACTTTTGTTTTTAGGATTTACATAGACACCAATGCTGTATTTACAAATTATTGGGGGTTAGATGGAAATGCTGAACTATAACTGGCAGCTATAAAATTATTACATAAAATAATTTTGAAAATAATGGGGTGGGGGAGAGACCCCCGTACCAAGGACAGGGAATGGGGACTCTGGAGCCTCATCAATGGATCATTATGATCTGCATACAAAATCACCTGAAATGTGATTTCCCGGGAAATGTTGCTCTCTCAGGGGTAAACTACAACTCGCAAAATTACTACAGTTCCCCAGATACATTGAGAGGGCAAGTCTGTTTTGAATGTGCTTTAAAGATACATGCTGCAATCCCAACCCTACTTACCTGGGTTAAGCCCTAATGAATTCTGGCTAAACATAATTAGGATTATGAGGTAAAATTAGGATTTGGAGATAAAATTGGTAATGATATATTGGGCTAAAGATATTGGACATAGCATACAATTAGAAGATTGGGAGAGGTTATGGAATGAAGGTATTACCATATTTTTCGCCCTATATGGCGCACTGGCCCATAGGACGCACCTCGTTTTTTTTGGGGGGGGGGGAAATGAATAAAAAGAATTTATTTCCCCCCCAGCCTCCAGAACAGGCTGCTATCCGCAAGCCTTGCGAGCCCGCAGGAACTCCCCCAGGCTCGCAAGGCTTGCGCAGAGCTTACTAAAGCCTGCATTCACCCCATAGGACGCACACACATTTCCCCTTCATTTTTGGAGGGGAAAAAGTGCATCCTATAGGGCGAAAAATACGGTAATTTTACAGTATGTAATACGCTTAAAGAAAATGTTATGAAAATGATGTATAGGTGGTATTAACTGGTATTTAATGCCAGTTAAATTGGCCAAAATGTAAGGAAAAAGAAGGTACTTTTTACCATATGTGGTGGACGTGTAAAGAGGTAAAAGCTTTCTGGGAAATGATATATAAAATGAGCTAAAGAAAATGTTTAAAAACACTTTTGTTAAAAAACCAGAAGCTTCCAGAGCTTGACTTCCAGAGCAGCGAGCTAGAGAGACGGGTGGAGATCCGCGCTCCTGCAATCTCAAGGCGGACCTGGTGCCAGAGAGGGAAAAATGAGGGACTAGGCGTAGGTCACCTCGATCTGGGGGGGGGGGAGCTGAGGGCGGAAGCCTAAGGCAGCGCAAAAGAAGAGGTTTCCCAATATTATAGAACAAAGAAAACTGATATAGAAAGACGAGGGGAAGACCTTTGCGCAAAGAGGCAAGACCACTCTCTGGTACAAACGCCCCAATTCCCCGGCACGGCTGCGCTGAACTCTCCTATAAAAAGGAGACTGTGAAAAGCAAATGCCTCCCCTGTAAAATAATTGAAAGAAAAGGAAATAATTGGAAAACCTCTGCCTGTTCAGTGGAGGGAGGGGGAGGCAGAAAGAAAGTTTGTGGACAGAACTACAGAACTGAACAGACAACAGAGAAGGGGGCCGTGCGCATAGGCGCCGACTCCATGGGGCTTGAGGGGGCCCGAGCCCCCTCAAAAATTCGTTTGGGGGGGCTCCGCCCCCCCAATAATCTCCGGCGCCCCTCCAGCAGAGCGCCATCGCCGCCCCTCCCCCAGCCCAAAATGCACAGGGTCGGGCTGCATGCCTCCTGCCCTCCCTCCCGAGCAAAAGCTCCACCCAATTTCCTTCGGAGCTGATTAATAGGCGCAGCACGCTCTCCCCTATTCTCTCACGAGGAGGCGGCGCCACTTTATTTGCATATTCATGAGCTTATTTATTATTCATGAGCTTTCCCGCCCCCCCCCAATATTTTTTATAAGTCCGCGTCCCTGGCCGTGCGCCTCATGCGAAAACCCTCTGCTAATAATTGCACAAGGTGTTTTAAGAAAAGCGTGTCTAGATACACCAGATTGAGCAAAAATAACGAACTGAAACTAGAAATAAGGAAAAACTAGAAGAGTAAACTATTGGAGGACTTTATAATGGACTAAAAACTGTAGTGAAAATAAACGACTAAAAAACAGACCTGCTGAGGAAAAACAACTTGAGAAATCTGACATACCTGTGTGGGAGAAGGGAAAGAAAAGTGTGGAGGTGTGCTGAGTCATGGGGACCCTCTGCCATTGACGGAGACTGCTAGAAACAGGGACAGGAAGAGAAGACGAAGAGGAGTCCTTAAAGATCCCAGAGACAGTTTCTAAAGTCTCCGGAGAGAGAAAGACAGGGAAGGAAAGAAGATACAATGACATGTGTGGCTGTTAAAAGCAATTACAACCAGAAGAATACACTAATAGAGACTACAGCACCACCTATTGGATATAAATAGAAAGACAAGAATAATTTTAAAATTCACCACAGATGGTACTTAACTCCTGACAGATTGTCAAAAATAAATAAAAGGAACAACGACAAATGTTGGAAATGTAACAGAACAGAGGAAAGCATCCCAACAAAAAGAGAATGGTTGGGGGAACTTTGCGAGTACCTGGAATTAGCAAAATTGACAGATATAATAAGGAGAAAATCCAAAACTATGGTTCTGAAGCAATGGGAGTACTTAAATGATTATTTACAAAACCAGGGCTCAACTACAAAAATCTGGTTGTGTTTAGAATAATCTTGTGCGTAATATAAAAAAATACAAAGTGAGACATTAAGGAAATCCAAAGGGAAAATATGAAAAACAGAGGCTCTGAAGAACGGATTATTAAAAACGCGTGAGGTAAATGGTGGAAGTCTATTTCTTTTTTCCCCTTTTTCTTTCTTTCTTTTCTTTTCTTTTTTCTGTTTTTTTTTCTTCAAAAGAAACAATTTATTTGAGGTGGATAGGGACAAGATGAAATTATACAATTGAATATAAAGGTAGATGGGAGACAGCTATGTATTGTGAGTGCTTATCTACTTTTGAAAATTTTCACATATGATTTTTTCTTTTACTTCTTTGTTCTTTGTTCTTTTTTCTGATATCTTATACGTCATTTCAATGTGTTATCATGAATAGCATTTTATAGAGGTAGAAATAACTGTAAATATGAAAAAAGACAAAATATTCTTTAATTCTTTTTCCTTGGTTAGATGTATTTTCTTTTTCTTTTGTATTTTCTTTTGTTGTAAATATGTATATTTTTTTAATTTGTACTGAATAAAAATCTATTAAAAAAAAAGAACCCTCCCCCCCAAAATAAATAAATAACCAGAAGCTTTTTTTATTAGGTATAGTAGGTAGAGAGATACCGAGACAAGATTAAAAATTGTTCTTATATGCAACAACTGTGGCAAGAATTTTGTTTGCCCAAAGATGGAAACAACAGGAGCTACCAACAAAAGAAGAGTGGCAGATGAAGTTGATGGGCTTTGCAGAACTGGCAAAACTGACAGGAAGAATCTGGAACCTGCAAGACCAAGCATTCCAAAGGAACACATTTATATTATATCTGAAAGACAACTGTAAGCAATTAACATTATTAGCAGGGTTATTTGGAGATTTGTAAGATGAAACTGCTACCTATTCAGGTTGAGTAATGCAATATTTTAGGTAATGATATAACAACGATAGGAAACGAAGTGAAATGCAAAGATGTAAAGTTTAATTTTATAAACCATCAGATGGGAGGGAGGGAAGTCGTTAGGCTCAGTTGAGCCAAAAAGATAAAATAAGAGGGTACGATGTTACATAATGTGATTGTATGTAAAACCAATAAAAATCATTAAAAAAAACATAATTAGGATTAAGCCTCAGGTGTGCTTCTATCCCACAAACTAATAATACTTTTTAAAGAATGCTATAAGATGGGTCCCCTTAGCGAGACAATGTGCATATCTGGTATGGCAGGGAAGACAATGTCACACCCATCCTAAATTCACGGCTTAATGTCTCATTCTTTGGAGCCTGGAATGTGAACTTCTGAATTAGGGCAGTGAAGAAAATGAAGAGCTCAGTCCTCGCCAACTGCTCTCCAAGACAAACTCGCTTTCCTAGAAGAGGGGGAGAAAGAGACTGTTTCAGTAGAAAGCTTTTGCTACAGTAAACTTCTCCTTTTGTAACTAGTTGTTGCTAAAGCTGTAGTGACAGAGGCCTGTTTAAAACGACACTGGTGGACCAGGAAGCCAAATACCTATAAACATTCTGTTGTTTCAAAATGAAGAAACCAGTCCTATCTATTTCCTCATCCCCTCAAAAAACCACACGGCTCAGTGAGGAGTGGGAAGAGAGCATGCCAACACTGTATTGTGTAACATCACACCTCCTATGGCAGCCATTTGTGTCTTACACACAGAGCACTTCCTCAGAATGCCAGATATGACCACTGGCTTCAATAGGGTGGGGACCCCTACAGTGCACAACTATTTTAGCAATACACCAGACTTCCCCCAACCAAGCCATTATCATGTAGTCACTGTTGCAATTCTAATGAGCCACGCATCAACTTTTGTTACCTGCAGAGAATGGCAGAAACGCTTCCCTTTTCCTGAACTGACCATTCTCTAGGAAATGACCAGGATTAAACACATTGGGTGTTTCCCACTCATCCTCATCAAACAGCAGTGAGGTCAAGTACTAAGCCTCCTAGATCCAAGTCCAACTCAGAAAAAATGTTTTGAATGGGATATTTTTTATGGGTCTACATCTATGACAAATCTTATTAGTTTACTTTTGTTTAAAGATGCAAGAAATGCAAAAGTGAATTAAGATAAGGTTACCACATTTTTTTTCAATGAATCCGGGGACACTTTAAATAAATACATACATACTACACGTTCAGGATGTTGATGCTGCAGTGATGGCAGTAGGAGAGGGGCGGCCGCCACCTTGACCTCAACCACCACGTTTCCCCTTCCTCCGATGCTTCTATCGCCTTTCTCCATGAGCCTGGGCAGCCCCTTAGTTGTTGGTTCTTTGGTGGTGGGGCTGGGTGGGTGGGTGGGGAAGTGGTGCACTTTGGGTCAGTCATAGAAGGTGGAGAAGGAGGGCCGAGAGCGGCAGCGGTGTGGCTCGGGCAGCGTGATGCCTCCATTCCCATCGGAGCAGCCCCAATCCCATACCTACTTATATGCAAGCAGGAGGGGGCAGGGATCCCTTAGCTGGGAAGGGAGGCTTCCCGTTGCCTAACTGAGAGATCCCTGCCCCCTCCTGCTTGCACGCAAGCTCTGATAGGCAGCGTGAAGCCTCCCTTCCCAGATGTTGGGAGGCTGCTCCTATAGGCTGCGTTTCCCGGGGACATTAGATGAAATCTGGGGACATTCTGGGGATGGAATTTGTTGAGGGACTTATTCACAAATCTGGGGACTGTCTGGTAACCCTAATTTAAGAAAATATCTAATAATCTAAAAGGTTGTACAATCAGTGCATTTAATTAAAAAAGCAATTTTAATCATCTAAATCATTGACCATAGTAAAGGAAACTTACTAAATGACCCAAATATCTTATCAAGAACAGGATATTGGTCGATCTACAAAATATTCTCCCTGATGGACAAGAGCCTCTTTCACCAGGTGCAATCCATTCACAACCACAATCCTTATGTTTCCAGTCCGAAGGCCGAATACATTGCCATATTTTTCTGCAAGCTGAATGGAGACAGTAAGGTGAATAAGTTTTATTGTACTAGCCAAAGTCCATGACAAAATACTATCAGAAGATGTATCAACATAACTATGTAATTGTATATTTGTATAATTGTATATCAACATAACTATGTAATTGTATTGTAAAACAGAACCACTGCCTGAATTGTCAAAACTATAAAGTGCAGATGCATGTGTAGATTGGGGACTCCACACAACATAGCTTTTTTCCCCAGTTTAGACCTCTGAATCTCCCTTACAGTTTACTGCAATTTTGTCCAGGTTCTTCTCCCTGATCTTTCTTGCCGCCAGCCCAAAAATGCCACATTATGTGTCACTGGAGTTTTAGTATCACTGAGCAGCCCTAGAACCCGAATGGAGATGGAGGAAGAAAATATAATATCCTATCTAATATATTATATTATTAATTTGTTGGCAGGCTGGAGGGAGAGGGAGAAAGAAATATGGAAGAAGGAAGCTTTGATTGCTGTCAAATGGTTTCCAGGAGCTGTAAATGGACAGTCCCCCTCCATCCTCCACCTGCAATCTATTCACAAGAGTTGCTGCTTATTTGCATGTAGTAACTTAGCCTAGTCTACCACACAAAGCTGTTGCAAAGATAAAGGGGGAGTGAAGGTAGGGCAATGTACAACAACACATACATGCACACCCACAATATTCTGCCAGCCACAGAAAGCAAATGGCAGTTGTGGACACAGGTTTGTTACAAATAGCTGTTAGGTGGTGAGGGAGGCCAAAATCTGGCACACTCCAATAGATTTTCTCAATTTTGCGCCCACTTGGCTAGGCATCTTATAGGGAGAAACTTCCCACACCACCCTAAAGCTCTTTCCTCCATCCTTACCCTTTGTGCTGAAATCTGAGGCTTCTTGAAATCCAGATGTAGTGTGCTACCCAGAAAGGGAAGAGGCCTGGGCCCTGGGGGGTAATTCCTTGGGCGAATCTGTTTCTTATAATCAGCAATAAGTAGAAATGTTGCCAGAAACACCAGAACAACTTGCAGGGACAAGGCCTCCCAGAGGACAGAGAGCAGCTGGAGCAACATCTTCAAACCCACCTAGGTTTTCTTATGTCAGCACAGACGGCATTGTGTCAAGGGAAACTTGATTCTGCTCCAGCTACAGCAGCCACACCCACCCTCGTGGCTAAAGTTCCTGAAATAAGGGCAAAGTTTGCATATATTATATATCACGCCCACAAAGAGGCAGGAAGATGACTTAATCACTCACTGTACCAAGGGGGCGGTGTTATGTACTGAGTTGAATAGGATCCAAACTGAAGCAGTCTGATTGGTCCTAGAACAATAGGATCCAAATTGCAGCAGTCTGATTAGTCCTAGAACAATAGGATTCAGAATGCAGCAGTCTGATTGGTCCTAGAACAACGCAGCAGTATGATTGGTTGGCAGGAACCACCCATTCCTGCTCCAGATAGAAGTGAATCCACAACCTGATTGGCTTACAGTAGAATTCCGGAATTAGCCAATGATGTGCAGCCCATTGTGTAAATAATGTATATAAAGCAGATACTGTGAGGGGACTTTCATTCATACCTCCTCACCACTATGAGCTGAATAAAGAGCATGAAATCACTTTGCGACTCTGAGTATATTTCACTGGCGACGAGGATGGGATCCCGCTGAGCTGACTGCCACACACAGCACCGCAGCACCGCCACCTGCCGCACCGCTGCCTCGCACCGTGTATCCAGGCTTCAGCTCCGGGACACAAGGAACTCAGAATGGCAGCCAACAGCAGCTTCTCGCCATTCAACCCAGCATCTGGAGACTGGGAAGCGTACGCCTCCCATTTCACCTTCCTCCTAGAAGCCAAAGGGGTCACCGACGAAGAAGACGCCAAGAAGAGGGCGATATTCTTCAGCGTCTGCGGAGAGGAGACATTTGTAATCGCCCGGGCTCTCCTTGCGCCTGAAGACGTCGCTACTGTTCCATACAAAACAATAATGGAACAGCTGAAGGGGCACTTTTCGCCGCAGCCCTCAGTGGTGGCTCGTCGAAATGCATTCTACGCAAAGCGACAAGCCCCTGGGGAAACCATAACTGGGTTTGTGACCTCTCTCCACCAAGCCGCCCGGTTCTGCAACTTCTCAGAGCTGGAGAACATGCTTCGTGACCGCCTCGTCGGTGGCCTGAAGGATGAGAAGCTGCAACGACGCCTCTACGCTAAGAAGGACCTAACGTTCCAGGTCGCTCTGGAGGAGGCCCTGGCAACGGAAGCTGCCGAGAGGTCGACGCAAGAGGCACGGCCGAGCCTGCCATCCCAACCGAGGGTCCACCACGAAGACCTCACCGACGACTCAGGATCCGACAGGGAGGAGGTGCACCGAGTACAACAGCGCACTCAAGCAGCGCACAGATCACAGCTGCCTCGACGAGAAGGAGGAAACCGCGCAAGCTGCGGGGAGAGTCACGAGAGGAGGACCTGCCGTTTCCGCAATGCAGAATGCAGGCAGTGCAGAAAATTGGGACACATCGCCCGGGTGTGTCGGGCTCGGCCCACCCGACACCAGGCATCAGATGACCAACCCAAGAGCCCAAGGTCCCAGGGCCCAACGCACCAAGGCAACTCGACGGAGCTCACGAACTGCCAGGTATACCAGTTGCCCCACCCCAACGTAGAGAAAATTTATGTAGAGGTACAGATAGAGGGGGCCCCATGCCGCATGGAGCTTGACACGGGTTCAACTCTATCCATAATCTCGGCAAGGACCTTAAGGAAACTGTGTCCTACTGGGGGTCCCAAACTCAGGCCGGCCCCATTCACCCTACGGGACTTCCAGAAGCGTAAGGTCCCCACAATGGGGGTGGGGACCTTCAGGGTGCAATACCGAGGGCGGACGCGGCAACTGGACTTGCTTGTGGTCAAGGGCCCCTACATTAGCTTACTGGGATTGGCATGCTTTGGACCACTGGGGCTAGCTGTCACCGGGGTGAACCACACTAGCTTACAAGTGGACGTGGACGCCATATGCAAGGAATTTCCAGGGGTTTTCGACGGGAAATTGGGACAGTATACGGCCCCCCCCATTGCGCTACAGCTTGATCCTGCAGTACGACCGGTCAGGCTCAAGGCCCGCCGGGTCCCGTTCGCCTTGAAACCCCGTATAGATGAGGAATTGGACCGACTCGTGGAGCAAGGAGTGCTGGAGCCGGTGCCTAATGCCCCCTGGGAAACCCCAATCGTCACACCCGTCAAGCCTAATGGTTCGGTCCGCATCTGCGCAGACTACAAATGTACCATAAACAAGGCCCTCATGGCCCACGCATACCCAGTGCCAGTGGTCAGCCATGTCCTTGCCACCCTGGCTGGGTCGAAATTTTTTGGCAAGCTGGACTTGACCCAAGCATATCAACAGCTGCCAGTAGATGAGGCCACAGCAGAGGCACAGACGATTGTGACGCACAGAGGAGCGTTCAGGGTAAAGCGGCTGCAATTCGGTGTCAGTGTGGCACCAGGCATATTCCAGAATCTAATGGACTCTCTCCTTAAAGGAATTCCTGGCGTCACCCCCTTCTTCGATGATGTGTTGATTGCCGGGCCCACACCAGAGGAGTTTGAGGACCGCCTCCGCACCGTTCTGCACCGTTTCCAGACAGCGGGTCTCAAGGTGAAGCGGGAAAAATGTCTACTAGGAGTGCCTCAGGTGGACTTTCTGGGATTTATGGTGGACGCAGAAGGGGTCCACCCGACTGGGGACAAGGTACGGGCCATTTGTGATACCCCAGCGCCCAAGAGCAAGACTGAACTTCAGGCCTTCTTGGGACTACTGAACTTTTACCATTCCTTCCTTCCCCACAAGGCGGCGGTAGTGGAGCCCCTACACAGACTCCTGGACAAGCGGGCCCCTTGGGTGTGGGGCCAGTGCCAGGAGGCCGCATTCCAGGCAGTCAAGGACTTGTCTCAAACTCTGTCTTGGCACACTTCGACGAGAGGCATGCCGCTAGCATGCGACGCCTCACCCTATGGCATTGGAGCTGTCCTGGGGCACCAACTCCCGGATGGAAGAGAGGTACCGGTGGCGTACTTTTCCCAGACACTCAACGCAACCGAGCGGAACTACTCGCAAATCGACAAGGAGGGTCTGGCAATCGTGAAGGGAGTAAAAAAATTCCATGATTTCTTGTACGGGTGGCCCTTCACCGTGGTGACTGACCACATGCCGTTGCTTGGCTTGTTTGCCCCCAAAAAGCAGACCCCCCAAGTGCTGTCTCCTCGCATCCTCAGGTGGTCAATTTTCCTTGCCAGCTACCAGTATGCACTGATTCACCGACCTGGGAAGGCGATGGGCCATGCGGACGCCCTCAGCAGGCTACCACTACCGGAAACAGGCCCTGACCCAGCACCTGCACAAGAGGTTATGAGCCTGGAGCTGCTTCCCGACCGCCCCATTCAGGCACAAGAAGTTGCACACCATTCCAAGAAAGATAGGGTCATCTCCCGGGTCCTGGACTGGGTGTGGAGGGGATGGCCCAGCAGCAGTCCCGGGCCAGAATTCGCCGGCTACACAACCCGCAAACATGAACTGTCGGCCCACAAGGGGTGCCTGTTATGGGGAAGCAGAGTCGTTGTTCCCCAGCCCCTCCGCAAAAGGGTCCTCACAGCCCTACACGAGACACACCCAGGGGTTGTGAGAATGAAGGCCCTTGCCAGGAGTTATGTGTGGTGGCCGGGGATCGATGGAGAGATAGAGGCCTGGGTCAAACACTGCCAGGCCTGCCAAGAATCCCGCCCAGATCCCCCAAGGGCCCCAGTCCAGTCCTGGGAGTCCGCCCGAGCACCATGGTCACGCCTGCATGTGGATTTCGCTGCCCCTTTCAGGGGAAAACATTCTTCGTAGTGTTGGACTCCTACACCAAATGGCTGGAAGTCGCACTGGTACCGTCCACTTCCACGTTCGCAGCCATCCGGGTACTACGTAGGCTGTTTGCAACCCACGGGCTCCCTGACACTCTCGTCTCAGACAACGGGACTGCATTTACGTCAGGAGAATTCCAAACCTTCACAGCACAGAACGCCATCCGCCACATCCGTTCGGCGCCGTTCCACCCTGCCACCAATGGCCAAGCAGAACGCATGGTGCGGACCACCAAGGACACCCTTCGCTGCATGAAGCAAGGGGACTGGGAGTACCGCCTTGCCACATTCCTTCTAGCACAGCACAGCACCCCCAGCTCAACGACTGGCCGGAGCCCCGCTGAACTACTAATGGGTTGGCGCCTTGCAATCAGATTGGACCGCCTTCACCCCGATAGAGCTCAGGATGAGGTAGTGGTGGGGGAAGGCAGGAACCCCCGGACCTTCGAGGCCCAGGACTCAGTGTACGCAAAGAATTTTGGGGCAGGCCCAGCATGGGTACCCGCCACAGTCACCAGGGTCACTGGCCCAGTGTTGTACGAGGTGCTAACAGATGGGGGGCAATGCTGGTGCCGCCACTGCGACCAGATACGGCGACGATTCCCGGGAGAAACCCAGGAAGAGGACAGGTCAGAGGAGTCCCAAGGGAACAGCGGGGCAGTGAGGCCCATAGAGCAGGAGGGGCCAGCAGGAGAGGCAGAATCAGTAAATACAGAGAGGACGCGTGAGGCCGAAAGGACACCGGAACCAGAACCACGACTGAGCGAGCCGGTTGCACCAGACCAAACAGCCCCATCACAGCCAGCATCCTTGGAACACGAGCCAGAACCTGGAGCCCGGACCAGGGAACACCCCAGGCCGCAACGTACACGTAGGCCGCTGGCATACCTTGAGGACTATGAATGCGACCTCCCGGGCAGGACTGGAACTTAGAGGGGAGGGGTCTTACGTACTGAGTTGAATAGGATCCAAACTGAAGCAGTCTGATTGGTCCTAGAACAATAGGATCCAAATTGCAGCAGTCTGATTAGTCCTAGAACAATAGGATTCAGAATGCAGCAGTCTGATTGGTCCTAGAACAATGCAGCAGTATGATTGGTTGGCAGGAACCACCCAATCCTGCTCCAGATGGAAGTGAATCCACAACCTGATTGGCTTACAGTAGAATTCCGGAATTAGCCAATGATGTGCAGCCCATTGTGTAAATAATGTATATAAAGCAGATACTGTGAGGGGACTTTCATTCATACCTCCTCACCACTATGAGCTGAATAAAGAGCATGAAATCACTTTGCGACTCTGAGTATATTTCAGGCGGGGAAGAGTGTGGAGAACAGCCTCTTTCTCAATTAGAATATTTCCTTCCTGTTTTCACTTTTGTGAAACAGTAAAGGATACTTTCCTTCATGACATTTCTAAGGGGTTTTCTGCCTCTACAAATCAAAGCACTGTCCATAAAGAAATTTAAAATGTTTACTATGGAGGATGTCTTCTGTTCCTGACATATTTGGACCAGTGGTAGTTTCAGCAGCTCTGCCCGCTGCCTAAGGAGCCAGAGAAGTCAACCTGCTTGCCTTCTGCTCAGTACTGCATACGTTAGATTTTGCTTTGGCAACAGACTGACCAGCACCTCTCCAGATGTTTTTGGTCTCCAACTCCCAACAGCTCTAGGTTGTATGGTCAACAGTCAGGGATCAGTGGAGAGCCCTCTATTACTAAGATAGTTTTAGCCAGTAGCAGACCATGTAGAAGGGGGAAATTTTGTGCAATGCAAATCCATTGCCAGGAGCTCTGGATTGGCTCCATCAGTGTGTTTACAGCACACCAACATCACCATCATGTTGCTTTCCCCCCTCCCAGTAAGCAGGAGCAACTCAGCTCTTGGGAGGTCTAGCGAGAGCCACGTTACCACACCCGCCCGCGTGGCTAATGCTCCCACAGGATGTGAGGGCAAAGTCCACAGGTATTGTTATGTATCGTGCCCACAAATAGGCAAGGTGATGACTTAATGTGTAACTCTACCAAGGGGGAAGAGTTATGATATTTCCTTCCTGTTTTCCATTTTTAGGAACTGTAAAGGTTACTTTCCTTCCAGACATTTCTAAGAAGGCGTTTCTGGCAGTGCAAATCAAAGCACTGTCAATAAAGAAATTTAAAACTTTTACTAAGGAGGATGACTTCTGTTCCTGAAACATTTGGACCAGTGGTGATTTCAACAGCTATAACCAATGGCTAAGGAGGCCGGAGGTGTCAACCTGCTTGCCTTCTGTTCAATATTACATAGGTTACATTTTCCCCCGGCAACAGAATGACTTGATCTGGGACTGGCAACCAGTACCTCTCCAGCTGGTTTTGGGTCTCCAACTCCCAGCAGCCCCAGCCAGTATGGCCAATAGACAGGGATGATGGGAGAAGGATCATTCAGAGGGCCAGAGCCCTCTAGTACTAGATAGTCTTCTCCAGTAGCAGACCATGTGAAGAAGAGAAGTTGGTGCAAGGCAAACACATTACCAGGAGCTCTAGATTGGCTCCATCAGTGTGTTTACAGCACAGTAACATCACTGCTGTGTTGATTTTTTTCCTCCCAGTAAGCAGCAGCAACTGAGCTCTTGGGAGGTCCAGTGAGTGCTACCACACCATCTAGTTCTACTCTTAGCCAAGCCATGATCTCTTAGCCTTGGTTCCCCATCTCAAATACAAATACTTAAATACTAAAACTGATGATAATCAGGTGGCCAGGTGGAATTGTGTCTACAGTGGAGCTGAATGGCAAGTCCTTATTCCTGCCTCTGCGCACGTGGAGCATCAATGGCTGCAAGCTACAACAGCATGAACTTCTACTGGGGGAGGTCAAGTATGAAAGCACCCAGTCGCTAAAATGTTGCTGTGGAAACCAGAGGCTCCCACCTTTGGGGGCCCAGGGGTACTTCTGAAACTATTGTGAGGACCAAGAAATACCTATTTCACAGAAGAAATAATAGTGATGGTCAGAAAAATTCCTTCCCCAGAACAAAACAACAAAATAACTTTCATTATTATTCATCTTAATATGACCAGGTGGACAATAAGTTCATTGTTCTTTAAAACTCAGTTTGAATTGTTAGTTTCAGTACTGCCAAACTTGGGGTAAGGAGCACATCCTGTTGCATTATTTGAGAGATTTCTATAAGCTCCTTCTCCCCCAAACCCACATGTATCAATACATGCCCACCCGATGACACACACCATCCAACAGATGGGGGAGGAAACTGATGCAGTGTGGGCCAAATACCTGGGTGTCAAATACCAGCTGTGCAATACTTTCAAAGATACCGTAATTCCCTCACAGAAGCAAAGATTGATTTATAAGGCAATTTCCACCACAAAACCTCCCAGTCTCTATCACTGAGCGAAAACTGGATATTTTGTTCCCAGCACAACTTCTAACCAGCAGGTCCACCTACAGTGGCATCCAATATATTTTAGAAAGAACTGAGAGTAAGCCTTTATTATTCAATAATATTTGTTCAAAGGCCTTAAGACTCCTTGTTCCTTCTCCCAAAGAACATCACAGGAGAGATTGGTTCAGACCAAGCACACATCAAGCCCAAGACTCCCAAAGATCTGCAGGCACAATATCCCCAGGAAATTTCTGCTTGAATGTTTTCAACTGGACACAATAGTACTGATGAAAATGGAGCATGCATCTTCTGACATTCTCCTCTGCCCCTGCCCCTGTGAGTGTCAGCAATATGTGCTCCCTGACAGCCAAATTGCCACTTTTAACGATTTTCATGGAAAACACTTTGCAGACTCAGTTTTCACCTTGTTATCCACCATGTTTATTAAAGAACAACAAAATTGTTTTTTGAAAATAATAAAACCTAGGGAATATTCATTGTCCACCATACAACTCAAGAGTTCTATGCTTAACCCACCAATTTTACTATATTTAGAAGCACATTTAAACTCTGTCTTGGGGTTTGGCCCAACAATACAGAACAGAGATAATCTCAAGGTCATGGGTATGAGCCCCACATTGCGTGAAAGATGGGGGGTTTGACCATTTCCCCCAGTGTTAAGTTGTTGAGCTTTTTTTTGGGGGGGGGGATGTTTACTTTAAGATGGGGATCTATAATTTTTGTTGTTGTTTTTTAAAAAATTGCCCCTACTTTTCTCAGACATTTTGCCAATTTAGCAAAAATCTGCCCAGACATCATTTTGCAGCCCAATTCCTGGATGTGTCCGGAAAAACCCAGATATATGGCAGCCCTAGATTACCCTTGGGGTCCCTTGCAACTCTGAAATTCTATGAGCATATGAATTGGTTTTGTAACAAAATTTTCGAAGCAACATTTTCTAATTTTATAAACATAGGCAGGAATTCCATTAGAGCAAGCAATGCCTTTTCTTCACTACAACCAGGACATAGTAATATTGAAAATAGTGGGATGGGGGATAGACCGCCTGACCAAGAAGTGGGGGGATAGAATTTGGATCCTCACCAATTAAACAATATTATTTGCATACATACACCCCCCCCCGAGAATCATGGGAAATGTAGTTTACCCTTCAGAGAGCTACAATTCCCAGCAGCCTTAAGTTATAGTTGCCTGAATTCCTTGAGGGGGGAAATGTGAACTGAATGCACTTTTTTTAAAGGTACAGGCTGCAATCCCAACCCTGCTTACTTGGGTTAAGTCCTAATCAATTCTGGCTTAACATAATTAATACTAAGCCACAGGCGTGTTTCTGACCCACAAACTAATCCGACTTTTTAAAGAAATGGCAATGCTATAAGATGGGTCCCTTAGCGAGAGAATGCACATATCCGGTATGGCAGGGGAGACAATGTCGAACCCATCCTAAATTCACGGCTTAATGTCTCATTCTTTGGAGCTTGGAAAGTGAACTTCTGAATTAGGGCAGTGAAGAAAAGAAAGAGCTCAGTCCTCGCCAACTGCTCTCCCAAACAAGCTCGCTTTCCTGGAAGAGAGGGAGAAAGAGACTGTTTCAGTGGAGAGCTTTTGCTACAGTAAACAGCTGCACAGTTTAAAACAGCACTGAGAGAACAAATACTTTAAAACAGTATGTTATTACAAAATAGAGATAAAAATCAGTCCTCTGTATTCTCTAGTGAAGCAAATGGGAACACTGAACAAATATGATCCTGGTTTTTGAGAATTTGGAATAGATACATTTCAATTAACATAAATTTCTCTCATATGTACCGTAAATTTCGCTCCAAAACACACACTTTTTTGCTCCGAGAAAGTAAGGGAAAATGCCTGTGCGTGTTAAGGAGTGAATGCACGGATCAGAGCCATGGCTGCCATCAGTCAGCCAAAGCGGGAGCCACTTACACGCTCTACGAGGCTCTCACTTTGCTTTCTTTAAAGCGACCTGGAGCCAGGAAGGAGGGAGGGAAGGAGAGCCATAGCAGCAAAGCCGGCAGCAGCCGCTTACACAGGAGGAGGGACAGACGCTAGCAAAGGTCTGCGCCCTCTCTAAACAGAGCAATGAGGCTGCAGAGAGACGGCAGGAAAGATAAAATTTAAGCAACCAGCAGCAAAATAAAACCAACCTCGAGCTCTGAGCCAGCGCAGTGAAAACCAGGAAGTAAAAAAAAAGGCTGGGGAGGGCATGAGGGAGAGGGGAAAACTTCGCAAATCCCCGCGTCTCAGCTGATCGGCTGGGACGGAGCAGCTTGTTTTCAGGCAGGATAGATTTGAGCATTGTCTGGGTCCTAGTGCCCCTACCGCTTTGTTGTGCTCCATTCTATTGCTGCTGGTGGCTGCTTATCGTTCAGGCTGCAAGGAGGAGCGTTTTTACACAGCTAATGGCGAATCCCCTGCAATCAAAGTCCTCCTCACTTGCTCAAATCTATTCCGCCTCAAAACAAGGAGCGGAAGGAAAAGGCTGCAAACTGTTAAATGGGAAAAAAACCCAGGCACAGGGCAAATACCTTAAGTATACCTTTAAAGCAACAGTGCTCTTTCCCTCCCTCCTCCCCGCGGAAAAGCTCCTTGTCCCTTGAGTTCTTTTCCTTCCCTCCCCACTTAAAACGTGGCTACAAAGCACGGATCCACATGGATCCTCAGGATTTTTGCATTGGGCTACCCCAAACTCACTGTCAGATCACATGTCTGTGGCCACAGAATGAACCATAAAAATCATACATCCACTGTTTCATTTAGAATATTTTTTCCTCGTTTTCCTCCTCTAAAAACTACATGCGTGTTATGGTCAGATGCGTGTTATAGAGCGAAAAATACGGTAGTTTTGGAGAAAATTTCGATTTCAATTATATTTTATTAGGAATCTCCCTAATCTGCATATAGCTTATGTAGCTAAGGGTGTGGCATACAGAGTAAGTTGCTCAAGTTCCAGATGGAAGTAGGTTTCTGTTCTAGGGCAGCTGAGAAAGGTCCCAGTAAATATTCCCTAAAAAAATCCAAACTGCTTGCTTACTGGATGGGGGGGGGGAGTATATCAACACCATTTCATGTAACATCCCACCTCCCATTTTGTGACATGCACACAGAGCACTTCCTCAAAATCCCAAATGTGACCACTGGTCCCAATAGGGTGGTAACCCCAGCAATACACAAGGCTCTCAGCAACCAAATCACCATCATATTGTCACTGTTGCAGTTCTGATGAGCAGCCCATGAACTTTTTTACCTGCAGAGAATGGCAAGAACGCTTCCCTTTTCATGAACTGATCATTTCCCAAGAAATGGCCAGGATTAAACTCATTGGGTGTTTCCCACTCATCCTTGTCAAACAGCACAGAGGTCAAATTGGCGACCATTATGGTTCCCTGGCAAAGGAGAAGCAGAGAAGAAAGTAGATAAAAATGACAAGGCGCTTTCGAGTACAGTGGTACCTTGGGTTACAAACACCTTGTCTTACAAATACTTCAGGTTACAGACTCCACTAACAAGGAGGTAGTACCTCGGATTGAGAACTTTACCTCAGGATGAGAACAGAAATCACACAGTAGTGGCGTGGTGGCAGCGGGAGGCCCCATTAGCTAAGGTGGTACCTCAGGTTAAGAACGGTTTCAGGTTAAGAACACACCTTTGGAATGAATTAAGTTCGTAACCAGAGGTACCACTGTATTCTCTTTGAAATTATAGCAGTACTAAGCCTCTATCCCCTGACTGAGCAAGGATATGTTCTGAAAGCAATATTTACTTCTCATTATTAAGTAATTCATCCAACGAAGTCCCACAAAAGCACAGTTCCAATATAGATTTTAAAAGACATTCAAAGTCAGGTTGGGAATCAATATGGTTTCCTCTCAAAGAAAAAGAAGAGAAGATAGTAGATTAAACTGGCAGAGAACTCTTTGTGTTTTTATCTGTGCAACTATCTACAGCAGTACTAAGCCTCCTGGATCCAAGTCCAACCATTCTTGCCTATTGCTCATGCTGGCTCAGGTTGGTAAGAGTTGGACTTGAACAACATCTGGAGGACCTTATGTTGGCCAACCCTCATTTAGAACTCTGGCTTCAAGTTTTTGTATCTTGAAGAAAGAGGAAAGGAAAATAAGAATGGTATACAGTGGTACCTCGGGTTACAGATGCTTCAAGTTACAGATGCTTCAGGTTACAGACTTTGCTAACCCAGAAATAGTACCTCGGGTTAAGAACTTTGCTTCAGGATGAGAACAGAAATCACATGGCAGAGGCGGGAGGCCCACTTAGCTAAAATGGTCTTCAGGTTAAGAACAGTTTCAGGTTAAGAACGGACCTCCGGAATGAATTAAGTTCTTAACCCAAGGTACCATTGTATCATCTTAATACTTACTTTGGGAATATGAAACCCAGCGAGTGTAGTGTCCTTAGTTGTCATCCGGGGCGAATTCACAGGCACAATGTTGCTTATTCTTTGAATTTCATGAACAACCGCATTGGTATACGGCATGCTGTCCCTGTCACTCATGGCTGGCTGGCGAGACTGGCCAATCACAGAATCTATTTCTGCTTGGACTTTTGCTGCAGAGAAAAGAAGATCTGCTATCAATACAAGGAGAACAGACATAAACCAATATCTGCAAGGAAACTGCATCTTGATGTCCCACCACTGAGTACCCAGTAGATGGTGACAAGGGATAGACCCTCCTGAGTAGTGGTATCTCATTTGTGAAATTCCCTTCAACTGAAAAAGGACACAGGACTTTCACTAGTCAAGTTTCAGCAATGCCTTAAGACTTCATTCTTTTATTGAGGGGAATGTGTGTTTTCTGATGAGTCCACCTGAAGCTGCAGTATTCCGACTGTAATGAAAGGTAAATGAGCAAACTACAGTTCTACCTTGAATTTCTGGGTATATGGCCATGTAGAGCAAAGCCCAGCGCAGGGTTGTAGAAGTTGTTTCTGTTCCAGCAAAAAACAGATCCAGTGTTGATTGTAGGAGGCTTTCTTCATGGAAACTGGAAGGGGCATCCTCCTTAAAGCAAAGAAAATGCACCAGGGATGATGGTGTCATTAAAAATACCATCCTACTGTCAGCCCCACATGTCAAGAGATCACCAGGGGATTCAGTGACTCTAATCCTGCCTCTAGGAAGGTCCAGTCAAGAGTCCTGTGACTCTCTGATGCTGGCATAAAGTTTGGGTTTGTTCTGGTCAATAATTTCTGGTCTGGTTTTTAATATTGCTTCTCTGCCTTCTACTACTGTTTTGTTATTAAAGATACATACTTTTTTACCTTTTCATCTCTTACCTTGGCCATTTCATTTAGGTAGGCATCTATGAAGTCTCTGGGTTCAGATGGGTTCCAGTCTTCTTTGTGTTTTTCAATGATTTCTCTCACAAAGGATTTCAACTGCCCCCATTTTTTAAAAAGTGTGTGATGGGGCCCTGGCAAGTGCTTCATGACAGTAGGAAATGCATCATACAGCTGAGGAAAAAAACACTAATATCATGTATGTGAAGGAAAAACCCTCTCAAAAAAGCATTCACATCATGTCGTTGTCATGGGAAAGGAGCTAGCAGTAATAAAGGCTGGTGTGCACAGGCTCAAAGATGGCAGACTCTCTTGGAACCAGAGCAAATATTGCACTCACCACTTCTTACGATGGTACCCCATAGCAATGTCTTAACTTCTTGGTTAGAATGTACAGATTGCAAATCAAATGGCATCATTGTGGTTAGTTCTACAAACACAACCTGTATTTCACTGATTGACTTCTCAAGAAGATGATTACCATTTTGAAAATGGCATGTGCCAATTGCCTGCTGATGTCAAGAATATTCAGGGTTTCCCTTTGATGATGCCCATCTGCATGGGGCTTCCATTCACAGACTAGAACAGGTTTGTGTAGGATCAAGTCACACCCTGTTCAGATACACAGAGATTTTATTCACAGTCACACATGTGACAGCCCTCCTATTAGTAATTTCATTCTCTCATTGCTGTTGGATCTCGTGATGCACTGTTTACATTCCATAGTGAGAGGAGTGTGGGAACAGAACTCAGACACTGTACTAACATTCTATGTGCTTTTGTACTCTTTGTTCTCTGCTTTTGGACAGAGGAGATGTGTGTGAAGCTGCTGCTCACACTCAGCCATGTTTGTTGTTTCGATCTTTTGTAAATAAAGAAGCTTTTGAGATGCCAAATACCTACAGCCTCATTTCTTTGCTGATACTGTGCTAATGCTAAGAGCGTGCCCACAGCTCCACTGGATGTGGGTCACTGGACACCTGCGTACGAGGAACAGATATACGCATACCTCCAGCCACTTAAAAACACAACCTCTGCCATAATAAACAATTCCGCAGCCCACATTGCAGTACTAAAGTCTTTAGTGCCTTGATAAAAAATGCTAGAAGGCAAAGGAATATGGATGAGTCAAGAGACTTGAATGAATAGTAAGGGAGAAAACAGGAATGAGAACATGAAGAAACAGGAGGACCCAAAGCAAATGATTGCACAGTCAGCAAGAATGTGGGAATGTGTCTGGAATCAAAGCAATTCTGTTGAACTCAAAGAAGACCTACCATACTCCAAAAACTTCCCTGAAGGTGGCTTGCCTCATCAAACAGGTGCAATAAATTATGGAAACGGCTGTCATGGTAATCAAAGCGGTCCCCAAAAGTGATGGAACAGATGATATTTGAAACAGCATTATTAATCTGAAAGTGAGGGTCAAATGGCTGCCCTGGAGAGGGAGAGAAAATGGTGCAGAAGGAATTGGGGTGCTTCTAGCTTCCATGTAACAAAAACAGAAGGGGGGGGAAGTGGTTGGATGTTGATGAGGCAGGATTTGTTTTAGCTGAAGAAATCATTTCATATTAACATTATATCTTGTAATTTAACCTGGGACACTCAGGACTCTGAGGCCCATTTATATTTATTCTCCATAGGCAATGATTATTCTGCAGTATGGTGATATTGATCTGAGAGGCAGGAGGTCAGGAAAGGGCATTTTTGTAACAATGGCTGTCAAAAAGGATAAGGACCGTCCCCATCAGAGACAGTATAGAGACACACTGATATACCAAAACTATCAAAAATCTGCAGATATCCTCAAAACCCAACCTTTGCTCTTATTCTGTTCTAGTTCAGGGGCTTTTTAGGGGCTTTTAGCTCCCATGGCAGGTTCCAACACAGAGCTTCACACTAGAACTTTTGTGCACCACAACGAGCCTCTGTGGAGCTTCCTATCAACACCCTCTTCGCCATCACAGGGTCATTCCAGTCCAAGCAGAGCTACATTTGTGTGAAGAAATAATGCCAGAAAGCTTTGCACCTAGCTGATGTAGTTTTGACCTAGTTCATACAAAGTAGCAACTTAAGGTAAGATGGCCCACAGGATTGTTGACTTTGGTTCTCACCTTTTTCAGCTTCTATTGCTTCATTTAAGTAACGGCTTTCCTCCTGTATTCTTTCTTCTAAAGACCTTTTGCCCAAACCAAAGTTTCTGAGTGTTGATAAGGCAAACCGTCTTTGTTGTTTCCAGATGAGACCATTAGAGAAGACTATTCCTAGATGGGAAGGAGTAATAAGTACGTAGAGCAAGTCAGTAGAATCATAGAATCATAGAATCATAGAGTTGGAAGAGACCACAAGGGCCATCGAGTCCAACCCCCTGCCAAGCAGGAAACACCATCAGAGCACTCCTGACATATGGTTGTCAAGCCTCTGCTTAAAGACCTCCAAAGTAGGAGACTCCACCACACTCCTTGGCAGCAAATTCCACTGTCGAACAGCTCTTACTGTCAGGAAGTTCTTCCTAATGTTTAGGTGGAATCTTCTTTCTTGTAGTTTGGATCCATTGCTCCGTGTCCGCTTCTCTGGAGCAGCAGAAAACAACCTTTCTCCCTCCTCTATGTGACATCCTTTTATATATTTGAACATGGCTATCATATCACCCCTTAACCTCCTCTTCTCCAGGCTAAACATGCCCAGCTCCCTTAGCCGTTCCTCATAAGGCATCGTTTCCAGGCCTTTGACCATTTTGGTTGCCCTCCTCTGGACACGTTCCAGTTTGTCAGTGTCCTTCTTGAATTGTGGTGCCCAGAACTGGACACAGTACTCCAGGTGTGGTCTGACCAGAACAGAATACAGTGGCACTATTACTTCCCTTGATCTAGATGCTATACTCCTATTGATGCAGCCCAGAATTGCATTGGCTTTTTTAGCTGCCGCGTCACACTGTTGGCTCATGTCAAGTTTGTGGTCAACCAAGACTCCTAGATCATTTTCACATGTACTGCTCTCAAGCCAGGTGTCACCCATCTTGTATTTGTGCCTCTCATTTTTTTTGCCCAAGTGCAATACTTTACATTTCTCCCTGTTAAAATTCATTTTGTTTGTTTTTGCCCAGTTCTCTAATCTGTCAAGGTCGTTTTGAAGTGTGATCCTGTCCTCTGGGGTGTTAGCCACCCCTCCCAGTTTGGTGTCATCTGCAAATTTGATCAGGATGCCCTTGAGTCCATCATCCAAGTCGTTGATAAAGATGTTAAATAAGACCGGGCCCAAGACAGAACCCTGTGGCACCCCACTAGTCACTCTTCTCCAGGATGAAGAGGAACCATTGATGAGCACCCTTTGGGTTCGGTCAGTCAGCCAGTTACAAATCCACTGAGTGGTAGCAGAGTCAAGATTTAGCAATCTTGTTAATTCCAAGATGGACTCCTCTTTGCTTTCCATTATTCTGCTTGCCTGCTCATGGCATGTTGGAAAGACTGCAAGGCAATTTGTGCTGTTGGCTTTTATCTGTTTGCTCTGAATTCTGCCATTTGCTGTTACTGCTGTTTCATTGATGCTTTTTGTGTGTTTCACTGTTTGGGTAGATTTTTTAATACCAATTTTAGTTTGTCCTGTTAAACACTGTGGGAACTCTCGATAGAATAGCAGCATTAAAAAAATACTGACAGGTGAAGAAGTCATGCAGTTAATATATTTTGTTCCTTCCTCTCCTTAAGCCACTCAGGCTTTCTTTTTTCCTGGAATTAACTGGTTTGGATTTAAAATGGGGGTCCCACTCTAGCCCCTTCTGTAATTATTCACACCCTTCATTTCTTCGTGGTTAATAGATTTCTTTTTGTGTTTTTTTTTGTTTCATTTTGCTATCCCTCCTTATGAACTGTAGTCTGTTTTCCAGGACTTGCCCTATAAGCAGCTAAATGACTTTGAAGAAGATACTACCTCTTCCTTTCATACTTAAGCACTAACTATTATTCCATCTCTACTAGCGATGGGACAGAAATTCAGTTCAGCTTGCATTTAAATGCAATCTTACTTCGGTCTCACTTGCTGAAACAATGCACAAACTGGAGTGTTACTGATGTGTAAGTGTTGCAAACTGAAGAATGGAATAATGAAGAACTGATTGAAAGAAAAACCGACAGATTCCTCCATCCATAATAATGTCAGGTTCTTATTTACAAGCTGTTTATCTTCAGTACTCAATACTGAATGGTGAGTTCAGTTAATCTAAACAGTTTAGTAGATATACTTTTATGACATAGGTTACTACTACTGGTTTAAAGATGCAAGGAATGAAAAAGAAGATTAAGGAAAGATCTAACAATGAGTCCTGAATATTTAAACTTGAGGAATAATCTAAAAGGTTCCCCAATCAATACAGACCATTAAAAATAAAAAATAAAAAGGAATTATTTAATTATCTAAATAATTGACAACATTAAAAGAAACTTACCAGATGACCCAAACATTTCCTGGGTACCAGGACTATTTGGTCGATCTACAAAGTTTTCACCCTGATGGACAAGAGCCTCTTTCACCAGATGCAATCCATTCACAACCACAGACCTCATGCTTCCAACCTGAAGACTGTAGACATTGCCGTATTTTTCTATAAGCTGGATGGAGATTGAGGAAGAATGTAAGAAATGATTTATCCTCTCTCTATATTATATATTAATTTGTCTGCTTGGTGCTTCTTGAATGCCTATATGGAAGAAGGGAACTTCTTTGATTGCCATCAAATATATCAGGGACATCAGAAATGCCAAAATGCCAGGGTCTGTACATGGACAGGCCCCCTCCATCCTCCACCTACGATGTATTCATTAGAGTAACTTTGCCTAGTCTACCACACAGAGTTGTTGCAAAGATAAAAGTGGGGAAGGTAGGACAAGGATCAACAAAGCATACAAACACACACAAAAAATACTCTGCCAACCATGGTAAGCGAAAGGCAGTTGTAAGACCCAGATTTGTTACAAATAACTGTAGGATAAAATAGATCCTCAAAGTTCAGAGGCAAAACAATTCTGGATACCATATTCTGGGAACAAACAAAAAGGCATTTTTCTTGGTGCCCCACACATGGGCTCCTCGCAGACATCAGGCTGACCTCTCTCAGAATCAGGATGCTAAACCTGGAAGCATCTCAACCTGCTTCTCCAGCCAGGGTCTTACACTCCTTTCCAGTGCAATGTAGGGACATCTTTTGGTAGTATGGCACCCTGAGAGTGACCAAAATCTGGCATACATAAATGGATCTTCACAATGATCGATCCTCTCATTTTTTTGCCCACTTGGATCAGTGCCCTATGCCAGGGAACCACTTGCACCACCCAAAATCTGGCACAGCAATGTAGTATTTAATTCATGCCATAGGTTTTTCCTTCATCCTTACCTTTTGTAATGAAATGTGAGGCTTCTTGAAATCCACATGTAGCATATTACCTATCAAGGGAAGAAGCATGGGCCCTGGGGGGTAATTCCTTGGGCGAATATTTCTCTTGTAATCAGCAAGAAGTAGAAATGTAGCCAGAAACACCAGAACGACCTGCAGGGACAAGGCCTCCCAGAGGACAGAGAGCAACTGGAGCAGCATCTTCAAACCCACCTAGGTGTTCCTTTTGCAGATTGGCCTGCTGTCTGCTGAGGGAAACCCGAATCTGATCCCACTAGAGCAGCCACACCTGTGTTCTTGGCTAATGCGCCTGTAGGAAATGAGAACAAAGTCTGCATATATTACTGTACATTATGCCCATAAAGAGGCAGGAAATGACCTAATGAATGATTCCACCAAGCAGGAAAAAGAGAGTGGGGAAGAGCGGCAATCGGAATTAAAATATTTCCTTCCTATTTTCACTTCTTTGGTACAGCAAAGGTTAATTTCCTTCATGACATTTCCAAGAAGGGTTTTCTCCCCGTGCAAATCAAAGCACTGTCAAGAAAGAAAATAAAAACTTACACTAAGCAGGATGCCTTCTGCTCCTGAAAAGTTTGGATCAGGGGTAGTTTCAGCAACTCTGACCTCTGGCTAAGGAGGCCAGAGGAGTCAATCTGCTTGCCTTCTGTTCAATACAGTGGTGCCCCGCAAGACGAATGCCTCGCAAGATGGAAAACCCGCTAGAAGAAAGGGTTTTCTGTTTTTCAATGCGCTTCGCAGGACTAATTTCCCTATGGGCTTGCTTCGCAAGACGAAAATGTCTTGCGAGTCTTGAGATTTTTTTTCGCTCCCCCCCTTTTTCTAAGCCGCTAAGCATTTGAAAAACAACAAAACCTATGGAATATTCACCGTCCACAATCCAGCTCAGAGTTGTATGCTTAACCCACCAATATTACTATATGTATATGCACATTTAGGGACGCGGGCGGCGCTGTGGGTTAAACCACAGAGCCTAGGACTTGCCAATCAGAAGGTCGGCGGTTCGAATCCCCGCAATGGGGTGAGCTCCCGTTGCTCGGTCCCTGCTCCTGTCAACCTAGCAGTTCGAAACGTCAAAGTAGTTAAATAGGTACCGCTCCAGCGGGAAGGTAAATGGCCTTTCCGTGCGCTGCTCTGGTTCGCCAGAAGCGGCTTAGTCATGCTGGCCACATCTCGCTGGCTCCCTCGGCCAATAAAGCGAGATGAGACCCTCAACCCCAGAGTCGGTCACGACTGGACCTAATGGTCAGGGGTCCCTTTATCTTTATAAGCACATTTAAACACTGCCTTGAGAGTGGGGCCAACAATACAGAACAGCAAGAACTGGTTATGTAACAAGGGAGAGTTCTTGTATGTTCATTAACATGCATTGATGCAGCTAACATATTAAGCTCTTTGCATGATCGCAATGAACAAAATGTGCCTTGTAACACTTTCTAATTTTGTAAACATAGGCAGGAATTTCATTAGAGCTAGATCTGGAGTTGTGAGCACACCCTTTTCTATAAACAAACCGATGCCCTTTTTCCACTGCAGCCAGAACAAGCTTCTGTTCTGTCAGACCCAGAAGCTCCTAAGGATCCACAGTTGTTGTTTTCAATTGATTTTTATTGACATTTCTCGGAAAAAGTAAGAAATGCATAATAACAAACAAAACATGTGTAACAAAACTTGGCTAGGAACTTAGTCCTGGTACTACTGGCTGATGCATATAAGACAAGAAGAGGTAAGGTGTAGAAAGAACAATCTGGAAAAGCAAGATCTAAAGATCTAAAGTGTTTAGGTATAACACGAGTGCATAATGGACATTGAAGATCTGTGAGGAGGACTGCTCCCTGTTGTCAGGAAACAAATTCAATAGATGGAAATCCTGCAGCAACATGACTTACCAGCTTCTCTCTTCAGTGACGGGAACCAGTTAGAGCTGCACAGGAAGACCTATTCAGTAGGCTCTTTAGAAGAGAGCCAGAGGAAGCCCACAGTGTCTTGGGGCCCTGGCCTTGAGTCTGACCTTCCTTTACAAAGGGTGAAATCAAGCTATTTGTTCCCTCTCCCGAGAGGGGAGAGAGAGAAACAAGCAAGACCTTTATTCCTGTTTTGAGCCAATGAGCAAACTGCAAGTTTTGGACACAAGCTGATAGAAACGCCCCAGGGTCCTAAAGACCTTCTGATTCCTGCTTTTCTATCCAGCTTCTTGTCTTGCTGTTCACTTTTCATAGCAGCTGGGAAGCATCTGGCACAGGTATGCCCTTGAAATTATTTTGTGCAAATAGTGGGTGGGTGGGTGGGTGGGTGGCAAAAGCAAAGTGTTCTGCTTAAGTCCAGGCACTCAAAGATCCCTATATAGCAAATTCTAAGTACAATGTACACATCTTTACTCAGATGTAATTCTCATGGGGCTTTTAATGGGGCTTTGTCTCAGGTAAATCAAATTATAGTAGTCAGGGTAGATTAAGAACAGTTGAAGCATCAGAACTGTACTAAATAGTGCTGCTCCATTGTTCTCCCTCCTTCCTCCCAATCAAATGAAACTTCGCTGCCTGGTTACTCAGAAGTAAGTCCCAATGTACTCAACGAGGAGGACTCTCAGGTAAGGTGTATAGGCTTACAGGCTCCATCTTAAGGGGGCATGGGTTCATTTACAGTCTGTTTTAGCTATGCGCTGCTGCTGTTGCATTCCTATGGTGTCATTCTTTTTTTTTATTGTTTACTTTTGTTTTTAGGATTTACATAGACACCATTTACAAATTATTGGGGGTTAGATGGAAATGCTGAACTATAACGGGCAGCTATAAAATAATATAACAGGACAATTGTTATTACATAAAATAATTTTGAAAATAATGGGGTGGGGGAGAGACCCCCGTACCAAGGACAGGGAATGGGGACTCTGGAGCCTCATCAATGGATCATTATGATCTGCATACAAGATCACCTGAAATGTGATTTCCCGGGAAATGTTGCTCTCTCAGGGGTAAACTACAACTCCCAAAATAACTACAGTTCCCCAGATTCATTGAGAAGGCAAGTCTGTTTTGAATGTGCTTTAAAGATACATGCTGCAATCCCAACCCTAATGAATTCTGGCTAAACATAATTAGGATTATGAGGTAAAATTAGAATTTGGAGGTAAAATTGGTAATGATACATTGGGCTAAGGATATTGGACATAACATACAGTTAGAAGATTGGGAGAGGTTATGGAATGAAGGTATTAATTTTACAGTATATAGTACGCTTAAAAAAATGTTATGAAAATGATGTATAGGTGGTATTTAACATCAGTTAAATTGGCCCAAATGTAAGGAAAAAGAAGGTACTTTTTACCATATGTGGTGGACGTGTAAAGAGGTAAAAGCTTTCTGGGAAATGACATATTATGAGCTAAAGAAAATGTTTAAAAACACTTTTGTTAAAAAACCAGAAGCTTTTTTATTAGGTATAGTAGGTAGAGAGATACCAAGACAAGATAAAAAATTGTTCTTATATGCAACAACTGTGGAAAGAATTTTGTTAGCCCAAAGATGGAAACAACAGGAGCTACCAACAAACGAAGAGTGGCAGATGAAGTTGATGGGCTTTGCAGAACTGGCAAAACTGACAGGAAGAATCTGGAACCAGCGAGACCAAGCATTCCAAAGGAACAAATTTATATTATATCTAAAAAACAACTCTAAGCAATTAACATCATTAGCAGGGTTATTTGGAGATTTGTAAGATGAAACTGCTACCTATTCAGGTTGAGTAATACAATATTTTAGGTAATGATATAACAACGATAGGAAACGAAGTGAAATGCAAAGATGTAAAGTTTAATTTTATAAACCATCAGATGGGAGGGAGGGAAGTCGTTAGGCTCAGTTGAGCCAAAAAGATAAAATAAGAGGGTACGATGTTACATAATGTGATTGTATGTAAAACCAATAAAAATCATTTTTTTAAAAAAACATAATTAGGATTAAGCCTCAGGTGTGCTTCTATCCCACAAACTAATAATACTTTTTAAAGAATGCTATAAGATGGGTCCCCTTAGCGAGAGAATGCACATATCTGGTATGGCAGAGGAGACAATGTCACACCCATCCTAAATTCACGGCTTAATGTCTCATTCTTTGGAGCCTGGAAAGTGAACTTCTGAATTAGGGCAGTGAAGAAAATGAAGAGCTCGGTCCTCGCCAACTGCTCTCCAAGACAAACTCGCTTTCCTAGAAGAGGGGGAGAAAGAGACTGTTTCAGTGGAAAGCTTTTGCTACAGTAAACTTCTCCTTTTGTAACTAGTTGTTGCTAAAGCCGTAGTGACAGAGGCCTATTTAAAACGACACTGGTGGACCAGGAAGCCAAATACCTATAAACATTCTGCTGTTTCAAAATGAAGAAACCAGTCCTATCTATTTCCTCATCCCCTCAAAAAACCACACGGCTCAGTGAGGAGTGGGAGGAGAGCATGCCAACACCGTATTGTGTAACATCACACCTCCTATGGCAGCCATTTGTGTCTTACACACAGAGCACTTCCTCAGAATGCCAGATATGACCACTGGCTTCAATAATGTGGGGACCCCTACAGTGCACAACTATTTTAGCAATACACCAGACTTCCCCCAACCAAGCCATTATCATGTAGTCATGATTGCAATTCTAATGAGCCACCCATAAACTTTTGTTACCTGCAGAGAATGGCAGAAACGCTTCCCTTTTCCTGAACTGACCATTCTCCAGGAAATGGCCAGGATTAAACACATTGGGTGTTTCCCACTCATCCTTGTCAAACAGCACAGAGGTCAAGTTGGGGACCATTATGGTTCCCTGTCAAAGAAGAAGCAGAGAAGACAGCAGATTATACTGGCAGAGAACTCTCTGTATTTTTATCTGTGCAACTCTCTACGGTAGTACTGAGCCTTTTAGATCCAATACCAATGCTGTCCATTAAATAAGAAAGGATATGTTTTGAATGAGAGACTTCCAAGTAATTAATTGAACCACAGCTCATGAAAACACAGGTACCTCTATATATTTTAAAATACCAGACTTTACCTGAGTGTTTAGGGGATTTACAATTAGAAACACCAGAGGCTGGCTGTTTCTGTTTTGTGTGGTTAGTAATGACCACTAAAAAAGAAAGTAAAGGAAGAGACTAGCTATCCATACAAATGGTTCAGACTGCAGTTGGAATCCATTTTTGCAGGGTGTGTGTGTGTGTGTGTGTGTGTGTGTGTGAGAGAGAGAGAGAGAGAGAGAGAGAGAGAGAGAGAGAGACCCAAGTCTATCTATCCCAAATCCATCCCCCCAAGAACACCCAAGACTCCCTCCCCAGTCCTGCCTGTTGGTCATACTGGCTCAAGTTGGTAAGAGTTGGAGTTGAACAACATCTGGAGAACCTCATCATGGCTAACCCTCATGAAGAACCTTGGCTTCAAGTTTCCACATCTTAAGGGAAGAGGAAATGAATGTAAGAAAGCTATTAACATTTACCTTGGGAATATGAAACCCAGCGAGTGTAGTGTCCTTAGTTGTCATCCGGGGCACATTCAAAGGCACAATGCTGCTTATTCTTTGAACTTCATGAACAACTGCATTGGTATAGGGCATTCTGTCCCGGTCATCCATCGATGGCTGGCGAGACTGGCCAATCACAGAATCTATTTCCGCTTGGACTTTTGCTGCAAATAAAAGAAAATCTCCTATCAACACAAGAAGGATATACTTTATCTAAGATCTGTAGGGGAGGCCCATCTTTAATATTTAATGGATTTGAACAAACACAGAATTGATACTCTTTAAATGAATGGGTCACCAAATTTACACTTATTGGAATCAATTTTCATTTGGACCAGTCAGCAGAGTATCCTGATATTTTAGGAAAGGCACCTATGATCTGCATCAGCAAATGAGGATTTAGAAATAAACAAAAGAATATCATCTGCAAATAAAACCAACTTGTATTCAAATGAATTATATACTACTCTGTAGATATACTCATGTTGTCTAATAGTGCAACCTGTAGACAAAAGTTGTTGAGCTCTTTTTAGTTTTGCCCCCCCCATCTCTTCTAAAAAATGAATTTCTGAGTTTCATTTTTTTATTAAATTTGCCAAAATCTACACTTCCAACATAGGCTGCCACAAGTCCAGGTTTTCCCAGACATTTGTTTAAGAGGACCATGTCCAAGAAATTACAGACGCATGGCAACCCTAATACATTGCTGCTTTATTATTACGTTTCATTTGTGAATCACTGCTGTATGTTTGATTGTAATGGTGAATGTTGAAATAAGAACTTGCTTTTTGGTGTTTTTATCTTTTTAAAAAGTGCTATTCATCCTGAAAAGGGTAAAGATAATTCCTGCTAAGAATTAATTGGCTTTCTTTAAATAACATTTCATAGTTGTTTTTATACAAATCTTTTATTTTCTCTGTTACTGCACTGATTTGTATCTCAATTTGGAATCATAAACTACTCTTTTTGTTTTCATTGATCTTTTTCTATGTTTATTTCAACAATTTCTGGTTTTGCTTTATTTAGTGTATAACTTGCCAGAATCTTCCATTTCCTTATCTGCTTTACTCAACTGATGGGTATAAACATGTCTAAGTACAGTGATACCTCAGGTTAAGTACTTAATTCGTTCCGGAGGTCCGTTCTTAACATGAAACTGTTCTTAACCTGAAGCACCTCCCGCTGCCACCGCGCTGCCAGAGCACGATTTCTGTTCTCATTCTGAAGCAAAGTTCTTAACCTGAGATACTATTTCTGGGTTAACGGAGTCTGTAACCTGAAGCGTATGTAACCTGAAGTGTATGTATCCCAAGGTACCACTGTAATGTTCATTAATCTTGGTAGGTTTACTCTGGATAGGACTTAGTTGAATATAACCGAAAGTAATGAAAGGGAAATAAGCCAACTACAGTTCTACCTTGAATTTCTGGATAAATGGCCGTGTAAAGTAAAGCCCAGCGCAATGTTGTAGAAGTTGTTTCTGTTCCAGCAAAAAACAGATCCAGTGTTGAATGTAGAAGGTTTTCTTCATGGAAACTGGAAGCTGAATCCTCCTTAAAACAAAAATGTACCATGGAGTTAAGCTGCCATTAAAAACACCATCCTGTCAGACCCACAAGTCTACCATGTCATTAAAAATGCCATGTCATTAAAAACCATCATCCTAGTATCAGTCCTATCTGTCAAATGATCACCATGGGATTCCTCAGCTCTGTTTCTTAGTGTCCAGAATACAGTAGGGTCAGTTCAACAGTCCCATGGATCACTGAATGTAGAATAAATATTGGTTTAGCCTTGTCAAGGTCCTAGTCTGAACTACAGACTCCTAGACAGGGTAGATTCAGACAGACAACTGAGGCAATGGTAGGTCATGAGATGCCTCTACAGTGATGCTTTCAGTCATATCAACTGTCTGTTCTGACAAATCACAGACAAGTGGTGGAATTTGGGCAGTAGACCAGAATTTGGGCAGTGGACCTTCTGAAATGCATGATTTCATTTTTACATGTACACTTGCAAATGCACACATATACTTCGCCTGTTCATCTGAATACATACAGAGTCAATGAAAACAATATAGCCTTCTTAGACAAACCACTTGTGTAGCTAGTTCTGGCATTTTATATTGTATCTCTGCCTTCTCCTATTATCATTGTTGCTGCCATGAGTGCTGGAGGGAGAACTGCTCCCTGCTGTGAGGCCCATTTCCAGCTGGCCTAGGGGGCGGGACCCAGATCCGGCTTAAACAGCCAAAGAGGCTCCTGGGAGCCAATGGGACATTGCTGGAACAACTCTTGGGTTTGGGCAGCTGGCTAAATTGTTTTACAATGTTTTAAGCAGTTCCAATTTTGGTTCCTCTGGTATGTTTTTGTCAGGTTGTGTTTGGTTAAATGTTTTCTTGGAGTTGGCAGTTCTTTTAATTTGGGTATAACTGTAAACCATTTATTATTGTTGTTATTATCAGTTTCTGTTGATTTGTTGGTTTGTTCCTTGTATAGGATATTCTGTTTCTTAATGTTTCATGTTTTGTTGTGGTTTTATATATGCTGTACGCTGCCTAGAGTAGCTGGGAAAACCAAGCCAGATGGGCAGGATATAAATAAAATATAATAAAATTATTATTCTTATTCTTATTCTTATTATTTTAAAAATTATATACTTTTTGTTCTTTTTATATCTCAGCTTGGTCATTTCATTTAGGTAGGCATAGAGAGAGGTTATTCAGGCAACAGAGGCAATGGTCATGACAAGCCTTCATTGCAGTGATGCTTTTAGTCATGCCAACTATTTGCTCTCACAAACCACAGACAACTGGTGAAATCCCAGCAGTTAACAAGTGGGGAGGTGTCTCCCCATAAAATACATGACTTTATATTCATGCATATAGAAATGTATTTTGTCTGAAATCATAAACTCAACAGAAGGAATATGGTCTGCCACTAAGGACCATTCAGACAAGCCACATAACTAGTTCTGGTTTTTAATATTGCTTCTCTGCCTTCTACTACTCTTTTATTTATTAAAGATATATACTGTTTGTCCTTTTCTTTTTTCTTTGTTTGTTTGTTTGTTTGTTTGTTTGTCCTTTTCATCTCCTACCTTGGCCATTTCATTTAGGTAGGCATCAATGAAGTCTCTGGGTTCAGATGGGTTCCAGTCTTCTTTGTGTTTTTCAATGATTCCTCTCACAAAGGATTTCAGCTTTCCCCAGTTTTTAAAAACAGTATTATGAGGCCCTGGCAAGTGCTTCATGAGAGTGGGAAAGATATTGTACAGCTGTGGAAACAAACACTAATATCATATATGTGCAGAGAAACCCCTCTCAAAAAATATTCACATAATGCCATACAAAGAAGAAGCCTACTAGGGCTATTTCTGAGGAAAAATAATAAAAGATTGTGTGCGCTAGTTTTGTGCACCACCCAGTATTATTTAGTTTTGTAAATTTCAGGAACAATATTTGAATGTTTGAAATTAGTTTCAGGAACAATATCTGAATGTCCCCTACATGGAATATAAAACCAACACCTTCTCTGGGGAAAGCAAGCAGAGAGGAGGTTCTGTAATATTAAAGGCATCCCAGCAGATATGCCTTCAATATTATAATGGACAGTGTTAAGACAAGATGGCAAACGGACATGCATGGGAAGAGATACTCGAATTACTAATATGAGAAAATAAAGAAATCAGAACATGAAAACCGAAGTACGGTAGATGGATAAATGTTCAACCAAAGTGTGGAAGTCTCTTTGGGCCAAAGCGGTTTCATTTTCATTACTCACAAGACCTACCCGACTCCAAATAGTTGCTTGAAGGTACATCGTCTCATCAAGCAAGTGCAATAACATCTGGAAACGGCTGTCATAGTAATCAAAGCGGTCTCCAAATGTGATGGAACAAATGATATTTGAAACAGCATTATTAATCTGAAAGTGAGGGTTAAATGGCTGCCCTGGAAGAAGGGAGGGGAAAAGGAAGAAAAGAAATAAGAGTGCTTTTGGCTTCCATATAACAAGAGCAAAATGTGGGGAATATAGGTGGGGTGTGGATAGGGTAGGATCTATGAACAGAAGAAACAATTTAGTATGAATGTTAAATCCTTTGATTTAAGTTAGGACACATCATATAATACGTTAAGCACACTTATATTTTAAAATAACCCTTTGTCCTCTTCATAGGGTAGGATTATTCTGCTGGAGGAGGGCACAGGTAATATTCTACAGGTGGAGGATGTACCGTATTTTTCGCTCTATAACACGCACCCGACCATAACACGCACGTAGTTTTTAGAGGAGGAAAATCCGTAGCCATGCCACCCACAGGCATTCCCTCCATAACACGCACAGACATTTCCCCTTACTTTTTAGGAGGAAAAAAGTGAGTGTTATGGTGCAAAAAATAAGGTAAATATGAAAGCACCGTGGTGGAGTCCTATAGCTTTGGTAGCATATGCTGAACAGCTGTGGGTATGGTTTGGCCAAGGCAGGAGGTTGGGAAAGGACATTTTGGCTAACAAGAATGGCAAGGCCAGTCCCCATCAGAGACAGAAAAAAAGAGGCACAATACACCAAAAGAATACAGTGGTACCTCGGGTTAAATATGCTTCAGGTTACATATGCTTCAGGTTACAGACTCCGCTGACCTAGAAATATTACCTCAGATTAAGTAAGTACTTTGCTTCAGTATGAGAACAGAAATCGTGCTCCGGCAGCACGGCGGCAGCGGGACGCCCCATTAGCTAAAGTGATGCTTCAGGTTAAGAATGGACCTCCAGAACAAATTAAGTACTTAACCCGAGGTACTACTGTATACCAAACTTATGACTTTATTTATGACTTTGGTTGTTGTAGCTCTCAAAAAGGGGAACACATCATCAGTCCAAACACTAAATGTACCTATTTGTTCTTGTTATTTTATCCTACTTAGTGGTTTGGGGTTGCAACAAAACTCAGAATAAGCTCCAAGTCCCACAATGGATAAGCACCTGTGTTGTTTTTTTAAAAAAATCCTTCCAATTATTAGATTCTCCCAGCTCCAGCAGAGCTACATTTGTGGAAAGGAATGCCACACAGCTTTGTACCATGACTGTGTATATGAAATAGCAGCTTAAATATCACAGATGGAGGGCTCTGGTGCTCACCATTCTCAGCTTCAATTGCATCTGTTAGGTATCGGCTCTCCTCCTGTATTCGTTCTTCTAAAGACCTTTTGCCCAAACCAAAGTTTCTGAGAGTTGATAAGGCAAATCGTCTTTGTTGTTTCCAACCAGGGCCATTAGAGAAGATCAATCCTAAATAGGAAGAATTAATATCATGTAGCAGATATGTACTTTTAAAAGGAGTAACTGCAAATTGCAAGGAGATTTAAAAGACCTAATTATAACGGGACTCCTCTTTCCATTAAACTATTTAGCTTGTCTACTTATACCACACTAAGGAGACTGCAGAGCATTTGAACTGAGCTAAGCTACTGCTGCTTCACTGTTGCTTTTTGCATGTTTTACTCTTTTGATTGTGGTTTTAATAGGAACTTTAATTTTTCTGGAAATATTTTGAGATTGGTGTAATGATACAGGAAATGAAAATGAAAAAAATCTAATCGCCAGGCATGAAAACATAATATTATCAAACAACCTAAAGGTTTGTACAATTAAGGCATACTTGGGAAAATATCACGCTTAGTAAATTTAAATAATTGAGCACATTAAAAGAAACTCACCAAATGATGTAAATATTTCTTTATCAAGAGGAAGGACTGGACGATCTACAAAGTTTTCACCCTGATGGACAAGAGTCTCTTTCACCAGCTGCAATCCATTCACAACCACAACCCGCCTGTTTCCAACCTGAAGGCTGAAGATGTTGCCATATTTTTTTGCAAACTGAATGGAGAAGGAGGAACTATGTAAGGGGGGATATATATGTAAAACATTAATATTGTGTATTAATCTGTCTGCATGGTGGGCTGGGATACTGTTTCTGAATGGGAATCTTAACTTGTGCATTGTAAGGTGCTTAATTATTTATCCAAGCAGATATCTACCTCATAGCTCAGGACCTTTCTCCTGGCCAGAGTTGGAGCAAAAAGGCAGAGGTGGTAGAAAGAATCTGTTGACAGATCTGTTACAAATAATTGTTAGGTAAAATAGATCCTCTGTGTTCAGAGGCAATACACATTTGGCAGCTATACCAGCAAGGGTCACAAGCTACTTTCCAGTGTAATGTTGTGCTTAACTCATGTCAGGGACCTTTCAGTAATCTTTACCTTTTGCATGGAAAAATGTGGTTTCTTGAAATCCATGTTTAGCATGTTACCCAGCAAGGGAAGAGGCATGGGCCCTGGGGGGAAATCCCTTGGGCGAATCTTTTTCTTGTAATCAGCAAGAAGCAGAAATGCAGCCAGAAACACCAGAATGACCTGCAGGGACAAGGCCTCCCAGAGGACAGAGAGCAGCTGGAGCAGCATCTTCAAACCCTTCTAGCCTTCCTTTGTCAGAAGGGATTGCTATCTGTTATGGGAATCTAAAATCTTATGCAGATAGAGCAGCCACACCTGCCCTCTTGGCTAACGTTCCTGTAAGAAAGGAAAGGAAAGTATGTGCACATAGTTATACATCATGTCCACAGGTAGGCAGAAGGGAGATAACCTAATGAGTCACCCAACGCAGAGGGGGAAAAGAGTGTGGGGGAGAGCGGTTTCTGAACTAGAATATTTCCTTCCTGTTTTTACTTCTTTGGAACAGTAAACGTTTATTTCCTTTATGACATTTCTAAGAAGGTTTTTTTTGCAAGTGCATAAAAAAATTAAAAACTTCTACCAAGGGAGATGCCTTCCATTCCTGAGGCATTTGGACCAGCTATAATTTCAGCAGCTCTGACCTTTGGCCAGGGGCGAAGGAAGGTGTCGTGACACCCGGGGTGGGCGTCATGATGTAGGGCGCATGTGCAACATCGCTATGTACGATACATGCATGCGACACTGCACATGCGCTGTATAGTGGTTTGCCGCAGGCACTGCTCCAGTGCCATACAGATGGTGCCGGGATCCCTCCGGTGCCGCTACAGCCATGAACGGAGGGTCCTGGCACTGTCCATACAGCGCTGGAGCAGCGCTGGCAGCAATCTGCTAAGGACAGCGCATGTGCTCTGTTGCACGCATACGATGTACGTAGCAACGCCGCACATGCACTATTTAGCGGTTTGCCGCTGGCGCTGCTCCAGTGCCCTACGGCACATGTGTGGCATTGCTATGTACAGTGCATGCGTGCAACGCCGCACATGTGCTGTACTTAACGGATTGCTGCCGGCGCAGGATCCTCTGCTTGTGGCTATAGCAGCTGCGGCGGCGCGATGGCAGCTTGCGCCACCACGAACCCCCGCAAGATGACATCTGGTCACCCCCGCAGACATGGAACCTGGGGCATACCACCCCCTGCCCCCCCCCGTTGCGATGCCACTGCCTTTGGCTAAGGAGGCCAAAGGAGAGAAACTGCTTACCTCCGTTCAATACTACATAGATTTTCTTTTGGCAACAGACTGACTAGATCAGGGACTAGGTACCAATATCTATCCTGATGTTTTTGGTCTCCAACTCCCAGCAGCCCCAGCCAGTATGGCCAATAGTCAGGGAAGATGGGAGAAGGATCATTCAGAAGGCCAGAGCCCTCTAATACTAGATAGTTTTAGCTAATAGGAGGCCATGTGGCATAAGAAAAGTTGGTGCAATGTAAACACATTGCCAGGAGCTCTGGAATGGCTCTGTCCACATTTATGCAGCACATCAACATCACTGCCATGTTGCTATTCTCCCTCTTAGTAAATACTTGTAGCTTATGAAAGAGTTTTTACAGGATGGCTTTATGTAAGATATTAATATTTCAGATCAGTACAGGTGAAATTGTTCCAAATATTCATTACTGTTCACCTACTCACAAGAAGAAGATGAATAGTAAGTTCATTGTTCTTTAAAATCCTATTTGAATTGTCAAATAGATTCAATAGTATCAAGCCTGGGGTAAGGAATATACCCTGCTGCATTATTTTAGAACTTCCCCAAAACACCTTTAACACTCTAAACTTTATAAAGAACTGGGATTAAGCCTTCATCTACTCCTTCAGTACTCGTTAAGAGTTGTTCAAAGACCATACGAGTCTGTGTTGCTTCTTTTTTTTTGGGGGGGGGGGACACTACAATAGAGATTGGTTCAGGCCAAACATGCAGCTAACCCAAGCCTCTAAGAAGTGCACGCACACTATCCCCAGGAATGTCTTCTTGAACTTTTTCAAATGGATACAATAGTGGTACCTCGGGTTAAGTACTTATTCGTTCCGGAGGTCCGTACTTAACCTGAAACTGTTCTTAACCTGAAGCACCACTTTAGCTAATGGGGCCTCCTGCTGCTGACGCGCCGCCGGAGCACGATTTCTGTTCTCATCCTGAAGCAAAGTTCTTAACCCGAGGTACTATTTCTGGGTTAGCAGAGTCTGTAACCTGAAGCGTATGTAACCCGAGCTACCACTGTACTGGTGGAAAGGGGGCATGTCTCTTCTGCGTGGTATTCTCCTCTGCCCCTGCCCCTGTGAATGTCAGCACTATGTGTTCCCAGACAGCCAAATTGCCACTCTTAGGTATTTTCATGGAAATCACTTTGCAGACTCAGACCTTGTCATTGACTATGTTTATTCAATCACAACAATAATGTTTCTGGAAAATAATAAAACCTAAGAATATTCATCGTCCACAAACCAACTCAGTTGTATGCTTCACTGATTTTACTATATTTACAAGCATATTTAAACTCTGCATTCGAATCAGGGCCACCAATACAGAATGGCAATAACTGGTCATTTACCATAACAAGAGAAAATGCATGTATGTTCATTAAGATGCATTGCTGCAGGTAACATATCAAACTCTTTGCAAGTTCATTACGAACAAAACATGCCTAACAACATTTTCTAATTTTATAAAGATAGGCGGGAATTCCATTAGAGTTTTATATTGAGTTGTAAGCACACACATTCCTATAAACAAAACAATGCCTTTTCTTCACTACAACAGGACCAGAACAAGCTCATGACCAGGTCAGGCCCAGGTGCAGAAGCTCCTAGGGATCCACAGTTGTTGTTTTTTCATTGGCTTTTAATGAAATCTTCTCAGGCAAGTAAGAAATACATAATAGCAAACAAAGCATGCATAACAAAATTTGACAGTGAACTTAGTCCTGGTACTACTTGTTGATGCCTCCCCACCTCCCTGACAAAAAACAAACAAACAAAAAACAGATGCAACCAGAGGATAGAAATATAGGCAAGATGTAGAAACACAATCTGGAAGAGCAAAGGAGCTAATCTATTTTTTAAAAATATATATGCTAAAGGTCAAAAGTGTTAAGGTAGAATACCATTCCATGATAGATGTGGAAGATCTGAGGGAGGACTTCTCCGTCGTCAGGAAACAAATTCAACAGATTGAAAACCTGCAGTACAAAGACCTACCAGCAACTCTCCTCCGGGACAGAATGGGTTGGAGGTGAAGAAACCTATCAGCAGCTGTGGCCCAGGACCTCACCAGAGCCCACAAATTCTTAGTGACCTTAGCATTGATTCTGATCTTTCTTTAAAGAAAGAAGAAGCAAGCGTTTGCTTGCTCTCAACAGATAAGAGAGAAACCAGCAAAACTTCCTTCCCTATTTTGAGCCAATGAGCAAGCAGCAATGTTTTAGACACCAGCTGATAGAAAGACCCCAGGGTCCTAAAGAGCTGGCAATTCCAGTTTTCTATCCTGCTTCTTGTCTTGCTGTTCATTTTCCATTGCAGCCTGGAGGCACCTGAGACAGGTAATAATAATAATAAATTTTATTTACACCCCGCCTGCCCTGGCCAGAGCCGGGCTCAGGGTGGCTAACACCAATAAAATTTCAGTAAAAACTTAATAGGAAAGAAAGAAAAGGTTAAAATGCAATTTAAAATGCAGCCTCATTTTAAAAGACAACCATAAGGGGAGGGAAACATAAGGATCAGACTGAGTCCAAACCAAAGGCCAGGCAGAACAGCTCTGTCTTGCAGGCCCTGCGGAAAGATGTCAAGTCCCGCAGGGCCCTAGTCTCTTGTGACAGAGCGTTCCACCAAGTCGGGGCCAGTACTGAAAAGGCTCTGGCCCTAGTTGAGACCAACCTAACCATCGTGTGACTTAGGACCTCCAAAATATTGTCATTTGTGGACCTTAAGGTCCTCCGCGGGGCATACCAGGAGAGGCGGTCCTGTAGGTACATAGGTCCTAGGCCGCATAGGGCTCCCTAGAAGCTAGTTTGTGCAAATCGTTTGGGGGTGGATGTATGGGTAATTTATCCGGAAGACATTTGTATTTCTAGGAGACAGTGATCTGACATGGTTACCCTTCCTGCCTCTGTTTGCTTCCCCCCCCCCCCCCTATCTCTTGTTCGGCTCTTTGATGGCTGAGAACAACCTTTAGTGTCCTAATTTGTCGAAGGATGTGATAGTGCTGGGTACCTTCACCTTCTTTGATGTTAGACATTGTTTGGAGAACATGAGGCATTGGGAGAGGTGGCTAATGAATAATCTGCACATAGCCAGTCGAGCAAGCCACACAGGCTAACAAGTTAGCTATCTATAAATCAGGTGGTGTTGAGCAGCGTCTGAGAAGCTCGTGCATGGACTGATCCGGCTATTTCTTGAGGGCTTTCAAGTGGCATAGATCTGTTCCTGCACCATAAACTGATCCTACTTTTTAAAGAAACGGCAATGACATAAAGTAAGTCCACTTAGCGAGAGAATGCACATATCCGGTATGGCAGGGGAGACAATGTCAGACCCATCCTAAATTCACGGCTTAATGTCTCATTCTTTGGAGCCTGGAAAGTGAACTTCTGAATTAGGGCAGTGAAGAAAAGAAAGAGCTCAGTCCTCGCCAACTGCTCTCCAAGACAAACTCGCTTTCCTAGAAGAGAAGGATACAAAGAATGCTTTAGTGGAGAGCTTTTGCTGCAGTAACTTCTCCTTTTGTAACTAGTTGTAGCTAAAGCAGTAGTGGCAGTGGCTTGTTTAAAATAACCCTGGCAGACTAGGAACCAAATACAGTGGTACCTTGGTTGTTGAACTTAATCCGTTCCAGGGGTCTCTTCGACTCCTGGAACCATTTGAAAATCAAGGCATGGCTTCTGATTGGCTACAGGAAGCAGCTGAAGCTGCATCGAATGTTCAGTTTCCAAAAAAAGTTTGCAAACCGGAACGCTTACTTCCGAGTTTGGGGTGTTCGGGAGCCGATTTGATCGGGAGCCAAGCCTTTCGACAACCAAGGTACTACTGTACCTGTAAAAGGGATTCTGTTGTTGCAAAATAAATGAAGACGCCGGTCCTATCCATTTCCTACTCAAGTAAATGGGAAAACTGAACAAATATGATCACAGCTTTCTAGAATCTGGAATGCATACATTTGAGGTACATAAATTTCTATCATATGAAGTGTTGGAGATAAATATTTTAATTGGAATCTACCTCATTCACACTACCTAATTGGCATCTAACTAAGCTAAGGGTATAGCAAACTAACAATACATGAGGGATGGCCAGTCTAGTCCCTGTGGGCTGTCAGTGCCACCTATGACACCTGTGAACATCCCCTCAAAAACCCACACTGCCTAATTGGAGGGGACTATGTCAACAACATTTGTATTGTACCACACTCACAAAGAGAGCCATTTTGTGACTGGTGCCTACATCACTTTCTTATATGTCAAATGTGGCCACTGGACCAAAAAGTTTGGTAACTTCTGCAATATACAATATAGTTAGTACTACACCAGGCTCTCAGCTACTAGACCTCCACCATTTAGTAACTCTTGAAATTTTGATGATGAGTCCATCATTTATTTATTTTTTACCTGCAGAGAATGGCAAAAATGCTTCCTTTTTCTTGAACTGCCCGTTCTCCAGGAAATGGCCAGGATTAAACACATTGGGTGTTTCCCATTCATCCTTGTCAAAGTGCAAAGAGGTCAAGTTGGCAAGCATTATGGTTCCCTGTCAAAGAAGAAGCTAGATTTAAAATGTTCATGAAGTCTTTGTGTTATATTTTTGTAATCACAGCAGTCAAACTCTGTTCTCTGGTGCAGAAAAGATATGCTCTGAATGAGAGATTAGCTTTTCATTATTAAGTAATTCATCCAACTACATTCCACAAAAACACAGGTTCCAATGTAGATCTAAAAATATATTCAATGTCTGCTGGACTACTAAAATTTATGGTTAGAAACACCAGATTTTAGCAAATTTCAGACTAGCTATCCATTCAAACAGAGACTGTGGTTTGGGCCTGGTTTTACAGAGGAATTTGAAGAAAACAAAAGCTTATCTAGCTCAGATCCCTCTATCCTTTCCAGATCATGGTGTATCCCAAGAATACTCTAGCATCTGCCCCAGGGCTAGCATCGCTGTTATGCCAAACAAGCCTAGAATTCCATAAGCAGTAGAGGAGTGAAATGATGGGCAAAGCAGAACACCATAGTGGGAAGGGTCCAGATTTACAACTGACAAACCAGTTTCTCTCCAACCAATGCCAGCCTAATGGTATGGTGCAACTCTGCAGGTAGACATGGGGGTGATGCAACCTGGGACACAACTCTCAACATTTCTGCCCATTAGCTGGTTGGAACTGATGACAGTTGGGAGTCCAACAACATCTGGACAGCACAATATCAGCTACCCCTCATTTAGAACTTGGACTTCAAGTTTTCACATCTTAATGGCAGATAAGAAAGCTGTATCTTCTTAACATTTACCTTGGGCACACGAAACCCAGCCACTATAGTGTCCTTAGTTGTCATCCGGGGCACATTCAAAGGTACAATGTTGCTTATTCTTTGAACTTCATGAATAACTGCATTGGTATAGGGCATGCTGTCCCTGTCATCCATCGCTGGCTGGCGAGACTGGCCAATCACAGAATCTATTTCTGCTTGGACTTTTGCTACAAAGAAAAGAAGATTTGTCGTTAATACAAGAGCAGCAGAATTGCAGGGGAGACTTGTCATGTTGTTCCATCACTGGGTGCCCATTGTGTGGTGGGAAGGGAAGTTGCTTCTGTGCAATTGTGGAATCACCTTTATTTGGGTTGCAGACAGCAGCTGCACTGGTAGAGTTTCAGCATTGCCTTGGGACTCATTTTTTCACCCAGACCTAATTTTTATTTTCCAAGTGCTTCATGTAGTGGAATCTTCCACATATCAGACATAGAAATATATACATATAGTACGATGATTCAAACATGGTTCTACAACTGTTTTTTTGCAGTTTGTGACATACAATAATTTTAAAACTGGAACTTGAACTCTTTTTCTTGCTTTCTCATCATACATAATTTCAGCTTTCAGCCATGTGTGGTTAATTGAATTGGTAAATGTTGAAATAAAAACTCGCTTTTCAATATTTTTATCATTTTAATAACTGTTATTCTCCCCAAAAGGACAAATATAATTCCTGCCACTCTGTAACAAGTGATTGACTTTCTTTAAATATAAATACATTATTTCTTTTATATAAATCTTGTAGTTTCTCTGTTACTGTACTGCTCTGTTCCTCCATTGATAATCATAAACGTCTCTTATTTTCTTTGTTAGTTTTTTTCCTGTATGTATTCCAGCAATTTCTGTTTATGCTTTATTTAGCATGTAACCTGCCAGAATTTCACATTCTTCCCTTCACTTATCTATCTTTTTTTACACATCTGATGGGTATAGACAGTGCTTTTTTCTTAAAAAATGTTGAGGGGTACTCTCATTTTGTCTCAAGAAAATCACAATTTTATAGGCTGCCATCTGTGGTAGCAACGGAACTGATGATTCACCATGCTATTCAGTGGAACTGACGATTCACTATCGTGGGGGAGGAACTTAATTTTTTTAAAAAAATGTTTCTTCTCCCATTAGATTCACAATTTTTTTAGGGGTATGCGTACCCCTGCGTGCCCCCAGAAAAAAGCATTGGGTATAGGCATGTCTGAGTTTGTTAAATTCATTGGGTTAACTGTGGGTAGGACTTAACTGAATCCAACCCAAAGTAATGAAAAGGAAAGAAGCCAATTACAATTTTACCTTGAATTTCTGGATATATGGCCATGTACAGCAAAGCCCAGCGCAGGGTTGTAGAAGTTGTTTCCGTTCCAGCAAAAAACAGATCCTGTGTAGAATGTAGGAGGTTTTCTTCATGGAAACTGGGAGCAGCATCCCCCTTGAAGCAAAGAAAATGCACCAGCGTGTTAAGAGGCCATCGAACACCATCATCCCAGTTCCAGTCCCATCTGTCAAGTGATCACCATGGAATTCCTCAGTTCCATTCCTGAAGAGTATCCAGAACCCAGCAGGGTCACATCAACAATCCTGTAAATTATTGAAGTTGGGATAAAGTAGGGTTTGGTCTTGTCAAAGTTTGGTCTGGACTACAGAGTATATTCAGACAGACAACTGAGGAAATGGCATCTCATGATATGCCTCTACAACAATGCTTTGGGTGATGTTGACTGTCTGCTCTGACAAATCACAAACAACTGGTGAAATTTAGTGGGCAAATGGGGAAATGCCACCCCATGAAAGGCATGAAATCATATTTATATATGCACTTGTGCACGCAAGTGCACACACACTTCACCTGTTTGTCAAATTAAATACAGAGTCAGCAAAAACAATATGGCCAGCACCAAAGGCTGCTTAGACAAACCACTTAGCTAGGTCTGGCCTTTTAGATTGTACCTCTGCCTTCTTCTAGTATCATTATTCTTTTTAAAAAGAACAACAACTATATACTTGTTGTCCTTTATGTCTCTTACCTTGGCCATTTCATTTAGGTAGGCATCTATGAAGTCTCTGGGTTCAGATGGGTTCCAGTCTTTTTTGTGTTCTTCAATGATTTCTTTCACAAAGGATCTCAGTTGCTCCCAGTTTTTTAAAATAGTCTGATGGGATCCTGGCAGGTGCTTCATGAGAGTGGGAAAGAGATCGTACAGCTGAGGAAACAAACACTAGCATCACATATATGTATGGAATATATATATGTATATTAAATAACAACAACAATAAATGATTAATAAACATTAGTTTTGTGCACCATCTAGTATTATTTCTGTAAATATTCAGGAACAACACTTGAATGTCCCCTACAAGTAATAAAAAACCAATTCCTTCCCTGTGGAAAGCTAGCAGAGAAGGTTTTAGCCTTCTCATGGTGTGTGCTACTTTTTCATATGCAGAGATTTTTATTCAGTTACACATGTGATTACCAATTCAATAGCCTAAACTGTGTTTTAGCACATGGTTCTTTTTTTTTATGAATGCTTTATAATACTGAAGGCATCCCAACCAACAGACAATGCTAAATCAAAGCAAGATGGCAAAGGGCTATGAATAGGAAGAGATGCTTGGGTGACTAGAATGTGGGAGAAAGAAATCATAACATGAAAAACCCACAGCACGTGAATTAACATTCAACCAGCATGTGGGAGTCTGTCTGGGCCAGAGCGTTTCTGACAGAAGACCTACCTGACCCCGACTTCCTTGAAGGTACGTTGCCTCATCAAGCAATTTCAATAACTTCTGGAAACGACTGTCATGGTATTCAAAGCGGTTCCCAAAAGTGATAGAACAAATGATATTTGAAACAGCATTATTAATCTGAAAGTGAGGGTTAAATGGCTGCCCTGGAGGGAGGAAAAGATGGTAGAAGAGAAATAAGAGTGCTTATGGCTTCCATATAACAAGAACAAAATATGGGGAATGTAGGTGGGTGTGGATAGGGTTGGATCTTTGAACAGAAGAAACCATTTAGTATGAACGTTACACCCAGTAATTCAAGGACTCTGTGGGATAGAGTTATGTATAAGACATTAGGCACATTGTGCTTTCAAGCGAGCATTTGCCTTCTTTATATTTCTTTATAGGCTGGGATTATTCCGCGACAGGAGGACATAGCTAATATTCTACAGGTGGAAGGTATCTGAAAGATAAAGGTGCAGTGTTGGAGTTTTATAGAACTTTCTAGCATACTCATCTGTGAGATCATCAGTCAAGATCTGGCCAAGGCAGGAGGTTAGGAAAGGGCATTTCTGTAGAAGTGGCTAACTAGTATGGCCTGGACCATCTTAATCGGAGGCAGAAAAGAGATGCACAATAGAACAAAACAGCACATCCACTGCCACACCTGCAGATGTAAAGGAGAAGCAGAGCTGTGTGTCTTCAGCATATCGCTGACAATGTACTCCAAAGCTCAGGATGACCCCACTCAGTAATTTCATGTAGATGTTAATCATCATGGGGATAAAACTGAACGCTGGGGAACCCCACATGGGGCTGAACTTCACTCCTAAGAATCATCCTCTGGAAATGACCATACAGGTAGGAACAAAACCACTGCAAAGCAGTGTCCCGCACCCGAATTCAGACAGCTTTAATATCACAGATGGTGCCACTGGTTTATGGGCTCTGGTGCTCACCATTCTCAGCTTCAATTGCATCTGTTAGGTATCGGCTCTCCTCCTGTATTCGTTCTTCTAAAGACCTTTTGCCCAAACCAAAGTTTCTGAGAGTTGATAAGGCAAATCGTCTTTGTTGTTTCCAACCAGGGCCATTAGAGAAGATCAATCCTAAATAGGAAGAATTATCATCATATAGCAAATAAGGACTTTTAAAATGAGTAACTGCAAATAGTAAGTTAGGAGAGTTAACAGACCTTCTAATTATAAAAGAGGACTCCTCTCTCCCCTAAGCTATCTGGCTTGCCTGCTTATATCATACTGAAAAGACTGCAAAGTTGACTTTGCTGCTGCATCTGCTGCCGCTGTTTCATTGTTGCTTTTCATTTGCTTTACTGTTTGTATAGTGTTTTAATACTAACTTTACAGTATTTCACCTTGTGAAAGGTTTTGGGAACACTGATAGAGCAAGTGTGCAGCATTTCAAAAAAAAATATTGGGGGAGAATGAGAACATGTAAAAAATCCAAAATATTTCATCTGTAGGGCTCTTCTGCTATTTGAATACATGGAGCATCCATGGACCTGGATATCTCAAAGGACACTGCTTCTATTCCCACTGCCCTCTCCATCCTTTATACAGATAGTCAGAGTCGTGGGGAAGGCTTAACTCAGCAGCTTTAATGAGGCATTAGGTGTTCCTGCACTCTTTCCATACCCCAGTCCATGCCAGTGACCCCACTCATGACCACTTATGCAAGTAGTAAGTGCAGTTGTAGGGGTCAGTGCAGCCATGATTGCTTCTCTCTCAGTCAGACTCAGCTTGCAAGCAGCATGACCCCCTTAGCTGATACCTGCTCTTCTTAGGAAATGTTGAACTGAACAGATCTTGTGGTTGGAGGTTTCCTGGTAGTGTTGATGCTTTTCATGGAAGTCAAAAGGTCAGACTTTGTGGTTGGAGAGTTCCTGGCACTGTCAAAAAGGCAATGTCTGGGAGGGAGGGGGTAGTGGCAGAGAGTGACCACAGGACCTGCTGAGACCTGCTTTTGGAGGAACTAAGCCCTTCAAGTGTAACTGAAGACTAACTGAGCTGGAGGGCAAATGGAGATTGTCATAGGCTGCCTGATCATGCAGTGCTCTAAAATGCAGAAGGAATGTACATGACTACAACTGACTTTCTGCCACAGAAGTTTGTTCTCCATGGAGGGCCAGTGGGTTTGGGCAGGCTGGTGGAACACAGGAGATGGAGATAGTGTGCATATTCCCCAAATGCACTTTCTCCTTTATCTCAGGAGTGGCATGATGCCTGATGAGGGCCTAAGTAAAACCCCAGAGCAGGTATGAGGGTGAACTGCTGAATCTGACATTCTGGTGTCTTTGTCACAAATTCACAGCAGTTAGGCTAAATAAGCAGGCATGTACCATGGTCATCTGAAATTCACTGAACTGTAGGCACAAATTGTCTGATCAGCCATTATGCTAAGGAAGTAACTTAGTAAAGGAACTGGTTTCCAGCTCCTTTCAGGCCACTAGCATGCCACAAACTTAGGGAGAATGTAGAATAGCAGGGGGGGAAAGATTATGTGGATCCATTTCCAAGGCTCCCAATACGAATTTCAAGGATATTGTTCTTTATTAGATTGCTTTGTAATGCAACACTATTCTCACTTTTTTAAAGAACAAATGAACTGAAATGAAGCTATCCACTTAAAAAACATAAAGACACAAAAAGGCATGAAAATGCAAATGTTATTAAAAACAATATACAATATTCAAAAAAGCAGTATGGCAGAGAAAACTGCAAAAATCTGGACTTGCCACCCAATGCATAGTAAGCTCAGTCAATCTGAACAGTTGAGAGGGTATGCTTCTCTGATGCACATTAATGCTACTGCTTTCATTCGGTGCAATGAAACAGGAAATGCAAATAAAATAATTTAATCCTCAGTCGTGAAAATATAATGTTATTAAACATTCTAAGGGCTTGTACAATTAGGGCAGACTTTTAAAAGTTCTATAAGTTTAAACAGTTGACCATATTGTAAGAAACTCACCAAGCTTCTTAAAGACTTCATCATCAAGAGGAACGCTTGGACGATCGACAAAGTTTTCACCCTGATGGACAAGAACCTCCTTCACCAGGTGCAATCCATTCACAATTACAAACCACAGATTTCCAAACTGAAGGCTGATGACATTGCCATATTTTTCTGAAAGCTGAATGGAGAGGGGGGAAGAAAGTTAGAAAGAGTATGTAATCCTTTATACAGTCATACCTTGGTTCCTGAACAGAATACTTTCTGGAAGTCCGTTCTACTTCCAAAAATGTTCCGAAACCAAGGTGCGGCTTCCGATTGGCTGCAGGAGCTTCCTGCACTCAACCAGAAGCCGCGGAAGCCATGTCGGATGTTCAGGTTCAAAGAACTTTCACAAACCAGATCACTCACTTCCAGGTTTGTGGCATTTGGGAGCCAAAATGTTCGAGTCACGAGGTGTTCAACAATCAAGGTACGACTGTGTTAATTTGTCTGCTTGATGCTTATTGAATGGAAGGAGGAAACTTTGACCGCCATCAAATTCATCAGAAATAGCAGGAATGCCTACAGGATTTCCTGGGCTGGGATGCTGTGTCTGAATGGGTCCCCTCCTGAAATCTATTAACAAGATGGGCCATTTATGGTAGTCTAGCCTACCTTATAGGGACACAGGTGGCACTGTGGTCTAAACCACTGAGCCTAGGGCTTGTTGATCGGAAGTTCGGTGGTTCGAATCCCCACAACGGGGTGAGCTACCATTGTTCAGTCCCTGCTCCTGCCAACCTAGCAGTTCAAAAGCACATCAATGTGCAAGTAGATAAATAGGTACCGCTCCGGCGGGAAGGTAAACGGCGTTTCTGTGCGCTGCTCTGGTTTGCCAGAAGCAGCTTAGTCATGCTGGCCACATGACCCAGAAGCTGTATGCCGGCTCCCTCGGCCAATAAAGTGAGATGAGCGCCGCAACCCCAGAGTCGTCCGCAACTGGACCTAACAGCAGGGTTACCTTTACCTTTAGCCTACCATTCAGAGTTGTTGCAAAGATAAAAGACAGAACAGAAGGATAATGTGTACAACCTTGAGCTCCCATGTGAAAAATCAAGAAACAAATATGTAACATGTGTGTGTGTGTGTGTGTGTGTGTGTGTATACAAGATACAAATATATGTCAATTACAGATTATGTAAAAAAAAAAAAAAAGCTGGAAAAGCAGCCGCCTTGCTTTAACTGCAATATTTTATGATCCTGCTATTTATAGCAAAATACGGAACTAAACCAAAACAGTTTGCCAACCCAACTCTCACCCCAGATCACAGAGCTGATCTGAGGCAGCTGGAGCTGCAACATTAAAGGCCCAGTTTCTAATGGAAACTAAGCCATAGCTGTCAACTTTTCCGTTTTCTTGTGAGGAATCCTATTCGGAATAAGGGAATTTCTCTTTAAAAAAAGGAAAAGTTGACAGCTATGAACTAAGCACACTTCTGGCATTCTGTTCTAAGAACCATAGCACTGGAAAGCTAGCTTCTTAACATTTATTTATTTTTATTAAAGCACAGGTTTCTTATCTCTGATTCTATCTTCTTTTTAAAAACAAAAATAAAGTATTATTTTTCTTAATTTTGACCTGAAATTTGAAAATGAGTTTGTGGCAAGGGCAGGGGACATCCCCACACACACACACACACACACACACACACACACACACACACACAGCCCCCTGTAAATACACAATGCAGCTGCAAAGCTGCACCAGATCGTGCTGTATATTTGGGCCTAAGGCAAAATTTGAGAAAAGCAAACTTTCCGCTGGATTGAGGAGCCGAGAGAGATCTAGCTGGTCGCTAGGCTGCACAAGCAGAGATCAGGCAGAGAGGAAAAAGGCAGGGGGAGTGAAAGGAGCCTGCTAACAAAATAGAAGCATACATCAACTGACTTACTTAAGCTTTAGAAAATATACCTCTGGATACCAGATGCTTTTAACAAACAGAAAATGCATTTGTCTTCATGTCCCATTTGTGGTCTTCTCCAAGACATCTGGATGCTGGCTCTTGGAATCAGGTTTCCAGACCAGGGGGCATCTCAGCCTGCTCCCTTCTGCTGCAATTTTGTATTTATCTCATGCCAGCTGAGTCCTTCATCAAACTGACCATTTCCTTCATCCTTACCTTTTGTACTGAAAGATGAGTCTTCTTCAAATCCAAACTAAGTGCATTGCCCAGCAAGGGAAGAGCTATGGGCCCTGGGGGAAAATCCTTTGGGCGACTCTTGTAACCAGAAAGAAGTAGAAATGTAGCCAGAAACACCAGAATGACCTGCAGGGACAAGGCCTCCCAGAGGACAAGGAGAAACTGGAGCAGCATTTTCAGACCCTTCCTATGTCAGAACAGACGCTCTGTGTTGAGGGAAACTTGATTCTGATCCAGCTAGAGCAACCACACCTGCCCTCTTGGACAATGTTCCTGTGAGAAACAGGGGCAAAGTCTGCACATATTGTTTTAAATCACGCACATAAAGAGGAAGAACCGAGATTACTCATTGGTTGAGTAATTCTACCTACAGTGAAGAGGGGGGGGGAGAGATTAGTTTTCTTATATAGAACCTTACTAAGTCCTATGAGAGTACAGACTTTATATGTAAACAATATACAGTATAGTTTTTCTATTAGTAGCTGCTTATTTGACAGTCTCACAGGGCTGGAAGGAATTCTCAGGTTTTTCTTTAAATATTTGGCTGCATAATACAATGTTTATACTCATACCTGAGATACTGACTTAAACCAAGGGTATGTCAGGGTGCAAATAGACCTGTGAATTTTGCTCCGTTGGCAGGCATTCCTTACTTACTGTATATAATAGGCCAATCTGAAGGATAGCAAGTCCCAATGAAATATGGCATTAATTTGTATTCATAACATTTGTTTTTGTAGTTTCTGTATCAGGTAGGATTTTGTTGTAACATCTAATTAAATGTGTAGTCTCCTGAAAATGGACTTTATTTTATGAGGTAATGGGCAGGAACCCTGCTTTTTTACAGTTATTATTTTTTTCTTTATTATATTTCATACCTCTTACTGGGTTATTTTTTTAATTCCATAATGAAGTCTCAAAAGTATTATTTTTTAAAAGAACACTAGACATGAGATTAGTTCAGGCCAAACATTTATCTGGTTCAAGACTCTCTAAGAACTTCAGGCACAATGTCCCCAAGAAATATCTGCATTATTTTTTTTCAATTGGGCTTTTTAAAGCTGCACACAACAGAACTGATGGAAAAGAGACACATCTCTTCTGAGCTGGATCCGTTTCTGCTCCAGTCCCTGTGAAAATGAGCAATACCTGCTAATTCAGCCCCAAATATTTTTAGATCCCTGCTCGAATCATCCTTGGTTGCTGACCAAGCTGGTTGTGGACCATGGGAGTTGTAGTCCTGCAGAAACTGGAGACCCAAGGCTGGAGAACTCTGCACTAAAATGACAATGGCAGGCCAAGAAGGAAGAAACCTTTCCAAATCCTCAGCCTTACTTGCTAAGGTATTTCTTATTTACCATTACAAACTATTTCTACCTAAATCTCCCGGAAAATTTTCATTCTTCCTGAATGACAAGCCAGTAGTTCCAGTAAATGATTCATCTTACATTGTTTTTGTTCTATTTAAAACAGTGGACTAGAGTCTGACTCTGGCAAATTCACTATTCATGATTAGGAATGAAAGGTAGCTACAAATGATCAGTTGGTTGCTACTAGTTGCTGCGCTCTAATATAAGATGTTGCGGTAAACTGTCAAAAGGATACCCTCTTGTGGTTTTAACTTGTAATTGCGCACCAACCACCAAATTGACGCGTCTATTTTCTAACGGCTGATTTGGTTTTCACACTGTTACCCACTATGTTAATAACAACAATGCTTTCGGAAAAGAATAAAACATGTGGAAAATTCCTTGGCCACGTTCAAGAATTGTATGTGAAATTTTGATTTTATGATATTTATAAGCACATTTAAACTTTGTGTTGGGATTGGGGCCAACAACAGAGAACAAAGTGCATGAATGGTTCATTCCATGTGTTGATGCAGTTAACATATGAAACTCTTTGCCAGTTCATTTCACAACAAAATGTTTCTTTCAAAACATTCTAATTATAGAACCGCAGGCAGGACATTCCATTAGACTCTCATCTTGAGTTAGGATCACCCACATTCCTACAAGCAAACCAATGCCTTTTCTTCACCACAGCCAAGGACAATACCAGAGGACAACCAGGTCAGGCTCCCAGGAGCCCAGCACTTTGGACCCAAGCCTACAGCAATAGCACCTACCAGCTGCCCTCCTCCTGGAGAAGACAGGTTAGAGTAAAGACATGGGATGCAGGCTCTTCTGAAGAGAGCCCACAGTGTCTTGGAAACAGGACCGCCAACTTGGAGCTTCCTTTTAAGAAAGAAAAAGCAAGCCGCTGGGTTCCCTTCTCCTGGGAGGAGAGAGAAAAAGCAAGCAAAGCCCTCCCTGCTTTCAGCCAATGAGCAAAACTGCAATGTTTGGACACCAGCTAGCAACAGCTGATGCGAACACCCCAGGGTCCTAAACAGATGCTGATTCAAGTTTTCTATTCTGCCTTTGTCTTGCTGTTCATTTTGCATAGCAGCTAGGATGAGTCTGAGACAGGTACTCCTCCCTAGAAGCCAGTGCTTTTTTCCTGGGGGGGGGTGCAAGGGTACGCAAACTCCTAAACTCTTTGTGAATCTTTCTACTTTTCTCCATTTACTATATTTATTTTCCCTGATTTGAACTATAAAATGGTGATTTTCTTGAGTCAAAATGAGAGTACCCCTAAGCATTTTTTTACAGGGGAAAAAGCACTGCTGGAAGCTATTTTGTGCAAATATTGTGCTGGAGGATAGGATAGGCTAAGGTCCAGGAATTTATTTAGAATTCAGTGCACAGTTAACTTACAGAGGTTAAGCTCAGAGGTTAAGCCTTTCATGTTCAGTGGACATACTCCCCAATAAACCAAATTGGGTATGGGATTGCAGTAATCAAACTAGAGTTGAAGAATTTAAGCTCTACTAAATTCTTGGGGGCAGGGGAGAGAAAAAGATGTCCCTTCAGTCTTGCTTACCTTTCTGTTTGCTGTCTTTCATCCCCCAACCCCATCAAGACATTCAAGTGAAACTTTCCACTTCTGTGCCTGTTTACTCAGAAGTAAATTCCAATGTGTTCAATGAAGCTTGCATATGGGCAACATACTGTAGTTTTCCTTGTATAAGATGAGGGTTTTTAAATTATAGAATCATCTAAAAAAATGAGGGTTGCTTATACACGAATAGTGCATAGGGGGGACCTGCCGCAAGCAGGAGATTGTCAGTGGTGATTGGGTGGGTGATTGGTGGCTGTGGCAAGGGCTGGTGTTGATTGGCTGTCTCTGTGGTAAGTGGTTGGCCGATTGGTGGCAGCTGGCATTGAGGGGGCAGATGATAGGTGGCTTCAGTGATGCATGCGTGAGTCAGCGTAGGTCAGTTGGGTGAGCGATTTTTTGCAATCCCCCCCCCCAAAAAAGCTCAACAACTCTGGGCAATCTCCCCCCATTTTCTTAATTAGGAGTCTCCAAAAATAGGGGGCGTCTAATATACGGGGGGGGGTGTGGTTTATACACAGAAAAATATGGTATATAGGGTTGCAGTCTCAATCTTAATGCAGGAGGTATGTTGTCGTTGTTGTTGTATTTGTACCCCACCTTTTCTCCCAATGGGACTCAAGGAAGTTAACCAATAAAAACAAGAATAACTAAAAACATAGGAAAATTGACATTAAAATCAATTAAACATTAATAGAATTAAAATGATATGTAAAATCTGTATAAAATCTACTAAAAATTACAGTAAGAAACAGCAGGGTACCAACCCTTTCATTAAAAGTAGTCAGTTCCCAGAAGCCTGTTGGAACAGGAAGATCTTCACCTGCAGTGGAAGGACCACAAGGAGGGAGCCAGCTTAGCTTCTTCAGGAAGGGAGTTCCAAACTCTGGGAGCAGCTACTGAAAAGGCCCTCTTCTGTGTCCCCACCAACTGTGCCTATGAGGGTGGCAGGACCAAGAAAGGGGCCTTCCCTGAAGACCACAAAGCCTGGGCAGGCTCTTACAATAGAATACAGTTTTTCAGATAGCTTGGACCTAAGGCACATAGGGCATTATGGGTTTTAGCTATGTGCAGCTGCTGTTGTATTTTGTTACATTACGGGTTTTTTATCATTATTTATTTTTCTTGTTAGAATTTATATAGCCATCAGGTCTATATTTACATAGCACTGAGTGGGAGATGACAATTCTGAAAGCTCCAATGAGGTCAACAGCGGTTGGGTATGTTTAGCCTCGAAAAGAAGAGACCAAGAGGAGATAAGATAGCCATCTTCAAATATCTCAAGGGCTGTCACATGAATGATGGAATAAGCGTTTTTTCTCTCCTGCTCTGGTGGGTATCAAATTACAAGAAAGGAGATTCTGACAAAACTTCAGAAAGAACTTTCTGGCAGTAAGAGCTGTTCATCAGTGCAATGGACTTCCTTGGGAGGTTGTGGGCTCTCCTTCCTCGTAGATAGAGGTTGGCTGGCCATCAGTCATTGATGCTTTAGCTGAGATTCCTGCATTTCAGGGGGTTGAACTATATGCCCCTGGGGGTCTTTTGCAACTCTACGGTTCTATGGCTCCAAGTGTGTAGAAGACAGATAGCAGATTAAGTTGGCTCTTAACAAAATATAAATGTAACTACTGAAATACAGAGATTTGTGAGGTTTTTTTTTGAATAATAGGAGATTGCCATAATTGATATAAACAAATAGTTCAAAGGGATGAGGCCAAGAGGGAGTGGTGTGGCTAGAGGAAACAAAGGGACCACAGATATACTGTGTCAAGGGACAACAGAAACCAGGAGATGCAGATACAGATTTAGGAGAGCATGAACTGTTTGGTGGCACTGGGCATGCAGCCTCAAGGGCACTGCAGGGGATGTTGAAACTATGCTTTAGAATGGAGCGTGAGAGGCAGGGGGTGCTGAACATTGGCATCATGCAGGGCACCAAGGTCTGCCACTGCCCTGACCACAATATGGACACAACTTGTCTGCTCAGCTCTGAGATAAGCAGATACTTCTTTTAGGACAAGAAGGCTTTCAGTCATCCTTGGAAGGTTCTTGGAAGGTCTCTTGTTTTATCAGTAGTCACTGACCTTTTGTAGTGTCTTCTGCTAGGCCTACTTCCACATTAGGGGAGGAATTCAATAATGTGCAATAACGCCAACAGGGCAAGCATTTCAGCTTGCCAGGCAGACAGACCACCTGCTGTCTCCCTGCACCCCGGTATACTCACACTTAAGCCATTTTTTTGGGGGGTGCCCCTGGAGAAGTGGGGGGTAACCATCTTGTGCAAGCTTGAGCATCAAAGTCTACAACTTGGAGTTCCAACTGAGCTCTTTTATTGCGATACTTATAAGACATTGCTCTAGCTGTGCCACAGGGACAATTTTAAAAGTCACATACTTGAGATCATTTATGAGAAGAACCACACACCAGTCATGTAGATTGAACCTGAGGCCTTCTAAATACAATGGACATGCATTACAATTGAGCTATGACTATTGAGCTGCCCCCCTAAGGACAGAAAATAAGGAGGCAGTGCTGGCCAACTTCTTCACCATCTTCTTTTAATGAGCAGTGCCATAAAATGAGTCCCCTCAGCGAGAGATTGCACATATCCGGTACGGCTGGGGGGATAACGTAAGACCTGACCGATGGTCAAGGCTTAATGTCACGCCTTTTGGAGCCTGGAAAGTGAACTTCTGAAGTAGGGCAGTGAAGAAAAGAAAAAGCTCAGTCCTGGCCAATTGTTCTCCAAGACAAACTCGCTTTCCTAAAAGGGGGGGGGGGGGGAGAGAGAGAGAGAGAGAGAGAGAGAGAGAGAGAGAGAGAGAGAGACTATGTTAGTAGAGAGTTTACATCAGGGTTCAGCAACCTTTTTCAGCCGTGGGCCGGTCCATTGTCCCTCAGACCATGTAGTGGACTATATTTTTTTGGGGGGGGGGAATGAACAAATTCCTATGCCCCACAAATAACCAAGAGATGCATTTTAAATAAAAGCACACATTCTACTCATGTAAAAACACACTCATTCCCAGACCGTCCATAGGCCAGATGGAGAAGGCGATTGGGCCACATCTGGCCCACGGGCCTTAGGTTGCCTACCCCTGGTTTACATCTTCATAGCAATCTCTGTAAATCATACTTCTCAAACCAATACATGAACACACACAAAATACAGCCATTCTTTGAAATTTACAGTGTTGTTCTCCAACCAACCAATGTGTACAAAAATGCATATTAAGGGAAAGTGTAAAAAATATATATGCCTATATCAGAGAAAAGAACATACAAAAATCCATTATATTAGGGGACTTGTTTACAAAATTGTGTATATTAGTCACAGCGAGATTTAAAAATGTGTCAATAAGAAAAACATGCACCAAAATGGGTTTTCTTTTCAGTTGCGGATGGCAGCTGAAATGTGGGAAACTGGGACTTCTGGGGAGGTGCCTCCAGTAATGGCTGAATTCCTCTGATCAGGAGGAATTTGCCCCATGGGAATTTGGGTCTGGCCGCCACGGCGAAGGCGGAGACCCACAAAAAATCACAGGTGGGAGAAGCCTGTGAACGTGGGATTCGGCGGGCACCTTTTGCACCTCCCCTACTCGCGGGGAAACCCGGTTTCGGGGATCCGGAGCGACGTGGGGTGAGCAGCGTGGTGCTTCGAATCGTCTGCTTCTTCCACGGAGCGAAGCTGCATAGCTGTTGCCGGAGAGCACTGACTTTTTCCTGTGGACAATTTGACTCTAAAGCAATTACCCGTGAGTAGAGCTGAAGTGAGAGAATTGGATTTTTAAACGTTTAATTTGGCATCGAAACGGGGAGGTTCAATACAGGAAGTCCGCCTCCCCTTTTGTAAATAAACTAAAGCAATGAGCCTGCAAACTGAAGTCTTGGAAAGCCTTTTGTAAAAGACTAAATCTCCATCGGCAAAGAACTAAACCCCCTCCTTTGGAGACAGGAGAAGAGGGGGGGGGAGTGGTGGACTGAATATGCCTGTAGGAGAGAGTTAAGAGAGTTAAAATACCCCCGCTCTGACCCTGGAAACGAGCTGCTAGCAGGATTGATGTCTTTTGGAATGTTCATTGACAGCGATTAGAACGTTCATTGACAGATAGCTAAACAAGAGAATACATTGTTTCTACTGTCTCCGGCTGTTCTTAAAAAAAAAAAAAGGAGTAAAAGTAACTGAAAACTGAAACTAACTTTGGATTATTGGAACTGTGTTTAAAAGAGGATTTTACTGATACAAATAGAAACTGTTTTCCCCTAGTGGAAGCTTTTGAAATTGGTTGCTTTACAGGAGCTGGGCTAGGGGAATTTCCAGCTGCAAGATAAAAAAAAAAGTGAGACTCTGGGATTGACCTTGAATCTCTTAAGTGTTATGGCAAATGGAAAGGAAAAAATAGACGGAATGTCAACAGAAGAGGCCTTAGCAGTCGTATTAGTGAAAATAAATGATTCACTGGAACAGCTTCACAAGAAAACAGATGTGATAAATGTGAAAGTGGATGCTGCAAATATTAAAATAGACTTAATAGTAGAAAGTTTAAATAATCTGGGACAAAAGATGAATACCAATACAGAAACCATCCAGAAATTGATACAGGAATCTACTCTGATACGGCAAACTGCGGATGAAGTCAAGGAGAAAACCCTTGCTGCTGAATGTAAAGCAATACAACTGGAGAGAGAGAGAGTCCCATCCATACAAGGACAACTTGATGAACATAAGCTGACATTTGTTATGATTAAACTTAAAGAGAAACAGATGAATTTGAGGATCAGAGCCCTACCTGAGGAAAAGGAAAGCTTGACAGAGTTTCAGGAGGAGACAGGACTGACATTGGTTGAGAAAGAGAGGTATTTGGGGGTTAGTATGACCGCCAGAAATGTGAATTTATTCAAGGATAACTGTGAAGGACGTTGGATTGAAGAGAAGGGGGATTTGGAAATATGGACGAATCTGAAGTCGTTATTGTTGGGCCGAGTTGCTGTGGTGGGGATGAGGGTTGCTGTGTCGTCAGGGATGTTGCTTCTGTTTCAAACATTGCAAGCTTTGGATGGGACGGATTGTTTCAGGAGGTGGCAGAGGGACGTCTCTAGATTTGTTTGGCAGGGCAGGAAGCCTCGAGTAAAATTTAAGATATTGACGGATGCCAAAGAAGGAGGTGGATTTGCACTGCCAGACCCCTAAACTTTGTTGTGAACCATCTGCTTTTTGCTGGCTGAGAGAATGGCTGCTTCTTGAAAGCACTGAAGTGTTGGATAATGGCAGATGAAGTTGATGGACTAGATGGAATTGGCGGAAATGACTGGCAAGATCCGAGACCAGGGAGAAGAGCCGGGGGAAGAAGACTGGAAAAAGTTTAAAGACTATTTATAGAAATATTGTAAAATTAATGAATGTTAGAAGAATGTTGGATTGAAGCTATATGGCTTTAGTAGAAATGTTATAAGGAATTAAGTACAAATAGATTAATAGAAAATTAAAGGAAAAAATAAGGCAAGAATGTGTTAAGATAATTATAGGATAGAAAACAGAGGAAGATGGAAAGGAATTGCTGAAACAATTAATAGAAGTGGATTACAAAAAGGGAGGTGTGAGGAGGTTGCTGGAAATAAGCGAATGAAAGATAAGATATTGAAAATGTCTGAGGTGTTTTTAAATTGTATTTGTTTGTTTCTGTTTTGTTTTCTATGTAGTGTTTTTGTATTGTATTTGTATTGTTCTTTTTTTCTTTTCTTGTTTGTAGTGTTGTGTTGAAACTGTTTGAAAAGTAATAAATATCATTTTTTTAAAAAAAAAAAGAAATGTGGGAAACTGAATGTAAGATTGGGAAAATGAAGGAAACCAAAGTTGACAGATCCATCCATCCCTAGCCTTACAGCTTCCCTCTCACATTCCAAAAATGTGAAGAAGGCAAACAGGTTTTAGTTATTTCATAAAATTTATATACCGTTTGATTGTAGAAAACATCATCAATATGATTCAGTTAATAATTCCCCCAGAAGTTGCTCACGTTCTGAGCTGCGTAGTGAGAAGCAGGCTCCTAGTCTCATGGTGCAGTGAAGAAAACACTTTAACAATACAGCCTAACTCCCTGTGGGCTGCTCATGAAAGATATCAGGAAAGACCCCCTCAAAAATCCACACTGCGCTAGTGTCAACACCATTTTGTGTTATACCACACACCCCAAAGGGCAGCCATTTTGTGACTGGTGCCCACAGCACTTTCTTAAATGCCAAATGTGCCCACTGGCTCAAGGAGGTTGGTGACCACTGCAATACACAATATAGGTAGCAATATACCAAGCTCTCAGTAACTAAGCTGCCATCATATAGCCCTTCAACTTTTGTTACCTGCAGAGAATGGCAGGAATGCTTCCTTTTTCCGGAATTGACCATTCTCCAGGAAATGGCCAGGATTAAACATACTGGGTGTTTCCCACTCATCCTCATCAAAGAGCACTGAGGTCAAGTTGGTGAGCAATACGGTTCCCTGCCAAATAAAACCAGAGTAGTAGATTAGAAATGGCAAGGCGCTTTCACATATATTTGAATTTATAGCAGTACTAAGCCTCTATCCCCTGACAGAAAAAGAATATGTTCTGAATGCAATATTTACTTCTCGTTATTAAGTAATTCATTTAAAGATTTCCCACAAAAGCACAGTTCCAATATAGATTTTAAAAGACATTCAAAGTCTGCTGGACTACGAAAATTCAGGGTTAGCAACACCAGATACTGGCTAATTTCTGACAGGCTAGCTACCCATTCAAACTGAGACTGGTACAATTCTGCATTTAGTCCAGAGGTTCCCACATGGTGCCCTCCAGATGTTTGGGGATACAGCCTCATCATCCCTGCCCATCAGCCATGCTGGCAGGAACTGATGGCAGTTGGAGTCCAACAACATCTGGATGGCACAATGTTGGCTACCCCTAGTTTAAACTTTGGATTAAAGTGTGTGCAGTTTAATGGAAGAGCAAAGACAGACAAGAAGAGCAATATGTTCTTAACATTTACTTTGGGCACCAGAATAAAATTTAAGATATTAACTGACGTAAAGGAAAGAGGTGGATTTGCCCTGCCAGACTTTAAACTTTATTATGAATCAGCAGCTTTCTGCTGGTTGAAAGTGTGGCTACTTCTTGAAAACACAGACATTTTGGATTTAGAAGGTTTTAACAATGTATTTGGATGGCATGCATATTTATGGTATGATAAGGTCAAAGCACATAAAGCATTTAAAAATCATATTGTTAGGAAAGCATTGTTTAATGTATGGATAAGATATAAGGATCTATTGGAAAGTAAGACCCCAAGGTGGCTGTCACCGATGGAAGCGAAAGCTCTGAAAAGGCTCAATATGGAGGCCAAATGGCCGAAATATTGGGAAATTTTGGAACAAGAAGGAGATAAATTGAAATTACAGAGTTTTGAGAAATTAAAAAACCAAGTGAGAGATTGGCTTCATTATTATCAGATAATGGAGACATATAATTTGGATAAGAAAATTGGCTTCCAGGTGGAAAAGTCAAAATTAGAAACAGAACTCTTAGAACCCAAAACTAAGAATTTGTCAAGAATGTATAACTTGCTGTTGAAATGGAATACTCAAGATGAAACGGTAAAATCTGCTATGATTAAATGGGCACAAGATGTTGGACATAATATTATGTTCGCTGACTGGGAACAGTTGTGGACCACCGGTATGAAATTTACGGCATGTAATGCCTTAAGGGAGAATATTATGAAAATGATATATAGGTGGTACATGACCCCAGTCAAGCTTGCAAAAATTTATCATTTGCCCGATAATAAATGTTGGAAATGTAAAGAAACTGAAGGTACATTCTTTCACCTTTGGTGGATGTGCCCAAAGATTAAGGCTTTCTGGGAAATGATATATAATGAACTGAAAAAGGTATTTAAATATACCTTTCTGAAGAAACCAGAGGCCTTTCTCCTGGGCATGGTCGGCCAATTGGTGCCAAAGAAAGACAGAACATTTTTTATGTACGCAACAACGGCAGCAAGAATACTTATTGCAAAGTATTGGAAGACACAATATCTACCCACCTTGGAAGAATGGCAGATGAAGGTGATAGACTACATGGGACTGGCAGAAATGACCGGCAGAATCCGAAACCAGGGAAGAGAGACGGCGGAAGAAGATTGGAAGAAATTTAAGGACTATCTTGGGAAATATTACAAAATTAGTGAATGTTAGATTGATGTTGGATAGAATCTAAGTGGTTATCAGCTGTAATGATTAAGACAATTGGGGGGGGGAGAAAGAAAGGTGTAAAATTAAGTGAAAATTAAGGGTGAGGATTTGCTGAATGAATAATTTGAATTGGAATACAAAAAGGGGAGGTATGAGGAGGTCCGAGAAATAAGTTAAAAGAAAATAAGTGAATGAAATCATATGTGTTTTTAATTTTTGTATTTTTGTTTTTTGTCTTTTTTGTATAACCTTTGAAAAGTTAATACATATATTTTAAAAAAACAACACATTTACTTTGGGCACATGAAGCCCAGCCAGTGTCGTGTCCTTAGCTGTCATTCGGGGCCCATTCAAAGGCACAATGCTGCTTATTCTTTGAACTTCATGAACAACCGCATTGGTATAGGGCATGCTGTCCCTGTCATCCATCGCTGGCTGGCGAGACTGGCCAGTCACAGAATCTATTTCCTCTTGGACCCTTGCTGCAAAAAGAGAGAGAACATCTGCTATAAATAGAAGAGGAACAGACATAAACTAATATCTGCAGAGGAGGCTCATCTCGTCGTTCCACCTCTGGGTGCCCTTTGCCACCAGAATGCAAGCATTTATTCAAGACTCCTTTCCCCCCACCTTTAGTTGGAATGGTACATCTTCTGCCCAAAATAGAATTGTTTTGGCTGCACCATTTATTAATTATTTTCTTATCATTCCAGTTCAGTTAAGGATCACTTCCCGGGGGGCACTCCAAAGTAATTTGCAATATAATAAAAACATATGGGGGAAATTCTTGCTCTTCTGATTGCTCATTAAACGGAAGAATTGCAGTTTGCCAGATAGAAAGTTCCCTTTCCCCTTCTCCTTCTGCACTGTTCTGTGGCCTCTCCCAACCTCCTTGGACCAATCTGAAGGTGCGCGAGAGAGAAGTACAGTAGCGGGATGCTCTGTAGCACAAGTGAAGTCCTTGCACAGAGCTTCTGCTTTTATATATAAAAACATTTATAGCATATGCATATATAATTTTTTGTGGGAATTAAACTTTACAGAGTTATGTGGAAGACAGCCCAAGTCATTTGACCCTTTGCCTTTTCCCTCCTATAAAAACTACACAATACAGTCTTTTTAAAAGTTTGAATAACTTTTACTCAGTATACTTGCCCTTGTTAGATTAAACATACAATTCAGGTAGGTGTTACTTATGTTAACTAATACATATTACATAGATTTGTATCTAAGAATGACTAACGGTTCTACACACTGACTAGCTTTGAGACAGACAGCAACACCACAGAACACAACTGCTGCCCTAGCCATTAAGACTGTTAATAACTGCCAAAACTGAACCAACAGAAAATAGTAACCTCAGACATATGACATCACAGAGTTCTACAGCCCTTGTGAGCAATAACCCTTTACTTAGCGTTTTGGATGCTTTCATCTCACATTTTTAATACACAACAGCTTAAAAGAACAACAGCACATATATTGCAAAGTAACATAGCAATATGGCATTGGGAATCGATCAAAAAAAAGAGAAGGGTGGTTGGTACTCAATGTTAGTCGAATTTACGGCAGGCACATTGAAGTTATATAGCCAATAAGTCAGATACTTTGATTTCAATAGAGGATTTGTTGAGTGCAACCCAAAGTAATGAAAGACAAGTAGGCAAATGATGGTTCTACCTTGAATTTCCGGGAAAATGGCCATGTACAGCAAGGCCCAGCGCAGGGTTGTGGAAGTTGATTCTGTTCCAGCAAAAAAGAGATCCAGTGTTGAATGTAGGAGGTTGTCTTTATGAAAACTGGAAGCAGCATCCTCCTTAAAACAAACAAAATGCACCAAAGGGTTCATCTGTCATTAAAAACACCACCCCAGTTTCAGTCCTATATATCAAGTGATAGCAATGAGATTCATGAGCTCTATTCCTGACGAGTGTCCTGCATCTAGCACAGCCAAGTCAACAGCCCTGTCAATCTGGTGAAATTCAGGCACTGGACAAGTGGTGATATACATTATTTCCTATTTACCTTTGTGTGTGTGTGTGTGTGTGTGTGTGTGTGTGTGTGTGTATGCAAACACACAAACAAACACCTCACCAGTTTGTCTGCTTTCATACAGAGCCAATGGAAACTATATGGTAAGTTCTGATCCTTTAGATTGTGTCTCTGCTTTCTATTATTAACCATTACTACTATTAATAGAGAGCCAGTGTGGTGTAGTGGTTAAGAGCGGTAGTCTCGTAATCTGGGGAACCGGGTTCGCGTCTCCGCTCCTCCACCTGCAGCTGCTGGGTGACCTTGGGCCAGTCACACTTCTCTGAAGTCTCTCAGCCCCACTCACCTCACAGAGTGATTGTTGTGGGGGAGGAGGGGAAAGGAGATTGTTAGCCGCTTTGAGACTCCTGAAGGGGAGTGAAAGGCGGGATATCAAATCCAAACTCTTCTTCTTCTTCTTCTAATACTACCACAAACTATACTTTTTGTTTCTTACCGTGGCCATTTGATTTAGATAGGCATCTATGAAGTCTCTGGGTTCAGATGGGTTCCGGTCTTCTTCATGTTTTTCAACGATTTCTCCCACAAAGGATTTCAGTTCTCCCCAGTTTCTTTTAACGGTCTGATGGGTCCCTGGCAAGTGCTTCATGAGAGTGGGAAATGCATTGTACAGCTGAGGAAACAAATACTAACATCAGATTTGTGCGGGGAAAGCCCTCTCATAACAGTTGCAGATCATGCTACTATCAAAGGAGGTAGCAATCCATGCAATGGCTTCCCATGGAGATGGCTACCTGTTTGAAAAATGCATGCACCTTGCCTGATGATATCAGGAAAATGATGCCAATGTAGCTTTCCCATTTGATGATGCTTATCTGCATGGGGTGGCCTTTCACAGATTCAAATTGGTAGGTGGAGAGTATGGAATTAAGCCGTGTATGTTACTTGGGATTGCATCACTGTGTTCATTGCAAGACATGCTCTGGATCTTAAGTCCTGCTTATGAACACCACTCAATACCCAGTGTTATTTAGCTACATAAATATTCCAGCACAGTGTGAGAATGTTCCCAATATGGAAAATAAAACTAACTAGCCTCCTCATGATATGTGCTACTTGTCCAAATGCTTTGATTTTATTCAGTCACTCATGTGATTCCCCACTTAAAGGCCTAAAATGTGTCCTAGCACATGATTTTTAGTTGTGATGCCTGCCTTATAATACTGAAGACACCCATACATCTTCAGTATTATGATAGACAATGTTAAATAAAAACAAGATGTCAAAGGGACTTGGTATGGGGTGAGATGCTTGAATTACAAGTTCAAGGGAGAAAAAGAAATCAGAACATAAAGAACAATGATTGCCCAAAGCGAATGAATGAACAGTCAACAAGAATGTGGGAGTGTGCCTGGAACCAGTGCAACTCTGTCCATAAGATCTCACAGAAGATGTACCTGAATCCAAATACTTCCCTGAAGATGCATTATCTCATCAAACAAGCGCAGAAACTTCTGGAAACGACTGTCATGGTTATCAAAGCGGTCCCCAAAAGTGACAGAACAAATGATATTTGAAACAGCATTATTAATCTGAAAGTGAGGGTCAAATGGCTGCCCTGGAGAGGGAGAGAAGAAGAAAATGGAGAAGGAATAAGACTGCTTATGGCTTCCATGTAACAAAAACAGAAAGTGGGGGAAGTGGGTGGGTCTGGACAGAGTATGGGGGGACAGCAGAAGTTCTTCAGATAGAGGATGTTTAGATGGCGCAGTGATGGAGTTTTATACCCTTAGTGGCACATGCTATAGGTATAAGCTATCTAGCACATTGTTCTATGAGATGTTGTTTTGAGATTGTGGGGGCCAGACCCCCTCAATCCCTGGATGCAGCAAGTGTTAAAACATAAGCCAGGCTACCTTCCTTATGAGGTGATCACCTGGGGGGTGGGCTATTATGGGAAACAAAGGAAAGGACCTCTGTGGGAGACTGCAAGAAGTCCCATTGGGAGTGTTAATATTCCGACTCCCTTGCCCCAGCCTAGGCTCATGTTGTATACGTGTGTAAATAAACCATATATCATAAATGGACCTTAGTCTCTTCAAAAAAGGAAACACAAAGGCTGGGAAATCTCACACTGCTTGGAGGTTCGGTGTGTGCACAACAATGTTTTGCCAAGACAGTAGGTTTGGCAACAAAGGCCTGCAAAAATGACAGAGACAGGAAAATATACACAGGAACTATTGCACAAATTCCATTTGTGACTTTGTCAAAGCTATCAAAATTGGCACACTTCCCTCAAAACACACAGCGCACCAATTCTGTTGCTCTCCTATACTAGTTAAGTGACTTTGGGTTTCAACTGCAGGTGTCACTGCACATATGCAGCCTGACATTAGCAGAGGCTTCTGTGTTTTAATGGCAGCTGAACTCCTACGTGCCACAATGGATTGAGTTCTGAATTGACACCCATCTAACCATGGGATGTCCCAGCTTATGCAGAGCTGCACTTGCACAAAGCAGCACTTGAAAGCTTCATACCACGACAAATTTATTTTTTAACCTTTCATAGGAAATAGGCTTTTTTGACTCTGGTTCGCACCTTTCTCAACTGCAATAGCTTCCTTTAGGTATCGGCTCTCCTCCTGTATTCGTTCTTCTAAAGTCCTTTTACCCAAACCAAAGTTTCTGAGCGTTGATATGGCAAATCGTCTCTGTTGTTTCCAGGTAAGACCATTAGAGGTCAACACTCCTAGATGAGAAGAAATAGCAAGCAGAGCAGGGCAACCAAGATGATTAAGGGTCTAGAACAGAAGTCTTATGAGCAATGCCTGAGGTAGCTGGGCAAGTTTAGCCTGGAAAAGAGGAAACTTGAGAGGAGATATGATAACCATCTGTCAGGGAACTGACATCAGAGGCACGGGAGAAGGAGAGGGTCTCTGATTCTGCAGGAGAAGGTCCCAGCGCTAGGGGGAGACTCAGCTGGGAAGAAGGGGAAGAGAATAAGTGTAACACCAGGGATCCAGGAGAGCAACGGGACAGGGAGGTGCAGGGGCTCCAGGACTCTTCGTTGGATGTTAGTGAGGAGAGCCCAGGCACCCCGCTGCCCACGCCCACCCTGCGCAGGAGACTCCCGCGCAGTGAGAGGCGGAGACGATTGGGCGTCAAACAACTCTTATGTTGGCAGCGCTTTAAGAAACGCCCACAGTCAGATTCTACGAGTGACTAAGGGCAGCCACACTGAGATGGGCTGTGCAGTCCGGAGGGTTTAACCAGGCAAACTAATGCTCAAACGGAGCAGGATTACGCACGAGTAACTCCCAACCACTACACCATCTTAGGACTGTCACATGGAAGATTGAGGAAGTTTGTTCTCTCCCTCTCTGGAGAACCCAAACCAATGGCTTCAAGTTACAAAAAAAGGAGATTCTGACTAGACACCAGGAAGAACTTTGTGACAGTAAGAACTGTTTGACAGTGGAATGGACTTCCCAGTAAGCAACAAAAATCCGCTGAGTGTGCAGGTGGGAGGAAATGAAGAGGGAGCATGGAAAGTGTCCCCCACCATTTATTTATTTACCCTCCCCCCACATAAGGTTGCACTCCCATATGTAAAATAAGTGGAGGTTATTAGCCCACTGTACTAACTTTGCCCTGTGAAAAAACTTGGGAACTGTGATGGAAAGGCAGCATATGTTTGAAATACACAAAATGAAGTAAACGTATAGGAACACGTAAAGCAGTCAATATATATTTTACAAATGTCCCTTCTGCACTGAAGCCCTTTAGGACACTCTGGAATTGCTTTTCTGGATTAATGGTACCTTTTTAATGTTTATATGGTCTTGATTATTTAATGATATTTCTGGGTTTTTTTTCATTTATTTTTGGCTTTTTGATTAGATAGGCAATAGGAAATGATGAGATAATGTTATTTAAACAATTGACCATAATTAAAAGTAACTCACCCAATCCCCTAGTGATTTCCTTGGTAAAAGGAAAATTTGGACGATCTATGAAGTTTTCACCCTGATGGACAAGAGCTTCTTTCACCAGACGCAATCCATTCACAATCACAATCCATGTTTTCCCAACCTGAATGCTGAAGACATTGCCATATTTTTCTGCTAGCTGGAAGGAGAGGAAGAATGCAAGACAGGATAAAATATCCCTATGTGGTCTTTATTAATATTCTATATTAATTTGCCTGCTTGATGTTTATAGAATGCCTGTATGGAAGATGTAATCTTGGTTTCTCTCAAATACACCAGGGACATCAGAGATGCCCAAAGGGTTTCCTGGGCCCAGTACATGGGCAGGCCCCCTCCATTCTCCTCCTGCAATCTATTGGCAAGAGCTGCTGCTTCTGCACATATATTAACTTAGGCCAGCCTACCACACAGGAATGTTGCAAAGATAAGAGCAGGAGGGTAGGCTAACGTACAACAAAACACACAAACAAAAGCACACACACACACACACACACACACATTTTTCCAGTCTTAATAAGGGTGAAGGGATCCTTATAGTAAAGCATCGTCTATAGGAATTTTAATTTGCTTGCCAGTTATGGCTTTGTGGGACGTGGAAGATCAGGGAGCACTGCATATCATCATGTTCTTCTCAGTATGAAGTTATTTTTTTCAAAGGAGTTAAATAATTTAAAACATTTCATTCTATAAAAGCAACACACCAGGGGAAAGAAGGAAATGACATAGACACAAAAAAATGCTTTGTGTACACAAGTGTTCCTCTCCACTCATCCATCTTGAGGCTTGCAGCAACAAGAAGCTTCTACTTTTTTATTATAAGTTTCTTTAGAAATGTCTAATTTACTTTGAGAGAGAGAGAGAGCAAGCCTTGGGTCCCTGTTGGCTTGGAGCCTTGTACATATGTACCCTATGTACCCCTCTGTCAGCAGTTGTAAGGGATAGCCAGTATTGTATCTTCAGTGCAATGGTGTGAGGGGGACAGGAAAAAGTAAGAAAAAATGATGGGACTTCCCGGCTTCCTGCTGTCCTCTTCCTGCCTCCTTAGATTCAGAAAGTGTCTTTTTAAAAAGAAACGTCCTATTGCACTAACTGACCACAAGCAAGCAAGCAGAAAGTTGTGTTTGATGTGTCACGTCTATTAGGTATATGTTGTTGTTTAGTCGTTTCCAACTCTTCATGACTCCATGGACCAGAGCACGCCAGGCACTCCTGTCTTCCACAGATATATAGTCTAAGCAAACCTGCGAAACTGTTTGGCATCCTGTTTAAGAGGGGGACATGAGAAAAGCAAACTTACCTCTGGACCGGAGCTGGACAGAGCTAGCTAGTCATTAACATACCCAAGCAATATGTGGCTCATAGCAAATATGTGACTTTTTCTGACCAGAGTTAGAGCGAAAAGGAAGAAGTGGTGGAAATAACCTGCTAACAAAATGGAATCATGCAAACAACCATCCTACCTTTTATGGCAGGTGTGGACACAGGTTTGTTACCAATGACTGTTAGGCAAAATAGATCCCCCAGATTCAGAGGCCATACACATCTGGATGGAACAAACCACAGGAGATGCATTTGCCTTCATGCCCCAGCTGTGGGCTTCTCAGAGACCTCTGGCTGTCTACTCTTGGAATCAGGATGCTAGACTAGGGCATCTACTGTAAGCCTCATCTTCCAGTGAGGTTTCTACGCTCCTTTCCACTGCAACGTCACCTGCTTTCTCATCATCTGGTTCATTCCTTCATTCTTACCTTCCGTGCTGCCAAATGTGGGTCCTTTGCACCAAAATGTGGTATATTACCCAGCAAGGGAAGAGGCCTGGGCCCTGGGGGGAAATCCCTTGGACGAATCCTTTTCTTGTAATCAGCAAGAAGTAGAAATGTTGCCAGAAACCCCAGAACGATTTGCAGGGACAAGGCCTCCCAGAGGACAGAGAGCAACTGGAGCAGCATCTTGGAACCTTTCAAGCCTTCCTTTGTCAGAGCAGACTGTTTTCTGTTGGGAGAACAGAAATCTGATCCCAGGAGAGCAGTTATACCTCTCCTCTTGGTTAATGTTTCTGTAAGAAACCAGGGCAAAGTTTGCAACCCATATATTGCTTTACATCACACCAACCAGGAGGCTGAAGGAGATGGCTTATTGAGTAACTCTTCTTAGGGGGAAGGGGGAGAGTAGTTTTCTGAATCAGAATATTTCCTTCTTGTTCTCACTTTCAACACACACACACACACACACACACACACACACACACACACCCTTTTCACATGTACTAAATGTAGCTTAAAATACCATAAGCAACAATAGTCTATCATTTCTTGGAAAAGGGTGTAACAGCATGTTTAAGTTAGAACCACTACTTAAAACAGGTTTGTGACACATATTAAAGACTCTAAACCAATAAGTTTCTCCAGTTCTTTCTAAGGGTCTGAGGAGGTTGTCTCAATGGATCATCTCATCTCATATAGAATAGGACTCATCTTGCCTCTGGCTGCTCAGACCCAACAGGTTAAATTTCACTTGTTTTGAAGAGTAAAGATTAGTATCTTAGCTGACATTTGTAGAAGAATTATCTGCAAGTGCAAATCAATGCTAGCTCTTTGATATCTTCAGACCAGAACAGGTTCAGCAACTCCCAATTCTAAAGCCAGTTTCCTACAAACACAACCCCCCCACTCCTACAATCCAAAATCTGATGTGGGATGGGGTGGGATGGCTGGAGATATTATATTTCTTTATTTTATATTTACTTTTAAATTATTACGATTATATTCCACCTATGGTGGCATTAATGGTTCTCCTCTTCCTCATTTTATCATCACAAGCAGCCTGTGAGGTCAGTTAAGTCAAGTGATAGTGACCGGCCCAAGGTCACCCAGTGTGCTTCATGGCTGAGTGAGGAGTTGAATCCTTGTTGTCCAGGTCCTAGTCCACTTCATATCCTTCCATCTTACTCCACCTTCCGGAAAAGAAGATGCAGAAGTGAACAAGCTGACGGTAAAGAGAGAGAGAAGCTCTCAAGCTGGCCCTGAGCAGATGTAGATTTAGGGGAGAGTGGCAGGGATGCTGCAACTGTGATTTAGAATGGAGTGAGATAAGTGGGGGGGAGAGACCATTTTTGGCATTGCACAGGCTGCTCTTGAAATTTGAGACCCCAAAGTCCACCACTGTCTTGACCACAACATGGACACAACTCAGGTTCTTTTTAGGAAAAGAAGGCTTTAAGTCACCCTTGAAAGGAAGGTCTCTAGTTCTACAAATTAGTCACTGACCTTTCAGAGTGTCTTCTCGCTGCTTCCCTCTAGGGCTACTTCTATATTAGGGGAGGAATTCAACAATGTGCAAAAGCTCCAGCAGGGCAAGTATTTCAGATTGCCAGACAAATAGATTCCCACTCCCTCACCCCATACTCTCACATGAGCCAAGTTTTTAGGGGGGTTCCCCTGGAGGAGAGTGGGGGGAGCCCTCTTGTGCAAGCAGAATCCCACCCCATATATCTTAGATGTAGTCCTACAAGGGTTTCCTCACAACTCTCCATGCCCTTAACAGGATTCTATGACTATATAAAACTGTATGATACTGCTGTATATGTATATAGTGCAGATACTGCCTATTGTCACAGACTCAGTTTGGGGTAGAACTGGAATGGAAACTTTAAACAACAATCTTGCAGTGTATTGCCAAGGTTGATGAGGCCTCAGACACACCACATGGGATCTTTTCTTTGCCAAAGGGGAATGCAAGGAGAACAACCAGGGTAATCAACCAGCCCAAAAATGAAAGTTCAAGGCTTTATTACCAAATCAAGTATTACACAATTTAGAACTTTTTATCACTAGTGAAGAGAAGTCCTGAGAGAAGGGAATAGAAATTGGAATAAAGAAATTATCCTACAAAGGCAGACTACCATTTAAAAGATGGGTTATAAATAAGCACACTCCAAGGATCCAGGCTAGCAATCCTTTTAAAATCACTCTATGCACCTATGTCATAAGCACTGATGTCTCTAATAAACATTAACTTGCTAGATTGCCAAGTACACAGATTGGCCCTAGTACACAGTGCTTCTGCACTGCCAACTTACAAAAACTTTTTTAGTAAGCCTTTTTCATTAAATTAACTGTTTGAACCAACAGCTTGAGTATCAAAGTCTACAATTTACCAGACATCTGCAACCTTTCTCAATAGTAAATTATTGATCTGGCATTTGAATGTTGAAGTGGTTCAGGTACAAGGCTTTGCTGGTTTATAAGACATTGCCCTAGCTGTGCCCCCAGGACAATTTTAAAAGTCACATACTTGAGATCATTTATGAGAAGAACCACACACCAGTCATGTAGATTGAACCTGAGGCCTTCTAAATACAACGGGCATGCATTACTAGAGCTATGACTATTGAGCTGTCCCCCTAAGGACAGAAACTAAGGAGGCAGTGCTGGCCAAATTCTTCACCATCTTCTTTTAATGAGCAGTGCCATAAAATGAGTCCCCTCAGCGAGAGATTGCGCATATCCGGTACGGCCGGGGGGATAACGTAAGACCTGACCGATGGCCAAGGCTTAATGTCACACCTTTTGGAGGCTGGAAAGTGAACTTCTGAAGTAGGGCAGTGAAGAAAAGAAAAAGCTCAGTCCTGGCCAACTGCTCTCCAAGACAAGCTCGCTTTCCTAAAAGGGAGGGAGAGACGGGGGGGGGGGAGAGAGAGAGAGAGAGAGACTATGTTAGTAGAGTTTACCGTACATCTTCATAGCAATCTCCCTAAATATGAATACAGGCATGCATATACACACACACAAAACAGCCATTCTTTGATATTTACACTGCAGTCTCCAACCAACCCATGTGTACAAAAAGACTTATAAAGGGAAAGTGTAAAAAAAATTCATATATTAGAGAAAAGAACACACAAAGATTCATTATATTAGAGGAATTGTTTACAAAATTGTGTAAATTAGTCACAGTGAGCTTTAAAAATGTGTCAATAAGAAAAACATGCACTTAAATGGGTTTTCTTTTCTATTGCAGATTGCTGCTGAAATATGGAGAACTGAATTTAAGATTGGAAAAATGAAGGAAACCAAAGTTGGCAGATCTGTTCATCCCTAACCTTACAGCTTCCCTCTCACATTTCAAAGATGCGGAGATTTATTTATTTTATTTATTTATTTCATAAAATTTATATACTGCTTGATTATAGAAAACATCATAAAAACCAACTATCATTCAGTTAACATCCAGTTAACTGGCTTAACCCAAAACTCTGCATTCACTTTGACCCCCCCCCCCCAAAAAAAAAGATCTTACAAATGTTTCAGGAAATTGCATCAATTTTTAGGAACTCAGGATGGAAATTTGTGCTTTTGTTTTTTGGAGAAAGGGCCACATTAGACTAACTGAAAACATTCAGCTTAGAACAGGCAATAAAAAATAAGTCAGTCAATCAATCAATCAATCAATCAATCAATCAATCAAGTTGTTGGAGGGACCAAGCAGTGGGAAGGGCCAGACCACAACGTAGACATAATGTCACACACACACACACAACACAATACAACACAACACAACACAACACAGTGAGGGCAACATGAGGTGCTGGGAGAGGAGACGGAGAGTAAGGTTAAGGGGGGGGGGAGAGCAATGCTAGGAGCTGGAAGGAGGGAAGGACAGCAAGCTGAAAGGATGAGGACGGTAGGGCAAAAGCAATTCACCCACAGGAAAACAGATCCCTTTCCCCCACAAGTGGCTTACTTTCTGAGCTGCATGGTGAGAAGCAGGGTGCAGAGAAGAAAACAACTGTGTGAACATGGAGAGGGAAGCTTGCACACACAATGTTTCTCATGTTCCCTGAGGGGAAACCCTGTAAACCAGGGGTCAGCAACCTAAGGCCCATGGGCCGGATGTGGCTCGCAGAGGTTGTTTGACCGGCCCACGAGCCGCCCCTGAACTGAGCTGCCCGCTCGCACACTGCACTAAACCAGAGCAGAACTGCGCAGGGACTCGCTTCCGCGGCACCATGAACAGATGCCGAAAATTGCACCTGCACAGATGCAGACACCGAAAATCGCAGGTGCTCCATGCCCCAGCCCACGGAGGTATCTCTGCAGGACCGTTCTGGCCCAGGCAAGATAAACCTTGCTGACCGCTGCTGTAAACAATACACCCTAGCCCTCAAGGACTGTCTGAGCCACCTATGGCACTCATTAAAGATCTCAGTAAACACCCCCTCAAAAATCCACACTTTGCTGGGGTGGGAGTGGGGAGTCATGTCAAAACTATTTTTGTGTTGCACCACAGCCCCAAAGCGCAGCCATTTTGTGATTGGTGCCCATGGCACTTTCTTAAATGCCAAATGTACTCACTGGTCCAGAAAAGTTGGTGACCCTTAAATGCACAATACAGTTAGTAATATACCCAGCTCTCAGTAAGTAAGTCGCCGTCATATAGGCCCTGTTGCAACTCTGGTGAGCAGCTCCTCAACTTTTGTTACCTGCAGAGAATGGCAGGAATGCTTCCCTTTTCCGGAACTGACCATCCTCTAGGAAATGGCCAGGATTAAACTCATTGGGTGTTTCCCACTCATCCTTGTCAGACAACACAGAGGTCAAATTGGTGAGCAATATGGTTCCCTGCCAAAGGAGAAGCAGAGAAGAAAGTAGATAAAAATGACAAGGCACTTTCAAGTATTCTCTTTGAAATTACAGCAGTACTAAACCTACGGTATATCTCCTGACAGAGAAAGGAAATGTTCTGAATGCAATATTTACTTTTCATTATTAAGTAATTCATCCAAAGAAGTCCCACAAAATCACAGTTCCAATATAGATTTTAAAAGACATTCAAAGCCTGCTGAACTACTAAAATTCAAGGTTAACAACACCAGATACTGGCTAATTTCTGACAGACTAGCTACCCATTCAAACTGAGACTGGTACAATTCTGTATTTAGACCAGAGGTTACCAACATGGTGGCCTCCAGATGTTTGGGGATACAGCCTCATCATCCCTGCCTGTTGGTCATGCTGGCAGGAACTGATGGCAGTTGGAGACCAACAACATCTGGATGGCACCATGTTGGCCTAATAAAAATAAAAAAATAAAATAAAATAAAATAAAATAAAATAAATACTTATAGCCTGCCCATCTGGCTGGGTCTCCCTAGCCAATTTGGGCAGCTCCCAGCAGAATATTAAAAACACGATAAAACATCAAACATTAAAAGCTTGTGCTCTTTAGTGGAAGAGCAAAAACAAACAAGAGCAGCTTTATGTTCTTAACATTTACTTTGGGCACATGAAACCCAGCCAGTGTTGTGTCCTTAGTTGTTATCCGGGGCACATTCAAAGGCACAATGCTGCTCATCCTTTGAACTTCATGAACAACCGCATTGGTATAGGGCATGCTGTCCTTGTCACCTATCGCTGGCTGGCGAGACTGGCCAATCACAGAATCTATTTCCGCTTGGACTCTGGCTGCAAATGAAGAAGATTAGCTTCAATACAAGAAGAACAGACAAAAACTGAGAGCTGAAGATTTCTAGTTGGAACGGTCCATCTACTGCCTAAATAGAATTGTTTCTACTGCACCGTTTATTGCAGCTTGCCAGATAGACAGTCCCCTCCCCTCTCTTCCCCTTCCACACTGTTCTGTGACCTCTCACAACCTCCTTGAACCAATTTCAGGGTGCGTGAGAGAGAAGTACAGGGAGAGGAGTGGAGGAAAGCCTTTTTGCACAAGTGAAAGTCCATGCTCACAGCTTCTGCTGACAGGACTCCTTCAGCGAATCCTGCCCAAATAAAATAAAATAAAATAAAAATAATAGAAGATTTATTTAAATGCTGCCCATCTGACTGGGTTGCCCTAGCCACTCTGGGCAGCTTCCAGCAAATTATAAAACCACAGCAAAACATCACACATTAAAAACAGTTAAGGTATATAAAGCAGTAATATATATAAAAACAGTTACATATTATTAATTATATATGCATATGATATAACAGTTAAAAGAACATCAGCTCATACATATAATCAATTCAGATCAAATGCAAAACAGCTAGCAACTGAGTTAACAATCTCCATTTAGAAGTCATGTTGAAAGAGGTACATTTTATGGTCAACTACTTGCTAAACGAAGTGTTGTGAAGGACACCTATGATATTAACTGGCTTCAGTGTGGCATAAATCACATTATGATGCAGGAAACAAAGCTTGAGGACATTTTTGTAAGGGATGCTATGGTTCGCATTTGAATTTCTTGCATTTGATTATCAAATACTATCACACATTTACAGTAAGTATACTAAGCTGTTTGTGCCAGCAGATGCCAGCACAATGGGATCCCCCCCTCCTCCCACTTCCCCTAATCTTTAGTAGTTCAGGAACCACACACACACACACCCCAGAGCACCACACAGTGGGAGGAGACAGTAATGGTGTTATGTACTGAAGTTCTCACCCTGGCCACTAGGAGTATGGTGTACAGTGGTACCTTAGGTTAAGTACTTAATTCGTTCCGGAGGTCCATACTTAACCTGAAACTGTTCTTAACCTGAAGCACCACTTTAGCTAATGGGGCCTCCCGCTGCTGCCGCACCATCACTGCACAATTTCTGTTCTCATCCTGAAGCAAAGTTCTTAACCTGAGGTACTATTTCTGGGCTAGCAGAGTCTGTAACCTTAACCTGAAGCGTATGTAACCCGAGGTACCACTGTATATAGTTTTTACTCAGGTCCATGTCAGTTACTTTAGGCAGGAAACCCTGGGTTGTTGTTGCTACAATGTTGACAGCCGGCTGCCTGTAAAAGCAGGCCGGGTGAGCTGTTTGCTGCTCAGTTCTGTTCCAGCTTACAAATAAAGAGCTGCTTTGGAGAAATTGCTGTGTCGTCTGCTATGTCTACCCATTATTCCACACTGGCGATGAGGAAATGGAATCATAATTTGAAGTTGAATTCCACCCTATGTATCTCCTTTTTGTATTTGCTTGAGTTGATTCAACAAAATTAATTAATCAGTTTACATAATAACATATTAATACGACTAGACCTATTGCATTTTTGAATCACCCCAGAAAATATCCTGAGGCAGACCACAGAACATCATTCATACAACCTAGCTCCCATTCTAATTTTGAATCCCTAAGAGAACAAAAACATTTCTACATTTTGCTATGAAATTACCTTATTGTAGTTACTATTGAACCTATAGCTTAGACTAGTGGCAAGGATTCATGGAATCATAGAATTGTAGAATTGGAAGGGACTCCAGGGTCATGTATTCCAACCCCTACAATACAAGAATCACAGCTAAAGAATCCTTGGTAGATGGTCATCCAAGAGAGTCCACCACCTTCTGAGGTGGTCCATTCCACTGTCTGAAAGCTCCTCCTAATATTTGAATCCATTAGTTCAGGTCTTACCCTCTGCAGTAACAGAAAACAAACTTGCTCCATCTTCCGCATAACAGTCCTTCAGAGATTAGAAGATGGCTATCATATGTCCTCCCATACCCAACTCCCTCAACCGTTCCTCAGATGGCTTGGTTCCAGACACTTGATCATCTGTGTCACCCACCTCTACACACATTCCAGCATATCAATAGCCTTCTCAAACTTTGGTGCCCAGAACTGAAATCAGTAGTCCAGTTGGGGTCTGACCAAGGCAGAACACAGTGGTTCTATTACTTCACTTGATCTTATACTGCTGTTGATGCAACCTAGAATTGCATGAGGGTTTCTTTTTCTTTTTCTTTTGCTGCTACTGCATCACACTGTTGATTCATGCTAAGACCCCCAGATCCTTTTCACATGTTCTGCTGTCAAGCCAGATATCTCCCATCCTATATCTGTGTATCTGGCATAGTAACATACCAACATGGCATTGAGAGCTCATCCAAAAAAGGGAACGGTAGAATTCAGCTTTTGTTTCCTGGGGGTACTCAATGGTACGAACCACCAGCAACTTTTTAACGGATATGTTAAAAGTGTGGCACTTATTGTAACAACTTCATGGTGCATACTGGCACCTTTTTTTCCCTAGAAACAAAGCACTGGTGCTATTCAATGTTAGTCATACTCATGAAAAACAAATTGAACTTAATAGCCTATAGGTTGCATTGCTTAATTGCAGTAGATTTACTCCAAACCCAAAGTAATCAAAGACAAGTAAGCAAATGATGGCTCTACCTTGAATTTCCGGGAAAATGGCCATGTAAAGCAAGGCCCAGCGCAGGGTTGTAGAAGATGTTTCTGTTCCAGTAAGAAAGAGATCCAGTGTTGATTGTAGCAGGTTGTCTTTATGAAAACTGGAAGCAGCATCCACCTTAAAACAAAGAAAATGCACCAAAGGGTTCATCTGTCATTAAAAACACCATCCCAGTTTCAGTCCTATATATCAAGTGATAGCAATGAGATTCATGAGCTCTATTCCTGACAAGTGTCCTGGATCTAGCACTGCCAAGTCAACAGCCCTGTGAATCTGGTGGATTTCAGGCACTGGACAAGTGGTGATGGGTCACCACTGGATATACATTATTTCATATTCATGTATATGCACTTGTACACACATGCACCCTCACCTCTTTGGCTGCTTTCATACAGAGCCAATGGAAAATACAGGGTAAGTTCTGGTCCTTTAGATTTTGTCTCTGCTTTCTATTACTGCTACTACACAAACTATACTTTTTGTTTCTTACCGTGGCCATTTGATTTAGATAGGCATCTATGAAATCTTTGGGTGCAGATGGGTTCCGGTCTTCCTCATGTTTTTCAATGATTTCTCTCACAAAGGATTTCAGTTGTCCCCAGTTTTTAATAACAGTCTGATGGGGCCCTGGCAAGTGCTTCATGAGAGCGGGAAATGCATTGTACAGCTGAGGAAACAAATACTAACATCAGATTTGTTCGGGGAAAGCCCTCTCATAACAGTTGCAGATCATGCTACTATCAAAGGAGGTAGCAATCCATTCAATGGATTCCCATGAAGATGGCTACCTGTTTGAAAAATGCATGCACCTTGACTGATGATATCAGGAAAATGGTGCCAATGTAGTTTTCTCATTTGGTGATGCCTATCTGCATGGGGGGCCTTTCACAGATTCAAATTGGTAAGAGGGGAGTGTGGAATTAAGCCGTGTTTGCCCTTTGGGATTGCATCACTGTGTTCATTGCAAGACATGCTCTGGATCTTAAATCCAGTTTATAAACAGGCCCTACCTTTGGTATTTTAATAGATGATGTGAAGACAAGACAAGATGTCAAGGGAATATGGGATGGTGTGCAATGCAGAAAGGGAAAAAAGAAATAAGAAGATAAAGAAACATGAGGGCCAAAAGCAAATCAATGAACAGTCAACAAAAATGTGGGAGTGTGCCTGGGACCAGAAGACCTACCTGAGTCCACATACATCCCTGAAGATACATTATCTCATCAAGGAAGAGCAATAACGTCTGGAAATTACTGTCATGGTAATCAAAGCGGTCCCCAAAAGTGACAGAACAAATGATATTTGAAACAGCATTATTAATCTGAAGTTTAGGGTCAAATGGCTGCCCTGGAGAGAGAGAGAGAAATGGAGAAGGAATAAGACTGCTTATGGCTTCCATGTAACAAAAACAGAAGGTGGTGGAAGTTGGTGTGTCTGGACAGAGTATGGGGGGCACAGCAGATGTTCTTCAGCTAGAGGATGTCTAGGTGGCACAGTGGAAGAATTTTATACTTAGGGGAACATGCTAAGGAAAACTGCACAGCTATAGGTATAAGCTTTCTAGCACATTGTTCTGTGAGATTTTATATCTATGTTGTTTTGAGGTTATGGGTGCTAGCCCCCTTGAATCCCTGGAGGCAGCAAGCATTAAAACATAAGGCAGGCTAGCTGCCTCATGAGATGATCACTTGGGGGAAAGGCCCCTCCGTCAGACTGCAGTGAGAGAGTCTGGGGTAGACTTTGCAGGGATGTGACCTAGAAGTAAAAGAGCAAGCTGGAGAGTTTCAGAGCACAGTGTTTGATTTCTGTTTGAATCCAAGGCTTGTGGCTATGGGAGAAATAAGACCCACAATGGGCTGAGACGCCTGGGCTGAGTTTTACATTGATGCCCATCTAAAGCAGAGTTGCATTTGCACAAAGCAGCACTTGAAAGCTTCATACCATGACCAATGTATTTTTTAACCTTTCATAGGAAATAGGCTTTTTTGACTGTTTTGCACCTTTCTCAGCTTCAATAGCTTCCGTTAGGTATTGGCTCTCTTCCTGTATTCGTTCTTCTAAAGTCCTTTTACCCAAACCAAAGTTTCTGAGCATTGATATGGCAAATTTTCTCTGTTGTTTCCAGTTGAGACCATTAGAGGAGACCACTCCTAGATGGGAAGAAATAACAAGTGCATATCGCAAGTAAGAACATTTAACATTTAATTATAACATGGGCTATTTGCTTTAGGTTATTCTGCTTGCCTGTTTGTGTTGCCTGGCTGGTTGATTTTCTTTGATTGCCATTAGTTCTGCTGCTGCTGTTTGATTATTGTCTGTGGGTTGGTTTGTTTTTGTTTTTTACTGTTTGGGTTGCGTTTTGGAATACAGTTGGCCCACCACTTATGTGGGAGTTTGGTTCTGGGGGTCTGTGTGCAAAGGCAAATTCTAGGAATCCCAAGAGCCAACACCACCCCACAAAGTGGGGGGCTACCTACTGGGCTGTAGGAAGGAGCCCCAAGTGCTTCCTTGGGCCCCCCTGATACCTCCCCCAAGCCTGGTAAGCAAGGAAAGCCCACTGGGTGTGTAGGTGGAGGAAGGAAGAATAAATGATAAGTGGAAATGGCAAATTTACTTATTTATTCTACCCCCACCCCACCCCACATAATGTTGCTGGCTCCCTGTACTAACTTTATGCTGTCCTTTGAACGTTTTTGGGAACTCCGATAGATAGGCAGTATATGTTTAGAAATACACAAAATTAAGTAAATGTATAGGAACAAGTAAAGCAGTCAATATTTTTTTTTTACAAATGTCCCTTCTACACTGAAGCCCTTTAGGCCACTCTGGCATTCCTTTTCTGGATTAATGGTACCTGTTTATATGGCCTTGATTATTTAATGATAATTCTGTTTTTCTCTCTATTTATTTTTGCCTTTTTGATTAGATAGGAGCTTTCACCAGGAAATGATGAGATTATACCAAATGATGATACAGAAGCATATTTCTGAGCTAGAAATAAATAAATAAATTTAAACAATTGGCTGTTTAATTTAAAGTAACTCACCCAATGACCTACTGATTTCCTTGGAAAGAGGATCAACTGGACGATCTATGAAGTTTTCACCCTGATGGACAAGAGCTTCCTTCACCAGATGCAATCCATTCACAATCACGATCCATATTTTCCCAACCTGAATGCTGAAGACATTGCCATATTTTTCTGCCAGCTGGAAGGAGAGGAAGAATGCAAGAGAAGATAAAATATCTCTATATAATCTATATTGACATTCTATATTAATTTACCTGTATGGTGTTTATAGAATGCCAATACTGTATGGAACAAGCAAACTTGGTTGCAATCAAATACGTACATCGGGGCAGCAGAGATGTCAAAAGTGTTTCCTGGGCCCAGTTCACTGTGCATGGACAGACTCCTTCCATTCTCTGCCTGCAATCTATTGACAAGAGCTACTGCTTCTGCACATATATTAATTTAGCCTAGCCTACCACACAGAGATCATAGAACCAAAGAAATGTAGAGTTGGAGGTGACCCTGCGGATCATCTATTCCAACCCTCTGCAATGCAAGTATATGCAGCTGTTCCATATGGGGATCAAATCTGCAACCTTTGCTTTCTCAGGATCATGCTCTAATGTTGCAAAGATAAAAGGGAGAGGGTAGGATAATGTACAACAGAACATGCAAACAGAAATACAATCCTTATCCTAAAGTACATGGGACATAGAGAACTGAGTGGGGCACCACAAAATTCCTCCCCTCTTTTTGCAAGGGAGTTAATTCTGAGCAAAACCTTTTCAAGCCAGTCAGTTGTGTTTTATTCTATAAAGGCAGAACACTTTACGTACTCAAGTCTCCTCCATCCATCCATCCATCCAGCAGCAGCAGCAACAAGAAGCTTCAACTGTTTTGTTTATAACTTCCTTTAGAAATGTCTGATTTATTTCAAAAAGACAGCTTGGGGTCCCTGCTGGCTTGGAGTCCTGTACATATGTACCCCCTGTAGCCCTCTAGAGGTACTACCTTTGTTCTCGCAAAATACAGGAGAGGATGAGGGAGGAATTGAGGGTTGTTGTTTTTTCACCTAGTACTGAAATGACTTCAAAGCAACTCATTACAATCTACTGCAGCCGAACACTATGGCCCCTCTGGAATTTGTCACATGAACACACACACATACACACAAATTTGTAAATCTGTCTGTGCTTTCCTTCCCAGATCTTAAATACATGACTTTTCACATATATGCAGTACTGCACAGCAACAGATGCAGGCCTGGGCAATAAACAAACAAACATGAGGTGATGAGGTTATGAGCTTTGTTCCACATGTTAAATTTCTGAAAGAGAGGGAATATTAGGTGGTGGGGCGAAGGACAAGCCTTCTGGGGAGCTGCCTCTCCCCCACCCTCCTCTTTCAAATATCATGCAGATAACTATGTTCAGAACTGGTGTTTCTGGGCTACACTGACAGAAAACTACTTGTTCCTAGAGCCTTGGAACCTGTTGCTCTCTAGGAGATAGGGCTCAGTGATCCTAGGCTGGGAACTGGAAGCAGCTACATGAAAGCCTTGCTCCTCCTCAGGGGTGGAATGAAGAGAGGGATCAAGGAGAAAAAAGGAAAGGGAAGAAGCGAAAGACGTTTTTCTCCAGCCCAGCTGGCAATGCCTTCCCCGTAGAAGTGTGGGTGAGCATTTGGAGAGGATCCCTAACATGGCAGGGAGAGGGAGTGCAGCAAATACAGGACACATTGTGTCCAGTATTGAGGACGTCACATTTTACATTGAAATACAGGATGATCTTGCATTACACAGGACAGGTAGCAACACTATACCCCTCTGTCAGCCAATGTGTTTTGGACCACAACTCTCATGAAACCCAGTGAAGATGGGCAGCGGTAGGGGATGATGGAGGCTGCAATCCACAAATTCTGGCAAGCGCATTAGCGGCCCTGGAAATACATGGTCTGAAGATAAAGCAACAGGACAAGAAAGCTTAAGGATGCTATTATTCTGATTTCAAGGCATCACTCGTGGTTTCTGCTAATCTATCAAAACAGTGCAAGAGACAAAAACAGAACAGGACACACAAACACAAGCTCCCGTAACATTAAAACCGTCTATACAAATTCAAAAATAAAACAACAATTTCATCACATAATTACTGGCTTACAATCTAAACAAAATTATCTTGTAGGAATCTAAATACATGTTGGGTTGCTGTTGGATTTCAGTTGGTAACTGATTCTCGAGAACTGGAGTTGCAACACTAAAATCCCACTTTCTAATACAGGACAAACACACCTCTGTGAATTCACTGCTAACATTAACCATAGCAAGCTTCTTAATATTTGCTTTCCTTAGAAGTATCTGTCCATTTTGTCTTCCTTAATTATGTTCCTTAATTGAGACCTGAAGTTTGGGATTGAGTTTGTGAGCAAGGGTAAGAGACACCCTGACCCATAGCCCACCTGAACTTGCACACTGCACCTGAGAAGCTGCTTGGCATTGTATGATCTACTTGAGCCTAAGGGTCAAATACAAGGAAAACAAACTGACCTCTGGACCAAGGAACTGGACAGAGCTCATTACCTTACTCATGCAAATATGTGGCTCATAGCTCTGGACTTTTTCTTTCCTGCCCAGAGCTAGAGGTAAAAGGCAGAAGTGGTGGAAATAACCTGCTAACAAAATGGAATCATGCATGCAAACAACCATCCTACCTTTTATGGCAGGTGTGGACACAGGTTTGTTACCAATGACTGTTAGGCAAAATAGATCCCCCAGATTCAGAGGCCATACACATCTGGATGGAACAAACCACAGGAGATGCATTTGCCTTCATGCCCCAGCTGTGGGCTTCTCAGAGACCTCTGGCTGTCTACTCTTGGAATCAGGATGCTAGACTAGGGCATCTACTGTAAGCCTCATCTTCCAGTGAGGTTTCTACGCTCCTTTCCACTGCAACGTCACCTGCTTTCTCATCATCTGGTTCATTCCTTCATTCTTACCTTCCGTGCTGCCAAATGAGGGTTCTTTGCTCCAAAATGTGGTATATTACCCAGCAAGGGAAGAGGCCTGGGCCCTGGGGGGAAATCCCTTGGACGAATCCTTTTCTTGTAATCAGCAAGAAGTAGAAATGTTGCCAGAAACCCCAGAACGATTTGCAGGGACAAGGCCTCCCAGAGGACAGAGAGCAACTGGAGCAGCATCTTGGAACCTTTCAAGCCTTCCTTTGTCAGAGCAGACTGTTTTCTGTTGGGAGAACAGAAATCTGATCCCAGGAGAGCAGTCACACCTCTCCTCTAGGCTAGGGCTCCTCTGAGAAACAGGAGTATGCAATCCGTACATTGTTGTACATCACACCCACAAAGAGATAGAAGCGAGATGGCCTAATGAGTAACTCTTCTTAGACAGGAGAGGGAAGGTAGCTTTCTCAATCAGAACATTTCCTTCTTGTTTTCACTTTTATTAAAAAAGAATATATTCTATTACTTTTTCCACAGGAAATAAACTTTACTTAAAATACCATAAGCAACAACAATAGCAGTTAGTCTGTCATTTCTTGGGGAAAAGCATAATAGCACCTTAAAGTTGGAACCACAATTTAAAACACGTTTATGATGCATATTAAAGTCTCTAACCAATGCAGTTACTCTAGGCATTTCTGTGGGTCTGGGTTGGTTCATAGAATCTTAGAGAATCATAGAATCTTAGAGTTGGAAGGGACCCAAGGGTCATCTAGTGAAACCCCCGATCAATTGTCTCATCTCATACAGAAGAGTGGATCCTAGGTGTTACCAAAAAAAAAAAAAAAAGATTCTGAGGGTCTGGGGAGTGTGTCTTGATTGATCATCTCATCTCATATAGGATAGGTGTTACCAAAAAAAAAGAAGGGGAAAAAATATGAAGGACTCATCTTGCCTCTGGCTGCTCAGACCCATCAGGTTAAATTTTACTTGTTTTGAAGAGTAAAGATTAGTATTTTAGCTGACATTTGTAGAAGAATTATCTGTAAGTGCAAATCGATACTAGCGCTTTGATATTTCAGATCAGAACAGGTTCGGCAACTCTGTCCTCTTGGTAAAGAGTCAGAGGAATCATCTTGCTTGCCTTCTGTTCAATATTGCATAGATTAGAAACAGTCTTAGGCTGGATTATCATTTGAGGAAGATTGTAAGCAGCAGATCCATATGAGGACTGCCTAATAGCCTACTCCATTTTCTAGAGTGGTAATAGTCCATTATATAGGGGAAAGAAGCATATTGGGTCTTAATTATGTAGGCGACAGCGATATCTGGTACAGATTTTGCCTTGGCCACAAAGAGATGAAATCAGGGATGGGGAACCAGTGGTTCTCCAGATGTTTTTGGACTCCAGCTCTGAGTAGTGCCAACCAGCACATCCCATAATCAGGGATGGGGAGAGTTTACTGTCCCTTGCAGTAAGCAGCAGCAACTCTGCTCTTGGGAGGTCAGGGTAGTGCTACCCCATCATGCCAAGCCATTAGCTTTCAGCCTTCGTTCCCCGTGTCAAATAGAAGAATCTTAATACTCATCACCATCAGCTAGAGAGGGGGTAGAATTCCAACTACAGCTGTACCTTGGAAGTCCAACAGAATCCATTCCAGAAGTCCATTCAATTTCCAAAACATTTGGAAAACAAGGCGCAGGCACACCAGAAACTATAGCGGAAGCCGCACCAGACACTCAGCTTCCAAAAAAAGTTCGAAAACTGGAACACTCAGTTTTTGATCGTTCGAAGGCTGGAACGTTTGACTCTCAAGGCATTCAGGAGTCAAGGTACAACTGTACTGAACTGCAATAATCGCTTAACTGCTGTACTTAATTGCTACTGCCTCTGTGTGCCTGGGGGACCTGCCCATACTTTTGAATGCATTGCAGGTGAATGCATTGCAGAACCAGTGTCTGCAAGCTGAGGCAGCCTGGACTGCTGCTGCAGGAGGTCATTGTATGTCAGCTCAGGCCTCTGGGAATGTCAGCAATATGGGCTGAAGCAGCCTTCAATAATTATTTTTAATTGCAACTCCCATCATCCTTGGCCATTACCCAAGATGCACAACTTTTTAAAATCATGGCAACAACTAATCTGGAAAGTAATATAACCTATGGGAAATTCAGGAACCACAATCCATCTTAAAGCCCATTGATCTTACTGTATTTATAAGCACATTTAAACTCTGTGTTGGGATTGAGGCCAACAGTTCAGAACAACAGAAACTGGTTATGTGCCAAAGGAGGTGCATGTCCATTCATGCAGCTGTTGATCCAAGTTAACTTTCTACCACTTCAATGCAGAACGTGCCTTGCAAAATATTCTAAGCCCTATGCGGCCTAGGACCCTCATATTTACAGGGCCGCCTCTCCTGGTATGCCCCGCAGAGGACCCTAAGGTCCATGAATAATAATAGCTTAAAGGTCCCGGGCCCTACGGAAGCCAGACTATTCTCCACCAGGGCCAGGGCTTTTTCAGTGACGGCTCCAACCTGGTGGAATGCTCTGTCCCACAACACTAGGGCCCTGCAGGACTTGATCTCCCTCCGCAGGGCCTGTAAGATAGAGTTATTCTGCTTGGCCTTCAATTTGAATTAGCCTGATCATCTATTCCCTTTCCCCCTTTCCTCTTCTATGAATAAACCCTTTCTGGGACCCCACATTTAAATTCTTCCCTGTCTCCTTGCTGGCCCTAGTAGGACCAACTTGGCTAGTTAGCCCTGGTGATCATTTGATGTCTACTTACTGGGTTCCCTCCCCCCCCCCCACCACCCAAAAAATGACCCCTGAATTCTTGAACTTTATTGACATTAATGCTGCATTTTATGTTGTATTTTATGCTGTTTTTAATCAGTGTTTTATATTTGCTGTTAGCCAGCCTGAGCCCGGTTTTTAAACCAGGAAGGGCGGGGATTAAATAAAATAAAACAAAACAATTTATCATTATTATTATTATTAGCAGGGCATTCCATTAGAATTTTATCGTGAGTTGTGACCACACTCATTCCTGAAAGCAAACCACAACCTCACCATAGCGATGGCTGGTGCTAGCTTACAGCCAGGGACCCCAAGAGCTCTCAGGAAACCACTGTTTTGGACCCAACCTGCAGAGACAGCACAACCACCACCACCTACTGCGTGCCCTCTTCTATATTTATAAGCACACTGAAACACTGTGTTGGGATCAAGGCCAACAGTTCAGAACAACTGAAACTGGTTCCATGCCAAGGGAGGTGCACATTCATTCATGTAGCTGTTGATTCAAGTCAACTGTTTACCACTTCATTGCAGAACATGCCTTGCAAAATATTCTAATTTTTTTAAGCATATGCAGTACATTCCGTTAGAATTTTATCATAAGTTGTGACCACACTCATTCCTGCAAGCAAACCACAACCTCAACACAGCCATGGCTTGTGCTAGCTTACAGCCAGGACCCCCAAGAAGAGCTCAGGAAGTTCTTCCTGAGCTCTTCCTGAACAGGACGGATTGGAGCTGCACAGGAAGACGTGTGCTACAGCACCCTGTGCAAGTCCAAAATTTGGAACCCCCTCCAGCACTTGCCCAATGGCTCTGGCAGGGCTCTAGAGCCCCCCAAACTGGGGGCACTGCTAGCACACATGGAGAGCAGCTCTTCACATCCATCTTGCAGCTCACACTCCCAAAACTGGGAAAGCACTAACTAGGCTTTGGGAAGGAGGCGGGAGGACTCGAGGACTCTGTCAGAGCTTCATGCCTCCTTCCCAAAGCCCAGCTCTTGCCTCCCAAACTCATGGAACCAGAAGGTGAGCCCGTGGGGCCCTGGGCTGCACCTGGTATAGGGGCTGGTCCCCACCCTGCAAGGCCATCTTGGGGCACCCATGGGGCAAACTGATTGGAAGGTTTTATCTCACCCAACAGAGCAGGTGCTTGCTGATTCTCTGGCGCATGCACATGGGCCTCAAGCTCTTATTGCATGTGTTCCTCCACCACCATTTCCTCAGGTGCCAGCTTCTCCTCCTGCATGTTCACATGCACCTTACATTCCTCCTGCTGTGCCTCATCTTCTGGCATCTCTGGAGGCACTGATTCCTCTTTCCAATGCAGACGCACCTCTTGCATCTCCCCCCGCACTGCTAGCACACATGGAGAGCAGCTCTTCACATCCATCCTGCAGCTCACACTCCTCTGAGGCACTTTCCTCCTGCACCTGCTCTTCCACAGCAGGCTCCCAGGGGATGGAGAAATCAATCAGAAGCAGCTCCTCGGCTCCAGCCAGCTCACCCTTATCCAAGGCGTTGTCTTCCCCCTTGCCTTCAGCTACTGTCTATCTCTTTGCAGTCCCAGCCCCTCATCCACACTGGATCACTTTGGCCGCCCCTTCCACCTGGGTGCCTTGCAGCTGGGCTCCTTGATCACTTTCAACCCCCTGTAGCATCTCATCTGGCAGGACCCTCACCTTGTGTGGAGTCACACTTTTCTCTCCAAAAAGGCTTCTCACCACATCCCAGGAAGAATACATGGTTTTGATTGGCTTAGGTAGGCTGATTGACATGGAGGGCTTCCATTGTCCTGCCCACCCTAGCTTGCTATAATCTTTAGCTTGCTTTCCCCTGCTCCATGATGTCTTACTGAGAAACAAGGTGAGGGACTGGATAAAATAACCCACTGCCCTGTTAGAATATTCTAGAAAAAACTTGTTAATTGGCTTGAACAAGTTGCTAGGCAACAGAAAATTTCCCCAGCAACAGGTTCCTTAGCAGGCAACTTTTCAATTATCTATATTTAAATTTTCCAGAAGCTGCAATGGTATTTGAGGATAATCAATCATGTATAAGTATGACCAAATCAGAAAAATGTAGACCTAAAACACTTAAATATATGCTATACACGTATGAAAGACTGCATTTTTAAAGGGTGGATCAAGCTCAGGTATTGATCCACAGAGTTTATGATGGCAGACATTTTTACAAAGCCTTTGACTGCTGTAAAATTTAAAATGCTGACAATGGAATTGTGTCTTACTGAGTAAAATTAAAATAAAATAAAATTACCAGGTGTTCAAGGCAGCATTTCAAGTTAGGAGGGCTGTTGAAACTTGAAACTTGTAAATGGCCCTGAACAAGTTGCTAGGCAATGGGGAATTTCCCCAGCAACAGGTGTCCTTCTCAGGGCATGCAATCAACTAAATCTGGGTCAGTGTAAATGAGTATGTGAATAAGTCAGCATTAGGTCTCTAGCCAGATGGCTAAAAAGAGAGAAAGATTGTGTTTGTTTCTTTATTTGTTTTTTCTTTATTAATGACCAGTGTAAAGTTTTGTAAATAATAAAGACTCAGAAACAGAACCAAATGGTGTTTATTCTCGTAATGGGCATTTCACTAAGAGATAGCTGGAATGCTGCTGCAGCAGTAAAGAAGTAAAAGATGGAGTTCTTTGTAAAAAGAACTCTGCTGCAGAAAGAAAAGAAAATCCAAGAGTAGATGCTCACACACCAACAAGTCATTTCTATGGGAAAGAGAAACTGGAGACAGGGGAGGGACGTGCAGACAGTGGTTGTTTTGATTGGCTAAGCCACTGAAATAGGCAGAAGTGTCTAGGCAACCTCTCTGTTGGTAGAAGTGAATTAATAAAGACTGTGGGTGACAGGAAAGAGACTGAAGGTTTTGGGAGCTCAAAAATTTTGTGATTCCTTGCTTGCATCCTATTTCTACCTAAAGCTCCCTGAAAATTCTCCTCCTTCCTGAATAACAAGCCAGTAGTTCATCTTATGCTGTCTGTATTCCTTTTAACTTGACAGAACCAATAGCGGCCAACTCTGGCAATTTTACTTTAAAACACTATTCATTAACTGGAATGAAACTGAGCTACAAGTGAACAGTTTCAGCCGTTAGCAATTGCTATGCTTTTAACATAAGATGTTGTTGCGGTATAATATGGAAAGGATACTTTTAACTATTCAATGGAAATCACAATTGCTGACTCAGTTTTCATGCTGTTATCCCCTATGTTTATTAAATCATGACAACGATACTTAAAAAAAATAATCTATGTACAATTCATTGGTCGCAATCCAATTTGGAGTTGTATTTTTAAAGCCCATTGATTTCATTATATTTACAAAGCACATTTAAACTCTGTGTTAGGATAGAACTAGTTATATACAAGGGAAAGTGCATGTACATTGATTCAGATGCGTCAATGCAGTTAACATATGAGAAATATTCTGATTTTATAAATATACGCAAAACATTCCAATAGACATCTATATTGAATTGTACCCCTTCCTACCAGCAAACCATGCCTTTTCCCCCACCGAGGTGCAGCCATGACTTGTCTGTTCAGGTTTGAAATCGGCACCTAATTGTTCACTCTCACCTTCATCCTGCTTTGCATCTGTTGGAACAGACGAATGCCCTTGCGTATATGGGAAAATCTGTGCTTCTTGAAAGGTCATGAGGATAACCTGAAGGTGTCCTCCAGCAAATTTGCTGTGACCTGCAGTAAGCACTTTACATCTTAATTAACCTCAGCTTACATTGGAAGCAAGTTAATAACTGCTGGACTGGCAGCACCTGCTAAGAATACAATACAATAAAACAGCATGGGGAAATCAGGCACTTCCTCTTCCCAGGGAACTCTGAGAATTGTAGCTCTGTGACCAACCAGTGAGGCAACTTCCACAGGCAGCAGAATCCATAGTGGCAGCAGATCCTGATTTCTCTCCCTCCCCTTGTTCCTGATGCAGATCTTCACTCACCCATTCTTCCCTAGTGGGGAGGTATTTTGTGACTTGCCTCAGGTGTCAAAATGTCTTGGGCAAGCCCTGGTGAGGGAAAGAGGGGTTTCCTAACCATTCTCAATGCCCTTAACAAACTATGCTTCTTTGAAGGAAGTCATTATTGTTTAAAGTGGTACGATACTGCATGCATAGTGCAGATGGGAGCCCTAACTCTACTGAAAAAGTTGGCTAAAACATGTCAGGTTTGTGGCTATGAGGAATTCAGACACATTGGGCCTGATTCAAGCCAGCAAAATGAATCCCACTAGCTCAATACCCACATGGCAGGTATTAGGGTCTCAAATTTCAGCAGCATCCTGTGCGACTCCAATGTTCGGCACCCCTCCCCCCTCTTGTTCCAATGTAAATCATAATTGTGGTGCCCCCAGTGGAACCTCCAAACCTCTATGCCCAATGCAAGCAAACTGGTCACACTTCCCTAAATCAATCTCTGTGCAATACATATATCAATATACGTGTCAAAATAATTATATAGTTATATTCAGTGCTGTTTTTCTAGAGAAAAAGGTGCAGGAACTCAGCATGAATGCCTCCCTTGCTCTCTTATAATGGCAATAGTGCCCAACTGAGAAGTGCTGGAACTGAGTGATGATAGATGATAGATATAGATATAGATAGATAGATTGATAGATGATAGATAGATAGATAGATAGATAGATAGATAGATAGATAGAGATGATAGAGAGCGAGAGCGAGAGAGACTATCTATCTATCTATCTATCTATCTATCTGGGAGTGTGCGCACACACACACGTATACAGTGGTACCTTAATTCGTTCTGGCGGTCCGTTCTTAACCTGAAACTGTTCTTAACCTGAAGCACCACTTTAGCTAATGGGGCCTCCTGCTGCTGCCGGAGCACAATTTCTGTTCTCATCCTGAAGCAAAGTTCTTAACCTGAAGCACTATTTCTGGGTTAGCGGAGTCTGTAACCTGAAGCGTATGTAACCTGAAGCATATGTAACCTGAGGTACCATTGTATATATAATCATTTGGAATCTCATTAACTGTTTCTTTTCTCATGAAAGGGAAACAGTAGCACCTGACCCCAACTGTGTTAAATTCCCCCAAGATTAAAGGTAAAATGGTCACATTCTGATTCCTGTAAATAATGGCAGCTGTGACCCATATAGAAGAAAATGCATGTGTCTGTCTGTGTGAGCACTGGTGGAACAGATATACGGGATCGCAGAGCCTCCAAGCCTTTAAAGCTGACTCCGTTGTGTATGGCTACACTGAGATAGTCAAGGAAACTAATGGACAGAAGCCACAGTAGAAATTCCTAGCAGCAAACAAGCATCTTGAGACACTATACTTCAACCTGAGCAGTCACAGTATCAGTTGTGAATAGGATATGTGTGGGAGACTAGGGCTGGACCTACACACATAGAAAAGCTACAGAAAAACACGTTATAAAAGCTCTTAATGGAAAATCCCATTGGTGACGGATCACTGCTCTACAGCGCCATCTGCTGCCTCACGTTTATAATGCAGTTCTAACGATGAGGGTAGCTGAGCCCCAAGTTAAAGGATTGTGTTAAGTTACCAGAGATTCTGGTAGTTTGGGGAAATTCTCCTCTGAGCTGAGCAGTGGTGCTGCTTGGAGGGGGGAAACAGGACATTCCGTGATCAAATCAGAAGCTGCGGTGGCTTCTGTAATTCTGGGACTGTCCTGGGAAAATCAGGACAGTTGAAGAGTATGCAAACCCAGTTTGGGATAGAACTTGACTGTGAACTTCAAACAACAATTGTGTAATGTATGCCAACTTGATCAAGTCTGAGACATAGATCTTTTCTTTGCAAAAGGTGAATGCGGGGACACCAGGACAAACAACCAAACCAAAAATGAAGGTTGAAACATCTATTTACTAACCAAGTGTCACAGCAAGGATGAAGAATAGCCCTGGAAATGCGGAATACAGTCATACCTCATGTTACGTTTGCTTCATGTTACGTTCTTTCAGGTTACGTCTCGCGGTGACCCGGAAGTACTGGAAAGGGTTACTTCCAGGTTTCGCCACTCACGCATGCGCAGAAGCGCAAAATGACTTCATGCGCATGCGCAGAAGCTCCGAATTGCAACTCGCACGTGCACAGACATTCCGCTGCGGGTTGCGCTCTTTTCATGTTGTGAACAGGCCTCCGGAATGGATCCTGTTCACAACCAGAGGTACCACTGTATAAGTTGGAGTAAAGGAATTATCCTAAACAGACTAATCCTTAATTCATACAGTAAGAGAATAGCGTACATACCCACCCAGCTCCAAGGACTTTCTCCCTTGCATACACCAACTTCACTCATACATCTGGAATGTGGTTACCAAGCAACTACTAAAGATTCTTCTTTTTTCTCGGGAAGTAACTAAGATTGCAAAACTGCTTAAAGTTAAACTTCTAACGAGTTTACAAACACAGCTTTACTAATAATTAAAGGATAGAACAGAATAAAGGGATTTGATACATGCTTTAAAAGCTTTGTATATAAATATATGCAGAAATGTCTAAGAATTATTATTATTTTGCTAGGTTGCCAAATGTACAAGCTGGTCATAGTGCTTCTGCTTTTCAGGGTTGCCAACTTACTAAAACTAAGTTTAAAAGTACAAAGTGCATTTTAATTGTGACAGGACTAGCTCCAGGAGGGTGCTGGATCCCATTACATCCCTTAAAACTGTGCATTCTAGCCTGTGCTTTCTAACACGGATCCCACCTGTTAGCACCCAACTGTCCTTGCAATATACTTGACAGTACAGTCCCTACATGACATGTCATGGCAGGCACTTAATTAGTACTTTATTGCAAGGCCTAAGGTTATATTGTGACAGAGGCATGAAAATATTGCAAAACCCCAAAACAAAAACCAACCCCTTCTTCCTGATATTTACATGTAAGGGGGGGGGGAATCAAGCCTTCATTTCAGTGTTACGTGGATTTAATTAAAGCTAAAATGTCATTCATGTACATATCACAAGCATTTCCCGCCCCCGCCCCCAGGCACAGATGTCTGTCTGGTGCCAATATGCTGTTTATGTACTTATCTGTCTCAAGCACATGGCCAGGCACATATGCCCTTCTGTCAAAGACGCACGGTGCAGTCTGAAACTCACATTAGGCTCCTAATGAATAATATGCACTGGGGAAAAAGGGGGAGCAGAAAGTGCGGCTTTTGGGAACAGCATGTTTTAAAGCTACCTCTGAATTGCAAAAAAGGGAGGGAGAGGATGTTATGATAACGCCAGCATCTGTGGACGCCTGAATGGGAGTCTGAAATGCAACTGGATTTTTCGCAGATTTTGGAAGGGGTGTTTTTGGCACCATGTTTATTCCAAACCCTGGTGATGGTGACGTACAAGAGTGTGACTGCTGCTGAGGAACTCTAAAGAGCCGGAGCAGATGTTTGGCCTATTTAAACAGCATGAATTCTGAATATTCGCAATGTGGAGTGGAATATTCAATTGATTTGGCACAGAGACGCGGCATGTATTACCCTTACACACACACACACACCCCACCCACAGCAGCTTGCGATCCAAATCTTGAGAACCATTTAAAGTGCTAAATTCGACAGATTTTTTAAAGACAAAGGCCTTAAGATGCAGGCTTATGGCTATTGATAGCAACACAACTTCTATTTCTGGGCTTGAAAATAAATAACTGTACTTAGGAATCACCTGAAATACAAGGCAAGCACTATGATCCCCATAAGCTCCAACATTTATCCTATGAAAATACAGACGTCCTATTCCATAATAATAATTTCACTATTTATACCCTGCCCATCTGACTGGGTTGCCTCAGCCACTCTGGGCAGTTTCCAACACATATAAAAACATAATAAAGCATTAAAAACCTGCCCTGTACAGAGCAGCCTTCAGATGGCTCGGGGATTGGATAATTCCATGCCCTCCAACATTTCTCTGATGAAAATAGGGATGTCCTATGGGAAAATGGGACATTCCAGGATCAAATTAGAAACTGGGAAGACTTCTATAAATTCGAGACTGTCCCTGGAAAATATGACACATGGAAGGTCTGTCCGTCCCCCCCCCCCCCGCCGCCATTTCAGAGAAAGCTTCCTATCTTATTTGAGCCAGTTTGACATGAGTCAGGGTGAGCTGAACCACCACCACAATTTTCATATTGTATATGTTTTGGAAAGTAGTTTGTCTGTTCTCTGTGCATTTGGACACCTAGAATCATAACCAAATCATAAATATCATAACCAAATTTTACACGGTGGCCCCTGGAGCAGGTTTTTGTCTATGTTTGGTTATAGTTAGATGCCATTTTGAATCAAGATGGCTGACTGAATAAAAACATGGCTTTAGTGTAGCTTGACTTAGGCCCAAATTAGTTAAATCTGCCCTAGCACTGTGCTGTTGTTTCTTACTGTTGCCTAGAAACCTTGGCAGAGCAGTTGTTGCTTGCTGGGCAATGACAAAATGAGGTTTTTGGGAGCTTTGGCAATATGCCCTCATTGCCCCCATCCCTCAGTGTTGCTGCTTTTGGTGGTGGCAGCTGCTTTTCCTTCCATGCACTCACTCAACCAGGCAAGGGGGAGGCAAGCAAACTGGTAGCAGCATGATGGAGACCCAACCTTCATCCCTGCCCAGAGGGAAATGGCAGGTGAACAGGGTAGATGGTAGCTTCCTGCCATTATCCCTACTTTCCTGCTTTCTCCTCTGCCTGCCCCAAAGGGCAAGTCAGTGAGGATGGTGAGGAGTAGCTGCTTCAGCTGCCTCTGCCTGAGATAGAATCATGGAACCATAGAGTTGCAAAGGACCACGAGGGGATAGAAATGCAGGATTATAAATATTTTAAATTAAATTAAAGAACAGCAACAACAATGCACGTCGAGGGTTGGCCATGAGGCCTCTGCCGGTGCCTAGTGCCACCAGCCCATCCTAGCATACATAATCCTAAAACAATTATTTCAGGCTTTGCACAGAGGCAACATAAAGAGTTTAAACCCCAATTTGTTGTGCTACTGAGTGAGATTAATGGTCAAAAGTGATATGTATATATAAAAAAAGGTCTGATTCTAGGCTGGCATGTGATCTGCAACCTTTCCCCTCTAATCCCAAATGTGTGAAGGCTGATTATTACTAATGTGTGAAGATAGGCACCCTTATTATTACAGCATATGGCCAGGGATGAACTACCCTCATATTTAAGCAGATGGCAGGGCTGAGAACTATAGAGAACTGCAGAGCCTAGTGTGCCCTGAATCCAGTTGTCATCCAAATAACATGTGCGTCCATACCTTTGTTGACCCTTCTAAAGATTATCATGGCTCCTCCATGAGGACCTTTTGAGAACTGTGTATGTGTAAAAAAAGTACTTGATGGAATGTCTGAGTCCATTCACAAACAGTCCCCACAGTTCCATAGATTAGCGAAGCCATCAGGTCACCTCAAGACTGAAACATTCAACTGAAAATTTAGTGAAGTGGTGCAAAAAATCCACTTGAACCCCTCCCAGACATTTTATGGTTAGCAAAGTGATGAAATGCATTAAAAAGTATAGGACAGGCATCCCCAACCTTCAGCTCTCCAGAAGTTTTGGACTACAGTTCCCATCATCCCTGACCACTGGTCCTGTTAGCTAGGGATCATGGGAGTTGTAGGCCAAAACATCTGGAGGGCTGCAGGTTGGGGATGCCTGGTATAGGATAATGATCAGTTGATGGTCAAACAAATCCAGATGAAATCAGGCTGAATGCTTATTGTCATATAAGCTCACCACAAACAAATCTGAATTATTGCTCACCAGCAGAACACCAAGGAAGGGGAAGAGGATCCCAGCAAGGGGTGTAGCCATGACTGGTACACACCAGGGCAAGCTGAAGATGGGGAAAGGGAGGTTGGGGATTTAGGTACTCACAGAACATCAGAGGACAGGAAAGGGGCAGCTGACAGTTCACAGGAGCCTGGGGAGGTAACACATCTCTGCAGACACAGCAAGCTCTAAGGCACCAGGAACAGCAGGAAGTGCACTCCAGGAAACTGAGGCAGGCAAGGGAACACAGCCCAGCTCACTAGCTGACAAGGTGGAGATCATGGGGCTCGTTAGGTCTGGGAGGCATTTGTGGTTGTGCAGCTGGATGAGGTTTAGGGCAGGTGAGGGTTACATGCCCATCAAGTGGAGAGACACAACTGCTCAGCTGGAGCAATCCCAGATATGCCAATCCAAACTGGAAGGCTGAAAGGGAGGCAAGGCAGAAGCTCTGGGTCTGCTCAGCTTCCTCCATTGATGGACCATGGCTTGGCTGCTTTGGGAACTCCACTGGACTGTGACTTTGAGACTGACCCCAGGTTTTTTGATCCTGGAGCTTCCGCAAAGATGAGAACCTGCCCTGTTTGACTTTGGACTGTGTTGACTTTTTAGAATAACTACTCTCTAGTGTTGCCCTTGGGATCGTGCATACCAGAGGAACTTACCTCCAGGTATGGGGGGATCTTTTCCCTAACCCCGGAATGTTTTTTCTGGAAATTTTGTGGAAATTCTCCCTCCCCTCTGAAGCTTTCCATTCCTGCCCCCCATCCCAGGCCTTTACATCCTGAGTACCTAGTGTAGAAAAATCTGTGATTTGTTATACAATATATGGTAACAAGTGAGTGGACTCAGTACTGTATAGAATTATTGTTTATGGAATTGCTCTGATTTAGTTTTTAAATGTGAAGGCAACTTCCCTTCCTTTGCTCCTCTGATATTGTAGCTATAGCTATACCTGTCGTTTTCTATGAATTCTGATTTGGTTCACAATTTGGGTCCATTCATTTCAAAATGTTTTTCTAATTCAAGTAGAAAAGCACTACACTATTAGATTTCCCTTTAAAAATCAGCACATGTAAACATATTGAACAAAACTGTGAGACCTCCAGAACAGATGGGAAAGTGGGACAAACAGATGGAAAAAAACTTCACTTCCAAAAAAGCGGGGGTGGTATGTAAAATTTAAGGTACTTTGAATAGATACTGCATCAGTAGCTATAAAGTCCTAAATCCCCAACAGTGCTATATATACTGTGCAATATACAATTTTAAAGAATTGTAAAGTGTGAAGCGTATGAGATAGGGAAGTTATATTTGTTTCTCAGTTGAATATATTTTATATGACCAGAACTACAACCACTTAGTAGTTTTTCTTGTGTGCATCTGCCCCTTGCCACTCTAAACAATACATTTACAGCACACTGGGACCAGCACCAAATTTAGGGTGGTGCAGGTGATTCCCCAACACAGGCGCCAAACTGAGGGGGTGCAAATTAGTATTAGTCGTAGTAGCAGTAGTAATAATGATAATAAACAATAAGTTTGTATTTATACAGATACCTACTGAGAATATCCAAACCAAAGCAACTGTTCCAAAATGAATTATTGTGAAAATACGAAATATTAAGCGAGTGGTGCCAAATTTTGTCGTTGCTCAGGGTGCCACACTACCAAAGCCCCTGCAGGGATTACTGTTAGCCCATGTTAACAGAATCTTCTTTCTGTAATTGGGACTCCAAGTTCAGTGATCTATGTGCAGATCCACATGATAAATTTAAAGTGCACCCAGTACACATTTAAAGTGCATTACTTTCCCCAAAGAATCCTGGGAATGTTAAGTTTGTTTTGCACACTTAAACTGCAATTGGGTCATTTCCAGGGAATGATATTCTCTAGTTTTTTGCTGGCATAAGTGTACCAAAATTAGTAATTAATCACAATGTGTGTGTGTGTGTGTGTGTGTGTGTGTGTGTGCATTCTAATGAATGTACTGCACTGTTTGCATGCACAGTGACTCTTAGTAAGATTTTAAATCTGAATATGAAAAACTCCACCAGAAGAATATGTAATTTTGAAGATGCATTTTTACAAGTTCCAGTAACTCTTTGCTTGCCCTGTGACTTCTTGGGTACAAAATTTCATTGATAATCAACTTCTCAAAAAACAGAGAACTGAGTTGCCTCCTACAAATTATTGCATATTTGATGTACAACATCTGGAGAACAATCATTATATTCACTAATATTTCAGACAGAAAGCTTTATTAAAAGAGCACAGGTGGGAGTATGTACTTTTAGCTCATTTGGAAATGAAGAATTAATTAGAAGTATAAACTTTTCAGATACTGACTCAGTAAGAACACCAGTGGATGAATGAACATTATTAGGCATGTACACTCATGAGCACTGTATTACTAGCAATGGTTACAGCTCCTTTAAGTAATCCAGCAAAGGTTCCAGAGGTATGTCTTGTCCAGGACGGAAAGGTCGAAAAGCTTTATCAATTTTCAGTGGACTAAGGCACAGATCATAAATTTGGTTGTAGTTATGGATTAGACGTTTGGCTTTTTCTTTTTCCAACTTGCCTGTATGTATTAGAGAGGAAAAGAGAGAAAGAGGAAAAGAAAGAGGAAAAGAAAGAGAGAAAATATTATCTTCCCCTTTGGACAAAATCAGACTTGACTATTGAGCAAATGCAACCCTGGTGGTCTGTTCACACATAATATCAAAGCACAGGGTTAGCCAATGTGGTGCGCTCCTGATGTTAGACTAAAACTCCCATCAGCCCCAGCCAACATGGCCAATGGCACAGGGGTGATAGGAATTTTAGTCCCAATAAGATCTGGAGGGCATCACATGGCTACCTTTGTACTACATTTCAATTCTTTACATCACAGCCAGTTGAAGATTAAAAACAGGCTGCTCATTAAAAGCAATTTGGAACAAAAATATTTATTGTGTCATCCTAAATACTACCAAGGAGTGAGTTGATCATCTGTGCTCATAATTATAGGCCAGTAATGTGCTACTGCCTATTTTCTTCCCTTCAGACAATCATGGATAAATATGAGGTTGACATGAAATACAAGTCAAACACAAAAGCCATCTCCTTAGTGCAGCAACCCCTTCTCCAACCACAACTATTCTTACCTGTGTTTTTCACATCACACAAATAAAGAGCCCTCTCCAGTTTTCTGAACCGGTCTATCCAGGCATCTTGTTCCTCAGCATCAATGGAGTCGTATGTGACCTCCTTCATTTGCTCCCAAGTCTTGCCAGCACAACGGTTGGACCACTCTTTGTCCTTTGTCCAAATTACATCAAATTTTCAAAAGTTTAGTATTTGTCAACTTTCTATGAAGATGGAGGAGGGGATAACATTCAGTTTAAAGTATTGGCTCCTTCAGATCCTCACTAGAGTATTTGGGTCAATTTATTGGTTAAAAATTGGGAGATTACATTATGTTTTGCTTCTATGACACAGTCATTTGTATGATTTGGAAATTAGGGTCCAGTCACAGGTTATGGGAGTTAGAATCCAATAAAAATAACTGGAGGGCCATGTGATTTCCTATCTTTCTCTAAGAGTGTATTCAGATGTGGGGAATATTGTTAGTTTTCCTGATTATAATGCTGTGGTTCTGTCAGATTTAATAATGTTCTTTTCACACCACACTACCTGTTGTGCTGTGGAATCATGACTTTTTGACCTAAATACTGGCTTGTTATACCAAATTTCAGTAGGTGTGGTGTGACACAACATTGAATGCCATTGAACATAATTGATATTCCTCTCACTGTTCCCTCATGAAAACAGCAGAAAGGAACATTATGCCGGTAAAGGTAAAGGGACCCCTGACAGTTAAGTCCAGTCACTAACGACTCTGGGGTTGCGGCGCTCATCTCACTTTACTGGTTAAGGGAGCCTGTGTTTGTCTGCAGACAGTTTTCCTGAGACATGTGGCCAGCATGACTAAGCCGCTTCTGGCGAACCAGAGCAGCACATGAAAATGCCATTTACCTTCCCACTGGAGCAGTACCTATTTACCTACTTGCACTGCATGCTTTTGAATTGCTAGGTTGGCAGGAGCTGGGACCGAACAACGGGAGCTCACCCCATCAAGGGGCCTCGAACTGCCGACCTTCCGATCAGCAAGTCCAAACAGCACAGTGGTTTAAACCACAGTGCCACCCATGTCCCTATTATGCTGGTATGCTGCACCAAATTTCATTGCTTTACTCCTGCAATTTTCTGGGTTAAAGGGGCAGCAAACATATTTCTTTTCCCCTGGAATCAAATAACTTGGGAATAAATACTAAATATGCACTACATTCCATTAGTTTTCAAGAAGTGGCTTTTACATTGTAATGCAGAAACCTCAGGGAAATTGTCATATGAATGTAGCCCTAGACCAGTGTTTCCCAACCTTTTTTTGGCAAAGGCACACTTGTTTCATGAAAAAAATCTCAAGGCACACCACCATGCCAGATGGGGAAAGGTCACTTTTTACTTATGTAAAAAAAAAAATAAAAAAATAGTAACAGCATAGAAGGTAATGGTTAGGCTAGCATCCCTCTTCCAAATATGCTAGGTTTTTATTTGCAGGGACTGTTCTACATGGGAAAGCATTCAGCACTGTCATTCTCCCATCTGCCATCTGAATTGGTACTATTCTGGGTCAACTTACTCTGCTGCATGTGTAGATGAAAATGGCACCAAGTGTGGGGGAGGGGGCAGAACAGGTTTCAGATACAGGATATTAAGCATACACGTACTTCAGATTGAACTGGTTGCTTGCTTTGCAAGTTTTCATTTCCCAAATGACTGCCTTGGCAAGCGCAATACCTACCAGGCTCAACGCCGGTCTCGCGCTGCCGCTTCCCGCGCTCTCAAGGACCCGGGAGGAGGAAGGCGTGAAGGGAATCCCGAAGGCGCGAAAACCTCGCGCATGCGCAGGCCTTCCGCCTGCGACAGCCCAGTAGGCCAGCCGAAGCGAGCGGCGATGGGATGTGGGAGCTCGCTCGCTCGCCGCCCCGCGTGTGCCTATGTGGGGCACGTTACAGCCCCGTGACGTCAGCGCCACGCAGGCAGCCAGGCAGACAGACGGCGAGAGACCTGCGCTGGGCGGCCTCTCCTCGCCGCCGCCGCCCCGCCTCTCGCCGCCCGACTCGCCCGCCTCCCTCCCACGGCACACCAGGCAACGTCTCGCGGCACACCGGTTGGGAAACACTGCCCTAGACAGTACTGGGCAAATTGCTATCAACCTCATTTCCCTCTTCAGAGAAACAAGGCAGACAACAATGGTCTTTTTACATAGTTGCATTCAGGATGGGAGCAGATGAATGTGATAAACTCCTTTGGAAAGAAGAGTGATACAAATTTAATCATTACTACTACTATTAATAATTTCTGAGTTCTTTTGCTAGACAAGGTTCTAAGCAGTATTAAAGCTTTCAAGTACAATTTCACAGTCCCATTTTACAAACCAAACTTTCTTAACAATTTGTGGATGAAACAATATAGTTTTGAAAATACCTGAGAGTCATCTTCACTTTTCTCCTTGTTTCCTCCTAAAGATGAAAACAATTGTGAGGTATTTTATTGTTTATTAGTAGCTGAAGTTGTATGATTTTCATTTATTTGGAACAGGCCACTCTCAGATATGACATGAAAACTAGTCCTGTGAACTCTTAACACTAATGTGATTGGATAAGCTCAACTTTGATTTGGTTTTCAGCCACCTTGACCTTGAGTTACCTTCCTAGAAAAATGTTGGGGAAATGTATTAATCATCACCAGACTTCAATGAGCAAACTGTGCTCTCTAGTGGCTGAAGCACACTAAGTTGCTTCTTGTTCTATGACAGGGGTCAGCAAACTTACCACGTCTTGGGCCGGTGTCTCCAGCGCCAATTGTGCGGTGGGCCGGAGGGCGGGGGAGCGCATGCCCATATGCATGCGCACACGCTATTTCCAGGTCAGAGGAGCACCGGAAATAGCTTGTGCTCATGTGCATAGGCCTCCTCCAACCCAGGTGTGCACAGGAAATAATGTGCATGTGCATGTGCACTGTCATATCTGAAAACCTACGTTTCCCTTGCTTATACCTTTTTGGACTATATGGCATGGCAGCAGGGTGTGTATTGCCATTAAGAGGGAAGAAGTAAGTGTGTGTGTGTGTGTGTGTGTGTGTGTGTGTGTGTGTGTGTGTTGAAATAGTAACACATGCCTGGGCTTAGAGAATGCTTACAGGACTTCTAGCCAAGATGTGAATTCGCCTTGGGCAATGGGAGATAGCATATCCTGGACCAGGTCAAGGAGCTAAATCTGAATTAGGAATGTCCTTTAGCTGAACCACTAAAGGAGAGGCAACTCTGGTAGGTTTTCAAAACAGGATGGAGGGGTGGTGATGGTAGCAAACTAGGATGGCATACAAGAAAACAGATCATTATAAAAGTGGAAAACGTGTAGCGTTCCATATAATGTTGGACTCCAACTCTCACCAACCCCATCTAATATGGCCAGTGGTCAGGGATGATAGTAGCCGAGTCAATAACATGTGGAAGGCCACAGATTTCCCATCCCTGCCCTATAAGATGTCATGTACGATGCAGTCACAGTTCCTCAACTAGTGGCCTTCTGCAAGTGCAGCTTGTTGTGACTTCTTAAGGAGAATAGCTCATTTTTTCCCTATTAAACTGTCACCCTCACCTACATCTGTCTCTTTCACTTATAATGTTTAGTAGCACTCAGTTCTGTAACCTTCAGTTTATATTTAAAGCCCTGTGGTGCTTGATCCTTGAGCAAAGAACTGTAATTTCTCATCTGCACTGATTGGACAATGTAGTAAGTTATGGATGGTAGGCCAGATTGTGAGGCATAAAATTAAATCGTGGGAAAGATGAATCAATTCCCAGGAATGAATAGCATTTCTAGTTGAGAAGACAGCTGGTTTGCCTGCAGCCAGATGGTTAAAGTTCAAGCCCAACTGTTGCATGCTGATCAGTCTCTGTAGCAATGATGGCTATTGGCTCAACTCCGTGCTTAGTCACCTCCTGAATATTAAGTATCCCAGAGAGCTTTCTAAAGATGATTAGATTAATTCACTGCCTAAGTCAATGTCTCACATCCATCACTCCTTTCACAATTTTCTTTAAAAAGAACCAAAAACCCACAATTAGCTAGCACTCTGTAAATCACATGCCCAACATTATAATTGTTTTAACAGGTGCATTGTAGTGCCTTGAGGAGCAGTATTATACTACTTATTTCATAGATCTTGTGGAAGTGTTTTATAATACCACCTCTGTCATCTTTCTAAGAGTGCAACATGAAGTACCCAGCAATTCCGGAACAAAGTCTGAAAATTGTCTTCTACTTTTTAATACCTAAGTTTAGATTCAGATGTGCAAGCTAATGGAAGATAGACCTATATGGATTCTTCATGTTGAGAAGCACTTTGAATGGCCAGATGGTGTAGAGAGATAATTGTTGTCACCATCATTCCCTGCTGAACAGCTTTGCTGAATGTATTGGGAAATGAATCTGGTCTAGATAGATCTTTGTCCCGATCCAGGTTAATATTTAAAATGTTATTTATAGGCAAAATGTTCTCTGGATTGCTCCCAAAGCAATGCATAGGAACAAGGCAATTGTTATGTTTACAGGATGTTCATAGTTCTCACATGATAGCCTCTCTTTCTGAAGTATTTATCAAGGATGACTCACTCTAAGTTAGTATTTTTCATTTGTTAATTATGTTAGTAGCATGAATATATTATATTACTAACAACTCATCTGGATTCTTTCACCTCAAGCAAACCTTTCACCTCCTTGGGTGAGACTTCCCAGGTACATTCCAAGTGGATTCCAAGTACATTCCAAGTACATGGATTCCAAGTACACTCAGTGCATGTTGAAGTGCTTCAGTTTAGTGAAAATAACTTGCCCATTTAATTACTGAGAATTTCAGGGAGTGGTACCCTAACTGAAACTCCTCTAAGAAAGCCCAATGAAATTTCCTTAGTCATTATACCATGTAATTCTTGCAGAAAGTGATGGTGTAGGAAATCCCCAATAATTCTGTCTGAGGCAAGTTCTGGACTGTGATATTAAATTCCAAAGTGAGCTTCTGTGATTTGAAGGAGCAGCAAACTGTCAAGATTCATACTATCTTCTCAGTGAAGATGTTCCATCTTCAGAGCTGATTAGCAGAGCTATTGCTAATTTTTGTTAATATATTGAATCTGAACTCGAGTCAAGGAAAACTGTTGGCTGTTAGGATTGTACTCCTCGTCTTCCTAACACTTTAATTTTTGCTGAAGGAGGGTATTAGGAGATAGTGGAAGTGATCATCCACCATTGCAGAGGACCTTGCTGCTCTGATGAAACCATGGTGATTGAGAACCTGTCACCAGCTGTCTTCCTACTGGTAGTATCAAGCACAGGCCCCTGAAATGAGGGTACTGTGATGGCAGGGCAGAACAGAGCTCTGGATCAACTGGATCCAAAGTTTCTCCAACCCTCTGAAAGGGGCCTGATGGGCTCTTCCACTTCCTACAAATGATATATTTCAACAGCCTTCTCCAGAAATGTAAAATGTTGTTGCCACCTTGTAATATTTAGGTATGACCAGAATAACAGCAACTGCATAGCTTACTTCTGCAGACAAGCAGAGCAGAGTTGATCCCAGCCTGGACTTTCTTCAGAAACTCCACAAACGTTTTCCATCTACATGAGAAAACATCTCAAGATAAATGCAATATTTGAAAGCGTATTTCCTGTTCATTAGGTTCTCCTTCACATCTTTCCATATTATAGTTACAGAGGGAGATTATATGTAAGCAAAATCAAGACATTAATGTAATGTCCATTATAATATACATAATATTATATACAGTAATATAAATTGCCCTGCTTTGCTCTGTGATTAGCTCTCTTGTTTTTGCATTATTTGAATCTTCTATCATTCTCAAATGTTCACCTTTTTCTCATTCTCCTATTTATGTACAGGTATTTATTTAAGGGATTTTTTGAGAACATATTCTACAAAGTGGCTCACTATTTAAATACAAAATAAATCTTTTTAATATATATGTTATAGCAATATTAAAAACCAGCAGACATAAAACAATAACAATAAATTCAGCCAGACATTGGCATACCAGTCCCAATTTATAGCCTGAGTTAGCTAGTAAAGATCACAGACAAAAAAATGTTAGCCTTCAAACCCTGGTGAAAGGATGGGAAAGATGAGTCTGCCTACATCGAAATAGATCAGATTCCATAGTTGTGGGGCAACCACTAAGAAGGCTCTGTTACAAGTACCTGTAAATCTGATTATATTCACTGGTGGACACCTAAACAGGCCCTCTGGTCCCAAACCAACACTTTGACTTTTCCTTCTTCTGCAAGTCCTTTCTTATGCAGATTTTCTTATTAATCCTTTATTTATCTATTTAGTAATGTTTTTCTGATCTCTTCCCTATGCTTCATTCTACTACACTTGTTCTTTATAAATTGGTAATTCTAGGAAAATTCTGCTGTTTGCCACTGGTCTCCTAAAGCTTCATTAACCTTTGACCCTGGAGGCATAAAACCAGCACTCCGCTTTGGAACCAGTTTGGAGTCAGTTGGATGAGGTTGGGTTTCGGCGTGTACTTATGGCCTCAGTTTGGGAGGGCAGGAAAAGTGGGATTTGCAGCACAAGACTTTGGCATCAGTTTTGGAGGGGGGCTTTTCCTGAATTTTGGGGTCATAGGTTAATGAACAAGCCTACTAAAATATAAGGAATTACTTTGTCAACTTTGATTACATGTCTGGCATTTACTCTAACATGCACACATATGATGTTCCCCTGATTTTTGCCAGAAGCTGAAATATCTCTTTTAGTCAAACCAGTAGCTCATTTAGTCTGTCAGTAATGATTATCAGGAAGTGTATTGTTCTTAGCAGATGGTGTGTTGTCTAGGTTCAAGCAATGGTCTTTCCCAATTATGCTACCTGGAAGCTGACCCAAGGGACACTGAGAAATGATTCATACCTAGAATCTCTTTTGCACAAGGCAGGTACGGTAATCTGTTACTGAGCTAGGATCCTTATTGGAGAACCTTCTAGGGAGTCAAGGGCAGACTCCATAACAAAGGAAGCAATGGTGCTTAAGAAGTTAATCCTTTGGTTATTCTATTTAATGCAGTCAAGAAATCTATGGACTTCCTCCTGGAGTTGTTTCTCAGCTTATTTTTTCACATCGTATTCACTTTCCATGACAGGTTAAAGAGAGAGCATTACTTTGTGCAATGAGATTAATCTCGCATGACTGCTATCACTCATGGTGGTGTATTGATCTTAAGCACATTTAATCACAAAATGGCTCAGAGCTAGATTCTTGCTAATTACTGAAGAGTTTCATTCACAGTGGAAGCAGAGATTAAAATGGGTAATGCATAACTAAACCAATGACTCTGGCACACCCCGTAGGTTTGTTTTGTTTATATTGGATTTAAAATCTTTAAAAATGTAATTCTGGGTATTGCTTTGCTAAATTATTTTTCTTATATTTGGCTTTGCTAAATGATTTTTCGGGTTCTCCTTCATGGAGAGCACATGTTGTGGTGGGGGCAACCATGACATCCCCTGTTGCTGGGCGGGTTAGTATGGATGGCCAAGAATCTGATAAGGCATCTCCAATTGTTGCTGGGGAGAATTCGATGTTGCAAAGTTGATTGACTGTTGGGGTGCTATTTATTCCCAGCATTGAGCTTCCTCTTTTCGCTGCATGCATCAGATTACCCGCCCACCCTCCCTATATTTAGGGTTGTTCGTGCTGACCTTGCTATGCCTCTCATGGGGTCGTCTGCTTTGGGGCAGGGGCATGATAGGAATTTTTACCATTTGGCTGATTGGCTGGTGCCATTTGGTTTTTGCCTACTGTGTAGCAAATCGTCACAACTTGTAAGGTTGCAGTTAGGCATTGGTTAATTTTGGTTGGGGGGGGGGTATGGTTGGCTGTGCCAGCCCCTCCAATGATGCTGCTGCAAGGGTATTCCAGTAAAGGAATCCAGGGGCTCGCCATGCTCTTGTCTGAACCCCTGGCAAGGGGCTAGGGCCACACAAGCCCCTGGGAGCATTTGGGGAGAGGGGAAAGCGTGGCCAGCATGAGTTTGACCAAACTGCGGGAGGCAGTGGAAGACAGGAGTGCCTGGCGTGCTCTGGTCCATGGGGTCACGAAGAATCGGACACGACTAAATTACTAAACAACAACAGCAATGAGAGCCTGGCACCCAGCTCTATTCTCTCCCCAAAAATGTTTACCCTTACTGACTTTCGCAGGCTTGCAGTTGTCAGTTCTGTTCTTACCTCTAAGTGGGAACAGATAGTCGCTAACCAATGCCTAGGCAACCACTCACATACTGTAATCAATAAAGTTGTGGCCAAAATTATGCCAAAAAACCAAAACAAAAATTTTGTGTGAACTGTGTCTTTATTTCAGGGTGTCCTGGGGGTCCTTGACATGCAAAGCCAAATATATTTGGAGGGTTTTTGCTATGGTGCGGGGGGGGGGTGCTTTGGCAAGCTAGTGTACAGTTGCAACTTGTTTATTATGTGTTTAATTTAGCAAAGGAAGACATAGGCATTAACACAGAGCTATAGTAAGATCTGTGCATTATGGACAGCAGCATTCAAGAAGCCGCAAAGTTTCCCTTGAAAAGATCAGCAATACAAACTAAGCAGAAGGGCACAGTCATACTATATGGTGAAAACACGATTTATTCCTCAAATTTAGCACGAGCCAAGTTATAGACCGTGGATCACATCCAACTGAGAGTAGACCCATTGAAATGAATGGACATGAGTTAGTCATGACAATTAATTTCATTGGGTCTGCTCTGAATAGAACTAACATTGACTACAACCCAGTACTAGCAGGGAGTATTAATGGTTGATATTGTACTAAGGATTCATAGCCACTCTATATGGCTGCCTACCAAGTGGTACAGAGAGAACTAAAACCTTGAACCTCACAGGACTAAGCTCTTATATTGCACCTTCAGACTCCTCAAAAAAGGGCAAAAATGTGATGGAGTCTTTTGCAGGTATGCATGGCAATGACAAGTGTGATAACCTTCAGATCTAAATCTTTGAAAATGTTTAAGTGGTGGCTATCAGTGGAACCCTCCATAAAAAAGAACCACTTGTTCATCTGTTCTAGCTCAATATTGTCCTCAGTGATTGGGGACATTCCTAACCCTACCTGGAGATGCCAGGGATTGAAACTGGGATCTTCTGCATGGAAAGCAGATGCTCTACCACTGAGCTATGGCCCTTCCTCATTGCATTTTTGCCATTCCTTCTTTCTCCATCACTGTGTGGCACAGCTGCACTCAACAAGGACCAGACTACAAGTTTAGTGGACAGACAAGACAAAACTCGTCCCACCACCCCTTGCATGGGATGTCTTCTTGGCCTTGTAGGAGTCAAACTTTTGCGCACTCTGACTGAAATAACAAGGGAAGGAATGCATGCTATCTGGAAAATTGGAGGCATTTGGACAGAACCACCCAGCTGCTCTCAATTCAGCAATACACGGGCTTATGCTTTCTCTCCAGAAGCCCAACTCTCTAATTGTATTGCCACATTCCGGGTCTGTAGGATCAAGATGCACACATAACGTACTGAAAGGAAGGAAGCATCTCAATTAAAACTCACTCTATCTTGCCTCTTTTGCCAAACTCACAGGTGCTAACCAAAGCTTCCAAGATCCCAGTGGGCAGAGTTAGTCCGTGCTTTTTGCAAATGACCTCTGTCTGCAAATAAGATAAGTTTTGTTACTGAACACTGCTAGCACATCACAAGATAAAAACAAGTTTTAAGAAATAAGGCTCCTATGAAGTACTATAGTCAATGGGCATACACAACGAAGAAGAGCAAACTATGGCAATGCATAACAAAATATTGTTTTGGGAAAATTGTATTTTTTTTCAAGCAACTGTCATGTGAAAAGCATAGTCCCAATCCAAGCTGGTGCTTTTCAGCTATGGAGACTGACAGAAATCAAGAGAAACCGAAGAACCCCTTGTTGACTTCGTGCACCTCCAAACTAAGACCTTCTACATATGCTGTGTATAACTATGAATGCTTGAAAGAAATATATATTTGTTAGACTAGCAAAATGCCTCCTGGTAAAAGGATTATATACTGTGTGTTTCTCCATAAAAGTTTATGATTTTATGTGCAAAGTAAAATAAATACAATAAAGGGACTACAGTCAGTAACATTTTTTAGGTAGAAATAAAAAAATTCCTTCCTGTAGCACCTTAAAGACCAACTAAGTTAGTTCTTGGTATAAGCTTTCGTGTGCATGCACACTTCTTCAGATACAGAAGGTAGGTTAAACCCACCTTTCACACTGGGACCAGAAACACATGGAACTAAAGGTAAAGGTAAAGGGACCCCTGACCATTAGGTCCAGTCGTGGCCGACTCTGGGGTTGCGGCACTCATCTCGCTTTATTGGCCGAGGGAGCCGGCGTACAGCTTCCGGGTCATGTGGCCAGCAGGACAAAGCTGCTTCTGGCAAACCAGAGCAGCGAACGGAAATGCCATTTACCTTCCCGCTGGAGCGGTACCTATTTATCTACTTGCACTTTGACGTGCTTTCGAACTGCTAGGTTGGCAGGAGCAGGGACCGAGCAACGGGAGCTCACCCATCACGGGGATTCGAACCGCCAACCTTCTGATCGGCAAGTCCTAGTCTCTGTGGTTTAACCCACAGTGCCACCCACGTCCCTCACACATGGAACTACTTAATACCAAATCAGAACAGTGGTCTATTTAGCGCAGTATTGTGTAGAACAGGGACTTAATTGTTTGTTCAGACCAGCTTCTGAGTTGTCTCCTTCAGGTTGGTCATTTTGTTTTATGTAGAGTATGTACATGTTGTCTTGTCTATATCCTGCTCTTGTGATATTTGGTATCAGCCAGGTGTGTTCTCATGGGATAAGAATGGACCTCCCCCTTCATTGGAGGTGCTCTGATGGGGAAAGAGAAGGACTTGCTGTGGATATGGAAGGGAGGTCTTTGTCCTACAAAATCCCAAGTTACCTCATTCCTCCAGCACATGCCCCCAAAGCAGTGTGAAAAGGACACCAGCCCTCAAACTGAATTTCCCTCCATAAGAACCTAAAGGAGGAAAGAACTCCCAGGTGATGGAAGCAAGGAAAGGAAGAAAAACTTTCTGCCCTCCTATGTGAGCCAGGCAGAAGTGTATACTTCACAGATCACCTACCTTCAATTCTACCTCACCTGGTAAGAGAGAATTGGTCTATTCCTCAGTTATTTCTTTGATCAACATTATCTACTGGCAAGAAGGTAGGGTTGGCACATGTCTGGAATATCCTGGACATAGCCAGGATTCTGCCATCTGTAACAGCATCCAGGTGGAAATTGCTAAAGTGTTCGGAAAAATCTGGACATGTGGCAACCCATGTAGATTTTGTTGAATTTCCTTTAAAAAAAGTTTTTAAACTTCTTCTCTTTTTTTGAGATTTTGCAAAAAAAGGGGAGTTAACTTAGCACCCCCCCTAAAAATATGAAATATGGCAACCCTACAAGGTGTATGGCAGAAAAAAACCATTTTTTTACTAATAATCCATTCCATTCCTTTATAGTGGGAAAGCACTTCCTGAATATACAACTAGGCTTGTAAGCCACAGAATCTATTTTTACCTCAGAGGGTGAAAGAAGACCGGAGCAAGTCTTATCCTGTAGGCTCAGCTCTCCTTTATGTTCCTTCAGGGTCTGCTTCAAGGCCTGGAAGGCATCTTCCGGAGTCCAAGAGCTGTGGAATGATAACGCATGTAACGAAGGGGCAATTAAAATGGTAATTGCAGTTACAGCCCTATAGCTCACTTCTGACATTTACAGAAGTTGTATGAGTGCTTTCCGAAAGACCTCCATCTGAGAGGCCAATGGGGCAACTTACTCAGTAATGCAGAGCACCTGGTAATAAAGCCATAGAGTATTACCACAAGGTGAAGAAGGATTAGATGTGAAACAAAACAGCTGAGAAATCTAGGCTTCCAGACAGCTATGACATCATAGCTTACAATTCACTCATGGAGCTGCAGGAAGTTCCTTGTGAAAAGGAGAAGGGCTAAGCCTGGTTAAAGCTTCCTGGAAGCTACAATCTTTAATCCGGAGTTGGAGAAGATTCTTCAGCCTGAGGGCCTCACTCCCTCACAATCCACCTCCTGGGGGCTGCAGGGCCAGAACAATAGGTGTAACACTTACTTTTGTACAGCAGGCTGCATTCTTTCAGCTGCACACAAACCAGAAGATTTTACATGCCCATCTCTTTGCAAACAAGCAAGAGACATTATTTACTCTGAGTAGAACCTAGGGGGATGCAGGGACCCCACCACTGATTTAGTGAAATGGTGGGTTTATAACAACAGTTGATATTACTGCAGATATTACAGCCAATGCTTAATGATGAGAGCAGAGACCAGGAAAGTATGTGATATAGCAAATATGTCCCTAAGGTCATTCCCATCCAGATGAGGTACGCCAGTTTATGATGGATGAATACTTATACGCAGACTCTGACCAGCATCCTGGCTATACTTATGTTTTAAGAGATGCTCCAGAGCTCAGCTGCCAAAGCAGCAATATATATATCTCACATAAATGCATACAACTCCTTGCCAGTCTTCTTTGCCAAGGTTAATTAAGGGAAGTCTGTATAATCTCCACTGATGCATCCCAGCAGGCTGCAACGTAGGTGTTCACAGACTCCAAATATGTTTCGTTAGCGGAGATTTTGGATGGCTGCAAGATAAAATCTGTCCTCTTGAGTACTACATGTTGTTGTTTTTTGTAAATGTCACAAGTGAGCCAATTTTTCATTTGGAATCCTTTTGAGTGGCTTATAATTACTGCACCTATTAGATCCTGACCAGATGGAAAGTAAGACAGGAAGATTGTCAGAAGGGTGAAGGAGTTCGGATACATTGCTCATTTATTAACTGTAAGGAGTATACTGAAATTTAAAACAGAACCTTTTGCAATGATTCTCCATATTTTGACTCTTCCTTGGAAGGGCTTGTGTTTGCTGTGTCTTGCTTGCTGCCACTGGCATTAAAAACTGGAGCAATTTTTCATAATTTACCTGCATGAAAGTCAAAAAGGTTTATTTTTGAAACACAGCTTGAAAGCAGGGTTTTAAAAGAAACTGTCAAGAAAAGACTGATAACATCCGTTGAATAAACTTCATTGATCACATATTTGAGATATTTGTGACTATAACCAATAAAAGCTCCCTTCTGTCCCCTTCCCAAACCCTAGTAAGTGCTGGGCTTTGGGAAGGAGGTGTGAGGGATCTGACAGGATCCTAGAGTCCTCCTATCTCTTTCCCAAAGCCCAATTAGCCCTTTCCCAGTTTTGGAAAGGAAGAGGGAGGACTCTAGGACCCTGCCAGAGCATTGCACCTTCTTGCCAAAGCCTACTGCCTCCCTTACCCAGCTTTGGGGAGGTGGCAAAAGGGCTGGAGGAGGAGTGTCAAATTTTGGGCTCACATAGGGTGCCATATTACCAAGGTCTGTTCCTGTTCAACTATGCAGAACATTCTTTCCCCACCTATCTTCTCCCACAACCCTATACTGTATACAACATCAAAGTCTCACATCAAATGTAATTGATCTGTGAGAAGTACTTTATGATCTGAAAATAGAGATGATGTATGTACTTCTGTAACCCAAGAAAATCTTTAATAATAACACTATTAGCATTCTAAGTTTAAACACTGCTGCTCAGTTCTGCTGTACATAATTAAAAGGGTTGCATGGATATAATGGTTTACAATGGCTGAGAAAATAGCTTTTGACCCCAAAAATAAACAGCCCACCTTTATTTCAGAGTTAGAATCTGACCTATAACATCAATATTCCAAAAGTACAGGCAGGTCTTAAGAAATCCAATCTATTGAGCTCAACATTATTTTTGTTTAAAATGTTGTATTAACGTACCAGTTCTTGGTCATTTGCTTTTGAAAATCTCTTGAAAAGGAGTTTGACGGTGGGTAATTGCAGAGGGACTTCATACTTTAAAAGCAGATGGCTCAGCTGTGCCTGAGAAAGAAGTCTTGAAACTCTGGGATCCAAAACCTTACATTCTTCCTGAAGTTTTTCTAATGTAGTCAGGTTCAAAGGGCATTGCTCAAGTTCTTTTCTGAGGATACCCAGAAGAGAATCATTCTCTTCATCCATTGGTTTTTGAGCGATATCCTGAGAAAAGGAATGCTTTAAAGTATGTGTAAGGTCTAGCAATAAATTTATTATTTGATTTCATATCTCTCATTTACCCCAAGGTCCCATACTTTTAATGCATTTACATTTACGTGAACTGCTTTATAAACTCTCTGGGTAGAAATTGGGGACAAAATAGCAAAGCCATGAAGTTTCGCATTCCTACATGTGTGGTAGGGTGATGAGGGGGACATTACACATACATAGTAACACCATACCAGTTTCCTGCAAGACAGCTAGATGTTCCCCACAGTTTCTGTAGTCAACTCCTGTAGAGTCGAGTCCTCACTTTCTTCACTGAAATTCTGGAAATTTCCCTCCCCCACTTTTAATTCTCTTCAGCCTCCCTGATTGAAAGTATGGAAGGACAGTTAAGATGTGTGAGGTATGTTGTCTCCCTAGGGCCCACTTCGGAGTGATATGCATCAGATTATGCTGTAAGCGTCTGGAAACAGCCAACCACCCTGATCCTAATAGCATTTACTTGCAAGTAAGTAAAAAAAATAAATAGTGTCACATTTTTCCAGATATGTCTGTTTTGGATCAAACCCTTGATTTGGCCTTAAGTATTTTAAAACACTCTAATATGAAAAATGCCCAATAGTCACAAGCCAAACACCTGAAACTGCAAATTGCTTCGATTATACTTAAGTTCAGTCACCTGTTGTCTTTCAAGTTGCTTTAAGATCTGAGTTTCCATAGATGGTTTTTGTAGAGTATGAATGTAGGACAAAGACTTGTCACCAGAGGGAGCAGTGACACAATGTGTATTCAGTGGTTTTAAACCCTTGGATAACAAACAAGCAGTTAGAAAAGAGGCAATCCAAGAAACACATTCATTCTGTAAAGTAACTGTAGGTACTGAAAACACTTTGCATGAGGGAAAAGAGCCCTAAAGTTCAGAAAACCTCTCGCATATCAAATATTATATTCTTTATAAACAAACAGGAGTTATGCAAGGACTGGAGCGATCTGGGTTTAAATACCAGTTCAGTCATAAAGCTCACCTTTGGCCAGCCACTCTAGGCTTAGCCAAGGAACTCAGGGAAGCCTAAGATCTCTCTAGGCTAAATGATAGTGACTGCTCCAAAGATGAATGCTTTGTTTTGTAGCTTTGCAGATTTCCTAGGACTTTCTTGCACAAATATGACACTCTCCACTGCATCATATAAGTAACTTAACTGGTGGCAGTTACTCTGAAAGAGGTATACCCCCATCCTTTCTTTCAAGCATTCTTTAAGTTACCTGGGATCAGTGCTTTTTTGGGGGGGGTAGGAAGTCGCATACCCATAAACATTTTGTGAATCTAAGTTTGGTCTCATTGAGGGGCAGTATTTAAATATGAGTAGGAAAATGAGAGTACCCCTAAATATATTTTTTTAGGAAAAAAGCGCTGCCTGGGATTGAACCCAGGGTTGATCCAGAAATTATCCCTCTCAATGAACCATGGCCCATTTTTCAAAGTTAATATTTTGCTTACTAAAAGGACTAGATACAGAACTACCAAACTGTCAGTATAAATCAATCCTTGAAGGTGAGAACTCATGATATAAGAATATATAATAGAATTATAGAGCTGAAATACACCTTGGAGATAATCTAGTCCAGGGATGAGGAACCTGTGACTCTTCATCTGTTCTCGGATTCCAACTTCCATCATCCCCAGCCAGCATAGCCAGTGGTTCAAATTCATGGGAGCTGTAGTCCAACAACATTTTTGAGGGCCACATGTTCCTCGTCCCAGATCAATGCAGTAATCCTGAAACAAGAAGAAGAAGAAGAGGAGGAGGAGGAGGAGGAGGAGTTTGGATTTGATATCCTACTGTTTCACTACCCTAAGGAGTCTCCTGCCAACCTAGCAGTTCAAAAGCACGTCAAAGTGCAAGTAGATAAATAGGTACCACTCTGGCAGGAAGGTAAACGGTGTTTCCGTGTGCTGCTCTGGTTCGCCAGAAGCAGCTTAGTCATGCTGGCCACAAGACCCAGAAGCTTTTCGCCTGCTCCCTCGGCCAATAAAGGGAGATGAGTGCCACAACCCCAGAGTCGGCCACGACTGGACCTAATGGTCAGGGGTCCCTTTACCTTTAAGGAGTCTCAAAGCGGCTAACAATCTCCCATGCTTGACAGGTAACCACCCAGCTTCTGCTTAAATATCTCCAGTGAAGGAGAGCTCACATCTTCCTGATGCAGGCTGCCCCACGGTCAAATGTCTATTATGGTTAGGAATGTTTTCCTAATGCCTAGCTGAAATATCCTTCCCTGCAACTAACCCAGGGGCTAGCTTAACTTACATATACATGTAAATAATAAATAAATGCCCACCCATTGGTTCTCCTCCTGTTCTGCGGAAGGAAGGAAGGAAGGAAGGAAGGAAGTTTACCAAACACATAATACCAAAATACTAACAATGGCTATTATTCTCCTGCCACATGTTGCAAATATTACAACACTGTTACATACAGTATTTTTTTAAAAAAAATTGCTGCAGCTCTGATTTGTATTGACTTATAGTTTTTGCTTTAATTTGTGAGCATGTCTATATTAAGGTGGTGAAGAGATACAGGATCCCAGTCAGGTCAGACTATAACCTCATATGAAGAGGTCCACTGTTTGGATCTATTGGATAATATACAGTCCCCTCTCTAAACAAATGGTGATTCCATATGATCATGGCTGCCAATATTAGATTATAGACTCCAGACATTGCTAGACTCCAACTCCCATCACCTCTGACCATTGGCCATGCCAACTGGGCTTGATGGGAGTTGGAGACCAGCAACACCTGGACTAACCACAGATTCCCCATCCATGTTATAACTAGTCAATTAGTTATAATATAATATAATATAATATAATATAATATAATATAATATAATATAATATAATATAATATAGGCCTTATATTATAACTAATGTAAAATCCAGGTGTCTATGAGAGCCAAAACACGGAACAATGAGAAGAGATGTTTACAGAATGGGAAAGTAAGAGAAAGATCCAAGTGAAAAAAAGCAACAGCTATGAACTGGAAGCATAAGCAGTCAAAATTTTAATATAAGGCAATTCTGTTTGGAGTACAGTGGTACCTCGGGTTACATACACTTCAGGTTACATACGCTTCAGGTTACAGCCTCTGCTAACCCAGAAATAGTGCTTCAGGTTAAGAACTTTGCTTCAGGTTGAGAACAGAAATCGTGCAGCGGCGGTGCAGCGGCAGCAGGAGGCCCCATTAGCTAAAGTGGTGCTTCAGGTTAAGAACAGTTTCAGGTTAAGTACAGACCTCTGGAACGAATTAAGTACTTAACCTGAGGTACCACTGTAGTTGAAAGTTTTGTGATGACAATTGTTTTTTGATACAGGAGTTCTCTCATCAGAATTCGGTAGCAGCAGAATGTTCACTGGACACCACTGTCATTATTTATCATCATCATTAGTTGTAGTTGTCATAACAATAGCCACAGTAGTAGAAAAGATACCTATTAACCATTTATGTTGTTGTTAGTTAAAGAGTAAAGTCTGATGCTGAGTAGGAAACCTATAATAAGCAACCAGTACAGCTGTAGTGACTCACTTTGTTGTCCACAGATCTGCTATCACTTGTCTCTCTTTGTTTAGACTTTTGTTCTTCCATTTCACCTTTGTTCTGTTGTTCATCCCTGAGACCATAATGGATCTGTTGACAAGGAGGCCTATTGAGGCCTGGAGGGTTTCCATGTGCCTGTCTTGTGTTGTGTGGAGCTAGTGTCCTGAGAATGGATTGTGTCTCAGTTTTTACACCCTCCTTTGCTTTGCTGTCAGGAAACAAGCATACAGTATATTTACAGTATACAGAGCCAAATACGTACTTGCGTTGTGGAGGAACACCAAAAATATTAGTTTCCTGTAACATTTGCTGGTCAGACAGAAATGTAGTATAAATGAGGTATGTGCTATCATAGTTATAATCACTTTATGTTCAGTTCTGAATACTATAAGCTCAAGAAAGAAACTTAATACAGTTCCACTAAACCTTGTTTATATGCAAATTTCAACAAAATGGTACCGGTTTATGAATTTCACCTTTCTCAGAGATGTGTGCAGAACGGCAGACAAACAATATCCCAGTGTGCCATAAGAGGGATTTGCAGAAGACTTGCTAAAATCAAGTCAAGACAACAAATATGATAGAAATCGAGCCTCAGCACATTTATTCAGCCAGCGGAGGATCAAAATAACATGGTGAAGAAGTAAGAAAGTCCCATCCCATTGTCACACAGCCTCCAGCAAAAATTGTGCGGAGGCCAGTTAGTGCAATTTCCAGCGATGGGGGTGGAGACTCTCCTTCACGTAGAGGTCCCACAACAGTCTTTATTATTTCAGCACCACCCCCAGATGCAGCACTTATTCAGTAGGACTCAGTAGATATGCATAGTGCTACACTGTTAAAAAATACTTCCTCACATTGTATGACCAAGCTCTTTTGAAATGGAGAGGAAATCCAAAAGCAGGTTACATTATGGCCTATCACTCAGAGGAAGAGACATATTCTAACAGGACCTCTTGGGCATACCTTAAGTAGCTCTTTGGATCCTGGCCATTATTAATGCCATTCTCTTTAAAGCATAAAATCAAGCTGTGCAATTAAACCTTTTGATACTTTATCAACCAGAAAAGAAAGTTCAGAGGTGGTAAGCCATTTATATTAACAAATATCACCGTGTTCCCATTTGGCCTTTCTCAATCTGAAAAACACTTGCCTGAAGAACTTTGTTTTTTTTATAAATCAATGTCAGGGATGTGTGAGAATAACAATTCCAGAACAATTTTCTCCTTTCTATTAACTTGAGAGTGTTTGGGTTGCATTCGAGGTAGCACTAAGCAAAGCTCTTGTCAGCACAAGGGTTTTTCTTTGTGCAGTGGAAAGTTATTTCTATCTCCTCTCCTCTCCTCTCATGGGTCCCCCCACAACTCTCCTGAGCAGATTGAGGGGTGGTGTGGAGTGTGTATCTCCACAAGGAGGGGGGGAATCCTGTTGCGCTAGTGCTAATCCTTGCACTAACACAACTATGTCGTTGAATATTGCCTTCTGTTATACTGGCTATAGTGCAATATATATCTTTCCCCTGGCGGCTGGTACACAAGCAGCAGACCCTGTGCTGAAAAACTATTCCGAGACGGGGGGTGTATGTAGTGTTAAGAGAGGGGTAGTGCCACTAGTGGGGGACATGTTGTGCTCTTTCTGAGGTAATTTGTTCACCTTTGGTCCCTACCCTGCACTCAGCTGTCATCGAGAAGCTGTCAGCATGTGACAGCAGCCACCCCCAAGAAGTGGTTTCAACTGGCTGGATAAACCAGGTGAGGGTAGCCAATGGGTCTCAACCCCTCAGTGAAATGGTACAGCCAAAGGAACAGGGTTTTCTTGTAATATGCTGTTTAAGATGTAGACTAGGGCTGTGTATGCTTGACAGTTTAAAGTCTATTTGATACATCCCATGGGTGCATATTTTTTGGGCCGTTCACATGACATTGTCCTCATATAGGTAGCAGCATACTCACCTCATTTCATTTGGATTTTCCCTATCCACAACTAATGTGGTGAGGAGGGAATCCAACATAAAATTATATAACCCCACTAATATATATCAAAAATGTTTCTTCCAGATAGCATACTTACCCATCAGTCTTTTCTACAAGGCACCGGACGTATTTGCTCCCAATGATTTTTATGACAGTCTCATAATTTGCATTGAACCCATATGGAATGTTTCTGACTGAAGCCATTGCCAGCACCTGTTCGCTATGGAAGGCTACTTCCCTGTAACTTCAAAAAGCAAGAATTTAGAGGCTCCCTATCATCCCTTTTTCTTTAAAAACAGAACTGAAAATTCATAGTTAGGATTCCCATATATATTTTTGGGCAAGGATCTACTCATGCTGTTGGTCTTAATTTTCACATGGCTATCTTTCCATGTAACCTATTGGGTTAACAATATGGTATGAGAGGGAGAGCCGACACCCCAAGGAAATTACAATTTAAATTTCATGTGGGAGACTGGATGAAACACAAACAGACAAGGCACAACAATGCCATTTGTCCTCAAAGAACTATATCTTTCTGTAGGGGCTGTCTTCCACCACAATGATTGACCCAAAGCCAGCACATTCTGGTTCAATTATGGATACTAACTTTTCAATATAAAACAGTTGTTCAGTTTCTGTTTCAAACCCTGCACTTTGAGAAGGCTAAATTATATATTTCGAACAGTTAAAACACCTTCAGGAGGATCATTCACCTCTTGATATTGTGTATATTTGGCATGGAAAGTTAATTCTAACACCCCTCCTGCCCCATTCTCCTTGTTGTTGCTGTTGCACGAAGTAGTTAACAAGTTGAGAACAAGATGGCTGTTTCTTCCTCAGAACAGCACAGTCTGCACTTAGTAATGTAACAGCTTGAACCAGTCATGGCAAAATGAAGAGAGCTGTAGACCTTTGTGGTGGGAAAATCATCAGCGCTCCAAACTGTCCCAATCAAAATGGCATGGCAGCATCTCTCCCCAACTGTTTACTGGGAAATCCCTGAAAAGACCAGCCAGCATATTCAGAACTCCTAGTTTGATTCTGTAGCCCTGTAAGAAGTGTCTAGGGAAGAGGGAGATACAATTCCCCCTCCCCCCATGACCCTCTTGTGCTCAATTCAGCAATCACATATAAATTGTTGGACGAGACAAGCAGCTGGTATCTACTGCAGGAATCAGATTGTCTTATTCTGAACCACTGGATTGTGCCATTGGCATGCTATCTAACACAGAGGTGGGGAACCTGTGGACCTCCAGATGTTATCAGTCTCCAACTTCCATCAGCTCCAGCCAGCATAGCCAATGGTCAGGGATGATGGGAGTTCAACAACATCATGAGAGCCACAGATTTCTCATCTCTGATCTAACAACTTATTGTCCTCACTGCCAGAGCAGCTTCAACTTTCACTCATATACTCAAGATCACTCTCAGGAAAAACAATCGCATTAGGCTCTTCAACTTTTCTTTTCCTACATCCCTGTATCACGGTCCGATATCACCCACCTCTGGTGTATTCTCTGTGTAGCTTTGCCCTTTTATAAAGGTGAAGGCAAAAGATTTCCAGCTGTAGCAGCAGCAGCCACCACCCAAATGAGCGAGCTGCTTTTCATATTCAGTCTGATGAGAAATCTGCTGTTTCTAAGGACGCAGTGCTGTTGCTGGGCTGGGCTGGGCTAAGCTTGTCACTTCACAATCGGCACCACAGGAGGCATGTGTTAGCTTGCAACTGATCGGGCTGGCAGATTGTTTGCCTAGTTTCTGAAATGCCAAATTCTCGGAAGTCCTGTGGGTTTGCCTACCCAAGTGGTGGCAACAAAGCCTTTCCTGCAAAACTAGCAGACTGAGCATTTAGAGCATTTAGAAGACAGTTGAGTTTTTCCAAGAACAGGAATTAGCCATTCAAGTGAGCCTATCAGAAAAAATGAAAATGAAAAAGAAAAGAAAGTTGGCTATCAGAGCTTCAGCAAAAGTTCACTTTAGGTCTCAGTTCATTACCTAAAACCACAATTTTGAGAACAGGAACAAAGAGTAAGAAGGAAAATGATTTACCACTGAATGTAGTATTATTGCTAATGCCTCTTTTATACAGGACAAATTATTTAGTACATTGGCACTATTTCACAATGGGTTGATGATGCTGAATTTAGCCAGGGCTGTATGCACATACTAGAGGATAAATTTGTGGTAATGGATTTGAAGAGAGTCGTGGGATTCTTTTTCAGCCCAAGGGTCTCATTCCCTTGTGGGCAACCCTTGTGGGAACCACATGCAACATTAAATAGAGGGACTGGCCTGGGGAAGCAGCCCATAGCGTAATGTGCATATCAGGCCATTCTACGCCTCAGAAAAAATGCAGAAGTGGAGAACAGGAGACCACATCCACTTTGCTCCTCCTCAGATGTTCTGCTGCTGTTCTGCCATGGTTTGGTTCAGTGTGTTGTCAGAACCCAGGCTCATTGTTTTCAGTCACTACAGACTAACAACAAGCTGTAACCAAGGTTTGTTCCACGGTTTACAGCTCATGGTTTGTCCAGGAGATCTAAAGCATGAGTCCAGGTTCAGATGACACTCTAAGTCAGGTCAGCGGCGGAGCAAGCTGATCGGGCGCCTGGGGGTGGGGCCAGTCACCCACAGGGGCACCACGGGGCCTCTGAGGAGTCTGTCTGCCTCCTCCCATGCAGCTGCCCTACAGCTGAGGGGGAGGCAATGGGCAGACTGTCTGGGGTGGCGTGGAGCCTGCGGGTGCCCAAGCCACCGCGTCACTCCCAGGAGAGACATGTGGTCCGGGCATGCTGCAGGCCCCACAGTGAGTGCCGCCCACCATTTTGACACCCCCCCTCAGTGGGGACACCCGGGGCGGACTGCACCCCCTTGCTACACCCCTGAGTCAGGTTATGGTTTGGTTTAGGCTATGGTTTGTTGTGGTGAAACAGCAAGACAATTGGGGAGGAGTGCAGCAGCTGGGAACTCCTGTCTGAGAATGCTTGCACATTCATTGTAAACCAAACTATGACTTAGTATGATATGCAAACCAGGCCAATATAAATAAAAAAGGAATGACATATGAGAAGAATGTGAAAAGGCTGTATTATAAATTAACGCCTTATAACATTATCATAATTATTATTTTATATTTCTTACCTGTCCTTCAAAATACATGTGTGTGTGTTAAGGGGAGTTAATGTACATAATAACCAGACATTGGGCACATTCACCAAGCCTTAAGGAGAATGTACACAAACGCCTTCCATGAAAAGGGAATTGTGCACATTCCTGGTCAATATACATAATTCTCAACAGGCCTGGAATGTTCATATCTCAACTGAATTTTGTACATTCTCTGGGCCATATGCACATTCTCCAGTCAGAATGCATAGTCTCCAAGAAACATGTCACTACCACCCTATTTCTAGGCATGGGTGTATTTCACTTCAATTACAAATTTTATAATTTGCTTTTAAATACTCCATTGGAATGGCAGTGCTGGATAATTAGTTTAAAGTGTAGACCCATCTCATTGCATGGACAATTTTGCCACAGAGAGATATGTTGGGAACATTTAAGCCATTGGCCCAACTCAGTTAACTCACAAGGCAGAATTAAGGAGTGCATCTTCAAATCATGATATGAACCCATTAGAGGCAAATGACAGTATCAGGCATGGATCTGTTTTGCAAAAGCTTCAGGCAACATCATTCCAGGACACCAATGCCCTTATATTAGAAAGGAAACGGATAACAGGAGTCCCCTTGCTGCTTTGTTCCCCTGTAGTTTTCATGGTTATTAGCAACCAAACCCCATGTTTAGGAAACTTGGCATTCCTGCCAGGCTGCATGTCAAGGAGAATCAGAATTTTCATATCATCATCGCAGCATGGATTTTCCTTCTCCCAAACTACTGTAATTTTTAACCTCACAAGTTTAAGATTGTACCTTAACATTTGTGGGAAACAGATGGCTCCTGCAAGCTGCCAACCTGTTGTTTAAAAAGCCTCTTCCAAGAATTGTTTTCTACCCAGAGTCGCTTAGCATAATTAACCTTTCATGTGATTTAATAAACAGGAACAAACATTTGCCATATCATATTAATAAAGAGAGCCACTTAAGGACGCACAGAGTTGTTCTTTAAGTCCAGAGAATGCCTTAATTCCTTTATATTTCTTTTCACAGCACAAAAAAATAATGTTCAAGACACAGGTCACCAATTAATGTTGCAAATGCTTCCAGCACTAATGGATGTACACAGGAAAAAATACAAACACAAAAGATTCTTTTGCTGAAAAAATAAATTGGGTCTGTCTCAAGGCAACAGTAGATATTATTGTGGCTTAATTAACAGGGTTTTGGACTTCTGTACAGCAAGCTTATTCACACCATAACTTGACACTTTATAAAAGCAGAGACCAAAGCAACACTGCATTATCTTGATGTGAAGAACATTTATTATATAAGACAGCAGGAAAGCATATCATTGAGTCTGATGCGGTGAAGTGCAAAAGTGTGGCAAATAGCTTCTCACAGGAAAGTAACACAGAGCATCAGATGGGAAACTATGTGTTGTGCAAGCATGGCTACCATTAATAGAAAGGAAAAAAGGTTGCGTAGACCATTGTTCCTTGACCTTGGGTCTCCCAGATGCTGTTGGACGATAATGGCTGCTTACCCAGTCTTTGGGTAGGTGGCAGTTGTGGCCCATCATGGCAGACCCTTGGCTCCACAGAACAAGATGTCTCTCCATTGTGTGATCAGCTGCTGGAGAATTTCCCCAGCTGGCCGCAAAGGACGGCACAATAGCCAGCCAGCCCGTAGTTTTGAATCAGCCAATCAGGTAGCCAGAGGGCTGGCTGTGCCTGAGTTCAGGGCTGTTGGACTACAACACCCATGACTAGTTTAGCCAATGGTCAGGAATGATGGGACATATAGTCAAACAACATCTGGATACCCAAGGTTGAAGAACCCTGAGTTAGACTACAAGTATACAGTTAATACAGCAAGCGCAACTACTGTAATAGAAGTGTCGTGTAATATCCATTATTAGTGAAATACAGCCTAGGCTTTCTAGAGCCCTTTTTAATGTTAACTTTTGTATTTGATATTCTCATGGTTCATATATTTATTATATTGGACTCCTTCTCTAAGAATATTCTCATTTTTATGTTACTACCAACGTGCATTTTGCTGAGGGCCTATATGCCTATTTAATTATTATTCTCTAAAAATAGGGTGTTTAAAAAATAAAAATAGATTGAGGGGTAAAAAAAGCTGCGTGGTGACAGTGCTGGGGCCATCAAGGGAATATGTTCCATTTTACATCCTTCCCACCACTACTATTTTTATGTCTCATATATTTCTAAGTGAAAATAATAGAGCCTTGTAGTACTTTGGCCTTTTCAATATTCGGAAACTTTACTGACTGGTCATTTCTGTGTGAGGTGGGGGGGACTGTACATATATCAGAGTGATGGGCACTGTTGATAGATGTTAAGTGCAATGTATTATTATTATTTTATGATTTCACTAATGAAAGGAAAGAACCACGAGAAGATTTCCTTTCAGAGGGTGGCAGAAAAGAAGATTATGAAAGTGAATGAAATGTAGCAAGGGAGATTAAAATGTAATAGTCTAAACCTGTTCGGTAGAGTTTTCGCTCTGGGCTATAACACCAAGATCATTCTGCCAAATTGAAACTGTGAAGGATATGGATGTTTGGTTTACATGACTGTCAGTCAAAAATGAATTCCCCTCCTACAACACATTCAGAACTCTCCCTTTAATAATGCATGCTCCTTATGCATGCCATCCATTAGTGTGATTATGAATATGGGATATTAATGATTCTTTTATAATGCTGATGGGATTAGCAGCCTGAGGTACACAGGCTTTGTGGTATTCTTGCCACTGGGAGCAAATGATGAGCTTCCAAAATTACAACTAGATCCCTGGAGCCATGATGCATTTTGCAAGATGCACAGGACAGGGCGCACCTGAATTCTTAATAACTTAAATGACTTCTTAAAAAAAATAAAAATGATTAGGTCAGATATGGCTGTCCAGATGTTGCTGGACTGAAATGTCTATCATCCCTGACCACTGGCCATATTTGCTGGGGCTTGACGGGAGTTGTTTTCTCAACCCTATATCTACAGGTTCCCCAATTCCCGGTATTAGGTGAATTCATGGAAGGTGAATCTGTCAAAAGCTGTTAGACAGGAAGCAAAAGTGGAACGTCATTTCCACCATACTGTACCTGTATGATTCCCAGACATATTTGGCTGACCACTGTTGGAAACAGTATGCTAGGCATAGGCAAACTTGGCCCTCCAGATGTTTTGGGACTACAACTCCCATCATCCCTACTAACAGGACCAGTGGTCAGGGATGATGGGAACTGTAGCTTCTAAACATCTGGAGAGCCGAGTTTGCCTATGCTTGCAGTATGCAGAGCTAGAAGAACTATTGGTCTGACCTAGCAGCCCCATACATTCTCATGCAAATAACCTAAATGGAGAATATTTAACCCAGGGTTCACATTGCAACATAGTTGTCAACAGGTGTCATTTCATATCTCTGTGTTCATTTTTAAAGATTGATAAATACATCAACATAATCCTACCAGATAAATTATCTGATACACCTTGGGGACTCAGAAATCTGGAAGCAGATTCAGCTTTATAGGACCCACTTAACTGATTAACAGTTTAGTAAGAATTCTCATTCATTGGAGATGATAAACATGTTAAAATACTATATTCTTTCCTATCAGACCCTGTAGAAGTACTGCAAATTAAACAGTCATTCATGTGTAAAGAAGAATCATATTGCATCGCCAAAGATAATATAGCATCCAATTCACATGATCTGATTCACGCAGGCCAGCATAAATTCAAAATAAGCATTACACTCAACTCCTCCTTAGCTGATTGTGGTCCTGTAAATTTCCAACATGCGGTAAAGAACAAATAGGGATTTGCAACCCGTGTTGCTCAAATCTGAACTCTGATTATTCCTTCAATGCCACAGATCTGAAAAAATACATATGCATATGTATCTCCCCTATGGTGAAATTCATGAGTTCTAACCCACCTCATATGCATACCTCTGCTTTACTTTTTAGAGTAGCCATTTTCAGGCTAAGCCTCATGAACCTAGAACATGTGAAGAAACTGAATCTGAAGATGTTTTGTTTCAAAGACCACCTTGGCAGTTCCTCCCCTCAAAATTATGTTATAGAAAGTGGAGTCGTCTTCCTAGCATGAGCAGACACAAGTAATTTGATACAGTTATTTAATAGTTGCAGGATCGGACTTTTTTCAGCTTCAAAACTGCAATTCAACAAGATGAAAAGTCCCATAAGGTAATAATAGAGATGATATGTTAATTTTACTGTATCTTCTGGTGCAGCTTTAAGAGGGGGGGACGGACAATTTCAACTTATATAAATTTCCAACTGAGGGGCTTTACATTGCATATTGTATTACCAGAATAGACAGTTAACAGCACATCTGCTGGTAAGTATAAAATTGACACCACATCTGTCTACTGGTAAGTGTATAACATGTTGAATAGAATATTTGGAAGAAAAGGGTAGACGTAAGACTTTTAACTAAATTGTCTTCACAGTCCATAGCTATGAAATTGAATTTAAATGTATGGTGCATTGGCCAAATATATGTGGTGAATTCATTACTGATTTTCAAATTTCCATTATTTTATCATTGTAGTTTGCTAAAGTCACTATCACGTACCTCACTAATAACTGAATCTGAAATCAAGTAACTTTGCCTGTTTCATATGTTGCAACTGGTATCACAGAACCCATTAAAAGGACTGCCATAAATCGTTCATTCAGTTTGAATATTGCTCTGATTTTTGCAGGTAGGCCAGAGGGACTGAACGCTACTACAGACATGGCTGCCCTTGAAGGCAAATCCAGGACCCTCTGTTCACTACAGCCCACATAGGATAAACTGTAGCTCCTCCTTTAAATAAGAAAACCCCAGAGAGATTAATTTGGGGACACCATGGGGGTTGGAGCTGAACTTGCAAACTCCCCCTAGTGACCCCAGTGCCAAAGGCAGGTTCCCCCTGCCAATGCCATACAATGTGTGATAGATTAAAGGTTATTTACTTTGTTCCACTGAACTGATTGGAAGCCCACTAAGAGCAAAACCTGTTTTCATAACCTCATAGCCTAATTCCTTTTATCTCATGACCTAACCTGAGTTTCATTTCTTATCGATGATAAAGGACAGGATAATCCACTACCTCAGTATATGCAGATATGCAGGAAAAGGGTCTGGTACTGGGTACCATTGAGTACCCCAGGGGAGAAAGCACTGCAGTTATGTATGTATATAATAGGCAGCTATAAAGCATTATTGGGTGGTGTTTCAATTTTGATCCTCAGCCTATTTCAAAGCTGATTTGGATTTAAATTTCAGGTGTCTTAAATTTTAGCAGTTTCATTTCCGTGTATCAGGAGCCAATAATATGGAAGCTGACACTATGATCAAATTGCACTCAAAGATGCTGGACTTTGGTCTGATCCAGCACTGCTCTTATGTTCTTATGGTATTTTGAAGCCCTAAAATCTCACTAATTATGCCTATTTATTAAAAGGAAAGAATGTCATATGGCCAATTAAAATTGAAATTAAACTGAGATCCTCGCCTCCAAAACTTGTGTGTTTGGGATGGGGCAGGCAGTCTTGTGTTTATTTTTTTAAATTACCAAATTGCAAAGTCTGGGATTTCACCTTCAGCAAGACCCAGACTGAGCTTTGAGCTCCTGTCTGAGACCTTTGTGTTGCCCTTGAGTTTTATTCCTTGGAATCTAATGGTGCACTAGCAAATCCTGATAATTGGTTTAGGATTAAAATGCAGAGCCCCACCACTCTTATGATTAACCAGAAGCCGAACTGCTTGTGTACAATGCTGACTTCCAACGAGAAAGAAAAATAAATTATGTAAACGGAGATCTTGCCTTCCTGCAATAATCTTTGGTTAGAACCAGAGAAGGTAGACAGCAAGGTAATGTTTTTAGAGAGAAACCATGCCATTTCTGGAGCAACAAGGTGCAGGATAATATAAACCCATGTGTGGTGCTTGGGACCTTGTGATGTTGATCTGTTATACTTTATTTGGTATGGAAATTTGTTCTGCAGTGTTCCATTATAAATATCCCTTTTACTTTAGTTGTCATTTCTATTTGAAATAAGTATATAAAAAGACAGCCTATGCACATATTAGGTTTGTAAAAAATGGGAGGGGGGAGGTTTATACATACTATGAGACTCTTGAATAGATATGGTCCCAGAACACATTCACAGTGTTTGTGGCTGTAGGCTGTTTCACAGGTTATGATAAAAGCAAGGGACTGGAGGTGTGGTCAGAAGACATGAGTGGGCAAGATCTTATTCCCCCTTCTATGCATGTTTCATGGAAATATAAACCACCAAGCTAACATTTATCCAAAATAGCAGGTAAACCTCGAGGCTAAGAATTAACTAAAATATTAGTTTCAGTATTTCCCATTCTTAACTTATGAACATTTTTTTTCTTTTATATTTGAATAGCATTATTTTTTCTGTCCTGTGGCCTCATGCTCTTCTGTTTCACTGAAGCATGAATATCAGCATAACTTTCATTTTTTTGTGAGATACAGGTTACCGCCACCAGCAAGACTGGATCTACACAGATGTAAATGGATGTTCTCAAAAACAAAGAAACACAAAACAACCCTTTCCAATACTGCTCATTGCAAAGATGTTTGCTGTCTTCAGCAACTTGTAAATCTTTGAATATGCAGAATCTGGCGAGAAATGAGTACTGATGTACTGAGAATCTTTACGTTTCTCCTTTGAGATGTTTTCCAAAGCAGTTTTACAATGAGTGTCTTGCATGACTTCATGGCTAGAATTTGTTGTAGCCTTGTTTCTCCTCATCTCCTGGTAATAATCTTGTACAATTTTCTTGCCAACTTTACATACCAGCTAAACGGTTTTTGTATTTTCGAGAGAAGTGTCAGTTAATGAAGGAAGGGAACAAATATATCTTCCTTTCAGCCTTTGTCTGCATAGCCTTGCAACCCATTTCTTCTGCTTTTTCACAAAAGCACATTTCTGTTCAGCAGTCTTGCTTAGTTGCGGCCTGCTTTTGACGTTATGGAAAGTCACTGGTCGGCCATTACTCCACATCCAGCTGCCCGTTTTGCCTTCGTTTAATCCTGAAATTGGAGACCCGGCAATTGTGAAATTCACTGCCTATAAAGCAATGCTACAGGAATTGTATTAAGCCCCATCAATACAATTATTCATAGGAGAGACTCTTTGATTTCAGCATTATTTTACCCAACAGCAGATGCAAATGACCACCCTGCTGGTGGCAGATTCATGCTTCCAAAAAAATAGGTCAACTTTAGTTAGGAAAAGAAATGAAATCTAGCTCAGAAACAGAGCTCAAGCCTTACATGCATAAGGTCAAAGGTCAATACCTGGCCCTTCCAGTTAAAACGATCTCAGATAACAGGACTGTCAAAGATTCTCTGCCTGAAATGATGGAACTATTGCCAGTCAGAAAAGGAAGGTCTCTGGGCTATATGGAATTGAGCACTGGTCAGATTCAATATAGTAAAGTGTATTTGCATGGCATTCCAAATCACCTCAGTTTGCTGCAATACCGACAGATCAATGGTATACATATCCACCCAGATGGAAGTCCAATTAAAATCAATGGGTAAGCGCATATAGGATTACAGCTGGAATCTTTGGGGAAATCTTGTGCATATACATTTGGGAACAAGTCCTGCTGATACCATGGGATTTAATTCTAAGTAAACATGGATAGGATAAGCCTTAAGAGAAGTTGAACAGCTGCCAAATCTGAAAGGGAATGAAGTGGCAGGTTTAGCCAGGGAGAATTTTTTTCCCTTTTGATTAGTTGTGAAATCAATACACCCTGCTTCTGTACAAAGATTCAATAAAGATGTATAAAGTTATTTTGTGACCGAATATGATGGTCTGCTAGATCTGTAGCACTACCGTCTTTACAGGATGAAAGCACAAGTTTCCCATGTCTCAAGTTTTTAGATTTATTGAATGAAGTACAGCAAAGGCATATGCCACGGTATCCTGAATAGTTTTTTTTTTTTTATACTTACCAATCCAAAATGGCTGCTTATTGGCAAATTTCCAAAGCCATGCCATCTCCCTTGGGGAATGAACACTAGCTAAATGGCCCTGGGACCTGTATATGAGACAACAAAGCATAACAACGATACCCAGTCACTACTGGGTTTGTTTGAGGGTGGGTGGAGAAATCTGATAACAATGTTACATGGGTGCTGACAAATGGGAGATATCTTGTCATAGCTTTAAACAAAAGAGAAAACAATAGAAAATATAGGCTCCGCGTCAGGGGAAAGCAGGAGGGAAAATATAGGGATCCGCGTCAGGGGAAAGCAGGAGGGAAGGAACCCAGGGGGGCAGGAAGACCCTGCGGAAAAGAAAGGACAGGAAGAGGTGGTCTAGCACAAGCCTCTTAAGCTGGTGTAGAGGCAGGACCGACTCAGAGGGGATTCAAACGTCTAGGCTAAAAGACGCGGGGCTGCACGCCTCGGTTGTGGAACCAATAATGAACTGCAATAAACATCCTTGTATATAAGAAGAGCTTGGCGTTGGTCTTTTGTGAGCTGAGACCTGAGGCAGCCCCTGACAGTATGGCTTTTTAATAACGAATCTTATTTGCATAACGTATCATTCAAATAGGCCTTACTTCTGCAGGAATTATCAGAAGGACAACATATTCTGTAATTCTGAAGGTCACAGATTGTAAAACTTATTCCATAAAAGGTATACTACACATTGTGTAAGTTTTTTTTCGCCCAGTCTTTTAACTTTAATTTGAAAATGCATTTTTCTCACTGGAATTCTAAGGAAGATAATGTGATACACTTTCATAATTTAGAATTGCTGTTGATTTTCTAGTCATCTCCAGTAGATAGAGAGACGGATCTGACCACATGACTCCAATTCATAAGAAATGTATCTGGCATTGCTGAATCATCTCGACTTTATGGGCAATGCTTCATAGTACAAAAAAATTAACTTTCCCAACCCTCTAATGTAGCATGATAATTCCTGATGCACATAGAATTACAAGCTATAATATTGTTCAGCTTTAAGCTACTACACTGTACTGTTGCTATTCTAGTGGAGAAAGTGTAAGAGAAATTTAAAAAGGGACCCTGAACCTTCCAAACAGGTCCCCCCCCCCCAGTTTTAAATAGTCATTGGGAAAAGGTATTTTTGCATTGTTTATATATATCATGACAGCAATCATTACGCCGCTTACCTGGGATTAAGCACCATTGAATTTCAGCAAGACTTACTTCTGAATAGACCTGCTTAGGGTTGCACTGTTCCTGTGAATGCATTTCCCAGCAAAAAAAGAAACCCAAACAGCTTGCTCTTGCTGTTTACTTTTCAATTTAATGTAGACCACATTGCTGTAATTTATCCATCAAGCAATTATGATTAGTCCTTCTCTCCTCTTTAGAAGTCCTCAATTTACTTCACTTATTACTCTTTTTCTTAAGGCATTTTTTTCTTAAGAGATGGAATAAAGCAGTGTCCAGTTGTTGTTGTTTTAAACCTCACATCCTCTCCCTTTCCTGCTTGAATCTAATAAAAAAGTTAAAGCTTCACAGATATTTCTCTTTATGGAAAACATTTGAAGGAAACAAAACAAGAAAAATGTTCTTCAGTTCTTGTGAGGTATTGTAAACAGCACAACATTCTAACTACGGAAATATACAGTTTCAGGCCTTCATTTGCTTCCAGTTCTTTCCGGGCAACAGATTTGCCAACATATTTTGTTTCAGTTTAGTGGAACTATTTTCATAACTATCCTCAAAGGCTTTCAATGCAAGGTCAGACCAGCCTCATGCTGGAGTGGGGAGTTTATTAACAAGTGTGACTAAACCATTCCCTTGTTGTCCACTTCAATTTCCAGTTTGTCAGCAAGCATGAAAACTACAGACCATAAATGCTCATGGGGTTTTTAACCAGTTACACGGAATATTATGATGCCTGTTATAGGGCAAAAAGCTCAACACCTTCAGGAAAGTGGATTAAAACAAAGTCAATTAAATAGTGGGCTGCCTTTCAGGTGGGGGGTGGAACTCATCACATATAGGAAAACAAAATTACTTTGTGTTATTATTTTCATTGCATTGGAAATGGTTTGCTAGGTATGTTTTTAAACTGCACATCACTCTGCTTTTTAAAGTTGTTCTGTGGTTCCTATGTAATGTTACTGCATTATTGTGGTCTGGAGTGGCAAAAAAAAGTGGAACATAAAAGCCCTACAAGAACATTTGCAGTATAAAATTTTACAGGATTTCAGCAAGAGGTTACGGGACACGCACTGATTAGAAATGAAGTTGTGTGTCTGTCCTAAATGGGCACAAACAGTTATGAAAGGGGAATCACATATTACTGCCCCAATACCATCATAAGCACAAATAATCATGCACACACACAAAACAACATCTGGAGGGGCCCTTATAGGGTATAGGGCAGGCATTCCCAAACTCGGCCCTCCAGCTGTTTTGGGACTACAACTCCCATCATCCCTAGCTAACAGAACCAGTGGTCAGGGATGATGGGAACTGTAGTCCCAAAACAGCTGGAGGGCCAAGTTTGGGGGTGCCTGGTATAGGGCGACATATAAATTCAGTAAATAAAATAAGAATGTGTTAAACCTGGATTTTAATCAAATGGTGTTACTGTTCCTAGGGAGATATACCAATACGTTTTTCAGTCAGATTTCTTTGTTTTCTTTCAGCAGCAACACAGAAACACTGCTTAACAGTAGGCCATATTCATTGTCCAACTAGACCACTTTTGCCTATTCTCTCCAGGGTCTCAGGAATACAAATGAAGCCAGAATCTTCCTGCTTTCAAAGCATGTATTCCACCATAGACTTATGTGGTGAAAGAAAGCAGTACTTTTGGTGGCCCTGTTGTATTTGATTGATTCCTTTGGAAATCCCAACATTCCGACCCATTCTGTCCCTCTGTTAGATATCAGCAAACATACTCTAAAATAGTATCTACCTCTTCAATAGGGTTTTGAGCCCCCATTTTTCTTTTGTACTCACATGGGTCCCATGTTATGATGCCCAAAAATTATTTTGTTCCTCCTAAGTTTTTTTCCAAGTATTCATATTTGTTAAAAATACTAACGATGACTTATTATTGACTTTCCGCATAGGTTCACTGCTATAATATTATGATGCAAAAGCTCTACTCCGCCCATACAATGGTACCTCAGTTTTCGAACTTCTCCGTTGACGAAATGCTTGGTTTTCAAACAAGTCGAACATGCCACATGGCCTCTGTATTGAGTTTTCCCTTTTGAGGCTTCCATATTGAGTTTTTGGTTTTCGAACGTTTCAGAACTCCAATGGTCTTCCGGAACGGATTACGTCCGAAAACGAAGGTACCACTGTATATAATTCTGTGAGGTCAAATGTTTTTGTAACCACTCCGACTCAAGACTCCCAAACGTGTTCTTTAAATAGATTTTTTTTTGTGAGGGATGCCAACTATTGCGGCCCTCATTGCAGCCCTGAGTCCAAAAACGATCTGTCACCATTGGTGCTCCAATCCATTCACAGATGGCCAAACCTCAACAAATGAGTGATCAGTGACAACCCTTTTCTTTCGAAGATTCCCATACCATTTCCTGCAGGCTTTTTCAGCACTGTCCCAGGATGCATTTCTAATGGAGCTCAAAATGTAGCAGTGCTTGTCTCTGAGCGTCCAACTGGAAGGGCACTTCCTGGATTTAGTTCTCTAAGAAGGGGGAAAATAGACCCAAAACAGTATGATTATACATCGCTGATGAACTTCATGCCTGAGCTCTCTCCCACAAAAAAAAAATACCCTTGCTCTTTTGAGGAGCATAAATGGGCACATATGGCTTCTCAGATTATGCTTCCCATTTCATGCCTCTTAAGATAGGTATGGAAGCAGTTTACAGACGTGTGAAAAGTACAAGTTGGCTGGCATGTCTAAGTGAGAAATAAAGATGCAACATTTAGATGTGCACGTGCATAAGGAGAGACAGCACATTGAAATGTTTTATTTTCATTCATTTATAAACATATTTATAAACCACTTTTCATAAAAGAAAAATAGCAGAGTGGTTTACAAGAATCATACAAAGAACAATAACAATAAAAAAACATATGGGTGGGAAGCTGAGTAGATAGATATGACAGGATAGGCAAACATCTACTGAGTTGTTGGCTGGGTGCATCACTGCAAGTAACCTGTCCCTATCATCAGGTTACATTAACTGGAGCTGGTCCCACAACATTGGCTTAACATTGCATTGGATACCTCAACTAGCACTACTGCAGTAGGAGTGTCTAAGTCACCTCGTCCTCAAAGCATTTAGCCATTCGGTTACCATGTACTCCAGAGGTCAGGAATAACCAATCTCTGGACTGTAGGGAACAACTTTGCTGGGCAGTTCCTCAAGGATGCAGCTGAGGCAGTGTAGTAGACTCTCTTTATTTCCCTCACAGCTGTGTGTCAGGCCTGACTATGAGCCTGAACACATGCTCAATCAGCTCCAGAGTGAGATCTACCCCATTCTTTACCCAGTTAGTTTCATTGACCTCAGCTCTATAGGGTACAGACTTGATCAGTTCAGCAACATCTCCCCATCACAATCTCTTCAGCTACTTTTCCTGTAAGCCCCTGATTTTTTTCCCTAAAGGGAGAAGAGCAAACAAGGGGGTGATTTTGCTGGGGGGGGGAACGTTAACAGGGAAAGGATCAAGCACCTCCTGCCCTACCATTGCTGTGATCACATTTTCGGGCTATATTTAAATTAAAAACAGTATGGCTGAGTCGCAGGTCTCCCATGTATTGTCTAGTTTGGTCCATAGTTGCAGCATCCTTTGTGGATTTATTTGAAAGCAGACCCATTAAACTCAGTTGTACTTGCTTCCAAGTGAACATGTGTAGGATTGGGCGGCACAGTTGAAATTCTCATTTGGGCTTAAAGATTGCCTAAATCTTATTGAATAAGGAGCCTAACACTGAGCAGAAATGCAGATGTAGTGATGTGATATTTCTTAGCTTTTGGGTTGCAATTGTTCATAAGCATTTGGCGATAAAGATATGGGAACTTTTGGCTTTAATTTGATTCAGTGCTGCTCTATTCCTCGTGAGATTTTGATTTAATAGAGCCATTTATAAGTAGGGATGAGTGAACTGGAGGGTTAAGATTCTTTTAAACCTTAAACAAGCTTTTAAAGTTGTGAAATGGTGTGGATAAAAGCTGCACTCAGTTCTGACAGCTTGTTAAATTTTTATAGTCAGGATACCAGGACTAGAAATCCTAATTAATATCCCATCTCTGTTAAAATAATCAAGCTATATTTTGATCTGATTGGTAGGGAGCTGAGTATGCAATTGTCCCATAATAGCATTTGAGAGGACAAGTTTTCATTTAGGGAATTGAGGGTGGAAAAGAGGTCTTCTCAGAAGCTGCCTCCCCAGCAAAAGAAGAAAAATATTGCTCAAGGACCTATAGCAGGGGTAGCCATTGTGGTGCCCCTCAGATGTTGATGGGCTACAATTTTCATGAACCCCAGCCAGAATGGATTATGATTAGAGATGATGGGATCTGGAGTCTAATAGGACTTGTTGGCTATCCTGACCCCGAGACACCAGACCTGGATTTGCAGATATCACAGATGTCCACAGAAATGTCAAGTCCTATTGTGTACCACTCATCCCTAACGCGACCTACAAAAGACTCATACAAATGTGCTCTTAGTTGGTCTTTGAAGCAGAACAATGAAGTTGCTAACAAGTCCCAAGCAACTCTAGCAAAATCTAGTAGTTAAGTAGGCTACAATTGAAAGTCAGCATGATGCAGTCAGGTTCAAATGTGGGGACCTGCAAGGCTAAATTTCTGGCCAGCCATAAAGCTCAAAAGTAGCCTTCGGCATGTCACAGGATCTTAAATCTACTTTTGCAATGACCTATTTTAATTCAAGCCTATACACTATCCAAGGGACGTGGGTGGCGTTGTGGGTTAAACCACAGAGCCTAGGACTTGCCGATCAGAAGGTGGGCAGTTCGGATTCCTGTGACGGGGTGAGCGCCCATTGCTTGGTCCCTGCTCCTGCCAAACCAGCAGTTCGAAAGCACGTCAAAGTGCAAGTAGATAAATAGGTACCGCTCCGGTGGGAAGGTAAACGGCGTTTCCGTGCGCTGCTCTGGTTCGCCAGAAGCGGCTTAGTCATGCTGGCCACATGACCCAGAAGCTATACGCCGGCTCTCTCGGCCAATAAAGCGAGATGAGCGCCGCAACCCCAGAGTCGGTCACGACTGGACCTAATGGTCAGGAGTCCCTTTACCTTATACGCTATCCAACTAAATGGCAATAAGGAATCATTTGAGTTTGCAATAATACAAACATCTGAAGCAGAAGAGAAGTTCCTTATTCCTGTTGCATACTCACACAAGTATTTCTCTGAGTGTTATTAAAGTTCAGGGCAGGAGGAACAGGACATGAAATCAGTTCTTGAAGCATTAAATCGATACCGCACTGTAGTTAAAAGAAAACCTTGATTGCGGATTAAAAAGTGGGTTCTGATTAATTGATAATCCATCCTTTGTCTCTAGCAGAGGCAATAAAATTAGTTGGGAGACTCCAAGGCACTACCATCAGATTGCCCTGAAAACATTCTGCTGTGGATTTATAGCCTTTATATAATTTCAAATATAGCAAGGAATATAATGATTTATAATATGCACTGCACTCTAGAGAATATATCTCTCTCCTTCCCTTGTCACCCAGGATTCCATCCCTGCCTGCTGCCGTACAACCTGGGAAGCTAATTCTACCTGCTTTGTACTCGACTGTAATGGGACAGGTTCATTCTTCATGCCCAAATCTCTCTGAGGAAGGTCACTTTGGTGTTGTAGGTGAAAAGGTAAAACAGGCACAGGCTCTCTAGCAGCTGCCCTGATGGCAGATGGCAAGATGAATTGTCCACCAGCTCCTGTTGGTGTAATTCCTTGGTACTGAAAATGATCAAGAAAAAATAAAGAGCAAGTACATCTCCCTCCCGATTCCCCCTGCTGCCCCCAAGGACAACTCTATGTATATGACAGCTGGGAACTCTGGATTCCACTTCACCAACACTAAGAACTGCTGCTGAACAATTATTGTAAAAGTTTCGGCATGGCCTGGAATTCTGGACCTGGGTTCAGTTTTTGACCCAACAAGTTAATATGTTTTGGCCAAGTAGCTTCATTTTTCTGTGGCATTGTGCTGCTTATTTATGCAGGAATATTTCATAACACTGCACTTCAGTATATACAGTATGCCATGGGAAATGTAAGTTTAGCACATGCCCCAAAGGCCTGTTGGAGATTATGCATAATAGCCAGAGAATGTAAAAAAATTCAGTCCATATGGGCACATTCTCCATATATACTGATGAAGAAATGTGCACATGGATAAACTGCATGTACATTCTCCATGAGGTGAATGGTGAATGTGCACAATGGCCAATTATGGTGCATATTGACCACTCAATTTACATCCCCCCCTTACACATGGTTGAGGGTTGCGCTTAATCCTTGTTCAGTTCAATATAGGACCGCCAGAGCTTGTAAGTGTCAAGTGCAAAACTGTTACCTAATCAGTAGGTTTGGAGGGAACGTAATGACTGTGACACAAGGGCCTTGGAGACGGGTATTGCTTCAACATTTCAGCCTGTTGCTAGCTTTGAGAAGACCTTGCAGGTGAAAAACATACAAACATTGTGCTTTAGGCTGAGCTAGAGGAAGGAGCTCAAACGTTTTCAGCACCTCTGAAAAGTGCTGTCCCATTTTGGCAATCCTCCAGGCCATAGGATATATTCATAACAAGGCAGCTGCAGCCCTGCTCTGGTCATGACATTATCACAAAGTCTGTTCATAGGGAGGAAAGCATTCTGGTAAAATTGAATTAGCTTCATAAACTGGTCACATAGCTGCTTTGGATGGATAATTTGATTCATGGTGTCATCAAGCTAACTACATAATGTCTGGGCTCTGATTGGCTAGGATTGTGTCACATGGAAGAAGGTGTCAGTGACGTAATAGAGCAGGGAAACAAGCAGTGAAAAGCAGCAGAAAAAGGGGAACAAAATGGTGCTTTATGGTACCTCCTCTCCCTGCTGCCTCATTTTCCCTGTGCAAAGAGATAAATGGATGATTTGCGAACCTGCAGCCCTGCCTATCCTGATCTTTGGTTTAGTGACATCTCTGGACTACAAATATTTTCTTGGGTTGGCATGGCTCTTAATGACATTTTTTAGAACATTAAGAGCATTAGTAAATTTTTAGTCATAAAATGTAATTACTAATCATATATACTGGAGAGAATGGCTCCACTTTGGCACGTACGTGCAGTGGACAACACTGAGTACCTCCTTTTCATTCCGCTCTTTCATTAGCAGATCCTTCCATGTTCCCCCATTACAACTTTTCTAAGTAGTTAATTCGTCCAGAAAGGCAATGATATTCATAATTTTATGGCGGCCTATTTTGCAACATCAGCAGGAAAACGGAGTGTTATTAATAGGATATCTTTTCATTATTTGCCCTCGTATAGTAGAGAAGGCTATGTAATAACATTTGTTCCTACTGAAGGATCATTATCCTGGCCGTTTTGCTTCTGAAAAAGAAAAATGTAGAGGAAATGTATTTGGCTCCATTGTTCGCTGGTGTAAATTAAAAGAGGCCCACTTAAATCAATGGGGCTATATCACTTTGGATCTAGCAAGAGCCTAAAATCAGGTTTCCAGATTTGTACATTTACTAAAGTAGACTGTGGCTGAAATCCTATTCTCAGTTACCTAGAAGTAAGTCCCACTGAACTGAATGGAGCTTCCATTTGAGTCAGCAGGTATAGGACTGGACTGTAAATAACTCCTGCCCTTCAGCTATTAAAATTCAAGAATACAGACACCTATAACTATCCTACAGCTTACTTGCTTCCAGCTTACATAAGTCACTGCTACACTTGTATATATTTAGATATTAGCTGTACATACCATTGGAGGATTGTGTTGAGCTGCTTGATGCTTAGAATCAGCAAGAACTTGGAAATCCATCTTTACATGATCAGGCAGGTGTCCTGTCTGTGGAATATCTCCTCTGGCCAAAGAACCATCATGATTATGGGGAAGATTCTTATTGTTCAGATGTTCTTCACGAAGGACATCTGCTCTTTCGCTTGCTTTATGGGAACGGCCAGCAGACAGCAGACTTCCTGAAATCCTACTAGTCGTTTCCAACATTTTTTGAGTGCCTCCATCTTGGAATGTTGTGGAAGAATCGCAGTCGCCTAATAATTAATTATGAACAAGGAGGAAAGCAAAATCAATGACTGAAGGGTTCTGGGTTTTGGGTTACAGGAGAGCTGAACTGTGAGGAAAATGAAAGGCCCTGAAGCCTCTGCAAGTGATTTCTTTTCTTTGGATAATAAATTTTAAGAGTGGAAAACTTAGGAGCTGAGACCCCACAACAGCACCCCTTGAGAGGCTGCTACATGGTGGTCTTTGAATCTTTGCAATTCAAGGTCAAAATCTAAAATAAACCACAAATGAGATTAATTTTGCAATCTCAGCTTAATCTTCAGAGAACTCATTTCTGAAAGGGCCCAAAGCCAGATGCTGCAGACAAAAGCCCAAAACAACAGTGCTGCTTTTTGTGCCAGGACAGTGTCTTGCTTTCAAATTCACCACTGCAACATCAGCTCGGGTTACAATTTTCACTTTAGGAACCTTCAAGGGCAGACCAAGAAGGTTGTTGAAGATTAGGATTGAAGGGGTCATGCAAAAAATCTTCACTGTCAAGAGTTTCTTTTCTTTTCTTTTCTCTTTTTTAAATCAGGCAACGTGAAAGAAATGCATAAATATAAAATCTGGAAGACAACTGAAGAAAGTGGTTCCAGTGTGCACGCAAGAAAGGAATAGGGAAGGGAATCTGTTGGCCACACGGTGTCACTCTTGACCCAAAATTGGGTCCGTCCATGGCTTTGTTTCTGGCAGCTGGAAATTTGGTTTAGCAGCAGAATTACCAGGCGCTCTGGGTCTCCTAGAGTAAAACAGTGGGTAGTTCATCTCAGCATGAGAATTTATATATCCAAACATGAAATATGCTGCCCGCTTCTTGTTAGCCTGCGTGGCAAACTCTTAAGGCATTATAATTCAGCTAAAGATAATGGTGACCAGCAGCTGAAAGTATAAAAAGGAAGACAGACATTTTAAAGAAAGGTAGTGCTGTCCCAGAACATGTTTTGACCTCAGGCATCTTGAGAGTCGGAGGCCTGGTGGTGTGTTGCTCTTTCTTCTTGATTCAATTATAAGTGATCTGTATTAACAGAAACACCTGGATCAGCAGCCTTCAAGAAATTTCAGCTGAGAACAAACATATGGGGCCAGAAGGAGGAGGAGAGAGAAGAGGAAGGGAAGTGGCTTTAAGGAGGGAACTCAGGTGGTTTGAAGCCAAAGGAGAATAATTGTTACCCGGGCTGTAATTGAAGGTGCAGAGTGCCTCTAGCAGGAAGACTTTTTTATTTATTTTTTTAAGAAATTGAAAAATGTCAAGGATTGCTTAAGTAAAAGTTGATTCAGCAGAAGAGCAGCTGCAGGAAGAAGGGGAAACTCTAAATGAAGTTTAAGGTTTCAAAATTCTATCACAGCTGTATAAAAGAAGTGAGTTGAACAGGAACGTGCAAACTTTGGATGAAAAGCTTTTTTAAAAAATTCAGTTACAAACATTCTTTTTTTTTCTCCCCTGTTTGTTTATTTTATCTGCTTCTTTGGTTTATATGCCACTTCTGAGGCAATATGCCTACCAAGCAAAACAGGTTAAAAAAAACATACTACACAAATTAAAATTCACAACAGTGAAACGGTTTCAAACCAAACAAGTACAAAATGCAAGATACAAGTAGGAACATTCAGTCCAAAGCCCGAGTGAAGAAGAAAAACTGGCAGTGAAAACTTATGCAAAAGCTAGTACAGCTGTTTGTTGCAGCACCCCTGGCTACAAGTTCAGCAGGCGAATGGTGCCTCTGGGGCTGGCCAGGGGGTGCTTCCCAGGCCCCTGTGGGGCAGTGTGAGGAGGCACTTCTTTGGGGGGTAGAGGGGGCAGCTCAGAGACCAGGGGCCGCAGCAATGGCTGCCCAGAGGACTCCCAAGGAAAGGGGAGAGGAGAGGGGACTGAGGGAACATTCCACAAGGGAGAGTGTTCAAAAAGGGCTGAGGGCATGCCAGCTCTGCAGAGAAGGGGTGACATAACTGGGCTCCTGAGCCCCACAGGGGTGCCACAGAAATAATGGAGTTGGTCAAGGGAGCTGTGGACCCAAGCAGGTTGAAAGTCTCTGCCTAAGAAGGAAATGTGGCCCTCGGGGTGAATATTTCCCACCTCAATTTATAATAATCTCACTGGCTATCCTGAAAGATGCTGATCAGAGGACTGAAATGAGAAGAAACCCTCAGCACACTAAAGTGGCGCTTGGAAATTGGATGGACCAGAAAGGCAAGGACTAGGTTGGTTCTTCCTGAAGATGTATTCAACAACTTGTCTTACCAGCCTTTGGATCGAGAATTTCAGCAGTCAGTTCCCTCTTGCGTCCCAGTATTGCATTTTTAGGCTTGTTCAGTGTTATTTTAAACACTTCGTTGTTCTCTTCAAGGCCATCATCCTGAATCAGGATATTCCAGATCTTGAAGGAAACACCTATCAAAAGCATAAGATCTAAATCTACAAGTCCTATGTTACATTTGAAAGTAGCTTTTGTATTGTTTTACCATAGGCACATAAGAACTGTCCGATTCTGCAGCAACACTTCCGAGCCAACTATAGGTTGTGGCCGTAGACACTTGCTCTGTTCATGAACTGTTTCCACCACCAAAAATTGCAGGGTTACCACTGTAAAGCCTCAACAGAAGAATGCATCAAGTCTAGGAAGTGTCTACCAAAGAGCTATCTCTTTGGTGTCTTCTTTTGCAGGTTTTCAAACAAGGAGTAGCATATGCTGGCTCATTAACAGTGCAAGGCCTAGTTCTTCCTCCTTTCACATCCACCAGGCACCTGCTTCCTGCCACATCAACCCCAGCTTTACACAATTAGAAGCCAAAAGTCACAGCTTACTTTCTCATGAAGCAATTATGGGCTATTATCTCAAGGAATATTAAGGGTTTCAGCAACCTTCAAAATCTACAGTGCTAGCAGTGATTTGTTTATTTTTCTTACATTTACCAAGGTTAAGCAGACATTTTCCCAATCAGATCATTTTCATATAATCCTGTATTTTGGGTGAAAGTGTTGAGCATGGACTTATGAATGAAAAAGCAAGAAAACTTCTGAATATCAAGGGTGCCCAGATTTTTAAATTCCACCCCCGCCTGCCCTTCCTTGTTCCTTTATCCTGGTCCCACAAACACATTTCTACACCTGGAGCTCCAGGATTTTCACAGCAGGAGCCGACCACGTTATGGGAAACAGCATGCAAACCCAGCAGATGATTTTGAGATATATCCTTAAAGCCATGTTCTAATATGCTAGTGCCACAAAGGAGCCTTATAGCCTAATTTTCAAAGCACAATGCTGGCACCAGTCCCACTGAATAGAATCAGGCAAGTACAGCGGGAGCAATTTTAGGATTTCAGGATCCAGATGAAGTTTTATTCCTACCCTGGGCTCCCGTTCAACAAAGTACTTAACCACATGCTTAAGACCTATCAGGATTTTGCAGCACCAAGCACTGCAGAATATATATTCCTTTCCTTACAGTAAATAGAGAAGAGTAACCTGAATCCTCTAACAATGATGAAATTACATTTGAAAGCAAACTCATTAAGAAAGGTTTTCGGCATTGTTATGGGCAGAGACAAACATCTGAAAGAAAGAGAACTCTAAGGAGGAAGTCTCTCTCCTGCACACTCATATCTGGCAAGAAAAAGGGGTGTATTGCTAAACCAGGGGTAGCCCTTCAAATGTTGCTAGACTACAAATCCCACCAGGGTGGTCAATGGTCAAGAATGATGGGGTCTGTAGTTCAATAAATTATGGAAGGCATGCTGTTAGCTATTCCTGTGCTATGTTCTCACTTTCAGAGTACAACAGTAGTGACCAGTGTGGAGGTGCAGATCTGCAAAACCAGCTTCCCTATACCAGTGACACTGGCTTATGTGGGTGTGAGGCTGAATGCATACACAGACAGGAGCACCGGATTGGCTCCCTTTGTGCATTCACACAGCCCTGCCTCGGCTGCTCCCCTGCTCTCCTCATCAGCATACAGGTAAGCTGCAGCAATACTCGTGTCAGAGAGGCATCTCCACAGTCTTATAAATAAGTGGAACCAGGGGGTGCCAACTTGAATAAAATATGCGGGGCAAGTAAGGTCCCCCACATAATCATTCACACGCACACCATTTGAATGGCAACGTCCATCAACTTTGGGGGGGTCTAGCCCCCTCAAATATTTTATTGGAGGGCCAAAGGGACCTCAGCCCCTAGGAGTTTGCTCCTAGGACTGGAATAGATAAATATATTTCACTGCAGCCATCTTATGTCCATCTCATGGCTCTGACCCACAGAGATTAATAAGGCACATGGAAATATCCAGGCTTCTCCCCATAGCTCCCCCATAGCACTTCCACGTGCCAGCCCCCCTTAAAAAAATTCTGAGGTAATAAAAGGAAAGACAAACCTGGATGTTCACCCAAATTCTTGTGCTTGATTATTTGTGGATCGTGGCCAAAGAATTTTAGATTGAGGTGTTAATGACACTAGAGGAAAAATCTTCCTCATTCAAATGCCAGTTTAATTAATAGTGCTAAAGCCTGCTCTAGGCCAAAAGTATCACTGATGAAATAGACAGAAACACACACCTGTCTTCTGAGCAGCCTGTGCCAGCAAGGTGAAAAGTTAAAAATCAGCTAATGGTGGAGGCAGTGAGGCCCACCTAACAATCTATAAAATGGTGGTGTCAAGAAATTACACAGTTGTCAAGTGCTAACTTGGTAACAGTAACACTAGTAAGTGTCTAATTACACCCTTTCCTGTGAAGTAACATAGCAATTAGCCAACAGATTCCATGGAAAAAGCAATGTTTTTTCTGTAAATAAGCAATAAAGTTAAGCTAGTGTGGTAACTATTATACAAAGCCAATAAAATTGGATTCTGGCACATGGGATGATTTGCGTATCAGCTGTAGAACACTTAGAAACGTGGCTTCCAGCAGCACTATGAAAATGTCAATCTACAGACTCATTTTTCATCTTCATATATAGTTACCATGTTCTATATCATGTTGAAGATAATTTCCCAAAGTTTCATTATCTGGCAGCAGGTTTTCAAAAGGGCATTTTACACATGAGTAAAACAGCCAGAAGCGTGACATGAAAGGTGACTCAGAATTCCCCATTTTTCCTAAAGTTCAGACCTCTCTAAGAAAATAGAGAAGAGGTTAATAACTCTTTATTGTAGTGATAGTTTTGCTTTCTCATTTGGTGAAATGACAAGAAATTTTATGTTAGGAACAAAATCGGGTGAGCTTAGGACAAAAAAAAACTTACATTGGAACAGCATGCTACATTAGTCACAAAACTCCTCCCCTCAACAAAATGAAATGAAAAGTCTTTATGTTGTAACAATATTCTCTTCTTTGAGGTTCTTAGAATTAAGAAAATGTGGCGAGATATTAACTAAAATGTGTTTTACATGCAACATTTATTGCGATCACGATGCAGCTAATTTAGAATATGTTGTCATGTGCAACATTTAAGCTAGTTTTAAAAAGTATCAGAAGAGACTTCCTTTTTCAGTGCTGAGTTTGGGCACACCTGAGAGCTCCCTACAGAGAGCGTATTGGCTCACCCAGTTGTTTTCCTGAGTTTTCCTGAAGGATTGCCTGTTCTCCTGATAGAAGCTTGCAAATGTCTCATTGGTCACTACAGAATTACCCTAAATCTTTTGCCTGCTTTCATGCCTTTATTCACAATAAATCAAGTGGACCACAATTGAAAATGAAATTTCCAGTGCTAATTCAACTATTCAACTATCAATGCCTTGCAAGAGCCTTAGCAAGCCTCATCTCCTAATTCTGCATGATCTGGAGTTGATCATATCAGCTAAGGTTGCAGCCCTATACCCACTTACCTGGCAGTAAACCCCACTGAACTCAACAAGAATTAATTCTCGGTAGACATGCATTGGATTGCACTTTGAGCAAATCACAAAAGGCAGCAGAAATGACCCACATCAGAAGAACAAAAAGAATAACATTAGTGACTTTCTTCTAACCTGGGGTTTCAAACAAATGGAAGCTAGAAGGCTAAATGAATATAACATTCCATTGATCACAGAAGGTAACCAAGATGGTTCCACTCATGCCCACCAGACCATCTTTCATTTCACACATCTTTTGCTCAGATACACCAGTAGTTGTGAGACTTTGGGGAGGATGGGTTGCTGAAGAATATGAGCAAACTTTGATTTCAGCAGCCAATCCTTAATTGAACATGGTTGACAGCCAACTAGACATCATAATTTTTCTTGCTGTTACCTGGCAGGGTTCGTCTCCACTGGCACAATATTTCTCCACCTGTTTTGGAATGGTTCCCTAACACACTTCAGGATTTTATAACACAGCCACAATGCTTAGTAGGTTCCCAAGACCACCTGGCTTTTCCTCTCAGACCCTCTGAAGGGAATGCAGAAAAGAAGAGGTAATGGGAAAGATCTGTTGTACAACCTACCACTCACAATGTTGGATGCAATTCTCAATGTAAAAAGCCATAATAGACAAGTTTAAAATTATTGCCTTACCAGGATCAAACTGCACTAATCTCGCTGAACTGTGTTTGAAGTCCAAGCCAACTCTTGCTGATACTTCTTGGATCTTAAAAATAACAACACACAATTAAGCAGCCTTCATACTGAACAGATGAAATGTTCTTAATAGAACATTAAAAAAAAAAAGTTTTAGGGACTCTTTTCTTACCTTTATTCCAACAAATGAGGGCTCTGCACTCTCTCCTGTTCGTTGAAGCTTAATAGGAAGAGACCCAATGTTTTCACAGACTCGATAGCATGTTTCTGCCAGTTCTATACGGGACCATTTTATTTCAAGACTGATGGTGAAACAGTATTAAAAGGAAAACATTATATTGGAGCCACAATGATCTCTGTTGCTGTAATTAAAGGCACAGTAAAGAATAATGAATCCCATTTACTACTTGTAGAAATGTGTGTAGGAACTGACGTTAGCACTGAATGTTGGAAGAATAAAAAAGCTTTGCCGCCTCATAAAGCTATCTTCCCAGAGACATGGAATTACTGAAGCCAGCATGCATGTAGTCGTGCCCGTAACACGTACCTGCATTGTACTGTTTCCTTAAACATTTTGGGGGAGCACGGCCCTCAAAATGTATTACTTCAAAATTAGTCTAGACTCCAGAGCTTGAACTTATAGATTCAACATAAAATAGATTTGAATCTCCCTGTCACCCATAGAGTAAGCAATTAGAAAAACAAACATTCATACTCTTACTACTCCTTTACTGCATTAAACATGTGTATAAATGGATAGTCAAAAGTGTGTTATGGGATAACTTATCGGCTTAAAGTGATTTGAAGAATATACCCATGGCCCTAAATTGCTAGAACAGAGTGCATTCTCAAGGGAAAAGCCATGGACATTTTCTCTATAGCTATCATATTTCTTAAAAAGTATTCTAGTTTGTGCTGAGGATTGCTAAGGATTGTCAATAGTTCCCATCTTTCCTACAAGCAGCTCAATGTGGTGTACTCTGTTCTTTCCCCCACCCCACAAGCTATGAATAGATGGACACTTCTTTCCAAACTCAAGACCTTCCTGCAAAGATATGAAGCGTATACAACCTCAAAACAAAAAAACAAGTCCTTGTGAAAATTCAGCAGCGTTTCAGTTTGCATTTCTTTTCATATATACATCTTTGTATATAATGTCGTCTAGTATACATATTTTTGCAAAGCAAATTTCCCCTTATATAATGAATTTTGCATGCTATTTTAACTAATATATGCATTTTAACTTATATTGTGAAATTCAGAGAAGTGCAAACTTCAAAGACCATATTCCCTCATATGAATTTGCCCAGGCTCTGAGATCTTCCGGGGAGGCCCTTCTTTTGGTTCTGCAACCCTCACAGGTGTACTTTGTAGGTACATGGGAAAGGGTCTTATTGGTGGCTTCTCCCAGAATTTGGGACTCCCCGCCTAGACTGGCTCCCTCCTGGTTGTCCTCCTTTCAGCAGAAGACTTTCTTGTTCCAACAGGAACTGGCTGATTTTACAAAAAGGGCTGCTGCTGCGATGTTTTCCTTGCAACAATAGGTGTGTGATCTTTTATATGCATATATATAATTTTAATAATGTTTACTTTTTAATGGTTGCTTTTTAAACAATTGCTAATTTTTAAATGAGATTTATATCCTACTTCATCTTACACCTTCCCCCTGATTCCTTAGCCTTTGCTGTGGAGCATGATTCTCAGCAGCTCATTCCACCCTGTTAACATACAACATACCGTATTTTTCCATCTATAAGACGCCCCCATGTATAAGACGCCCCCTATTTTGGGGGACTCCAATTTAAGAAAATGAAGAGAGATGTATCCATGTATAAGACACCCCCAAATTTTTGACATTCCTTTTAAAGGGGGGGGGACCTAGTCTTATACACAGAAAAATACGGTATTCCTCTTATTAAAGTAATTAAAATAAGGCAAACACCATTACTTTTTGACTCTGAAGTACTGTTCAAAAACAAAAACCTACATGATGTCACCGCTTGGCAGCAGCTTGAAAGTCCCTGCCCCCCTGAGACTACAGACTAGTTCCAATGTCTCAGAAGAAAATCAGGTGCTGTTATGTTTCCAGTGTGATTCTGCCTAAATGGTGCATTTCATTCATTTCATTTCACTCCAATTCATGAATGGCTTCCTATGAAATATCACAGGATATCATAAAAACATCACTACCAACAAAAACATACTGAAGTGTGATCCAGATATGCCTTTGAAATATGTATTGCTTCCTCCCCGCCCCCTCAACAAACTTTTATTGACATTTTCTCAAAGTTGCTCTAATTTTGCGTGTTGTATGCTGCCTTGCTATATATTTTATGAAAAGTGTGACCTGTAAATATTTAAATAATAAAACAATTTTGCTTATAAGAAACCATGAAATCAATTTCAGATATAGACTGAGATTTAAAAAAAAAAAATCTCTGCTCAAAAGCCTGGGGGGAATAGGAAGGTCTTCAATAGCTGCTGAAAAGACAACAGAGATGACCACACTAAAGACAGAGTTCTTGACATGTTGGTATATGAAGAATGCCTTCTCCTGCAGAGCAGAGTGATCCATTGGGGGTATAAGAAGTGGGGTTATATTTTAAGGACCTAAAACATCTTTTTAGGTGCTTGAGCTATTTCCTTCCTCCTAGGGCCGTGGAGCTCTTTATTTATTTTCAGTATTTATGCATTCCTCTCTCTGAATTTCTTCCCATCATATATTCACCCACTGATATATGAACAAGTGCAGATTTAAGATGCCATGGTAATGGTTTACTTATTCTTTGAGACTTTAATAAATAACAACAGAGGCAAGCAACAAACAGCCTGAAAAGTTTGGCTTCCAGGCTTCATTTCATAATGCAAAGTGTGTTCTGTCCACATGATGTACAGCTTCATAGTCATTTCTGAGTTGCTTTAGAAGCAGTAAAACTGTACCTTGCAAGGATTTAAAATCATTGTTCTGCAGCAATGATTTTTTGAGCAACAGAGAAGTTAAAATGTATTGGGTTGCAAATGGGAGGAGAGTGGGATAAAGGGCAGGCCCAGGCAGTATTTTCTAAGGCTCCTGGTTGCATATTGTACTGCAGAATTGTGAGCTTTTGAAATGTCCCTGGTAAAAATTGTTTTGCCCTCACTGCAGGGAGAACCTCTGTGACACAGACTACATATCCTCTGCCGACCACTCCTTACCAACTGATTAGACAAAAAAAGGCCTGTTCTGAACTGTAGCACTTACTGTGCTACATCTGCACTGCAGCAAAAGAATACATCCAAAAGTTGCAATTAATTAAAATTAATTCATCTAGACATTCTGATAGAGACAGCTCACACATGATGCTCCCCCTAATAAGAGGTATTGTTGTCAAGAAGACTTGCATATGCTCCCACCTAGCACAGCCTCCAGCAGAGCATTGTAAGCAAATAGTATCATATGAGCAAGTGGAGGAAGCTCAAACTTGTTCCGCTTTCCCACTCTGCTATTCCTTGCTATAGCTAGGATTCTCAGACCCATTCCTCCAGTTCTGGGTAATTCAGACAGGTACCCCTCATTCCATTGTTGAGACCTGATATGCCAGGCTGTATTTCCTCTCCAACCACTTAATCCAGATTTAGCTTTTCCATGGAAAATCCAATATTTGGGTAGGAGGGAGGGACTCTGCCAATGCCCTGTTTCCAGTATTCAAATTATGCATTTACGATATTAAGCCTGGAAGTACCCAAAATGACGGTGGAATGGGAAACAGGCTGGGTGGTGTATCTTTCTTTCTTTCTTTCTTTCTTTCTTTCTTTCTTTCTTTCTTTCTTTCTTTCTTTCTTTCTTTCTTGCAGTTCTTTCCTTCACCAGTTCTACTACGTATAGGATTGGTGAACTTTGTTGTCACTTCATATCTGTAGTTTCTCACACTACTCCATGTCACACACATACCAGCCCAGATAAAATAAATATGAGCAGCACTTTACTACAGTCTGGCCTCTTGCTGGAATAAGGAACAAAAGGGCACAAAACACTTTATAACACTTTTCACGTCACTTCCCTAGATTTATATTGAAATATGATCTGAATCCTATGGGGGGGGGCACAAACCAAAGGCACTAAATCTTCTCAATGGAGCAGACCACAGAATCAACCAGTTCCTTTTAGTACAATGCTAATATTCAGAGTTGTATGTACCTTGAACCATTTTTCCATGCAGTGTTAAACTCCATGCAAGCTATGAAGTGTCCATCTTTTCATAGCTTGTGGGGCAGGGGAAAGAATAGAGTACACCACATGAGCTGCTTGTAGGAAAGATGGGATGTAAAAAGAGTAAGTAAGTAAGCACAGTGGTGCCTCGCAAGACGAAAAGAATCCGTTCTGTGATTCTCTTCGTCTAGCGGTTTTTACGTCTTGAGAAGCAAGCCCATTGACGGATTAGCGGATTAGCGCTATTAGCGGCTTTTAGTGGCTTTTAGTGGCTTTTAGCGGCTTATCAGCTTATCGGATCAGCTGATAAGCGGCTTAGCGGTTAGAAAAAGAGGGGAAGGGGAAAAAACCCGCAGAAACTCGCAAGACATTTTCGTCTTGCGAAGCAAGCCCATAGGAGATTCGTTTTGCGAAGCACCTCCAAAACGGAAAACTCTTTCGTCTAGCGAGTTTTCCGTCTTGCGAGGCATTCGTCTTGCGGGGCACCACTGTAAGTAAACATTTTCTTATTAAGCATATTCATACTTACATTTCTGGAACTATTGTGTTGCCTGCTTTGTCTGAAGCTTCAAATTCAAAGGTATCTGAAGTTACCTCAGTGGTAGGATTTAAGATGTACCGAATATTGTGCTGGTTTAAGTCACGTTGTGTAAAAGAATTTTGCAGAAGACGGCCTGGTGCAGAGTGAAAGAGAGAGCGTGTGCAACAGCATAAAGTAAATATATATTTTTCTATACAGGATGTTCAACAGTAACTTTAATTTTTTGCCTTAACATTACGATATTCAGTTATAGCTCCAAAACCTTTGAAACTCAAATTATTTTAAAGCTGTCTAACCTTATTGCAGATAATTATTTCCATCATGTTAAAAATGACAGCTGAGACAAGGCAACTTTTCAAACAAATGTTTTAAGACAGTGTTTCAAAAGCTTCAGAGGCTGGCAAATGTTAATTACTTTATTAGATAACCAGTGAGTTACATAATTGCCATGCTTGTTGGAAAGAAAATAGACTCTTATGTATTTAACTTAAATGTAAATGGCCCTCTAATTCGTATGTGAATTATGTTTTTATACAACAATAATAGGTTGAATTTCACAGGTGAGGTCCGTAAAATTGCCAATTCAAACCATTTTTCCTCACATAATAAAGCCTGAACACATGTAAAGAGTGCACACAAATCTTTACTAATCCAGTACAGAAGAGAAATAGAGTGAGATAATTTCTTTCTTTCTTTAAACTCTCGTTGTGCCTGAACCTGCCTTACCAGAACTGGCAGGAAACAGATGCCACTGAAGAGGGAGTTGGACAATCTGTGACCCTTCAGAAGGTGTTGGGATTACAGCTCTTATCATCACTAACTATGCTGGCTGGATTTGGAGTCCAACAATATGTGGAGGGCTACAAGTCCTTGACATGGTAACAATTTTGCTTATTTTAATATGTGCAACCTTTCCGCCTCTGCAAAGGCTGATTATGCACGTGATTAAAACACATGAAGGGCAAGCATGCAATCCATACATCATGTGGTCCTTTCCACATCTATGGCATTAATACTGGTGATTTGTGCTCATAATGAAAGAGTCACAGAATCCGTTCTCCATGTGCACAAATGGAAATAGAAGCACACAAAGCAAGTAGTCAAGAAATAGCCCTGGGTTGTGAAAGAATTGGCATAGTTTACTTTTTCGTTCTCCTACTAGAATTGATCTATATAACAGTGTGAGGAGCAAGTGGCTCTCTTGGGTAGCAGATAAGGCATTGGGTGGAATCCTTTTAGTCTAACATCAGGCGGGTGGATGTGATGTGGTACATCACCTCCCCCACAGAACTGTGTGATAATATGGCACCCTATTAGAGGGATCTAGTTGGAGGTCTCTATCCCAAAGCCAAGGTGTGTGGCAGATGGGCCAAAGGGCTTCCTTCAGCAGCTTGGGAGGGCCATCCATGTAGACCTGAGTCTCTCTGAGGACCCTTTGAACCTGGGCTTGACCCTGTCACGTGTCAGCCTTCCACCACAGGGCTGAGAGGTATATACACCCAGTGCCTAAGCCAGGCATAGGCAAACTTGGTCCTCCAGGTGTTTTGGGACTACAACTCCCATCATCCCTAGCTAACAGGACCAGTGGTCAGGGATGATGGAAGTTGTAGTCCCAAAACACCTGGAGGACCAAGTTTGCCTATGCCTGGCCTAAGCCAAAATCAACCTACATCTGGAAACAATAAAGTTGTGGCCTAATCCCAGAACTCTGTCCTGTACTGTTTGTTCACCTTCATAGGTCCAGCCCCTAAATCAGAGTTTAAAGAAATAAAAGACCTGTTCCAGAATTTTCAAGATGTCCAAAGAAAGGATGTCTCCGAACACTGAAGACGAGTTCCTCATCTCTGCTATTGGCATCTGTGACTTTCAAGTTGTGAACAGTGATTGGTATTGCAAACCTCCCATCTTTCAGGTTTTGTATAGTGGTTGGGCTTGCTTTTACAATGAGTTTTGGAACCATTTTATCTTGACATTCTACCTGTTAAGAGAACACATTTGGAATAAAATTAAGGTGAAAAGGAGAATTTGTATTGTTTGTTAATTCTAAAGCCGTGGCCAATGGCCTAGGGAGAATATCTGGAGAGCCAGAGGATTCCCGCCTCCTGATCTATACAATATATTCAACTTGAATATTACACATGAAACGTGAAATTGCATTTTGCTCCACTTAATAATTAAGTTAGTTGCATGAAAATACAGACACCTTGCCGTTGTCTGCTACAATACATTGTCTGCTACGTTTCCGAGCACAATTCAAAGTGTTGATGCTGACCTCTAAAGCCCTAAACAGTATATCTGAAAGAGCGTCTCCACCCCCATTGTTCTGCCCAGGCACTGAGGTCCAGCCCCAAGGGCCTTCTGGCAGTTCCCTCACTGAGAGAAGCCAAGTTACAGGGAACCAGGCAGAGGGCCTTCTCGGTAGTGGCACCCGCCCTGTGGAATGCCCTCCCACCAGATCTCAAAGAGAACAACAACTACCAGACTTTTAGAAGACATCTGAATGCAGCCCTGTTTAAGGGAAGCTTTTAACGTTTGATGCATTACTGTATTTTAATATTTCGTTGGAAGCTGCCCAGAGTGGCTGGGGAAACCCAGCTAGATGGGCAAGGTATAAACAAATAAATAAATAAATACAATTGGGAAAACACAAAAACCAGCATGACATCCCACACAGCAGTAGGTTCCCAATAGAAAGAATTGTATTCCCTCCATTTCCCACTTTTATTTTTAGTAGGTGTAAGGATTCTGAGATTTCAAATCAGCTATTATTTATGTACCAGGACACTGGGGAATGGCTTCAGAGGGCATCTGGATTCTGATGCATTGGCAAAATAAATCATCTAGTGATAAAATGCAAAAATTAAGTACAGATTGTATAGATTTGATGTGATTATTCTGAAAAGAAGGAACAGCATCTTAAAAATGGTGGACAGGTGCTAAAAGAGAAAAGGAGGGCTTAATAGGCTCTATGTTTGGGAATGGCTGGAAAGCTGGATAAATTACGGAAAGATTTCACAGGGCACAGTACTGTAACTCCTGGTGGTGATGTTTTGGGGGAAACCAGAAAAAGGGAAGTGGGTTACAGCCAGAGGCTGAATTAAGATGGATCGCTAGATTTGTTGACTGGGGAAAAGGATGCAAGGGCTGGGATAAGTTGCAAAAGGGACAAGGAAGAGAAAGCACAAGCTTTTTCAGCTTAAAAAAAAAAAACCATCCAAGTATGCCATCCCCCTACAGCTTGGGTCATGCTCCTTCAAGCATTCAGCTGACTGGCAGTTTCAACCCGAAATTAGACCAGAGAAGGGGAATGACGGCATTTCAGTTCACTGTGGTGATGTGTGGTCCCCAAAGAAGGAACAACCCTACTTTCCCTGTTGACATCATTGTAATTCAGCCAAGTGTTGAGTTTTATACCACTGAGATGCTCATCTATCCAAACTTTTTTCACCTGTTCTGATAATTCGCCATCCTCTGGGAGATACACCTTCATGCCACTGTCCAACCAATTAGTTGCTTGACTGACTGCATTCTGCAGTCCTTAAGTGATGGTTCCCTATCTGACATCTTATGACAACTGATTAGTAAACTAGGCCATGAGATTTAAGAAACATGCTATTTAGGAGCTACTTCCCATTAACTCCTTGTGTTCCGAAACCTGCAATTCTCCCTAAAACTGCACCATGAGTTATAACAATAAGAGATTAAGGTAGGTTTTGAATTTATAAGGTAACCTATAACTTTAAGGCTACACACTTACTTTGGAGTAAGTTCCATTGAACTCAGTGGCGTTTACTACAAAGTAATAAAAGAAAAAGCACAGGATGGGGGTGTACACATTGCAGCTGTTCACAGTAAAGGGGAACCCCCCCCCACTCCACGTTTTAACATATAAAAGCATATTTTAAAATGCAAGGGTCTCCCAAGACTGTTCAATAAACCATGACAAAACTGGGTTACTCAAAAATGCACCCTTAAAACAGGAACAGCAAGCCACAAAAAGCAAAGACCTAAATAGGCTGAACCTGATCATCCTGTGAGGTTTTGGAGGGTTTGACCATAGTTAAGAGCAGCAAGGGATCAGTTAAATGTCATTTAGAATTTCACTGCATTTGGCCAGGAACATGTTCTCACATGAGAGCTGGTCAAACCAATCTTTCCGAAACACTGATTTCTGAACTTTTGCCAGGTGTCTCTCTCTGGTGGCCACTGAGGCTGATTTACCAGACATGTTAAGCTTCTCAGTCTTGAATAAGCAGTTAAATGTGTACCCAATGTCAAGCAGCAGGTTTAAAGGCGCAGAGCTAAATTTCACAGGTAAACAGCAACACTTAGATGTTTACTCCATGGAAATCAGTGGGTCTTGGGACCAAATCATGCAACCAGTTTAGAGGCTTGTTTTGAATGTTCCTGTCCATATCTGACCACCCCATGGATCTGGATTCTGATGATTATAACAGTAATACTCCCAAAAGGTTATTTGTTGTTTGATTAACCAGACACAAAAGACAGCTCCTATACCTTTAACAGCTGCACAGGAGATGGAATTTTGGCACATACCTTATGAGGAAGAGGAAACCAAACCTGCTCCCCCTTCCCCCATTCTGTGCAATTATTATGAACCCTTTCTCCTTTGTACTTTGGCTCACACTGTTGAGCTTACATGGCCATTTCCATCCAAGGTCATGCCCTCCTAGCTATAGGCACCGTTAGAATAGAATGGCTCAGATTGAGACTTCCCATGAGATGAACTCGAATCACAGGACACTCCAGCTGGAGGAAGAAAAGGGAGGTGACGATAGCGGATTTCTCCTTCCCCTGCGCCCCTGAAAATTTGTTCTGGAGGGTTGGGGGCCCTACACAACAGTGTGGGAGGCAAGTAAAAAAATATTTGTGAAAATTGGCTCTCTCCCTCTTCCTCCAGTGGGAGCTTTTGTTGACTCTCAAACCTTCCATGAACAATGGCTGGTTTCTATCTCCACTGTTGGAGGCTGTATGCCTTTGAATGCCTCCCAAATGCTCAGGTCCTTTTTTGGACTTACTATTGGCATTTATTTTGTTGGCCACTGTGAGAACAGATGCTGAACAAGAAGGGTTGTTGGCCTGATCCTGAAGACTCTTATTATGTTTATGGATAGAAAATACATTCTGGACCCATGTCAACGGTTTGGGCACAATTCCCACCATAATGTTTGATATGATAAATTCATGAACTTTCCCCTCTCAGGTGGTAAAATACTGTCTTGCCTCATGTGAGTGCATTTACCATGTTTAGAAAAAAGAAGGAATATATTTAATTTCCATACACACCTGTATTGTAAATTCTGTGGAGGCATCTGTCAGTTGTCCATTAACCAAAAATCCATGGTTGACTTTGTCCGTAGCTCTAAATGAGAATTTATCAATGTGTCCACCTCCTCTACTGTGCTTGTAGTACACTTTTGCATTATCCACATCCACCTGTGTAAACTGGCCAGGGTAGATGACAGTTTCCCCCATGTATAAATGTCCGTATTGTGGATACTGTGTGATGATATAGGTGAGGTTTTTCACTGGACTGTCTATATCTGTAAGCTGAAGAATATCGGAAGTTAAAAAACCTATACTCCCCTCCACAATATGGAGTCCTTTGTTTGTGAGCAGTGTAGGCGGAATCTGGTCGTTGTGCTCAATATTCAATTCTAGGAGGCCTTTTTTCTCCATATGACCATTACTGATGGTAAAACTATTTCAGGAAAAAAAGAGAAGAGAGGAATATTATTTATTTATTAAAATATGGTTCCGTTGTTACACATGGCATTAGACAGAGTTGAATGGCAGTGCCCTGTTCTTGGTTTCAGGGCACCTTTGGGCATGATGCTCTCAGTTGACTCAGCTGTCTGTGTGCTCATTCATTTGCTTTGCTATCTGGGCCAACTTGTACCACTTCATAGAAGGGGAGGACAAAATGTTACTTGTCCTTTCCTTTTCTCCTCCCAATAGTTACTCCTTGGAGCAGGTAGGTGAACGGGCAGTAACAACAAAGGAGCAAGTTCAAGGGGTCTTGGGGACTGGTGGTAGGGAAGAGGAAGGTCAGGTGGCTCTGAGGATTCTTGGTGAATGGACCTTGGCAGGTGCCCAGTTATGCCAACTTCCAGTGTCAGTCCTGTGAATGGACTTTGAAAAGCTTGCAATCTAGAACTGAATGAAAAGAAGAGGAAGTAAAAGCAGCCCAGCCAAATTTCTCATGTTGTCGGCTCCTAAAGGGACAGTCAGCCCGTGAGATCTCTGCTGTTCTATATTTTGAAATTTGTGTTTAATATTTTAAAATTGTAAACTGCCTGTGGTCCCTTGACAGAAGGTCAACATATAAATCTGTTAGATAAATAAATAGATTGAGTCAGAAGCCAGGGGAGGGGAGGCAGCAAAGCTATGAATGAATGAAGTTGCATGTTTATTTCATTCAACTGAAACCAAAGGCCTAAGAGAAGCAGTGTCTCTCATCCATGGCCTGTAGGCTTGAGGTGGGTTAGGCCTAACCCAAAGTGGCTCGGAGCTCTTCAGTTCACTTGTCTCTCTTGGTGTTGGCAGCAGTGTCTAAAAGGCAGAGCAATGCTGCTATTATGGATGGAAGGAGGAAGGCAACAAAAGTAAAGAATGGTGTGTGCGCCATGGGACTGTTTCAAGCAACCTGCTGTATAGAGCTCCATTCTTGCAACAGATCAAATGTTTATGAACATTTCGCAACAGCACAGTAAATGTTCAGTGTCAATGGATTCACCACCAAAAAATCCCTTAGTGCCTATAAGTTTCAATACAGTGGTACCTCGGGTTAAGTACTTAATTCGTTCTGGAGGTCCGTACTTAACCTGAAACTGTTCTTAACCTGAAGCACCACTTTAGCTAATGGAGCCTCCTGCTGCTGTCGCGCCGCCAGAGCACGATTTCTGTTCTCATCCTGAAGCAAAGTTCTTAACCTGAAGCACTATTTCTGGGTTAGTGGAGTCTGTAACCTGAAGCGTATGTAACCTGAAGCGTATGTAACCCGAGGTACCACTGTACTGCTCTTTATATACCGTAACTACAGGAAAGCTACAGAATTTGCATAGTTAATAGTTTCTATTAAATAGTTTCTATTTTTGCATCCTGCAAACAGCTTTGGAAACTGATCAATAAGTTTGTGAAGCACAATGTAGGAAGCAACATTATCCCAAGGGTCAGGTTCACTATGCTGTCTAACTCAGTGCAGTCTTTTCTGACTGGCACAGGCTCTACAAGGTTTCAGAGAGGATCCTCTCCCTGGAGATGACCAGGATCCAACCTCAGCTCTTCTGCATGCAGATCATGTGCTCTGGTCCCAAGTCACACCCCTTTCCACTGAACTGTAGTTCAGAATGTTCCCAGTTCAAGTCTTCCTTCAACCATAAACCCATTAGGCAGCCATAGCTGGGAACCACAATCTCTCAGCCACAACTCACCATCAGCAAGAAGGGAATTGTGATCTACCTAACAGGGTTGTTGCAATTATTGTTCTGGCAATAAGCAAGGAATGATTTGAATCTTCTAAGGCTGTAATCCTATACCCGTCTATTTGGGAGTAAATCCCATTGACCTCAATAGAGCTTTCCCCCTGAGTAGACAGGATATTACTGTCAAACTCTAAATGCTACTTGTTATCCATTATTTATATACAGCACCCAAACAGAACTGTGCCCCACAGGACGACGATTTAATATAGGTTCTTGGCATTTTGTCAGTAGATATTCTCATTTTGTTCTGCTGCCCTCAGTATACATTTCACTTGCCTAGTATTCAGAAACACCATTTAAGTTTTCTCACTATGTTCTTTTCAACAAATAACCAAGAATTTATTCAGACACAAAGCTTGGGAGATGTTATATCTTCAGGCACACTGGTTAATTTCCTTATAGTTGCTTTCAGGTTTCTCTGTGTGTCACTATACTTCTCACACATTAGCGCTAATTAAGAGAAATGTTGTCTGCTATCAGTGCTACTTTAGTACACACACACACCATCATTTCCAGGGGCTACTGTAAGAAAATTAAGTGAGCTGATAGCGTAGTATAGTACAGTATTCTACAATTACAGCTTCTGACTGCTGTGTGGTGCAAATAAATATTCACCTGAGCTAGCGAAGAACCTGGAGTTTCCTCCGGTTCTATTATTGTTAGCAAAAAAAAAGGCTAACAAACAGCACAATCCTAACCATGCCTACTCAGAAGGTATACCTATCAAATTCAATGGGGCTTTCTCCCAAGTAAGTAGGGGTTGGGACTGCAGCCTAAGAGATTTGAATGGACACCTGATCTGTTATCTACACATTCATTTTCTTCTATGTAATAGCTTTCATTGCAATCATAATCATAACACAACAGTGAAAAAGAGCCTGATCGGGCCTCCTTTGCTTGCCACAACGCCTTTCCGGCCACTACTGAGCAGCACTACAGGAGTGTGTCTGCACTGCCTGCTCCTCCTCCTGCTCCCCCTCCCTCTTCCTCCATGCAGAGAATGTGCTAACTTACATAGGTAAAGGTAAAGGTACCCCTGCACGTACGGGCCAGTCGTGACCGACTGGGGTTGCGTGCTCATCTCGCTTAAGAGGCCGGGAGCCAGCACTGTCCGGAGACACTTCCGGGTCATGTGGCCAGCGTGACGAAGCTGCTCTGGCAAGCCAGCACCAGCGCAGCGCACAGAAATGTCGTTTACCTTCCCGCTATAAAGCGGTACCTATTTATCTACTTGCACTTAGGGGTGCTTTCGAACTGCTAGGTGGGCAGGAGCTGGGACCGAACGACGGGAGCTCACCCCGCCGCGGGGATTCGAACCGCTGACCATACGATCAGCAAGTCCTAGGCACTGAGGTTTTACCCACAGCGCCACCCGCGTCCCGCTAACTTACATAAGAGGCTGTGTAAAGGTCAAGTTACTAGAAAATTTAGTATGAACACGAGGAATTAAATGACAGGAATCAAATGCTAAAGCATAGCAGAACGTGGCATCAGCTTATAGAGAATACTCTAACCATTCATATTTCTAGAACCCTTCTGCTTGAAAATTAATGCCTTCGCTGTTCTTCAGGTGTGAATGAAGTTGAATTTTTTGAGAGACTCCCAGGAATATGAGGCTTGAAAGCTTGACTGCCTGTAGCTACAGTTCTCTTTCACCTGAAGAAGAAAACAAATCCCTAGTAATCTAGGGTACATATTTTTCAGTTCACTTTAAGTTATCTCTTTCTTTCACCCTTTAGCCAAATAGGCTCCCAATCCTGCTCTACTCTTCATAATAACTGGGTCCTATTCTTATATTGTTCCTCTTCTTCAAACAAGCTATCATTTTTAAAATGCAGGCTGTCACTGTCTGTCATGCCACCAATTAAAAAGACAAACCCCCACCCCCCCGGGGGGGGGTAATTCCAGGGTGTGTGTGAAGCATGGCAGTGCACCCATTCGCCCCACCCAGGATGCAGGGCTGACTATAACCATGGCCTGCTTCGAGATATGAGGGGCTCACTATTTTAAAAAAGACAAGAAGGCTCAGACTTCTGGCTACTGTACCTTCTCACAATAAGACAGCTTAGCAACTTCAATAAATTAGCGGTATATTTAAACAAACAAATAAAAATAGAACTTTTTCTAAACCAAAAGTTGTTGCACACAAATGTCCATCTTTGTAAAATCAAGGAACATCCTTGAGTGGAGTTGGCACATTGCCATGATGCTTTGATGCACTTTTATGTGCATTGGTTCTCAGGCTACTCATTTGAGAGCTGCACCCCACCCTTAGTCTATAACTGTAGAAATCCAAATTATGCTTTCAAAATAAATCTCTCATCCCAGTACCCCCATATTATATCCAACTAATTCTACTTAGTCCTTCTTTGCTCCCATACATCATTATGGTACACCGTATACATCATGCACATATCCCACATCCCAGAATCTTTCGGTCATTTGTTGACTGTCTGTCTGTTGTCTGTCTGTCTGTCGAGTCCCTATCCCACTCCTGCTAATAGGCTGAGCTCTTATACAGTCACAAAATGTTTGTGACTATTATACTGAATGAAACAGAAGGTAATGGAATCATAGTGGTCAAGCGTCCCTTATTTGAAGGGACAGTCCCTTATTCCAGCGCTGCTGTCCCTTATTGATGGATGTCCCTTAAATGTCCCTTAAATGATGTCCCTTAAATTTCAAAGGAGCAGTTCCTCTCCCTCCCTCCCTGCTGGCCAGGGAGGAGGGAGGCTCCAACTGTGTTGCTTGGCTGTGTTGCTCACCCAATAAGAAGTCTAAGAACGACTGGGGGGTGGAGCTTGCATGCCTTGAGCTGATCAAATCAGCTGCGTTGCCTGGGGACTCGCCTTTGCTCAGCGCTTCCCAGCGGAGAGGTGACGGTGGTTTTCCTTGAGGCTTCATTTGGCTGCTGGCTGGGCTGTCTGCCTTTGGCTCAGAGGGGCTCAGAAGTTGAACATACCTGTGCTGAGTGCTCGGATCAAAATCGGATGGATACGTCATTGACGGCCCACTCACCCTTGCCGGCAAAAAGGTCTGTCTGGAGTGGGGGCACATGGGGGGGGGGAGGAAAGGAGATCTCATGTGGGGGGGGGGCTTTTGAATTTGTTTTGGAGGCTCCTTTGATTGACTTATGGGGGGAAAGAAAGGAGCTGGTTGACTAAAATGGTGGGTAACTGGCGATCTCGTGGCGAGGGGGGGAGGCTGTGTGTGTGTGGCTAGTTAATGCAAGCTGAGAGGGTTTTTGAATGCTGGACGCCATTTTGTTGCATGTGCTGCTGCAAACTTTGCAGTGCAAAGCCAGGCCAGGGAGCCATCTTAAGTTGAGGCTGCATAGGCCTTGTGGTGCATGTGATTCAGATTCTATTCAGTTGAACCACTGGTTACAAAGTTGGTTGGACAGTGTTCTCGAAGCTACCAGCATGAGTTTGACCAGACTGCAGGAGGACAGGAAGACTGGAGTGCCTGGAACAGGTGAGGCTGCAGGTCCCTTATTTTGGCTGCTGATCCCTTATTTTCAAGGCTGCTGGTCCCTTATTTTCAAATCTGTAAGTTGACAGCTATGAATGGAATACTGATATAGATAAAAGCCAATGCCCAAACAGGGGTGGAGGAAGGGGGTGTGCGGTAGAGGTGGGTCACCCCGGGTGTCACCACTGAGGGGGGTGACAAAATGCCGGGCGGTACTCACTGCAGTGCGCCCGAGCCACACGTCTCTCCTGGGAGTGATGTGGCGGCTTAGACACCCACAGGCTCCGTGCTGCCCCAAACAGTCCGTCTACCTCCTCCTCAGTTGTAGGGTGGCTGAGTGGGAGGAGGCAGGCAGACACCTCGGAGGCCCCGCGGAGCGTCCTGCCCTGGCTCACCCCTGTGCCCAAAGATGCACCCATCTAGATACCCAGTTTCTCTTCTGCTCTTCAGTCCAAGCAACAAATTCTGACAATTCCACCGTATATGAATACCTTAAACAAACAAACATGCAGAGGAGTCCAAGGTTCAGTGCTGCAAACCCAATATGCCCTGGTCTATGCTCTTGGGTGTGTGGAGTGATACCTTCCTTTCAACAGAGGAGCCAATCCATTTATCACAGGGACAGACATGTAAGCAAGATCTGCTACCTATGCTGAAATGAATAGGGCAACTTCAAGTGAGCCCTGGAGCTCATACAGCATCAGTAAGAATTCACTGTACTGCGGCAATAAGAGTTTCTTTATTATGGGGTGTGCATGTGCGTGCACACGAAACCAGAGATATCTAACTGCAGCACTAAATATTCTCTGGAAATTTTTAAGCAGCTTTGTATTGAAAGGGAGCGTTTTCTGTTGCTTTTTTTTTTAAAAAAAAGAAATAGGCAGTGCTCCAGTCTCCAACTGCTACTCTTCATGTTTTTAATCACATCTGCTACATAGATGTGGCTATGAATAATTAACGATGCCTCCAACATTACACTCATAGATTACGGTGGAGGAAGCGACTGGTGCACCGTCTCGAACAGCATAAGCCATTTAGGAAACTGTTATCCACTTTCCCTTTATATTTGCCGTGCAATCACTTACTGCTTAAAAGGGTAAATCTTTCATAGCTTCAATTAAAGCATTTAATATAATTTACACTGATGCTCTATGTGCTCAAGGTCTGTCAAAATTGATGCTTTAATAACATGTCATTCCCTCTCTCTCTCTTTTTCCCCTCCCCCTCTCCACTCTCCCGACTGGCCTGAAATCTGTTAAAATTACCACTAATCTAATTGGGAACAAAGTTGTCAAATGCACGCAGCTCTGACAGTTTGTCTTTCTGCAAACTGCCAACAGATTGCAAGTTACGCATGTGTTGCGCAGATGGGTAAGTTAAAAGGAACACACCAAAAAAAAAAAAAGCAATTTATTAAATCACCTGGAACCAGCAGCTCCATTCCAAAAATAGTGAGAATGAAATATAGCAGGAGCTACGAGAGTTGGCACTGGAATATGCCAGAAGGTACCAGTTACAAAACAAGATAAACATTTTGAGAAGCCTCAGCTGCGTAGCAGAATAATGAGGAGTTATTTAACCCGATCAGGATTACCAGCAGAAATTAATTTAGAGTGCACATTTTATATATATATATATAAAATTAAAAATAAAAGGATATTTTAATCCCTCTTCTTTTAACCCTTTGTAGGCACTGGAAAGATGTTTCTATATCCACTCCCACCCCCACAGTGACCTCCCTGTGTACCTGGTTAAATCATCCAATGCAGAGCACTGGAAGGACCATACAGATGGTGTCCTCTCCTACAAATACTTAGCACGTAATCTCTTTCATGTGCTCAACCTCCATTTCAGGAAAGGATATTGGATCCAGTTACATGGTTGAGAGCTGACAACATTATGGCAGCAGCTTGCTTCCAAGCTACCAAGAGAGAGCAATTGGGAATTTATTTATTTTTTAATCTTAAAATGGGAGAGAACGTAAGTTTTACGCTGAACAGATGTGTAGACAAAATGAAATCTCCCATTATCTGAACCTCAATTATCCAAATCTCACAACTGTCTGAATTCCATGGGTGTCCTTCCACATCATCCAATGTCAATGAAACCCTCACTTTTTGAACAGGCAGAAGAGCATCTGAATAAAAGAGGCCATCAGGATAGGGCTTGTTTTGTGTCAGAGGTGGAGCTCAGCCTCAGGAATGGTTTTCAGCAGAAGGAATGAGTCTTGGAATATACAATAAGAAGAGTGGCTGAGATTGTGTTCAGAATCCTTTTCTTTTCCCACTGCATTCCCCCCCCCATCCAGTTAACATTAAGATGTAAAATTCCCAGTGCAAGTGGGGTGATGCGAGTATGGACACCTCTCTTTTGAAACACCAAGCGCCAAAATCAGATGTGATGTGGAGAGTAGATTGGGTCTACTAAGCACAAGAGGGATAGTGTCCATCACTCACACCATTTCTGCATTCCAAAGGTCAACCAAGGCTTTCACAGGTTTTATTGTAGATATGAGAGGGAAATCCCCAAGAGTCATCAGAGGAGCATTTGGATCTGTCTGTCTCTGGAGACGGGCAATTCTAATACGTTCCAAATTTGTGCAAAGGCAAAATTCCCATGAATGAACCCTAGTTCAACACCCTCTTCCTCAGTGTCACAGCTCCATTCAGAAACTCACACTTCATATCTGTGTAGGCCATCAGTATTATATCCAAGTAAATGAAATTGCACTGTATCCTAAAATACAGGGGTTTGCTTGCCCAATTGCTTTGGAAGCTCCCGGAAGATTAAAAACAAATTCTATTGAATCTCAGACAAAATAAAATATCAGCCACCATTTCCCCATTGGACCCAGCATTGACCTCAGCGGGCCATATCTAGACATGATGGTGGTCAAGCTCAGTCTCAATCAAGTCACATTACTGATCACCTATAATGCCGAAGTTGCCAAGAAACCACCTGTAGGCACACCTGTTGCCCATAAAGGTCTCCTCCCATCTCTCCCCACTGAAATTAGACTTGAATTGTTTTCCACCTCAGCAGTCACTCACCCGGGCCTCTTTGCCTACATGTTTCTCAAACACATGTTAGAGAGCAAAAGTTAAAGCAGGAGTTGAGATTAACTCAGTGCCAGCATGAATTCAGATGTCGACTACAATCTAAATTTTCTTTGAAGTCTAATTTCAGTGAGTGGGGAGACATGGTCCTGTATGGAACAGGGCAATAAGTAACCATAGGCCCCCTCCAGATTGGTTGTGGTGAGTGGGTTGCTAGTGTATTCTGCAATATGTCAGTGACACAATATTTGTGCATTAGTGCAGCAACGTAACTAGCCGCTCAGGTGGACAGTCTACAAACAATTCTGCTTTATTAGCTGTTCTGTGATGGTTCTTCAAGTATACCACATTACTGCCACCTGAAGCACTCACGTACCAAAGTTACAGGATCTCAATAGGAAGTTACAGGACATGGACTGACTGGAAAACAATCAAAGCTTTTGCAGGTGGGGGTGGGGGGTGGGGAGCCCTGAAAACAGGATTGCATATAATCACCCTGATACCATCATGAGCACAAAATCATTATGATTGCACAATGCTCACACCTGCCCCACAAGGCAACCTTGCAACGATGATAGTGGCTAGTTTAGGGACAGGAAAAGAGTGGAAAGATAAGTTGGTAAGCAGGAAAGAAATGGGGTGAAGAGCTGAGAGAGAGAGAGAGAGAGAGAGAGAGAGAGAGAGAGAGAGAGAGATCAGAGGAGAACTTCCCTAAGAGTTTAGGAAGAGTACCTGCACCCTTTTAAGCCACAAACCAGGATTAGCCAGCACACTAATGAAGCTGACCCACCCCCCACACACATAGCACAGAGAGAGAAGGTTTAATGAGGAAGGGAGAAAAGAAGAAAATATTTTCCACATACCAAAAACGAAAAAGAAAAAAATGGCCATGCTTTAGGGCCTGTGATTTATTTAATGATGGTCTTAACCTCACTTAGAAAAAGACCGTTTACATGATTTACGGATTGCTTCTTCCCCTTCTTAATTTAACTCATTTCTTAGGAAATTATACACACTTAATCACTGCAAGAATAAAATTAGTTAGAGTGCCCATTTAGTAGCAAAGGGAGTATAAATAATTTTCAATTTTAAACTGGGAAGAAGAAACAAGTTAAGGGGACCAGCACCATTTTTATTTTTAGAAAAGCAGCAACAGGAGACAGTGATTGAAAAGGAGGGGGAGGAAGCTGTGGGGAGAGAGTAAAACACCTTCCCTGCCTCTTGTTTCCTAAATCGTCCCAGGCAGCTTTCCACATCCACAGGGTTTCAGCTGCAAGCTGAAGGCAGGGAAGGCAAGGCAGGGAAAGAGTTAAGCACCCCAACTCTTCACCCGGCCCCTGCTTCCTTGCTCTCTGTCATCATCTTCCAAAACTGCTTTTCTAACGAAAAAAATGGTGTCGGGACCCTAATATTCATGTTTGCATATAATTTATGCTTAGCGCCTATGTATGTGAAAAAGAGCAAAGTACCTAGAAGAGGACGATACCCAAGTGAGCTATAAATTAAGTCCTTATCCTGTTCCTGATTTAAGCAATATGGGTGCTTCTTTCCTACAGGGGGATGGTATTAATGAGCTTCTAATCCATTAAACTTGCCACATCTGTTGGGAAATTCAGCAGAAAGGGAAGATGAAATCTATTTTCTGCTGTACTTGGTATAAAAAGAGAGAGAGAAAGAGAGAGAGAGAGAGAGAGAAAGAAATTCTGCTGTATTCCCCCCCCCCCAATCTTCTGCCCACTCGAGGTATATAAAACCATTACATTTAAGTACCATAATAGCCAACATATGCTTTTCTTTAGTAACGACACCACCATCTGGATTAACTTCTACCAATGATTTCAGACAATATTGTGGATCCCCCCCCCCCCCCGCCGACTGGAAAAAAAGAAAAACCCTACCCCAGATAGCAACTACAGTTTCAGATGGAGCACAACAGTAACAGAATTAGCAGTCTCTGTGGCGGCTGCGTGGCTGGGAGGGGCACTGCAACGTATGGATCTGAATTCATATGCTAATTCATTAAAAAGTCAGTACGAAAATCTTGCAATGCCATGTGTGCGCATCTTCCACTACTCTTGACTGGGGGCCTTAAAACATTACAGTGAATAAATGGCTGGTATGTGCTGCTGAACTTAGGAGATGACATATCACACTTTCTGCATTTTCATGCCAGGCATTTCAGCATTCTAATATGGTCACCGAGAGCCGTGCAGAAGTTATGTTAACATTTAGCCCCCTGAAATATGTTTCCCCATGTTTTAAAACCAGGTTTTGTGAGGGGGGAGCACAGGGAGAAGAGAAGATAATCGGGGAGGCCTTCTCACCTGAATGAGTCCTTGCTAGCCTCATGGCTATTGTCGTGAACGTAGCAAACCTTCTGGGCCACGACATCCAACTGGCTGTAGCGGGAAATGGGCACGCCGGGATAATTGATGTACTCAATCTGACCATGCACAGGTGGCACAGAAATGGCATACAGCAGCTTCCCGGGTTTGCCAGTGCCATCTGTTGCCATAAGAACATCTGTCGTCAAGGTCACCCTGTCACCCTCTGTTAAAGTTACAGGTTTGGTGAATAGAACAATGTCACCTAAAATAAAAGGGAGGGGGGAGAGGGAGCAGGAAGAGAAAGAGAAAAGCATCAGGCATGGGGGGGGGAGAGAGAGAAATTAAAGGATGTAGGTGGGTGTTTGCGGAGGGAGGGGGTGGCTCAGTCCTTCAATATTCCATAGGGGGAACTGGGTTGGAGGGGGGGGAGGCAGTGAAATCAGCTCACAGAGAAACAGACATTAAGAGAAGTGGTTAAGAGCAACACAGCGACGAAGCTTTTTGCAGGGATTAACAAAAGAGACTTTGGCCAAACCAGGCTGGGAAAGGATTCCTTTGGTGCCTGTAAAGATCTCTGTGCCAAATAAGAACTAAAAGCTATTGAAGAAAACCTTTATCTTCATTTGTGCGGCATGAGACTTGCACGAGTAAAGGAAGAGATTTCAGAACGTACCTTCCTCCTTAGGGATTCTGTGTTTAGGGAAGAATGTATATAAGCACCCATGGGGGCACGCTTAGCAATGTACACGAGTACACAAAGGTGGGGGGTGGGGGAGGTTAACATGCAGGTACATGCACAATTTGGCCACATATTCTCCCCTTCATGAAGAATTATTATTACAAACTGTCTCTTCACACACAAATGGGTCACTTTCAACAAAGAACAATTAAGTTAATAGGCCCACATGGGCTGATGGACAAAATGCCCTAATGTGCTAAGCACAGCGTGACACTTTAAGCTGATGGGGTTATGTGATGCTGTAACCTTGCCAAGGGTGATTCTCCTGCTACTGGATTTGTTGCAGTCCTTAAAGTCCCCAAAGTGCATGAAAAATTGGCAGACATAACACTGGTTAAGAGATTCAATGGGGACCATAGACGCATGTACTTCCTTCTCCTCCACCACCCTTTTCTCTGGCACCAATTTCTGCCTCCTCTCAACCAGGGTTTAACATTATTGATGCACCAGAGCTGGCAATTGGCCCTAACGAATCCTCAGAAGGGCTCTCATCTTATCAAGGGGTGGGGGGAACTTGACTGGACAGTGGTAGGCAGGATTTTTGTTTTACATGTCTACTGCATTTGCACATAAAGTGGAGATTGGTGTGGGTGGGTGTCCTACTTTTACAATAAAGGGAGAACATGGAGAATGGCACTCAGGGCCGTCCCTACCATTAGGCAGAGTGAGGGAGCTGCCTCGGGAGAGGGAAGCCAAGGGGCAGCAGCAGCCCCCTTGCCATATCCCCCGAGTTCTTTAAGCTTACTTACTCTGCACCTCTTAAACTAGCTTGCTGCAGTGGGTAAAGTGGGAAATGTTGCTCTGTTGCCAATGTTAAACTAAAATTCAACTGCCAGTACTTTCAGATTCTGTATGTGGCATGGGGGGAAGATGCCATCTTGTCCTTTTGCCTCAGGCAGCAAAATGTCTTGAGATCACCCAAGTAGCATTGAACCTCCTTCTCTCACGCCTTCGGTCCTCTCAGGTGGTTGCAGCAGCCACTTGTCTCCATTCTCAGTATCAGAGCCAGGTAAAGAGACAAGTGCTCAAGGCAGTGGCCTGAAGAGGAAAGGCTCAGGAGGTTGTGAGGGAACTGGAAGGGGAAACTTCAGCATCCCTTTCTCACATGCTCTTTTTATTCTAAAAGAAAGACTTGTCCAGCCTCCCACTTTGTAGGTGAAAGACAAGGACACATGAAATATGCCCCTGTCAAGTTTGGATCTGAAAGAAATTAGTTTTAAAGTGGTTTGCAAATCCTGGCGAAGATCCAAACTAGACTTTAAAGTAAATAGCAGATGTGGAGGGCCAAATCCAGATTTAATGTATGTATGTATTTATGTGATTTATAAATTGCATCGCATGAACCACTCCAAAGCAATTAACAAAAAAAACCCCATCAATATAAAGCAATTTAAAATCTAATATAGATATAGACAGAGATAAGAACACCCAGGTTATAGGCTTGCTGAAAAAGGAAGTTCTTCAATAGGTGACCAAAAGATGGACTTCCGGGGTGGCGCCATCGGCAATGGCGGACTCCCTCTGAACCGGAGGGACCAGCTCCGCACGAAACGGGTCCTTTCCGCTGCGGCGAAGTGGGGACCCTTTCAGAAATCACAGGCGGATGAAGCCTGTGACCGTGGGACTCGGCGGGCACCTTTAGGGCCCCTCCAACCCGCAAAGGAACCCACTAACGGGCTCCGAAGCGAAGAGGGGGAAGTGGCACGGTGCTGTGAGTCAACTGCTATTTCCGTGGAGCGAAGCCGCACAGCCGTTGCCAGAGAGCACTGCCTTTTTCCTGGGAAAATTTGGCATCTAAAGTATCATTTGTGAGTACTCAAACATTGAACAATTGGACTTCAAATAAGAACTGGCGATTAGAAAGGAATTGGACTTAAAAATGTACCTAAATTAGGCACTGAAACAGGAAGGTCTAAACAGGAAGTCAGCCTTCCGTTTCCTTGTAGTCAGAAGAAAGCAAAGACAACGTAAACTAGAGCTTTGAAAATTACTTTTAAAGGATTGGTTTTTCACCATTTAAAATTGTTGAACCCCCCCCCCCTTCGGTAGCAGGAGAAGAAGGGCGATCTCTTTTTTGGACTGTTTAAACCTGCAGAAGTGAGTTTAAAGTAAAGTAACTTTCCACCGTCCCGACCCTGGAGCGGGGTGTCAGAATTGACGTTTTGAAGCTCATTGACCAGAGACAAGTGTTTTTTGACAGATAGTTAAAAGAAGAGTAACATTGTGATTCCATTGTTTCTTTTCGCATTTTAAAGGAACTAATATTGACAAAATATCTAAAAAGAAGAAATTTTGTTGCTATTGTCCGTAAAAGAAAGAACAACCAGAAGTTCCCCCTCTAGAGGGGAACTGTGAAATTGTAACCAATTCTAGGGAGCTTGCAGCTGCCACAGATTACAACCGTGGGAAAAGGACTTGTGACCTTGCAGGACAATGTTATCAGAAGCACTGTTGGGTGCTTTCTCTAAAATAAATGCCCTATTGGATCAGTTGAGTCGGAGGACGGATTTGATTACTAATGCGGCCAGAACATTTGAACAGGTAGTGGGAAATTATATGGAGCCCACCCAGGAACTTAAACAGGAGTGTGTCCTGACAGAGCAGATGATAGAAGAGGATGTTGCAGAATCTTGAGCACCAGAGATGGAGGGACTTTTGGCCCAGCAGGAAAATGAGCCTTTGGATTTGACAAATGAATTTGGAAAAAAACAGATTTGGAAAGACAAAGTTTGGATTGATTTGGAAATGGGGGGTTGGACTGACCCCCCCCCCCCCATGCAGGGATGCTTGGACTTTCTGAGTCTGGCAATGGGCCATCAGAGGTTTGGAGCTGTTGGGACTTCCAATTTTGGAGGGAATTTGAAACATGTTTTAAAATACTACATGGAGTCTAGTCTGGACTATGGGAAAGGGGCTGATTTGTTGAAAAGGGTCAAAAACACTACCAAGCTGGAGTTCCCACGAGTGAAAGGAAAATATGAAGAAGAACTGCGGAAGGGACATGGAAGAGATTTGAAGGCCTCGGACATAAGATCACCAGGTTAATGTGCCAGACCAATGGGATAAAAAGGACTGACAATCCCGGGATCGGGCGGAGGGGACGCTGGAAGAAGATTGGATTGTTTCTATTCTCTTTTTTATCATTAGAAATGTTTTATGAACGTTGGAAAAATGTTGAAATGAAATTACTTGGCTCTTGTAAAAATGTTTAAAGAATTAGGTAAAAAGGTAATGGTTATGAGAAGCTGGTAAAAATAAGATTTAAGTCTTAAGTTTTAAGGTTTTTTATAAGATAAGATGAAAATAGAGTAAGGTAATGTAATGACAGAATATTATGAATTATGGAAAGGATTTGCTGTGACAATTATTAATCAAGATACAAGAGATGGGAGGAGGAGGAGGTCAGGGAAAGAAGGTAATGAAAGTGGAGAATTTGAAAATGATGGTTTTATTTTTTATTTTTCTGTTTTTGTCTTTTTTCTTTGTAAGTTTGTCTTTTTTCTTTGTAATTTTAAAAAATTCTTTTTTCAATAAATATCATTTAAAAAAAATAATAGGTGACCAAAAGACAATAGATTCTTTTGGAAGGAAAGGCAGAATATAAATTTAATGAATTAAAAAATAAATAAGATATAACAGGAAGGAGTTTCAGAGGATAGGTGCAACAACAGTAAAAGTCCAACTCCTACATCCTATGGAACGGATCCAAATGAGATGGTATCTGCAGAAGACCCTCTTCCTTCAGTGATTGGTTGGCTATATAATGGTTGAGACAATCTTTTCGGTATCCTGACCCCAAGCTGTATAGGCTCCTGATAGGGAATTGGAAGCCTTTAACCCTTTGCCCCTTGCTGTGTTCCCAATCAGGATCAGACCCCATGCACCTGCTTATTTGTGCTTGCGGAGACCCAGATTGAAGGGGGGAAGGGGTTAAAACACTCTTTCATGCCCACCAGCATCTCAGTCTGGACAGTTCTTTATGGATTTCATGAATACTGTCTTGCCTAGTTTGGCCCTAATAGGTAATCGAGGCTCGATTAGCACTGCTGCATAAGCAACACTATGCCATGATAACTTAAGAGAAGGGAGAATTACTACCAGAGAGGAGGGGAGAGGAGGCAGTTGTGCATGAGTGCAGAGCCCAGTCCCCGTTTCTTACATATGATCTCCCTCTGTGCTTATGTTATATGCCAAAGGGCAGCCAAACAAGTCTAAGCAGTCCACGTTTGGATCGCTGGCCCACTAGGATCAGGAGTTGAAATTGTTTGCATTGAAACACCATTTCCAACTACGAATAAGTGTACCTAGGATGGCAAACAAGAGTATTTATTTTTTTAATGAAAGCGTTGTTGTTTTTTTAAAAAATGAGAACACAAAAGGCTGGGTGAGAAAGCACAGTAGCAAAAATGGGTGATGGCCAACAGCTTACAAATTGGAAAAACTCATTTGTACATCACCTTATGAAAGTATACGAAGAAAAACGTTCTGAAATTTTCATTTTTTAAAAACTATACTTTGAGGCTGATTTGGAGCTGATGAGCCTAAAGTCAGTCAGTCATCTTTGCATTTTCCACCATTTAATTAGTTTGCATTGCTTTTTTCAGCATAAAGCAACTGGCTTTAGAATGCTCTGGCCCTGGCAAAGCAAAAAAACAAAAAAAATCTTTTTTCTTTTTCACTTTTGTTCTTTCACAACCTTTTGTTGCAGTCTCCAACAGTTTCCCCAAAACTGTGGTGGTGAAAAGATCAAACCTTCTGCACCGTCTTGGTAAACAGTGTAAGCCTGATGATAGAATGTTCCATCTGTAACCTCAGTATCAGGTCAGATTCCTAACAGACTTGTCCTATGGTTCTAGTTAGGGCCAATGTGAAAGGCTCTTGTGGGGTAAGGGGAGAGAGATACACATTCTAGAGTCTGAAGCTTTACATAGTGAGCTGACGATAATGAGAAAGAAGCAGACTAGCAGCCATCTCTGCAACTGTATCACTCCAGTTGTCTTGACTCCCTGTGCTACCTATAGGGTACGCTTAGCTCTGGCTTACAATGCTTAATGTGAATTCAGTGGGACAACTTCAGAATGAATTGCACTCCTTGCTTCCTGTTACCTTTGACACACAGCACCATAAAAAAAGACCTAACGGCAAGAAAAATTAGATTAATAGTGAAATGCAAATGTTTGCAATCTTAAATCCTCTGTTTGCAGGAAGATTCCTAGATTTCAGTTTGCATTTCCTTTATTTGACTCTGTGCTAGGTAGAGCTGGGCTTGTCATATTTATAATTTATATTTCGAACTTGATTGGCATGTGAGATCCAGATTTAATTTTACAGTGATCCCACTGCCTGCCATTCTGCTCCTTCCTGCCCCTCCCAAGGCTGCCATACCTCCTTCCTTGCCTGCCTGCCTGCCTGCCCACCCACCCACTTTCAGTGGCTGTGGGGCAGGTGCTTCCAGCTTCACTCTAGGAAAGGAGGTCTTCTTGAGAGTGACGCACCGTTTTGTGGGTGAGTTTGCCCAGAGAGCACCTGGGCTGCTGTGCAGTGCTTATAAACTACAGTGGTACCTCTAGATAAGAACAGGATCCGTTCTGGAGCCCTGTTTGCATCTAGAGGTAAACATAAGTAGCGACGGCACGTCCGTGCATGTACGCGTCGCTTTTCACTGCTTCTGCGCATGCGCATGACGTCATTTTGAGCGTCTGCGCATGCACAAGCGGTGAAACCCAGAAGTAACGCGCTCCGTTACTTCTGGGTTGCCGCAGAGCGCAACTCAAACACGCTCAACTCGAAGTGTATTCAACCTGAGGTATGACTGTATAGCTTTAAAGTACTGTTCAAAATGCCTCTTGGGGAAGCTTTCATAGGAGTGAGAAGTCATCAGAGATTCACATCATTGAAAGAAAACACAGACACCATCTCTTGCAGTGTTGCAGCTTAATGTTTGTGACACAATCCCTGGATGGTAGGCTTTCACAGTGCTTCCAGGGAAGCTTGGATGTCTTGTCGTTTTTATGCCATTTTTGTATTTTCTTTGGGTTGTACATTTTCTTTGTTCCTTGAATTGGATATAGCGGCCGTTCCACTAGTGCAGCAGGACTGGATCTGCTGGCCAGGCATAATGTGACTACAGGATTGCTCTGTTAGGCCCACATATAGATCTCTCATCAACAAAAACAAAAGTGGAGCTCGATTAAGGCTCCTATTGGCATGGGTTGGAAGGAGGAACAGCATTTATAGATTCAAACCCCACTTTCCTTATAAATATGAATTAATAAAATGTCAACAACTCATTGACTGATTCTAGCAGCTTAGATGGAAACGCTTGAAAAGAAATGCTAAAATACTGTAGTCTAATTGTGAATTATTTTTATTTCCGCCTACCCCCTAAAAAATACATGAAAAGCCCAGAAGATTATTTAGGATTAATAGATTATCAAAAGTGCCAGTTGGCACTGACTTGTCCGGATTAAATAAAAATAAAAATCTCTATAATAAATGCAGCTGTTTACTAATAAATAAAGCCTCAGCTGTAACCAAAATAAATTAGATGTATTTAATTGGTTGATTGCAAACCTCCCCTCTTTATTACAATACTGCTCCTTGTTATTTTATGATGTCAGGGTAACGTGGCAGATTGACAGAGTGTTTATGAATCACAGTTTACAGATGGCATCCCTGTTTTCCTCAGCAGTTATGAGCACAAGTCACAGGAGGACTCAATAGAGGTTTTTCGCCAAAGAAGACCCCCTGAGATTTTGCTGCTTCCATTTCTCTTATGCCAATCTTCTTCCTGACAGGAGCACTACTTCACAAAAACCTATGTTCAATAAATTAAAGCCACCTGGCACAAATTTAGAAATATTTAACACTCAGAGGACTCCTGTGTGTCTCCACGTGATTTCTATTCACTTCCAAAAGCCTCGGCAACAATAGTTGGAACAGGCCTCATGCGATTCTGTGGGCTTTCACCCTCCCACCTCAAGACAGAATAGTGAGAGGAGTCAGCTTGGCTTGTAACATATCCCTCCTCCCATCTGCAAAAGATTCCAAGATCTCCTAAGGACACCTCCTCAGAACACTGAGCCTTGAACTGCCTAGACTCCTGATAGCTTTGAAATTCAACTGGGATATAATCCTGGCTCTCTGCACATTCAGAGGTTTCAGAACTGAACTCTTCCTTTTGGTCACTAGTCACGAACAGACACCGGGGAATGCAGTCATAATAGTTGACAGATCTGTAAACTTGTGCCATTAGTTATGCGCATAATGGATTGGATTCTAATTAGCTGGTTCATCAGAATCCTGGAAAGAGATGGCATCCTTTAGAGATTGCTGGCGTACAAACTTCACCCATGCATTTAAAAGCACATCAGTGTCACATAAGGAGACACGGGGCCTTCTACCGCTCCCCTCTGTAGTTATGCAACACAGCTTGGTCCCCCAAAAGAATAATACACTGAAAGTAAAAACCCCAAACTCTCCAACCCTCGTTTCCTACCTTTAGCCACACTTTTAATGAAAATATAGAAGCTTTCTGGTGGAGATCTGTTCTTCCCATCTGTCACAAAAAATCGGAAGCTGTCGTGACTTTCTGGACTCAGTACGTTCATATGGAAATACCAGAGGCGGTTCATGTCCACGTCGTCTTGAGTGAAATTCATTCCAGGATGCAGAGTGCTCCAAGCTGATGCGGTCTGAAAAACATCATGGAATGGGTGGGTGAAACAAATGCATGCACACACACATAAGCTGCACATGCTATAGAGATATACATATTGAACAGCTGTGAAGATGGCTAACTTTTAAGAGCTACTGAACAGCTGGGGCTGACCAAGGTTTAATGCCCCTACATACACTTGGAACCTAGAATGGTAAAAGACAGAAAAAGCAGCAGCAGGTGGTACCGTCTGAGGTATCACTCACCAACAGCAAGGCCTGAAGCCAATGGGATGGAGCTGCAGGTCCATCATTAGCTACCACAATATGGGCCTAGACAGAAGTCTGAAGGCTGTGGCATGAGTCAGTGTGAGGAATACAGTGTAGAAGCTGCTTTACACAGAAATGGACCATTGGTCGATCTAGTTCTGGCTGGCAGGAGCTCTCCTGGACTTAAGACAGGGGACATTCCCAGTCCTAAGTGAATATACCAGAGATTGAACCCAGAACCTTCTGTGTACAAAGCCAATGCTCTACCCCTGATCTATGGCCTTTCACTGGTGGAAAATGGTGTTGAGCTACTTTTTGACCCTTCTAAAGCAAGCCACCCTTTAGCATGGCATTTAGTTACTTGTGACTGACCCTGTTGCATATCCTTAAAACATCTACAGTGGTACCTCGGGTTACATACGCTTCAGGTTACAGACTCTGCTAACCCAGAAATAGTACCTCGTGTTAAGAACTTTGCTTCAGGATGAGAACAGAAATCATGCTGCTGCGGCACGGCAGCAGTGGGTGCTTCAGGTTAAGAACAATTTAGCTAAAGTGGTGCTTCAGGTTAAGAACAATTTCAGGTTAAGAACGGACCTCCGGAACGAATTAAGTACATAACCAGAGGTCCCACTGTACAAGTGTTGTAAGTCATTTCAGATTGACTTTATTTGAGAGAAATAACATTAGTTTCTCTACCACATTTGTATCCACTACTTAACATTTGGTGGTTTGTGTGGGTTTGTTTGCAGTTTTTATCCTCATAAAACCATGGTAGCCTAAGAAGCTTCATGGCTGAGTAGGGATTTGAACCCAGGACTTCCCTCTCCAAGGCCATCGCAGTGTATTGGCTCATTGAGTCTTTTAAAGACTTTCCACACTACTATAAAACGGACACTTCATTATACCCCTATTGCTCAAAATTATTCGCAACCTGTCTCTTCTTGGATCCTGCTTTCCAACCTGCCACACGGGGGGGGGGGGGTAGCCCTGCTGCATGCCAAGAGATGCAGATGGATCCATTGTAGCACACCCTGATGTCCATAGCTGATGCCCAGGTGTTTCAACTTGTGCTTGCTTACCTAGCTAGAAGCTGGTTTTATTCCAAGAGAAGGTTCAAGGCAATTAGATGCCATCATAATATAAGCCAGAGGGTTTCTATTAATGCAGCACTTAGAAAGCAGATAAAAGACTCTCTCCAACAGCAGGCATTGATGAAGGGGTTCTACATGCAATCTGCATACACATTCCATGTTGTCCAGCCAGGGTTTGATGCTATCTGACATTGCAGTCAACCATCTACATGAGGCATGAGCCAGGTACCATAAGGCTAAAGAGCTTTATGGCTCAGTCATTTCTGAGCAGAGTAAGTGTGATGTAAAAACCTGCTCACTTTGTTTCAAGGCCACCTAATCTGCTGCCCATTCAATGAATACAAAACAAAGGCCCAATTCACACATTTAGCAGTAGTGTGGTTTCCACTTGAAAATAGAACACTCAGGACTTCTACCTCCCTATTCACTTAGGTTCATTTTTATATAGAGTTTGTTAATTTTACATACATTTATGTAAAAAATGAAAATACATCTTCATATATAACAAGCTGGGCAAAATTGCTTTCCAAGTGGTTAAGTACCGGTATATCACAAACATTTCATTTCAATGCAGCATCTATGATCTGACTAATCATATGAATCAGGACTAGAGTCGTGCATTATTGCAATCACTGTATTCCAAAACTGAAAGCAACAAAACAACCTAGCATGGTTGTCCTGCAGTAAGTCTATCCCTTGAAGCTATGTCACTAACTCGGGTGTGTGTGTGTGTGTGTTTTTACAGCTGTTAGTTTATCCAAAAGCAAGCAATTTAGTTTATCCAAAAGCAAGCAAAAGCAAGACTTTCAGAATGCATAAACATTCATTTTCTTCACTCTAATGTAGTGGCCCTATATTCATATAGTGTCTCCATCTCTTCTAAGTGGGGTTCATTATAGACCCAGAAAGATGAATCAGTCTTGTAATATCAGACAGATTTAAGGTTTATAACTAAATATAATCCCTGTGGAGAACTGAAGGGCTTTTTCATACAAAAACAAAGAGATCTTCTTCAGTCTGTGCTAGAGCCAGCCCAGCACATTTTGGCACCTGAGGTGAACCACAAAATGGTGTCTCCCCACCATGAAAGGAGTGTTTTCCAGACATCCCTGCCCCAGGTCTGCAGGTCATCACACCAGATGCCAGGGATCCTGGCTGGCTCTCAGACTGCCCCACCCTCATCTTCCCCCAAAGGCCACAAGAGAGGAGCTGGTGAGCCAGACACAAGCTCAAGAGCTATCCTCTAGCTAGCTGTATGTGAGGTTAGCTGGGAAGGGAAGAAACTCAGAAGAACCTGCCAGAATCAGGACCTGGTTGAGAGCAGAGGGTGGAACCTCCAGCTCTTATATAAGCTGCCAGTCCAGCAATGATTGGTGGGGACTGTCAATTGTGCTCATTTACAGTCTCAAATCTGAGTATCGCTGCCAGTGGAGGGATGAGGTGTGGGGAGAGTTGCAGAAGAGCCCAATTACTTAAGCAGGGGAAGGAACCTCAGGAACCTTAGACTCCTCCAGGCTACTTGACAGAGGGGCAACACACAGCTTTCTATTACTGCAGAACTGTGCTACTGTGAACAGACACATGCAGCCATTCACCAAGTGCTCTTGTGTTGCCATCCCAGCTCATGGAAATGTTTACTTGGATTACCCTTTCACTGACTGCATGAATTAAACAAGTTTATGTACGTGAACTGAAATGATGGAGAAGCTGTGAACTCATTTCCCTCCACTTCACAGACCATATTTAATTCTGACACCTATCCAAGGTATTCAGAAGTGTAAACACACCTCACTGTGATGACCATTTCCTTCCTCTTGCTAAATTAGTGACATTTCAACACTAAACTCAACAGGATTTCTTCCGATCGGACACATTAAAAGTTTATATGTTTAAAAGAAGCAAAAAACAAGTAATGCAAAACACGTTCATCATTGCTAAAGAATTTACAAGGATATTCTAGCTTCCTTTATTTGGGATCAACAAAAATATAACAAGCAGCATGCAGTACTTTAGCTCAGTCAAGCATAAGCCTCCTTTGGCACTATAACTCTTTTCCATTTTCAGGTCCTTTTGGTGGCATTTCTCACCTTTTGAGGTTTCTTTATTTGCAGCAGTTGCCTGGGTGGCATTTTCCAGAGCCCTGAACACTACTGAGTCCCTGGCACATCCAACAAATAATACATCAGGTTAGGCCCTCGCCATTGAGAATGTAGTGTTCTTTGATAGGGGCACCAGGAGGTCTAAAACTGACTGTGCAATGTGCTCTAAAAATCTGAGACGTTTATTTTGTTATGCTAATGGTGCTCCTTTTACAGAATTCCAATTTGGGGTTATTGTTCACAGTGCCTTGGACTCTGAGCACGATCCTTCTGGGAATGGCATAGATTCATTCTACACTGGAACAGCAACAGCTGCAGCCCCGGTGGGCATTGATAATGTCTCACTTCTTTGAGGTTAGCTGTTGCTAAGTTTGGTGTTTAATTATTTTCTTCTTCTTTGGCAGGTCTGAAACCTAGCTTCAATTGAACAGATGGGCTTCTGTCTGCTGGGTGGAGAAAGGGGGAATGGTATGGGGGCAAATTGCTATGCACCCTATGTCACCTTGTGTCCACTATCCCCCATCCCCTGCATCCTATTTATTCATCATCTTTGATTCATGCCCATTGGGCAGGACCTGGAGAAGATGGTGGACTGGATGTCTTGATGTGATGGGAGATGCTGGATTGACAGGACCAGGTGGTGCATTGGCCATGAGGTCAAGAGATGGCTTCTGGTGTGGCTTCTTTGTCTTATCTGTATTTCTTTCCTGTATCTGTTTAGGGATGATGGTGTCCAGTTGGTCTACTGAGAGGTCAGACATTTTGTTGTAGGATCGGCAGTAAGGTTTATTTGACCTTGTGATTGGGAGATGATAGGAGGCCACCTAGCCAAGCTCAAGGTGGTTCATTGTACTGGGCATCTTCTTTTATGCTCCCTGAGTCACCCTTGAGTGAATGGTATCTGACTAACTACCTAACATTGCTGTCCAGATTGAGGAGCTGCCTAGTCAGATGTTCTTGGGACCTGAAGGAACCACCCTTCTAAACACTGGGCAGTGGGTGAAGGAACGTCTCCACCCCCATCGTTCTGCCCGGGCACTGAGGGCCTTCTAACGGTTCCCTCACTGAAAGATGTGAGGTTGCAGGGAACCAGGCAGAGGGCCTACTCGGTGGTGGCGCGTGCCCGGTGGAAACTCCCTCCCATCAGATGTCAAGGAAATAAACAACTATCTGACTTTTAGAAAACATCTGAAGGCAGCCCTGTTTAGGGAACTTTTTAATGTTTGATGCTTTATTCTGTTTTTAATCTGTTGGGAGCCGCCCAGAGTGGCTGGGAAAACCCCGCCAGATGGGTAGGGTAAAAATAAAGAAGAAGAAGAAGAAGAAGAAGAAGAAGAAGAAGAAGAAGAAGAAGAAGAAGAAGAAGAAGAAGAAGAACTTTATGCTCTGAGCACATTCCAAGCCCACAGTTAATGGCTATGTCTTCTTACAAATCTTTTAGCATCTTTAACAAAGTTCTTACCTTTACACTAAATGCATATGACATAACCTGAGTAGGGATAGACAAAAATGCCAATTTACATTTCTTCATTTTTCCTAGTTTTAAGTTTAGTTCTCCACATTCCTGCATCAGTTTGCAATTTTTTTAAAAGAAAGTTTTCGTTTTAAAAATGTTATTTTCACTAATACATGTATTTTAAGCACATTTTCTTCTAATATGTGCAATTTTTGTACACAATAGTTGGCTGGAGAACTGCATCGCTAAATGTGGAGAAATGTATATTTCAAAAGTTAGCTACATTTCAGTTTATGTATTGCTTTGAGTCCCGGAAGACGTGCTCCCTGCCTTGCAGGCCTTTCCCCACATGACCTGGGAGAGTGGGGCTCTGACCGACTCCAGCTACAAAAGCTGAGGCTGCTGAGCAGAATCTTGGGTTGTGGTCTTGTTTAGGGGGTTTTGCTGGTAGTGGGCTTTTGCTATTAAGATGTTAACTTCTTGTATCTTTGTTTTGTATCTTATGATTTATGTGGAAATAGTTCAATTCAGCCATGTATTTTTTTGTTTTATTTGTGGTGTATACTACTTTCTATATTTGTAACCATGTAATTCTTTATGTTGTAAGCTACCTTGAGCATGGTTTTGGCTGTGGAAAGGCAGCTTACAAATAAAATGATGTATGTGTGATTCGGGGACTGCAAATTACGCAGGTTTGCATTACGAAAGGAGCCAAATTGAATTTATCTCCCATTCCTGGTTGCAAGTCTTCATGCCAAAGTAGGGGTGGGGGCAGGAATCTGCAAGGATTCTCCAGATTCCATTATTAGAGATCACAAAAAATCCAACACACAGTACTTTAGCTCAGTTAGGAATAAAACCCTTTTGGCACTATTTCCATTTTCCATTTTCAGATCTTTTTGGTATTCCCTTTCCCCAGTTAAGACCACAAGTTGAACAGTTAAAACAGCCAAGGTGCATGTTCCCACCAAGCAAAAAGATCACATCAACCGCCCACTACTGAAACATATCTCTATTTTGAGCTAGTTTCCAAATTTCCTTATGTTTTCAGGATGCCAAAAAGCTGGAAGTCCACTTTCAAAAAAGCCCCGCTCTCACTCTTTTTCCGTTTATATGAGTAGATTATGTGAAACTCATTACATTTTATGGTTTTGCACAAAAATCTTAGTTTCCTACTAATATTATGCAATGACATAATGCCATTTGTAGAGGTGTCACATAAAGGGACTGACTTTTATGGGCTTCTGATGGCAAGACTATCCACTTTATATTCTGTTTTATGTAAGCGTTCTCAAAATTTATTGATCCCAACAGATTTCTCAAGTTACTTAATTATAAAAGGAAGACTATAGCCTAGTGGTTTAGCACGCCAATATACAAGCCAGTTAAAACGTTTTGCTATAGCTGCAGTGTGTTGGCTCAAAGACCAGCGGAAAAGGACATTAATATATAGGACCTTTTTGAGGACAGAAAACAAATGGGAAGGAGAGAAAGAGGCAAGGCTAACTGCTTTTATGCTATCAGACACTATTATTGTTAACTTAAAAGACGCCATGTGTGTACAGTTTCTTTTTGCCTTTCATACTAAGAAGGGGAGAGGAGAGGAAGTCTCACACTTCTACACTTCCATCCTGTTCTGCCATGTCTATCTTTAGTTTAAGCATCTTCAACATAGCAGCAAGAATATTTATCACCGTAATGTATATTCGACACAGAAGCACTGACAAGTTTGGCTCCTCAGCACAGAGAAATGCACATGTGTCACATATGAGTGCATATAAGATCTTTTGCGTGGAAATAAAATTAATAAAAATAGCATATGATAGTGTGTGTCAAATGGTCACTTTTTTCTTTTTTTAAAAGATATTTATTAAAAGTTTTTAAGATATAACAAGAAAAAGGAAAAATAAACATACAAAATAAAAAACAGTTAAAAACACACATTGATTTTCAATAACATATCTTCCATACACTTATTTCCTCGGACCTCCTCATACCTCCCTTCTTTGTATTCCAGTTCGATTTGTTAGTTCAGCAAATCCTTACCATTAAACTTTTACCCATTTGTAAAAAAAATTCATATCTCTTAAAGCATTACAGCTGGAAATGGTCACCTTTTTCTTGTTTGCAGTCCACGCCACAGGGCTCACCCCTAACCGACACTGGTCAACTCCAACTGTCCATCAACCAGCAGGTGGGCTGATTGAATTTTGGGTACATGCCTAATGCCTGTGCCAAACCTGCTTCATCTGTAATCATTATAGTTGCGGCCTAGCTTGATCCCAATACTTGTCTCCTATATTGTATGTACTATTTTGCACACACATCCCACAACCTTTGCTGTGCCTATGCTTCACAACCACATGTTGACAGGGCCATGTGTGAAGAAAACGCTGAGAATCATTACCTTTAATTTCAGGTGTCCATATCTTGGCTTGTTGTTTATGACATAATGGAGCTGATTCCTCAAAGAATCTTTGTCTTCAACTTCTAATGACACACTGGAAATAACTTTGTTCTCATGAACTTCAACTTCCAAGCCTGTGTTCCTGAGGGGCGAAAAATAAATATTGCATGGGGCGGGGAAGGAGACACACAGATTCAGAATCCAACATCATCTTTCAAACGCAGTACAAATGTAATTTCCGCCTCATGTATAACACTGCCCTTACTTGAGACAAATGGAAGTCTGGCAGATCCCTGGTACACTCCATTTCAGATGTCCCCTACTATTAAAAACAGGAAGTCCTCTCCACCTCATTCAGCAGGGTAGAGGTGTTTGTAAAGCCAAAAATAAGGCCCCACCTAATATAGCAGAGCTGCTGCCTCCTCCACTGGGTGAGTATCTCATTGGTTAGGTGACAACATGCTCTCTTCAAGTGAGAAAGGTGGTGGCAGCGGCACGCACTGCTTCCTCTCTTTGGCACTGCAACCCCATCCCCACCCCACCTGTCTCTACTGTCAGTTTGGGGTTTGATTAGTCATTCCTGAAGGACAACTTAATCAGCCTTTGGTCCTTTTCACCTATTCCATAAGGTTGGCAGGTGTGGTTAATTCACTTTGGCTAATGAAAAAACACCCCAAACTTACTTTTACAACACACTTTTGTTACAGAACTGACATTGAAATACTTAGGGAGATTTTGTTCATTTAAAAATGGCTAAGTGCCAGTACTAAATCACTACAAATAATATGCTGGATCTGATGTAAAGGCAGCTTTCTTTGAAATGTTTGATTTATTAATTTACTTAAATATATTTTATTGCATTTATATCCCTCCTTTTTCTCCAAAGAGCTCAAGGTGGTATACATGGTTCTTTCCTTGCTCATTTAATCCCTACAACAACCCTGTGAGGTAGCTTAGGCTGAGAGTTACCTAGTGAGCTTCATGGCCAAGTGTGAGTTGAACCCTGGTCTCCCAGGTCCTAGTCTGACACTCTAGCCACAACACTCAATGTCCTCCCTATGGGTCCATATCTGTTTTGTACACGCACTGCCCTTACACATTACATCACAGAGATTCACCTGCCATAGCATAAAGTGATTTTTAGAAATCGTAACGGGCCTCTTCCTTCCAAACCATTCTGACATCATAATTCCACTCTGTAGTTGTGTCTAGCCAGCCTACTCGTGAAACACAGCTTTGATATTTCCTATTTGTTCTACTTGTTGAGGATTAATTAATGTCAGCATCCTGACCTTAATATTTATATTAAAAGATCATAATTTCATAAGAAACGAGAATGAAAAGAATTAACAATTGCCAAGAGACAAGCAACGCATCTATCTTCTTGCCAATAAACAATTCATCAAACATGTTAACAATTAAAGAGAAATAAAATGTTTCCCCCGTCTCTCCTAAAGTCACTTTGCATAGAATGTCACTTCAACAGCTAACCTGGAAAGATGAGGGATTTCATCGTTGACTGGCAGGATGAAGATGTAAAGTGTCCCTTGGACTGTGTGCTTGCCATCTGTCAGCTGAATGGTGAAACTATCCTCTAGGCTTTCTGTGTCATCATGCATGTACATAAGCATCAGTCCTATCGGAGAAAGTACCAGAGACAACGGAGTATTTTGAACACAGCAGTCAAGTGCCACATTCTAAAGACAAGCAACAACCAAATGGAATTTAGGGTATCAAAGCTACATAAACTCGAAGGAACTGATTTAAGTTATCCTGCAGCTTGCACGTGTTCTTTCCTTTCAAACAAAACAATCATAGCAGGATACCATTAAGGTACTTCAGAACTGCCAAGAACAACTTGATATCACCAAATGGCCTTTTTGAGGCATTAAGATCATTTATTTCCCATTTAATCCCTGAATTGCTAGCCAGCTGGGATTATCAGAATTTGAAGTGGATAGAACCCAGAATTAATCGGGCAGTTGACCAATACATTTTGATGTATGTAAACTATGGGGTACATTTCTGCCCCCCATAAGTCTGTAAAGTGACCTTTAATCACCACTTGAAGATGGGACTTCATGAGTTTATGTTACCTCTTGCCCTCTATTGATAACAAATCCTGCTCCTTCCTGTCCTTTTAAACACTGAGGTCATTGAGTGAAGAGTTCTTGAAAATGCAAAAACTAACTCACATGGCTTTTAAATTTTTAGTTAGGGACTGGTTTAGGAAAACTCTCATGGACACAAGTGTCTACATTTTAGTGCAAGTTTGGATACAAAGGTCTTTCAGTTAAATACTTACAGCAAGCTATGACAGTTTCCCAGGTCCCTCCTTTAACCAAGTTTTAACATTTTCTTGTACAGTTCTTGGGTGAAATTCAGTGTTGCAGTAAGGAGATCAGACCATCAGCCCAAGGATTTCTGCTTGCCAGGTGGAACCATCACCTACCTCCTCCACCTTTCTAGGGGTTCTCCTGACCCTCCCAAAGAAGACCGGGGAGGGCATGGAGGGCTCATGGAACTTAGGAGAAGGGGAAGCCCCATTGCACTAGTGCAGTGTTTCCCAACCTTTTTTGGGCAAAGGCACACTTGTTTGATGAAAAAAATCTCGAGGCACACCACCATTACAGCCCCGTGACGTCAGCGCGCAGCGTCACGCCGGGAGGGACGCACGAAAGTGTAAGTTTCAATTTTTTCCCCTCCCCCTTGCTGGGGAACCTCCAAGCTTTGGGGTGGGGGGGGAGGAGGCAGCAAAGCGAGGCAGGAAGGAGAGCGCGGCTTGGCTGGGTGAGCTTTGGCAGGGGCAGGGAATGAGAGCCGCGAGGCGGGCGCTGCGGACGGAGGCGCTGCCCGCCGAGCTCGCAGGCAGCCAGGCAGGCAGACGGCGAGAGCCCCGCGCTGGGCGGCCTCTCCTCGCCGCCGCTGCCCCGCCTCTCGCCGCCCGACTCGCCCGCCTCCCTCCAGGCAACATCTCGCGGCACACCAGGCAACATCTCGCGGCACACTAGTGTGCCGCGGAACAGTGGTTGGGAAACACTGCACTAGTGGGATGAGTTGTGCTGGCTTCTGCTAGTGCCACAACTTGGTTAAATTTGGCCCCTTGTACAGAGTATGTAGCATGAATGATTTTACAGATGAACAATGAAAACCTACTGAGTCCAAAAACAATAACAGAACATATCTGGAAAATGTGCTTGGGCTACAGTCCTAAATGTGAAAAGTTATTTGTGTTTAATAGAGTTAAAACAATATGTTACTCTATTCCAACATCAGGAGAAACAACTGCATTTTTAGGGGGGGGGATGAAAATGCAGAGTATAAAACACAGTTGTATTTTTTTAAAAAAATAAAAATAAAAAGTCTCCCTCTTGCTTAACTCTAGATGCTAGTCCAAAACAAAAAGAACTTACTATATTAGAGGGGGAAATAGCACTCCCCACCTGCAGCCAATAGCCCGTTCTACTACTTCCAGTATTCTACCATCTCATTCTGATGCACACAGCCACACACAGTTCTAATTCTTATTTCAGGACACTCACTATTTCCTCTTAGCAATATTAGTGCATCATGCAAAAGAGAAGTTGGCATATTTTTAATAAATGCCATATAGTTATGAATATGTCAAAATATTTCTTGTATTAAATTATTTAGAATGCTGCTAGCATGCATTTATGAGCCAGTCCTGTCTGCCAAATTTCCAGCATTCAGCTATCAGTCTGCTTACATATGGTCACTTAATTCAAAATTTGCAGTTTGCAATTTTTTTTTATTTTAATTGAATATTTAAGTGTCTAAGGTACTGGGCACTGTTTACATAGCTAGTTAGTTGTGTAAACATCAATATAATGAATTGCCAAGTTATGAATGGATGAATTATGTACTGCAAAGCCGTGAATCACTCAGAGTTGGTCAAGGTTCTCAACCAGTGGGAAGTGAAATGAACATTTGAGGCTCATTTGTTTCTTTGAAAAGGTCTATTCAACTCAACTTTCCCACTTGGGCTCATACAGAAAACAAAACCAGACTTTTTATGGAAAAGGACATCATTTCGATTAAGAGAGTCACAGAATTGCAGAGCATCCTGGATGACTTCAAAGCAGCTTGAATGTATGAACAGATGTTCAGAAAATGCAAATAAGGTGGAATTTGAAGGAAGAGTATTAAAATATAGATATTTTAGGAGCAATCAGGTCAGCTGAATAACTAATGTTTTTCCTTGATGCAGAACTAAAATGTTTTAAGTGCTTTCATTCCTTCCATCACAGAAGACTGTCAAAGCACTGCCAAGAAAGAAAGGGAAAATGTTGGTTTAAATGCTGTCATTTATCAAATGCACGGGCATTTGAAATACAGATACCATGAAGCCATACTATGAGTGCCTGGGACAATTCATATCCTGCTTATTCCTATGGCTCAATATTAGAGCCAGTGTGATATAGTGGGGAAGAGGGAGGGTGTGTAAGCCCTACACAAGTATTCTGGATAGGGCTAAAGTAAACCCATGAGGTGGGGAGAGCTTGCACGATTGTTTCCTGCACTTGTGAAGACTTCCATGTTGTATTTTTGTTTTAATGGTTTTTATTTCTAGACTGTACTCCCCATGCACTCTGGATCTCCACTTGTAAGTTTGTATGTTTTTGTACACTAAGAAATAGAAACTGCGGTATATAGATCATTGGGGGACAGCCTGTTTCTTCAAGATTCTGAAAGAGTGATGTTTTCTTAGCTTTTGAAGAGACACCCACTTGACATGGTAGCTTTTATCCATCATAGATCAGTTTAAAACTTCCCCCTCTTCTTTTGACAAGCACATAGAGCAGGTAGCAGTGAGACATTAGTAATTCTGGGATGAGATGGATTTTCTGGGCTCATGACAACGCAGTTCAGGGCAGGGTTTGGTGACCCCATAACTGTTGAATGCACTCTGACTTCAAGCACATACTTAGCTATCACAGTATTGATAGGGATTCTGTTAGCTGCCTAGAACTTGGCTTTATCAGAAGGTCTTTGAGCCTGGCTGAAGACAACTGGACCTGGATTTATTATTTAATGATGTTCTCAGACAGAGCACCTGTTAAAACTGAGGCTTTAATTTTTTATATTGCTAGAAGGGATGTTTTAAATATTGTTTTTACCATGCTGCATATCATTTCAGGTGCCATCTCTATATAACCATTGGTTCAAATGCTAATGCTTAACTGAACTTCTTTAAAGCCTAGCCTAGGCCTTCTACATTATATCAATGCAAAACCACAATAATGCTGGATTTTCTGGAATGCCAGATTGCCTCTAGCTCTGTTCTGCCCATCCACTCTGCACTGCTACCTTGCTATACTTGGTAAACTCATGGCACAGATGTCAACCTTGAGGAGATATGTGATCTGCTGTTTCTAGTTCCTAAGCTGATTCTGTGAGCAGTTGTGTTAGCAGCAGAGGTGCCACTGAGTGCAACATTCAACTGCCAGCTCTCTGCTAGGGTCTCTTGCTCACATGTGCTTTTCTGTTGTTTTTCAAGAGAAAGGATGATATCTTTAACCACAAAAGGACAAGCAAATATTCTATGAACTTTCTTTTCTTCAGAAAGCTCTCTTGGTTGGGGAAAACTTGAGCCACAACTTGCTTTGGTCACTGGCCAATGTGACACAGCTCAAGATGAAATATTATGGGAACACACAATGTGTTGGGATTTCTCATTTGTATTCATATTAAACAATATGTTGCATAAAACATTACTTTTTAAGAGTTACAGTAAGTTATTCTATTTATCTTTGATTGAGTTTTTATGTTTAATTATTTCCTCTCTATGTTTTTAGCCATCATTATTTTTACCTGTAAACTGAGTCCCTGTAAACTTATTATTATTTGCAATCTGCACAGAAATGTTTGTAGAACTTAAAGTAAGCAAGGAGGAAAATAGAATATTAGTGTTGGGGAAATCAAGGTTCAAGTCTTATATAATTTTTGCCATGGCAAGAATTTAGGTCAGTGTTACTCTTGGTAAAGGACAAAACATCTCTCTGTGGTCACCTCTAGACTGTCGGGGTTTTGCTGGAGTGTTTCAAGCATGTACCAGAAATTTAGGTTTACATAATTAAAGAGGATTGAAGCATTCTGTTGCCCTACAACAAATCCACTTCTTCTTTTTTAAAGCCTTTTGCAGTTAGGGAAGTGACAGGGAAATGCATTGAAAAGTGTGGAATGAACAAATGATTAACCTGAATATTTATAAAGACCCCATGAACAAATCAGGATGTATGCTCATTGTATAACCTCCTTGCAAATAAATCAGAACAAATGATGAATGCAGACTGGGCAAAGTCTAAACCTATAAGCAAATGAGGATGTATGCTCATTGAACAGATCATCTGGAGGAGCCTTCTGCATTTGGTTTTGGTTTTTAAGTATCACAGAGAACTAGATGGTGCAAATATTTTTATATCTCTTTCTTTCAGAGCAACGTGCTGCAATGAACTGTGGTTTCCAGTAGAGGCCATCCGTTGCTCATGCAACATAAATCTAGTTTCTTGCTAAAGCAAACTGAGAAGCTTATAATTGATCATTGTGAGGCATTCAAAACAAATAATTTCATTTCTTTCTCCTTCAAAGATTTACAAGTCTCATCCATGCTTACATAACACCTGATAAATTTTTTGTCCTTGTTCCCCACTCAAGATTTTATTTTTTTGCTGTTCTAGGCAAATAGCCATGTGAGCCCCCATTCATCATGTGATAAGTAGCATACCGGAATATGTCATACTGGTGTTTTTGCAACTGCATCTGTTCCATATTCACTTATAAGAAATTTACTTTTGCCTTTAAATTTTTCATCTACTTGTATTATCTGCAACCACAGTTCTATTAGAGTTCTTCCAATTTTAGCTGGACTTGCCCACTGAGAAAGTTCCAGTTATCCCTGCAATACATGGGAAGCTGTCTTATACTGAGTCAGACCACTGGTTTATTCTAGCTTAGCATGATTTGCTCTGACTGGAATTGATTATGAAGGATTTTAGGCAGGGGACTCTCCAGCCCTGCCTAGACATGCTGGGGACTGAACATGGGGTCTTCGGCAAGCAAAGCAGATCCTCTGCTGCCAAGCTATGACTCTATTCCCCAAGGAAAAGAATAGGAAGCAACAATAAGCGAAGAGACAAAGATGCTGTATTATAAAGCCTTTCTCTTACTACATGTTTGAGTGTTAGCTGATCCACAGCCATTTGATGTACCTTTGGGGACTATTAATTTGCTGATGAAAATTTATCATTGAAACAGTTCTTTATCCTGGAAGAACTGTTCTGTCTGCTGCTGTGCTCGGAGCACCCCATTGTGATGTTTGGAGCACCCATCATCTTCATCTCACTGTTGCGAACCATAGGCACAGCAAAGGTTGTGGGATGTGTGTGCAAAATAGTACATACAATATAGGAGACAAGTATTGGGATCAAGCTAGGCCGCAACTATAATGATTACAGATGAAGCAGGTTTGGCATAAGCATTGGGCATGTACCCAAAATTCAATCAGCCCGCCTGCTGGTTGATGGACAGTTGGAGTTGACCAGTGTCAGTTAGGGGTGAGCCCTCTGGCGTGGACTGCAAACAAGAAAAAAGTGACCATTTGACACACAATACCATGTGCTATTTTTATTACCCAATAAAAAGGCTACATTTGGGGTTTGTTTGAGGAGGACTGTAAGTGCTTTTTAAACTGGGAGTGGAGAGGGGCAGGGGCAGGCAATCACTGACTTTGCCTTATGATGGAGCAAACCATGTTTAGATATTACCTTGCTCAGATACTGTCATATAACTGTAGACCTATAACATATTTCTACTGGCTGTTTCCGTACACGAATATCATTTGTTCTCTTGTGTACAGTTCACAAAGATACACTGTCCCTCTCAAGATCAGTTTCAAGCTGTACAACACACACACACACACACACACCCCTGTATAAACTATGAAAGTGCATTTCATATTCTTCAAAGACAAGCAATAAAATGATGCCCCAACCTTGTTTAAGTTCTTCCAGTGTAAAGCTGTGGATTTCTAAATCTTTATGGAGTACTGCTGGGCTTAGTTGTTTGTAACGTCCAGTATCTCTGCCGTAAATTCCATTTAGTATCACACCATGGCGAGGTGGAGTAGCAATGTAGAATCTCAGCACATCTTGAGGGACGTCAAAATCTTCAACATTGATGGTGCCAGGACCCATTGCCTTAATGTCACCTTCCATTACCTAGAGGAAAACATGAATTTCAAAAAAGAAAAAAGAATTGAAAATGACAAAATTAAGAAACAAGAGAATCTTTGCTAAGCGAACCTACTTTTTAAAGCATTTCAGTTCTAATACAACACCAAATATATCACAGGGAGCAAGCAGCAACTAGTATTCAGAAGTAGAACAGTCAATGTTCCCCAAAAGAAGTTAGCTTCTAGACTGGCTATTTCTTTTGTCTGGACATATATCTTTTAGGCTTATTGCCCTGCAATAACCCTGTTAATATAGTGGCTTTAGTGACTGTCTGCATGCAGACAGGAGGACCCTAAGAGGAACTGTTTCATCCAGACTTGCTAACTGGCAATCCTGCCCATTGGCAGATTACTTGCATCACAAATAAGGAGGCTCTGTTTTAAAGATGAAAGGAAAGTATCATACAACACCTGAAACTGAACAGACAATCAACATTCCAGTTCCATGTGAAAATGAATTGTCAACTGAATGTCCACATTTGAGATTTACCGTATTTTTCGCACCATAGGACGCACTTTTCCCGTCTTAAAAACTAAGGGGAAAAGTCTGTGCGTCCTATAGAGCGAATGCAGGGAGGAGGCAGGCAGGAAAAGCCCTCAAGAGCCCCACACAAGCTTCGCGCGGCTCTTGCGGGCTTTTCCCCAAGAGGGAGAAGGGACTGACGCCGCCAGTCAGTCCCTTCTCCCTCCTCTAGAAAAGCCTTGCACAACCTCTCCAGCCGGGGGGAGGCTTCGCAAGGCTAAAGAGGAAGCCAGGGCAGCGAGCGCGATGCATCCCGTTCGCTGCCCTGGCTTCCTCTTTAGACTTGCGCGCCTCTCCAGCGGGGGTGGTGGGGGTGGGAGGCTTCGCAAGGCTAAAGAGGAGCCAGGGCAGCGAGCGCGATCCATCCCGTTCGCTGCCTGGCTTCCCCTTTAGACTTGCGCGCCTCTCCGGGGGTGGGGGTGGGGAGGAAGCCAGGCAGCGAACGGGATGGATCGCGCTCGCTGCCTGGCTTCCCCTTTAGACTTGCGCGCCTCTCCGGGGGTGGGGGGGGGGTGGGAGGCTTCGCATGTCTAAAGGGGAAGCCAGGGCAGCGAGCGCGATCCATCCCGTTCGCTGCCTGGCTTCCCCTTTAGACTTGCGCGCCTCTCCGGGGGTGGGGGGTGGGTGGGAGGAAGCCAGGCAGCGAACGGGATGGATCGCGCTCGCTGCCTGGCTTCCCCTTTAGACTTGCGCGCCTCTCCGGGGGTGGGGGGGGGGTGGGAGGCTTCGCATGTCTAAAGGGGAAGCCAGGGCAGCGAGCGCGATCCATCCCGTTCGCTGCCTGGCTTCCCCTTTAGACTTGCGCGCCTCTCCGGGGGTGGGGGGGGGTGGGAGGAAGCCAGGCAGCGAACGGGATGGATCGCGCTCGCTGCCTGGCTTCCCCTTTAGACTTGCGCGCCTCTCCGGGGGTGGGGGGGGGGTGGGAGGCTTCGCATGTCTAAAGGGGAAGCCAGGGCAGCGAGCGCGATCCATCCCGTTCGCTGCCTGGCTTCCCCTTTGGACTTGCGCGCCTCTCCGGGGGTGGGGGGTGGTGGGAGGAAGCCAGGGCAGCGAGCGCGATCCATCCCGTTCACTGCCCTGGCTTCCTCTTTAGCCTTGCGTGCCTCTCCAGCCGCAAGAGATCTACCAGAGGTAGATCTTAACCCTTGCCTCACCTGGGAGCTTCTCTGGGCAGGAATTCCCTCAGCTTAAGTGAGGTGGGGGAAGTGTGGCAAGTAGGGGGGTACCTACCTAGACACTGAAGCCACATGTCTCTCAGATGAAAATTGGGAGTGGGCATTGTGTGAAGTGCTCTGATGGTGTTTCCTGCTTGGCAGGGGGTTGGACTCGATGGCCCTTGTGGTCTATTCCAATTCTATGATTCTATGATTCTAAGTGGCTGTGGATCTCCTGCTGCAGAACTGTAGGACTGTATAGAGTTGGGAGGGCCACCTGAGGGTCATCTAGCCCAGCCCCCTCACAATGTAGGAATCACAGCTAAAGAACGCCAGGCAGATGGTCCCCCAACCGCTGCTTAAAAGCCTCCAGTGGTGGAGACCCCAAACACCTTCCGAGGTCATAGAATTGCAAGGTTGGAAGGGAACCCCAGGAGTCATCTAGTCCAGCCCCGGTGGACAGCGGGCGCAATCCATCCCGTTGCACAAGACTAAAGATGCTGTGCAAGGCTAAAGAGGAAGCCAGGGCAGTGGGTGCCTGCCCTGGACTGCCTTGTCTTCTTCTTTAGCCGCGCTGGAGAGGTTTAGCTCCTGGCTGGAGAGGTTGCGCGGCTATGGATCCCGTGCGCTGTCTTGGCTTCTTTGCTCTTTGGGGCTGGTGGGGGAACCCGGGCTTCCCCCGCAGCCCCAAGAAGCTCTGGGTGAAGCAGACAGGCTGCGCACAGCCTGTCCGTTGCTCTTTGTGGCTGGGGGGAGGGATAATATTTTTTTCCTTGATTTCCCCCTCTAAAAACTAGGTGCGTCCTGTGGTCCGGTGCGTCCAATAGAGCGAAAAATACGGTATCTTGAATTTGCTTAAATGAAGTTCTCTTGATGGATGCTAAGGTATCAGCTATCCAAGTTCAATACTAGGATGCTGTAGTTCCACCTGCCTCAAAAACAACACTACAGTGCATGCATAACAGTTATCAGTTTTGATTATATCCAAGAAAATTCAAGTTAGGGAAAATTACTTAGAATCTCATCGTCGCCACCCCACATTCATTTCAGTTCTAATGTTTTCACTCTGCAAATGGACGGCTCCATAGGAATACCCCCAATTAGTTTGCACCAGTTCTGCTTTCGCCTAAGAGTTGTAGGATAAACAAGAAAACTTCTGGCAAAGCATTACCTTGCCTGCTCCCCAACATATGCACACATATTTGTTTAAAAAGAAGCCATACTGCATATGTCCCACCACAGTTATTTTGCACTTCAACTAACATATAATACAGAGTGTGGAGCTGTCTCTTTTCTCTATTTGTAGATTGTTTACTTTCATGTCATGAAGAAGCAAACCAATGTGTCTAAACAATTCAGATACCTAGTTACATGGCTCATCTGGTATGTTGGTTCAATTCCATTAGAAAGTAGAGCTTTTCCTTCTTTATTTCAGCAACTCTAATTGGGAAGAGCAGCACGTATGGGTGATCCCAAACTAGTTTGCTTTTCTAAAAACCTAGCCAAAGAAAACAAATTCTTTTACTAGGACTTTAATTTACACTATACATTGCCAGCATTGGCCTGGTGTTCATTGGGGTTACAATCCTAGAAATCTACATGTCCACACACAGCTGAAGGTTTTTCTGAAGTATGCCTGAACATGGAACTCAGGTTTACAGTTCAATGTACATGCATGGCATTATACGTGGAACAATTTATAATAATAATAATAATAAAATTTATTATTTATACCCTGCCCATCTGGCTGGGTTTACCCAGCCACTCTGGTCAGCTTTCAACAGAATATTAAAATACAATAATCTATTAAACATTAAAAGCTTCCATAAACAGGGCTGCCTTCAGACGTCTTCTAAAAGTCTTTGGGGGGGGGAAGAGAAAAGTTTTTTCTCTTTGACATCTGGTGGAAGGGCATTCCACAGGGTGGGTGCCACTACTGAGAAGGCCCTCTGCCTGGTTCTCTGTAACTTGGCTTCTTGCAGCGAGGGAACTGCCAGAAGGCCCTCAGCGCTGGACCTCAGTGTCCGGGCAGAACGATGGAGGTGGAGATGCTCCTTCAGGTATACTGGATCAGCACCAACACTTTGAATTGTGCTCGGAAATGTACTGGGAGCCATTTAGACAAATACATGTCTGCTTTGATTTTAAAAAATAATAATAACTGGATCAAAGGTTTATGCCATAATATATCCATTAGGCTGTGTTCAGTTCTGTTCCCTGGAAGACAAGCATTTAGAAAACATCTGAAAGCAGCCCTGTTCAGGGAAGTTTTTAATGTGTGACATTTTGAAGTATTTTTAATCTTTGCTGGAAGCCGCCTAGAGTGGCTGGGGAAACCCATCCAGCGGGGTACAAAGAATAAATTATTATTATTATTATTATTATTATTATTATTATTATTATTATTATTATTATTATTACTACCCTTAGGAAAATGGGTAGGGAGGCCATTTTTATCAATCCTCCCCACAGTCCTCTCACCACTAAAACTGATCGGGAGGGTTTTAGGTCCCTCTGGAATAAATTTGGGGTGTATAGACAACTGCAGAAAGGAGGGTGAGTCACAACTTTTTCCTATCTCACTGCTGCATTGGCAGGTGCCTTCCATTGGCAGAGAGAACATGACTGGATGCTACCTTAATCTTTGAGATGCTACTGGACTCTTCGCTGCTTTTGTTGCAACAGACTCGCACTGCTATCACTCTGTTAAAATGATGTTAAATCATGTTAAAATAACGGCTCATTGGTATAGGACCCCAGTGAAGTTGTCTATAATGAGCCTACCAGATTGATCCCAGATTTGGAAATGTTCTAAAGCAAGGGGGAGTCTTTTCCCTTTGTTGCTAGGATTGTGAAGAAGAAAAACAGGCTGGGAAATCTGTGGGCCTCCCGAGGGGATAGGGCTTCCATCACCCCTGACCATTGGCCAAGCTGGCTGAGGCTGATGAGAGCTGGAGCCCCTCAACATATGGATGGCTACAAATTCCCCTTTCTTGAAATAAAGAAATGTCGAAAACAGATCCTGGAAGCAATAAATAAATATTCCAGGAAAGAAAATTGGTTTAGAACATGAAGAAGGCTAAAGAGTGTTACTTTTCCACTTGAAGATTGAACCTACAATTGTATACAATAAATACTGGAAGTTTAAACAAATCCAAAATATGAAGGATGATAAAGCTCTGGCACACACTTGCTTTCTGAAAAGAAAAAAAATGATGTGGGTTGTTTGAGCCAACCATGAATTACGAATGCAACTAAGGTTTGTGGAGTATAATGAAGAAAACCACACCTAATTTGAGATTTCAATAATGACTAGAACCTCCATATACTTTTTATATAATTTGGCATTCCATTATGACATATATAGTAGAACCTTCCATTCCAAGACAACCCTCATAGAAAGCCTGCAGAATCTGGAACTATCTTTATCTGATAGCCTTTGAGTTTTATTTTAACTCATGTGCAACTACTCATTCTACATGCCTATTTCATAGTTTTGCTTTTCATCTTTTAATGTTTGTCTGTTGTTATAATTGTTCTCTCTGTTTTGTATACATTATAAAATGAAATACTAATACTAAAATTTACCAGAAAAAACCCCAAAACCACAACCCAACAAAGGTTTGTGAATAAATGAGATGTTTTGAACAATTTTAGAATGATACTCAGGGTCATTCCCCCCCCCCCATTATTACAATATGATATACTGTAATGTTTATGCTAGACATAAATCAATTTTCAATTACAATAAATTAACTGGTTTTTTTAAAAATAATTCTGTCCCCAATCATCCTTACAATAAACTGTGAGGTAGGTCTCTTTTGAGTTTTACAAAGGCTGCAAGGTAGCAGGTACTAAGCTCTTTTTGGATCCAGGTCAAAGCCAAACAACAGTCCAACCACTGAGACAGGAGGAGTTTGTCCAGATACGTTCTCTTCAAATTCTTTTCATCTTCCTGTGAGTGGTTTTATTTAAGCCTGATGCAGTTTGCTGTTCACTTGAAGGAAGTGCTATCTCTCTCATGTGTCAAGCTCACACATTTATAATCCCTTGCCCCCCTGGAAACACCAATGATGCAATACATTAAGGAGGGTTCAAGCTCCCATTCATCTTCAAACGTTCCATAACCCAGTGTAAAATATTCTCAGGTGCAATTTCTATTGCTTTCAAGTTCAGCCACCATGTGTGCAGCATTAATTCCTCCCTTCACATGTTTCTCATTCAGGGACTTACACCAGCTGAGAACCACATATGGAGGCCCATATTTACTGAGCTTTTATTTTGTGCCATGGAAGTCGACAAGAAACACACACACACACACACACACACACACACACACTGCAAATATGGAGTGTTTATGGTGGTGTCCATGCTTACTGGAGACAGAGGATTAAGAAATCACATCTGCAGCTGCACTATTAAAAATAAATCTGCTTCGTTTCAAGGATTTCATTATCCTAATTCTTCCCCTCACCCCACATGTTTCCTGTCTAATTTGTCATTAATCATTTAATTCTTCCTTTCCGTTTCCTACTCAAGTCTGAGCTGCATGTACCCCTATTGGACACTGGTAGTTAAACAAGTTACCAGTTCAAGTGCAATAATTCCCTCCCTCCCATGGCCGCCTCCTCATTTAAAAAACCATGATGACCAGGTGAGAAACAGCATGTCCCAGGGGCAAGAGCAGTGGGTCACTCTGTCTGGAAAGCTGATGAGACCAGACTCAGCTACATTAGTCAAAAAACATGTTTGAATGCATTATAAATATGCAACACCAGATGGGGCCAGAGAGCAAAAGAAATTTCTTTGCGATTTTTACATAGTGTTTTTTCTTTCTTTTGTTCTAACAATGTAATTTCTGATTTATTTATAGCATCCCCCCCCCCCTGCATGTAGATTCACCCACCTTCACCATAGCATGGTACAGAATTCTTCCCAATGTAGTAATTTCGAGAAGTTATTTTATTAACAAGCAAACACTAATATATGTACAGGATTACTCTTACGATCCTATTCTTCTTAAAGATGCAGTAACATATATCTGCAGAAGGAAGACACAGAGAAGGAGGGGGGAGGCAAGGAGCTTGAGGCAGTCTCTGTGCAAAGGGGATGTGAAAAAAGGAGGATGGGTGGATGGAAGAAAGGAAAAGGGAGGGAGTGTGCAAAGCGGGCTGAGAATAGAACAGTGAAGGAAATGGAGTGGAGGGTGTAGCCTGTATGCAAGGAATAGCTGGGGAAAGGAAGAAGGGAAAAGGGAGTGAAGGTGAAAATGGGGGAGTGCAAACGGGGCTTGTAAACGAGGAAGGAGTGGGGTGAAGATGAAAGCAAGGGTATGGAAGGGGTTGCAGAATAGGAGGGGATGGAGCCTTCATAATGTGGGAATGTTCAGGGTGGCAGGAGAGGATATTTTGTTTATTAATATCCTTCCTAGCTTGCACTAGCAAGTTCCTTTACTTAGCAGAGTTTGCATTCCCCTTTAAACAGCAGAAAACTATTGCAGACTCGTGTGAGTTTCTTAAGACAATATGCAATTCAATCTGGCTTGTCCAGATTGAAATGTGTTCTAATATTTTCCTGGTAAGACCCCCTTGAATCCCTCCTAAAAGATTAAAGACACCACAGTCTTATTCATAAACAATAAAAAGAAAGTTTACTCACGATCAGGCAGAGCACAGTGTGATCCCAGAAGGCAGGCTTTAGGCTTAAAGTTACAAACTTATACTAACAGGTTTATCCCATAAGGGAGATAACCTGGGGGACTGCTTGGCTGGCAGCCAGCAGTTCATTCCAGTAAGTTCGCAGGACAAAAAGAAGATGGAAAAGAGAGAGAGTGGTAGCATGCCTTGTCCTTTTACCAGGTCTGGAAAGGTCACTCCCACCCACTAGTCACATGCAAGGAAGGATGCTCCAGGCTAGGAGGAACAGGAAGTTTCGATTGGTGGACCAAACATTCCCTTGCATGTCCACTCTAGGAAAACAAGGAATGTTGTACTTGACTGCTCTCAGTGGATTACATTCCACACATAATTGGGTGGAAGGTAAAAAGAGTGCTTAGCAGTTATAATGTATCAGAAGAGGAGGATACAGAAGATGGTCTGTGCAAAAGGAGGGTTGCAGAAAAGGAGGAAGGAAGAAGGCACAGACATGGGAGTGAATGTGAAAACGGGTGCAAAATGAGGCTACAAAACAAATTGGAGAAACTGGGAGTTTTCTTCACTAGACAGACAATGCAGCAAATAAAGTGTATTGTGGAGGGGTTGGAGAGCAGAGCCCCTTCCCCAGTAAATGACAAATACATTGGAAGCCTTTTGGCATATTCTATGGTATTTTCTACATTGCTTCCAATAGCTTTCATGAAACATACATTTAAGACAGATGGCAGAGCACATCTGCACAGAGGTGATATACCTGGCATATCCAATGAATTGCTGTCTACCATGGTCCGCCTATTATAACATTGTCAGATATCTCTCATGTTTTTATACCTGGCTTTCATTGTGTGCAAATAGATTACAGAAAGCAAAGAACTGCCGTGGAAGAAGTTCTCAGACTTACTGTTAGGTTCCTAAGTTGCAGGCTTGGGATTTCATCATTTACCGGATCAATGATGATGTAGAACGGCATTGCCAAAGATTTATGAAAGCCATCACTAACAGACACCATGAAGTGATCAGAGGAGGGTTCTAAATGCTCATGCTTTGACTGAACGTAATTGATATAACCAGCCTGGAGACTCTGAAAAGTGAACACACCTTTTGGAGAGAGTCAAAGTGTTAAAAGCAGAGAATTAAATCCATTCTATTATTTTTCACATTTACTGCTGAGAGTGTATGCAACAGAAGTGAAGGCCAGCCTTGACTCCTTGTTAAACTCGTATTTCATATTTTAAGTATACACGTAAATCATCCTGCATATACAGCGAAGAACTCTACTGCATATAGCCGGTGTCCATAAGAAAACAGCTTTTGCCATATCTAATCTTCATGTCCATTAAGACTGGGAGGAAGGGAGGGCTCCGTTGGATAACCTATTTATTCAGTGCAGTTTTGTTTTTGTTTTCTAAGTGGATTTGTTGGGTAAAAGAGCACTTCAATCTACTTCAAACACACACAAACCTAACATTTTGGTATGCGACTGAATTGCTCCCACAAAATATTAACAGCCCAGAAGCATCTGAAGAGACATGTGCAGATGCAGTGGATTTTGAAAGGGGCTTCTCAAGTTTCTTCTGCAGTGTGGTGGTTAGAGTGTCAGACCAGGACCTGGGAGACCAGTGCTCAAATACCCACTAGCTCATGAAGCTTGGGCCTTGGGCCACTCACTTCCCTCTTAGCCCAATCTACCTCACAGGGTTGTTGTGAGGAAAATATGGAGAGGAGGCGGAGAACTATGCACATCACCTTCAGGTCCTTGGAGGTAAGTTGGGTATACATGTAACAAACAAATAATACAATATGCCAAGTTTGATTTGGATACTAATCTCCTTCAGGCAAAGCCCAACTCAAATTGAGGCTCACACAGCAGCTGTTCTTGCCAGTTCCTTGCCTTTCTCAGCAGGCTCCTTCCATTCCCGTTTTTAAAAGCCTGCTGAAAGGTTTTTTTATTCCACCAGGCCTATGCAGGTAACTAAGAGTCTATCCTCCACAATAGAATATTAATGCTTATTTTTAAAATTAGTTTTTAAAATTGTTTCTAACTTCTTATGCTTTTATTGTATGATTTTTATCTTCTTAATGTTGCAAACTGCTTTGAAATGTGTTGTGATTTAACAGTATATAAATGCATTTATAAATAAGTAAATAAATAAAATGCCTTACTTTGCAGAAATGAGAAACAGGCAGCAAAGGGTTTTGTGAAAATTGAAAATGGTGCACAGAGCACAATTTCCTTCTGCTAATCAAGACCCAAAATCCTGGGCAGGAAATGTCCCTGCAGAAAGGTTCCACTGTGCTGATAGCAATGAGGGGCAGATTTAGGGCTGTGCATTGGGCACTGAGCTAAGGGGTGTTTTCTCAAAGCCCAGGTTAGCCTAGTTAGAGCTTTACCAGCTTTGGGAAGGAGGTGAGTGGGGCTCTAGGACCCTGCCAGAGCCCTCACACCTACTTCCCAAAGCAGGCTGCCTCCTTACCCATCCTTTGGGAAGGCACCAAACTTTGGCTTTGCACAGGGTGAAATAGCACCCAAGTCTGCCACTATAGCAGTCTTCTGCCACCTACTACCCTCTCCCTCTTCCCTAAAGTATAGGGAGAGCAGAGGGGAAGGTGGAACCAAACACACAGTCTTGCTCTGCTTACACTTGGAACGTATACATGGAAGTGGGGGACTGCAGGGGAAATCTGTTGTCCGACTTTCTGTGGAAGCATAGGAGATTCTAGGGAAGTGCCAAGTTCTTCTCTGATACATTACCTAACCCTGTATATGAGCATTTTGTGCAAAGAGGTTAAGCATGGGTCTACTTTCTGAATCAGTGTAGCACAGATGGGGGTGGGAAGCATTTGAATATAAATCTACCGTGGCAGGGAGTGGGGTGTGTTTCTTGAAAGGCTCCTTCAGATCCAGAGTCACGTAAGCTTTTTCCTTCCTTAGATCCAGAGTCACTTAAAATATATACCCACCCAGCCCCCAAAAAAGCTTAAGAAAATGTAGAGAAAGGCGATGACAGCCTAGAAATCATTTCAAAGCAACCTTAGTACTTTGGAATGTATCTACAGGGGTGATGAAAAATACCAAAACCATATTTTGGCCCAATATTAGTGTTTGGGCCTGGGGGAGAGTCTAACCTTGTACTTATCAGTTTCTCCTTCATAATTGTTGCCCATGAGTGTTGAGGCCCGTGGGGGAGGGGGCAGAAGTAGAGCAACAAGTCTGTAACTCACTTATATTAACTCCAGCATTGCTCTTCTCATGTCCAGGTGTAGGAAGGATGTTCTCCAAGTATCCATACTGAGGACTAGTTTCCAAGAAGAAAGTTAGCTCCTCTGGAGTTGTGTCTTCGTCTGAGGCATCCAGATATTTTAAACTGACACATGCTGATGACCCCTCTTCCACCACAAACATCTCCCCTTGAAAAAAGGGCAGAAGAAGAATGTTATCCACACTATTCCCAACTCTACTCTGTTCATAACTAAGAGGCTGCTAAGTCATCACAGCCTGCCTGTCTAGCACCTCAATATAATCGGCTATTGATCCAGTCAGTAGCTGCTGAGAAAAGCACTAGTTTCAGCTCAAGATAACTTACTCAGCAGTATTGGGCTGCTGTGTATCTCTAGATGGTAGCAAACATTAAGTAGTCATTCTTCTCACAGTGCCTGACAGGTGTGGAAAGCTATAAAGCATGGGTTCAATTGATATTTGCATAATCCAAACTATTCTTCTCTAATCAATTTCTATGGTGTTTATATAGCTTGGTGTTCAAAATAGATGCAATCAATGATGTAGCTTAATTGCTTTAAACTCCCCTTTGTAAAATTTGGCTATCCCACAGGGTTGGAGGTATGGGGCGATGTTATAATTTCCATTACCTCACCCTACACACATCTGAACAGGCAGAACAGAATCTGACAAGTCATCTGTCCAGGCTTTCTGAACAAGGAAGATACAATGCTTCTCATAAGGAATGCACTGGAGTGCAGAAAGACGGTGGTAAAAGTCTTGGACAAGTCACAGAAACAATTTGCACAAAATGAACAACCACAAATAGAATATTGGAATGCAGGGAGGGGTCAAGATGTTGTGAAGAGCCAGGAATGGGAAATGTCAAGTTGGAGGTTAGCAACATTTTGTAATTTGAGCATTCATGATGTGCAAAATAAATCCTTTTGAAGCATAACATTTCTTACAAATTCATATTGCTTTCATAATTAAGTGTAATGTGCAAAGTATGTGTAAGACTCTGTCAGACTTCAGAGGATCCACCCCCTCTCATGGCAGGTTGCCAGGAATGGATAAGACAAGGAAGTTCTTACCAATGTTGTTTACTCAATATTCACAGAGAGGGGCTTGGAAATGCAGCCTCCTAGAGTAATGGTGTTGCTCCAAGTGAAACCCCACCCCCTCCGTCTCTCCCATTATACGTCATCCCTACAGTGGCTGATCTGTGCCTTCTGCCTCTGAGCTCTCTGCTCTCCTACTTTCAATGCCCGCCAGGTTCTGGGAGAAGGCTTTCTAAAGACACTGAGTCTGTCAGCTGTCTCTCCCCTGGCGCTGCTGCTGCTGCTTCTTGCTCCTCTCCCATCATTTCCCAGCTTTTCCCCTCTTCTGCCTCTGAACTGTGACCTCCCACAAAACACTGTTGTAAATCTATACTGTCTTCCTCTTCTCTGGAAGGTTCAGGCTGGGGAGGCGGCCTCCACCATTCCTCCTCTGTCCAGTCCCTGATAGACTCGGGATGAATAACACTTTCTTAGAATATTCACCCTCTCAACCACCCTGTCAGAAAGGGAAGCATGAAACCTATTTAACAGACATTGAACTGACATTTAAAGACGGCAGCTTGTATGTACATTCTAGGACTAGTGAACCAAATTCTCTGAGTCCAACACTGTCCATAGACAAGTTAGTTGCTTGCGGAAAACAAGGGAATCCCCAGGGGAAGAAGGCTCAAATCCATGGGATTGGTGGTGGGGTGGTGGTGCATGGTCAGAGAGAAGAGGGAGCAGACTGGGAGGAAGAGGTGTGGGAAGCTGAAGAGATAACATGGTTTAGTGTGCAGGAAGAGGCTGTGGCAGAGGCAGAAGCAGAGGCTGGAGAGGAGCGGGGCCAAGAGGCAGAGATGAGGCACACTGCTGAAGAAGCCAGGGAGTCTTCCCCTCCTGCTTTGACCAGCTCCCCTCCGCCCTGGTCTCCCAGAACTTGGCAGAGGTATGAAGAGGATAGAGCAAAGACAGACCATGCAAAGATGCTTCAGGTTGCTTGGGAAGGACCCGGGAGAGGAGGAGACTTAGGGAACTGTGGGACAGCAAGAACCTTCAGTTCTTACAACTTCCTCATTGGGGCAAGACCTCCTGGGAACAGAGTTGCTGTGCTTATTGGGCATGATCTGCTTTTATTCCTTTGAATAAGGCATTAAGTTCATTGGTGCCTTCTGAGTTATTGATGATCTGCACCAGACTCCCACCCTGGCACAAACATACACACAGTGAACCATATACGCCATAACTCCAGATTTGCCATATATATATATACACACACACACACACACACACACACACACATATATTATAGCAAGGTTTCATTTCTAGATTTCATTCAATGAACCAATGTGACCTCAGTGCTGTCAACTAACACCAACCTCACCTCAGTTTGCTCATTTACCAATAAATAAATAAATATACTTGCATGCCCACTTTTGGGATACCTAATTTTTTGACACATGTCAAGCACTAGTAGCTTCTGCTATAAACAATAAACAATACCTTGCCCTGGAGACAGGCATGATAGCTACGTGCCTTGCTGTCATAGAGGCAGGATTGCATTTAATTTCTCTATTAAATGACTGTTGTGCTTAATTAGTTAATAACAGCTTTATTTCATTGGTAAGCACATTTAAATAACCTGCTTTTTAAAATAATGCTAGTAACAACCCAGAACTACAAAATTGGGAAGCAATGAGTCAATGAATAAAGCTACAAATATCATGTTGCTGAATTCCTTCTGCTAAGAGGGAGCCTGCACAGATGGAATGGAGCTGTGTCACCAGTGACCTTGCTCACTCTTCCGCACCAGTTGAATTTTCCCAAGTTCTAGCCTTCTATTGGAACTATGGAATTTCCAATCTCAGTTGTATTGTGCCTTACCAGTGTGAAGCTCAGGAAAAAACAACATCACTATATCGTAACCTAGAAATGCCTCTTCTTCTTTCTTTTTTTACTCCTAGATATCATACTGTGTAGGTACGAGTGTACAAACATGCAAGACCCTAGCTTGATCTAGTTAGAGATCCCAGGTGAGAAAGCTTCTGACCAAGATTCTTGTGAGCTGAGTTTGAGGCCCATTTTCCAGGATACTGTGCTAATTATCACTGTCCATTTGACATAGGTGGGCAAAGCAACATAAAATCATGAGTTAGTTCAGAGCTGAAGTCACTGACTTTTCTCAGAATCACCATCACCAGAGACCTGCCACAATCATAGCACAGCTAAATGCATTTAACTGCATTTTTCCAGATTTCTAAAAATTCACAGAATAATGCAAAAATGTGATGGGAGAATGTAGAAGGGAAATGGAGCAGAAATAGACTGCTCCTTCCTTCCCTCCCCAACCCCAAAGAACTTAAATATTCTAGACATCAAGCTAAATTTAATGCAAGCCAAAATACTTAGTTGAATGAAATATTGTTTTTTATCTGTGAATAATACATCCACTACTAACTGGAAAAACTTGGTTTAGATGCTGTCTGTTTTCAAATACTAGGAACTAAACCATCCAAGATGTTGAACAACTAATGTAGTCACAGCAAAACAGCACTGTCTGCAAACAAGAATCTTTTTCTGCTAATTTATTAGCCAGCTTTATGTTTCGATTTCTGAAGCTTCAAATGGATGGTTAAAATACTGAAATTTCAGTGACCCTTCATTTTGGTAGTCCAAAAGAGACTCAGGTGCTCCAGATCCATCTTTGGCAGTAAAATGCTGACCCTAATATTTTGTACTTGGATTTTCAGAGGCAAACCCCATGCCAAACACTTGCTTTTGTACATCTGTGTTTAGCAATGGATCCAGATGGAGATCTAGTTATGGATTAGGATTCAAAGTACAAAAATCCCACACCAGCCTGCACTGGGGGGGGGGGCGGAATGTGCATTCATATTACACGGGGCATAAATTAATTGTGAAAATTAATTTCACGTACTATTATATTCAGACTGCATTAAGACCATCTCAGAGTCATTCTCACTATGATGATCTTGGGCTGCATTTACCCTGATTTTCTAAGGTTTAGCCAACGTGGCAAAACCCCACTTTGGCAGGCAGCATTGCATCCAGTCCCAAGTGTTTTGTGGATTCCATTGCCACCCAGACAGAAACCAGAAAAAGTAGTCAGCCCCCAAGGATGTGTTCTACACACCAGGGAACAGAGATAGGTAAACCTGTCATTTTCAGTTACTCTTAATGTCCTTTTTTCCTAATCTTCAGTTATCCACAATTCCATATCCATTTGCATTCGGGGGAAAGATGTCATCCAGGAAATTCACCAGCATTGTATAGTGAATTTCTTCCAATATGCAATTTTGTATGCAGGTTTTGCTCAATATACAATTTTTAAAATAAAAAAATTCCTTCCAGTAGCACCTTAAAGACCAACTAAGTTAGTTCTTGGTATGAGCTTTCGTGTGCATGCACACTTCTTCAGATACACTGAAACAGAAGTTGCCAGATCCTTCTATATAGTGAGAAGGTGGGGAGGGGTGTTACTCAGAAGGGTGGTGGGAATGGGAGATAGGCAGATAGCTGAGAGAGCCTCTTGACGACTCTTAACGACTGTAATAGGTCTTACAGGAAAAGGCAAGGGGTGGGAAGGTGAGAAATGGTTTAGTTATGTATAGTGAGATAAGAATCCAATGTCTTTGTTCAGCCCAGGTCTTTTCATGGTTTTAAGTTTGGTAATGAGTTGTAATTCAGCAGCTTCTCTTTCCAGTCTATTTCTGAAATTCCTTTGTAGTAAAACAGCTACTTTGAGATCTTGTATAGAATGTCCTGGGAGATTGAAGTGTTCTCCTACTGGTTTCTCTGTTCTGTGATTCTTGATGTCAGATTTATGTCCGTTTATTCTTTGGCGTAAGGTTTGGCCTGTTTGTCCAATATAGAGAGCTGAAGGACACTGTTGGCATTTGATGGCATACACAATGTTAGACGATGAGCAATTAAATAGTCCCGAGATAGTATGTGTGATGTTGTTGGGGCCAGTAATGGTGTTGTCCGGGTGTATGTGGCAGCAAAGTTGGCATCTGGGTTTATTGCAGGCTCTGGTGCCAGTGTCTGTGTTAAGTCTGGTTGTAGTATTATTGTGGGTTAGGAGTTGTTTAAGATTGGGTGGCTGTCTGTAGGCAATGAAAGGTCTTCCTCCCAGAGCTTGAGAAAGAGAACTGTCATTGTCCAGGAGAGGTTGTAGATCTCTGATGATGCGTTGTACTGTTTTAACTTGGGAGCTGTATGTGATGACTAGAGGTGTTCTGTTATTTTCTTTTTTGGGTCTGTCTTGCAGCAAGTTCTCTCTGGGTATCAGTCTGGCTCTGTTGATCTGTTGTCTAACTTCATCTGCTGGGTATTTTAGTTCTGAGAAGGTTTGCTGTAGATCCCTAGGTGAACCTTCTCAGAACTAAAATACCCAGCAGATGAAGTTAGACAACAGATCAACAGAGCCAGACTGATACCCAGAGAGAACTTGCTGCAAGACAGACCCAAAAAAGAAAATAACAGAACACCTCTAGTCATCACATACAGCTCCCAAGTTAAAACAGTACAACGCATCATCAGAGATCTACAACCTCTCCTGGACAATGACAGTTCTCTTTCTCAAGCTCTGGGAGGAAGACCTTTCATTGCCTACAGACAGCCACCCAATCTTAAACAACTCCTAACCCACAATAATACTACAACCAGACTTAACACAGACACTGGCACCAGAGCCTGCAATAAACCCAGATGCCAACTTTGCTGCCACATACACCCGGACAACACCATTACTGGCCCCAACAACATCACACATACTATCTCGGGACTATTTAATTGCTCATCGTCTAACATTGTGTATGCCATCAAATGCCAACAGTGTCCTTCAGCTCTCTATATTGGACAAACAGGCCAAACCTTACGCCAAAGAATAAACGGACATAAATCTGACATCAAGAATCACAGAACAGAGAAACCAGTAGGAGAACACTTCAATCTCCCAGGACATTCTATACAAGATCTCAAAGTAGCTGTTTTACTACAAAGGAATTTCAGAAATAGACTGGAAAGAGAAGCTGCTGAATTACAACTCATTACCAAACTTAAAACCATGAAAAGACCTGGGCTGAACAAAGACATTGGATTCTTATCTCACTATACATAACTAAACCATTTCTCACCTTCCCACCCCTTGCCTTTTCCTGTAAGACCTATTACAGTCGTTAAGAGTCGTCAAGAGGCTCTCTCAGCTATCTGCCTATCTCCCATTCCCACCACCCTTCTGAGTAACACCCCTCCCCACCTTCTCACTATATAGAAGGATCTGGCAACTTCTGTTTCAGTGTATCTGAAGAAGTGTGCATGCACACGAAAGCTCATACCAAGAACTAACTTAGTTGGTCTTTAAGGTGCTACTGGAAGGAATTTTTTTATTTTGACTATGGCAGACCAACACGGCTACCTATCTACTATACAATTTTTGCAAAGTAAATATATATATGTATTTTTGTATGTTATTTTCACTAATATATGCATTTTGTCGAATAAATGTATATTTGTACACATTACTTGACTGCAGAGCTGCATTGCAAAATTTGGAGAAGCCTGAATTTTGAAGGATGTGTGTGTTTCAGTTTGCGTATTGCTTTGGAAAGCGCTCATTAGGCCCGTTGGCTTGGTCCTGTGACCGTGGGTGCCCAGGACCATGCATGCTGGCAGGTGTGCTGACATCAGTCGAACATGCCCCTGCATGCATTGCCCTGGCACAAAGATTTGTGGGTGCCCAGCCCCTTCATGGGGAGTGTTGTGGGGACTGCTTAAAAGTTTGTTACTATGTAGAAACCAATACCCCTTCATTAGCATAGCATAAGGAATGAAACCTCTTATACTTCCTGACTGGCTTTTACAAAAGACCTGCCTCTTGCTCTTGTACATTATTGATTGGTCCACATCACCAGGAGTGGGTGGGAAATCCTGAAGGGTTTCGATTTTTATTTTACTTTTAGATAGGTGGCGCTGTGGGTTAAACCACAGAGCCTAGGACTTGCCGATCAGAAGGTCGGTAGTTTGAATCCCCGTGACGGGGTGAGCTCCCGTTGCTCAGTCCCTGCTCCTGCCAACCTAGCAGTTCGAAAGCACGTCAAAGTGCAAACAGATAAATAGGTACCGCTCTGGCGGGAAGGTTAACGGCGTTTTCATGTGCTGCTCTGGTTTGCCAGAAGCGGCTTAGTCATGCTGGCCACATGACCTGGAAGCTGTACGCCAGCTCCCTTGGCCAATAAAGCAAGATGAGCGCCGCAACCCCAGAGTCGGTCACGACTGGACCTAATGGTCAGGGGTCCCTTTACCCTTTACCTAGGTGTGCCCAAGACCTCTTTTGTGTTCTTTCTTTTGGCTGGTTAAACTCCAAACAGCTTCCTCAGTGGCTTCTTCCCTATACATTTACCTTTAAGAGAGGTACAACTGATTTCTTCAGTTTAGGTTTTGAGAGTGACTAACACACACACCTCAAACTGTTTTCCTTGGCTTTTAATTGAAAGGTTTGATTGTGTAAACTGCTGTGAGGTTTCTGTGGGCCTTTAATTTTATTAACTGACTGTTTTATTGCAAATTAAATTGCATGTTTTACTGTCTGTTTTTATTGGAACTGTGTATTTGTTATTAATGTAAGCCGTATTGGGAAGGCCATCGACTTGAAAGGCAGCCTAGAAATATCTAAAACAAATAAACAAACTGCAAATTGGGTGAATGAGCAGAGAGAGAGTAAAAAGAAGCAAATCAGATCAAGTGTTAAATGCAAAGTAAGGCAAAAATTCTAACTTTGTAAATACAATGACTCTGAATTTATTGAAACTACTCGGGAAAGCAATCTAGGGTCATAAGAGACCAGCAAGCTGAAATCACTGGCTTAGTGTGTAGCAGGAATGACATTCATCTGTGATGAAGATGAAGTTGGGATATTGTGTATGGGGTATTTGGGGAGGCCCTCCAAAAATTTATGGTCACATGCCCTTAGCCCCATCCTCAATGCCACATCTACTTCCTCACAGAACCATGCATATCCCGCATTTGTCTGAAATAGAAGTCCAACACACGAGGTCCTACTCACACATAGGGGCTATACCTGCACCACCAGATTAACACCTTGCAGGAGTAATACCCTACAAGTGAACAACCCATGGACATTAGAATTAGTTTTTTCAATTTAATGCCATAAGGTGCCCCTTCAAAAGATTAAGTCAAATCCAAAGATTAATCTGTCAATAGCTGTAATGGTGATAGAATAAGGAACCACTGCTTGGAGCCAGTGTCTCCCCAAATACCAGATTTTAGGGGCATGGAATGAAGGAATACTGTTCCCTTCAGGCTCTGTTTGAGGTGATGGCAAGCAATACCTGACATTTATGTCTGTCTCTGTGTGTGCTTTTCTATTAAAAAATAAACCAATTGGAAACTGATTCTACAGGTTGAGGAGGTTTGTAAAATCTCATGCTTGAACCTAGGTTCAGGTCACACATAGCAGATAGCTACTAGTTGTGTTTAACTTATGCAGCTGTGCACCAGAAAGGCTCAGCTTGCAATCCACATTCCACAGAACTCATAAAGCAACCTTCCCGCTGATTTCAACAGCTCTAGATTACTCAGTGAAGAGCAAACTGTGCAATCTGAACCCCAAAAGGATAAAGTCAAGATTTTAACCTCAGTGCTTTGAAGAGAAGCGGTTTAGTAAATACCATACATACCAGTTTGAATGGTTGGCCTCTGGTTGTTAATGGGCACCACAGAGATGTTTAGATCATACACTGGTAAACTGGGATGAAGTGGTACAGGTGGCGGGAAATTTGCGTCAGCAGAACAACCATCCACTGTTCCAGCTTCTCCATCTGAGATTATCAAAGTTACGCTGTCCGTGAGATAACTATGACCTATTTCTCCTCCTGGAAAACACATACACACAAATTAAGGTGCTTTAAATAAGCTACCAGGCTTTAAAATAAGCATGAGGTAGTAACTTTCCCCCACCCCACCCCATGGCGGACAGTAAGAGAGCAGTAAGGGGGTGGGTTTGGGTTTAAGACATTTGCACACAGGAAATGGAGTCATTGTCTTAAGCAGCCTCAACTAGTGGTTCACGTATGTAATAAAATGTGTTGCCACCATTTATGTTAAAACAACCACTGGTTAACATCACACAGATGCCCATCTTGTCAGAAGGTTACCCTATAGTAATAGGTGCACAGTCTGCACAGCACACAGCACAAAGTAAATAAAGCCTAGTTGCACTTAGCAAGCTCTCTCTTGTAATGCACAATTTTAAATAGATCATATTTATGGCAGACAGCGCATCAGGAGATGAACAATGAGAATTATCACTTTCTTTAACATGCATAGCGCATACATTACAATACAAGCAGAAAACCAAAATCTAATTCACTATAAATTATGTTCCACAGAGTGCCAAGTTCTATAATTTAAGGAGTTTTCATTTTTCTCTCATTTCTTTAAAAAAACACCACACACACCAGTGGTCAGACGTGCCCCACCTTCTCACGCAGGTTTCCGCTTAAGAAAAACAAAACAAGTCTAGGAAATGACACCACCACCAGGCATCTTGTACAGTACAGTTTCAGAACGCACAAGAGCAGACTAAGGACCTTGTAGTCATCTGTAGCAGTAGGCTGTGGCTTTCAGGATAGACATACATTATTTTACAACAGCTCGAAAAGAAAAGAAAGAAATCGCCAGGCTGAATATTTATGTAAAAATCAAAAGTTATTCGGATGCGTATAGTTGAGTAAGCAAGGGGGCAGAGAAATCCCAGACCTGCTGGCTATTATGGCTTGAGGGAAGAGAGACAAATCCATGTATTTTCAGCACAACTATTATCTGACCTGCTTTGCACATCACATTAAGCCAAACTATGGTTTACTATGACTGCACAAACATACTGGCTTCTAGAGAGGAGCTTGCACTCACATTCCTCTTCCCTGGCCCTTTTATCTCAGCACAGCGTGGCAGCTAAGCCATACCTAAGGTTAAGCAGTCTCCTCCTTAAGCGCATTCTGTATCCAAGAGCAAGCCTTGGCTACAGGTCATGGTTGAGGGGGGCAGAAATCAGCATATCAGCCTAACCTGGGATCTTGGTTAATTCAATACCTGGTTTAGCAATACCTGCACCACACTGAGCTACAAGGATCAGGGAGAAGCTAAGAAGGTGGAAGCTCCACCCTGGGAGTCAGCACATTTGGAAGGTGGAAGCTCCACCCTGGGAGTAAGCCATGGTCTGGCTCAGCATGATATACAGATGCAGCATCTGTAAATAGAAATGCATGGTAGTGCAAAACTCGGGGAAGCACACACACAACGTCTGTGCTGACTGCAGAGAGACAAATGAAAAACAAAAACAAATTGTGCTCATAGATATCCCACCTCAAGCCTGCATTTCCATATATGAAAACACCATGTGGCAATTATCTTGCTACTTGCCAGAGGGACAAGCTACAAATTCAACAGGGCTAGGCAGAAGAGGGGAAGGAGGTCAAGAGAGGATGAGGCAGAAAGGTGGGGTAAAGACAACAAGGAAAGGAAACTGGATGAGCAGTTGCTCACCCACTCAGCTACAACCAATCTTTATGGTCACAATACACTCCATACATTACAGAGTGCTGGCAGACTTAAGAAGGAATCCCATCCATTCTGAAGGAGCTCCAATGGCCCACTAATTTTCCTGAGAAAGATTTAAAGGCATACTTAATTCTTGAAACTAAAATTAATGAGATTTAAAATGCTTACCTCTGGCTAAATTGCGCACATAATATTTTAATAAAAAGTTAATCAGTAACTAAATATGCTGACCAGATGATTTTCAAGAAAAAATATTTTAAAAAACCAAGGTGGCATTTTCATATGCAGGTTCCTTTAAAGTTGCTTGTGGTTTGCACCTATTAAAAAAAATAGACCTTGTCGCCACTAGGGGGGAAATGCTCAAATATGTAAAATCTCAAAATAGAAGAGTGAATAAAAGACAGTTGAGAGATAAGTAAATTCATCACACTAAACATAAGGCTAGTGTTTGGGAAGTTGCGTAGTAGGCCAGGTTCAAGGTTCTGGCATTAATTTATAGGTCGCTTAACAGCTTGGGTCAAGGATACCTCAGGGATCCCTTATATTCCTGCACAAACACTGATATCTTCAGGGGAATAACTGTTAGTGACTAAGATGGCCAGCTTCTATCCACAATGACTGGTTTTATGGCATGTATCCACAAGGACCCCTTCATTCAGTATTGTGGGCCCAATTTTATGAAACTGCCTTCGAGTTGAAGTCAGACAAGCCTCCACCATGTTGAACTTCTGAATACATTTTTATTATTATTATTCCAGCAGACTTTCTCAATGAATTCTAATTTTATACTTTTAGCTCATTTCTAGTCTTTGTCTTCTGTATACCACTGTGATTAAGTGGAAGGCTGAGCCGCATGAGAGGCTTGGGAGCAGAAGCAGAAGCCCGAGTTTTCTAGTATGGCATGTTCTCGTGGGAAACAAAATTATTGATCATGAATGAAAACACAACGGGGAAGGACTTCCGGGTTAGTGTCTCCGGCAATGGCGGATTTCCTCTGATCGGGAGGAATCCGCTTCGTGGAAATCAGGGTCTGGACCGCCACGGCGAGGCGGAAACCCATTAAAAACCACAAGCGGGAGAAGCCTGTGGACGTGGGATTCAGCTGGCACCTTTTGCGCCTCCCCTACTCGCGGGGAAACCCGGTTTCGGGGATCCGGAGCGACGTGGGGTGAGCGGCGCGGTGCTTCGAATCGACTGCTTCTTTCATGGAGTGAAGCCGCATTGCTGTTGCCGGAGAGCGCTGACTTTTTTCCTGTGGACAATTGGACTTTAAACAACTACCCGTGAGTAGAACGGAAAATAGGATTATTAAACATCTTAATTTGGCACCGAAGCGGGAAGGTTCCAAACAGGAAGTCCGCCTTCCGCTTTTGTAAATAGATTGAAGCAAAGACATTGCAAGCTAAAGTCTGGAAAGTCTTTTGTAAAGGATTAAACCTCCATCGGCTAAAATTACTAAACCCCCCTTGGAAGCAGGAGAAGAGGGGGGAAATTTTAGATTGTTTAAGCCTGCAGGAGAGAGAGTGAAGAAAGATAAATTACCACCGTTTTGAACCTGGGAACGGGCTGCCAGGAAGCGACATTTTGGGAAAGTTCATTGACTGTGAATAAAACGTATGTTGACAGATAGTCAAATAAGAGAAACATATTGATTCCAATGTTTCCTTTTGCACTTAAAAGGAGCAAAATATCTGAAAATCGAAAATAACTTTGTTGCTGGACCTGCTTGTAAAAGGACCGATACAAATAGAAATTGTTCCCCTAGAGGGAACTTTTGAAACTGTTACAGGAGTGGAGCTGGGGAATTCTCCAGCTGCAGAGATTAAAGACCGTGAGAATTAGACATTGACCTTGGACAAGAATGTGGACAGAAGAAGCCTTAGTGATTGCTTTTTGCAAGACAAGTGTCTTATTGGAACAGCTTCATGAGAAGACGGATGCGATGATTACTAAAATTGACAATTTTGGACAAAAAATGACTGATTTGAGACAAAAAGTGAATACTTATACAGAATACTTATACAGAAACTACTCAGGAACCGACCCAGGAATATGTTTTGACATGGCAAGCTGTGGAGAAGATAAAGGAGGAGGTTGTTGAACCTCAAGTAATACAAGTGGAGAGAGCCTTGGCCTTTGTATGAACATAAGCTGTTGTTTTTGATGACCGAATCTGGAGCAAGCCAGATTTGGAGAGATGGAGTCCCGCTTGGATTGGAGAAGGAAAGTTGGATAGATCCCCTTATGCAGGGACGTCCTGGCTTTTGGGGTCAGCTTTTAGGCCAGGGGGTGATTGGAGTGGTGGGGGCCTTCAACTGTGGAGGGATTTTGAAAAATGCTCTGAAATATTCTTTGGATTTTAGTTCTGACTATGGAGAATGGGCTGACCTGTTGAGAAGGGATAAAGACATTGTTAGGTTGGAGTCTCCCCGAGATCTACTCCTTAGTGCTAAAGGAAGGAAATTAAGAATAAGATCAGCAGAAGACAAAGTAAAGTGCAGGTATAAATATGAAGAAGATCTGCAGAAGGGACATGGAAGAGAGTTAAGAGCCTCGGACAGAAGGTCACCAGGTTGATGGACTATATGGAATGGATAGAAAGGACTGACAGAACCCGAGACCAGGGGGAAGAGACGGTGGATGAAGATTGGAAGAAAGTTTAAAAATTTATTTAGAGAAATACTGTAAAATTAATGAGTGTTAGAAAAATGTTGGAATGAAACTATACGGCTTTAGTAGAAATGTTATAAGGAGTTATGTACAAATAAGTTTTAGGGTTTTTTATGGTAAGATAAGGTTAAAATAAATTAAGACAATTAAATGACAGAAAATAGTGATAGATGGAAAGGATTTGCTGAAATAATTAATAACTAGAATACAAAAAAGGGAGGTGTGAGGAGGTCGATGAAACAAGTTAATGAAAGATAAAGATATGGAAAAATTGGATGGGTTTTTAATTGTTTTTGTTTTTACTTTTGCTTTGATGTACAGTGGTGCCTCGCAAGACGAACGCCTCACAAAACGAAAAACTCGCAAGACGAAAGAGTTTTCCATTTTTGAGTCGTTCCGCAAGACGAATTTCCCTATGGGCTTGCTTCACAAGAAGAAAGCCGATAGGGAAATCTCCGGGGACCTCTTTTAAAATGCTGGCGGTCGGGAGCAAAGACTTTCGCCCACCGCCAGCCTTCAGAAGAAGTCCTGGACCTCTTCTGAAGGCCGGCGGGGGGCAAAAGTCTTTGCTCCCCCCCGCCTGCCTTCCCGGGACAGCAGAGACTTCTCCGCTGTCCCGGGCGATCTTAAAATGCTGGCGGGCGGCAGCGAAGCCTTCGCTGCCGACCCCCAGCATTTTAAAAGCCCCCGGGACAGCGGAGACTTCTTCGCTTTCCCGGGTGATCTTAAAATGCTGGGGGGCGGCAGCGAAGCCTTCGCTGCCGCCCGCCAGCATTTTAAAATCGCCCTGGGACAGCGGAGGCTTCACTGCCACCCTCCAGCATTTTAAAATCGCCCCAGGACAGCGGGGGCTTTTAAAATGCTGGCAGTCGGCAGCAAAGCCCTCCTGTCCCCAGAGCTTGCGGGGCGGGAGGTGGGGAGAAGGGCTTTTCTTCCCACCGCCAGCCTTCAGAACAGCCTTCTGAAGGCTGGCGGTGGGAAGAAAAGCCCTTGTAGTCCCCCCCCCCAGCCTTCAGAAGAGGTCGGGGGACAGACTGTCCCCGGACCTGGTCTGAAGGCGGTTTCCATAGGAACGCATTGATTGATTTTCAATGCATTCCTATGGGAAACCGTGCTTCGCAAGACGAAAAACTCGCAAGAAGAAAAAACTTGCGGAACGAATTAATTTCGTCTTGCGAGGCACCACTGTATTGTGTGTTTTGTTCTTTTTTTATATGTACTGATTTGTATTGTTTAATTTCTTTTTTTCTCTTTTTCTTACTTTTTTCTGTAATCTTAAACCTTCAATAAATATCATTTTTTTAAAAAACACAACATGGAAAACCTCTCTGTACAAAATAATAAAGCTTAAAGCAAAGATTAGTCTGCAAAAGGCACTCATTAAGGAATATAAGAGGGTTTACCTAGTAAAGTGCATGGACACCTGGAAGAGACTGTTGAAAGTAAACACAGCTGCTGCTGCAAATTACCTGTGTGCACATAGGAGATGGATCCTTGAGTGATGTCATGTTGAGAGAACTTCTCCACCACAAAGCCATCCTTTTGAATAACCCCATGCTTTGGAGCCCTGGCAATCATATAGATGAGTCTAGAGTCTTCGCTGTCAGCATCTGTTGCATAGAGGTATTCAGCCGTGATGAAGACTCGCTCTCCTTCCAGGCACTCCAGACTTGATCTTAAACCAGGTTGCAGCTCTGGTGGCTCATCATTTACTGGTATGATCTTGAATGAGGGAGAAAGAGGAGACATAACACATGGCTGGAAGGAAGGCCAAGAGACTGTCTGAATGTCTTAAACCAGTGCCCTCAATTAGGATGGCATATCCAAAAATTCCATAGTTGTGTCTTGCAAAAACTGCAATCTGTCAGGTGCTTGCTTTTGCTAGATTGGTACATCATTCATGTTGGCCAGCTGATCTACAACTGTGTTAGTTCTTTGCTCAACATCAATATTTTATTCTGAAGAGTCAAGTCTCTTCCAGGCCAGCAGTAGCATGGATCCCCAAAAAGCATTTTATTGGCCGCTGTTTGTCACAGTAGTCACAGGCAGGGGGCACAATTCCCCATATTTGTACCTAGCAGGGAACTGAAGTTTGTCATAAACCAAAAGTTGAGGAAGAAGGAAAATAAACTGAGCTTAAATCCTGACTAGATGTAGGCACTCTGGGCAAGTGGTTCTCGTGCCTAAGAAACTGGCCTCTTGTTGGCTGGATGAGGTTGCAGGTATGGTGCTTCTGGATCCAGCCCTGTCACTGGAGGTCCAGGTCACCTCAATGGCTAGAAGCACCTTTGACCAGCTGCAATCAAGAGAGTTTGACCATCATAGTTCAGGCATGGTTGACTTCAATGAGGGATTACTGCAATGCACTCGATACAGGGCTTCCCTTGCATTTGATCCAGAAGATGGAATTGGTGCAAAATGCTGCAGCACGTCCATTGACAGGAGTGAGACACTGTCAGAATGTAACAGCCCTCCTCAGAGACCTGGACTCTTTGATCTGCGGAACTGGCACTGCTACAGGTGCCACCTAATACTCATTCCACACATTTAAGAAATCCATATTTTACTGTGGCAGCACCTACACTATGGAACTTCCTGCCTACTGACACCTTCAGCGTATGCTTCAGTGCTACTGTTTACTTTAACCATCTTTTTAACCATTTTCAACTGTCAGTGTACATGTGTCAGGCGTTGAGTATCCTCTCCTCCCCCGGTAGCCTCAGAGGCAAGAAGAACAAACAGTTTGTATTTCATGGTTTTTTATTCAGTCATCTGGTTGCAAGACAAAAGACCCATGTCTCCACGCATAGGAGACGTTGGCTACTCTGAGTCCCTCTTCTTCCATCCCCAGTAACATCCTGAAACCCTACGGAAAGTGACAAGAGGCACATCCCTCCGCATTCTCTGTTCTTGAATGCAGAGGGACGCGCAAACCCTTGGACTAGAAGGGTCTCCCATAATCTCCAGGGAGGTCTCTGCTGGTTGTTCTCTCACTTCTCTCTCTTCCTCAACTATCTCGTAACTAGGCATTTCCTTATTCAGCTGTACATCATCCTTGTCTCCCTCTCCTCCTGAAACTGCTGGAAACAAGCGGGGAGAAACTTCCCACCCCCCTCCTCTTCTGAGAGGAGCCGATCAGACTGAGGGCACATTTCCCATTCCTCCTGTTCGGTCCAGTCCCTGACAACATGTTTTATTTATATGGATGTAAACCGCTTACAGGCGGTTCTTCTTCTTCTTCTTCTTCTTCTTCTTCTTCTTCTTCTTCTTCTTGACAATCGAACAGTATACAAATTTGTTAAATAAATAAATCCACATGGTTAACGCATAGCATAGCTCATGCTGGCCCTGGAACAGTCTATCTACCATGTAAACATGTGTGTGATTTTTAGGGACCAGAAATCCACAAATAATTGACCCAGATTATATTGAAATGGCCTCCCTATGCACATAAGTGCACTCATGTCTGAAAGTATGGATGCCAATTTCAAGAAAATGCATCCGCATTGTGCATGATATGGAGCCCCACTGAGACAAAAAAACCCAAACATCTGGGATTCAGCATAGGGTGGGGTAGCATGCATTAGAGAAGTGTTCAGTTCATGACTCCCCATTGCAATGCAACTTCAGTCATTCCCTGTCCTCTCCTTTCTCCCCCCTTTATATATCTGGCAACAGTCCTGGTTTTAAATATGTAGGTCTACTGCAACCGCAACTAAATTGGCCTTGACTTGGTAATCTGGAGGCATCATGAACCTATTTGATCCAGGCATAAAACCTAATCTAAATAGAGAACTTGGTGTGAATCTAAAGGGAAGATTAATGAAAGTTAAAAACCTACTTGGTGAAGCTGGATAAGCCAGTACGTGATTAATACCTTTCAATTATACGCTGGTAAAGTTCATTGCTGAGTTGCTTATTACCTGTACTCTCAGTGTTCCATCTGCAGTGTTAAATCCATCTGTTGCTGAAAATATTATTCTGTCTTCAAGGGTTTCTGAACTGTCATGCTGATACCTTTTAAACACAATTACAGAGGAGTTGGGCATTCATTCATTAGAGACTGGAACAAGCAAGCTGGGAAAGAACAGGGCCATCAACTTCCATATTTACAGCTCATAGCCTTGACACACTTGGGTCTTGGCCACATCTCCACTTGAGAGAATCTGCTCGGCTCTAGCAGGATTCAATGATGCTAAATGAGTTACATCAGCTGGCGATATGGGAATATGGCAATGACCACGATGCATTTTTTTTCTTTCTTGGAGAGAAGTCAGAGATAAGGAACAGCTGTTGGCTTACTCTGACATGCATCTACATGGGAGCTATATAAACAAACCCAGGTAACAGGAAAGATTTGGGACATAGGAATCTGCTCTATGCTGAGCCAGACCATTGGTCCATTGTCTACAACAGGGGTGTGAATTTCTCCCCAGACCACCCCCCACAGATATCCCACCCCCACCCCCAGGCCACATCCCACACCAGCTCTGGTTTTGCGCCCTCCTTCAATGTTTTTACCTGGCTGGCATTTGCCCTTCAACTCAGATCACAAGAGTGTGCAGAAGCCAACCTACTGCACAGAGCTGACATGCATTACTCTATTAAGTTTTGCATCTGCCCCCCCCCAACATGTGACCATCACCACCCCACCCCAGAGGTTGCCCAGAAGGGAATGGGGCTAGAAAAGAAAAGCTTTTTTTGAAAAGGTTTCTTATGCCTGGGCTGCTCTGGCTGACATGGGCTTTCCAGGATTTCAGACATTTCTAGCCTTACCTGGAGATTCTGGGGATTGAATTTTGGACTTCCAGCATGCCAAGCAGATGTTCTGCCACTGAGTTACAGGACCTTTCCTCCTTTGATTTGATTACTGAGGACCAGAGTGGCAGCGTTCAAACTATATTCTGGGCAGCCCTGAGATTCCTTCCTCAGTGGGAAGATCAGTCATGGCAGGTAAGCTTCCCTGTAAAAACCCTCTACATTTAAGCTAAGTTCTAAAACCAAAATGCTGCATTCCTTTTCTGACCAATGTGTTAGATCGTGGCGGCACGTCCCATTTTGTCGCTTGAGGCAAAACAGGAAATGCCACCCTGCCCTGCCCCTGCTGAAGCATCCCTTACCTAGTTTGCACTGTGGTGGCATGACGTGGCAAGGATGGCAGCAGATTCCATTGAGATCTCACTGGAAATTGGTACCAATGCTGCCGGTGATGTGGTGGGTGGGGTGCCCAAGGAGATGCAGACTCATGGGCTTCCGCCACCCAAGGCAGCTGCTTCACCCTGCCACATTGGTGGGCCAGCTCTGGGCTAGATCCTTATCTCTTCACCCATGCAGGGGCAAATTTCACAGGTGAGCAGCACCGCCCACCTGCCAATCACCTGACATCACCACAATGCTAGGTGATGCTGTGCTTTGAAGCCCCGACTGATAGAACGTCAAAGAGCAGCACTGCACTGTTCGAAAGCCTTTTTTGTAAGCAATGTGGGGCAGTTTGAAAGCTCCCCTGTACTATAAACTTCAGAGCTTCAAGGAGCAGCATTGGGAGGGAGGAGAGGTTTCCATTGAAATTGCTGCTAAAATGGAGATTTTCCTTCATTTAAAAAAGATTTCTATTGAAAATACTCTTCCCTCCAGGAGCAAAGGAGCCATCGTGAGCTCACTTTAATCTCCCAATTGTTCCTCTGAAGCTACACCCTTACCTGCCTCACAGATGACATCATGTATGACATCACGTGTAGGTTGGTGTGTGTGGCTTGCCCCAAATGGCCTTGTAGATCAAATAGGGAGGCCTGGTGGGCCTAATTTGGCCCATGGACCATAATTTCCCCATCTTTGTTGTAATCCTTAAAAAAACAACAGCTAAAAGAAGAGTGGATCATGTTACTGGCTCGAGCCATTATATACAATACATAAAAAGATTAAAATTACCGAACTTTGGAAGAGTGTAAATCCCAAAGGGTAAATTTATCCCCTTCTGACATAACAAGTCCATGTAGTTGAATGTGTCCATGTAAAGGCAATTTCTTCAGTTCAATTTGGATATCACTGTTCTTAGTGTCCACATCCGTTACCATTAGATGTTCTTCAGTGATGAATGTGCTGGTACCTTCCTCTATTTTCAGATGATTGGTGAAAATCTAAAACAGTCATAAGCTCACAAAATGCACTCAAGTACTTCAAGACACAGCATGCCAATATACATGGGATAAAACCACAATACAACTATAGAACAATGAGAATCTGGAGTTGTAATATTAAGTCAGACTATTGGACCATCTAACCTGGTGCTGCTACAGCCTACTACAGCTGGCAGTCTCTCCAGAGACTGCAAGGACTTCTGAGTTATTTCTAGCCATTATATTATAAATCCTTTTATCCAAACAAGAGGAAGTAGTACCCAAACCTTGCTATACACACCACAGATTCAGATTCAGCGAGACCTGCATGTAGTACTGTAAATAAACAGTCTTAAACAAGCCTTACTTGTTTCAGTGTTACTGGTCCATAGCAGCCATTTTGCCAGAAACCATGGAGGGAGGCACAAAGATTGGACAAATATAGCATTATCTCCTCCTTTGTTTGCCTTTTACAAGGTTTCAGAGAGTTTTACTGGGTTTCCCCTTGTTTTATCATCGTTTGGGGTCAAAATTCCATGTTTGGGAATGCATTATAAATTCTCCCATAGGAATCAATAGAAAGTGTTGATTCGTTATGTGAACACTTGCCTGACAGATGATTTCTTAAGAACACATTGTGAGTGAACAGCAAGCCTTGTATGCTCTTTTGCCTAATATACACATTGCAGGCAATTTCCCTAATATACTACATTTTTGCATGTTATATCAACTGATATGTATTTTTAAGGGCACATTCTACACGTTTTCTACACATTTTTCAGTTGAAGAACTGGATTGCAAAATTCAGAAATGTGTACATTTCAAAAGATAGCTGTGTTTGGGTTCATGTATTGCCTTAGGAAGTGGAAATTAGCTAGGTTGGCATTAAAATGTGAACCAACGTGAATTTCTCTCCCCTCCATAATCCTTACCTTATGCCAAACCCACTTCTCAGGCTTCTAGAAAACTTAGGAAGGATTGAGTAACTGGGGTATTCTTCGAGCTGGCTTATAGTTTGTGTCCAAAAAGCTATGAGTCCATTTCTTGGAACTTTACAGCATTTCTCAAAAGCCAGCTGGCAAGCCTAACCATTACCTTCAGCATGTAGCTGGAAAACCTGTGCTAAAAAGGATGCTAGCTCTCTCAGGAGGACAATTCTTTTAGGAAAGGCATTTAACACTGGCAGGTGAGCCATAATATGTCTGACCTTGAGTCATTAATCAAACAGCAGGTAGGAGAAAACCATTTAAGATGCACTTGTTTTCGTCGTGCTGCTCATGGAATGCTGTTCTTACAGAGCAATCTCATATACTGATAATTTAAAATACAGAGCTGCCCATCTTCCTCTTGGCCTCCAACTCAGAAGGATAGAACACTTTCCTAGTTTGTTTTACTCGTTACAGAAGATTTGGTATCTTTCAGTCCTTATATTATTGTCTCCTAACAGGTGCCGAGGCAACTAGAAGGCAAAAGAAACCCATGGGCTACCCAGTGATGCTCAAGGGAGACTGTGTGGAAAGGTGCTTTCTCTTTAAAAAAGGGAAAGGTTGCTACCTCCCAGGAATTAAGAAAAAAAAGAAAATAAGCAGAGACACTAGATACGTAGGTCCAGTTATCTTGAATTCAGAACTGAAGCTGCTTTAAGTTCTGTCCTAAAACTCCAGCAAAGAAGCTTTTCTATTTCATATGAAATGCTCTCTTCCCGTGTGGTGGTTTTTAAAGTCTAGAAGCTTATGGATTTGTGGAAATAAGCTAACCTACATAACAAGCAATTATTGTGACTGAAGCCGAAAAGGGCACATTTAGAAGGATGACTTTGAGAAAACCAGCTCACAGAATGGCTCCAGAGGTACTTAAAGCATTTTATAGGGTTTGTTGTGGTGGTGGGGTTTATATATATATATATAAAAAGGAGCGGGGGGAGGGGGGAGGAAAAAAGGAGGAAAGTTGAACACACTGTTTTCCATTTGAACGAACCCTTAAGTATTATTCGGGGAATAGAGTAAATAATTTAACACTATAAATCTTTCCACTTCCTACAGCTGCCTGAAGAAATCACAACACATAACCCAATGAACTCTGCCTCTTGCTCTGTTTATGTATTTCCAAATGAAATATTTGTGAATAGGGAAAGCAAATAATGCAGTGATGGTACCAGGAGAGCAGGGTGACCAAGGAATGAGCGTGGGGCAAGTACTCTGCACAATCTGTGTATGATTGTTAGTTGTTGTTGTTTTTAACAATTTGAATTTGGAATTACATTGTCTTCTGCATGGGTGGCAATCTTTGGTCTCACAGTTATCAGAAATAATAGATTGCTGTTTTTTAAAATAGTTTAAGTGTACCCTTGTAGCAGATCTACGAAGTTTCCAACACAACGACCATTAGGAAATTTGAAATCTGCCATCCAAACAAAAATAATCTGAAGGATCAAGAACAGAGAAGCCTCTTGTTTATCATCAAGTGTTTATTCTTTTAACACCATTTTAGTAGTTCTATGAAAGGAGTTTTTAAAGGGAGGGGAAAGGCCCCGTTTTATTAGGGTTCAGGTCAAAGTAGTTCAGCTTTTTTTAGGGAGGGGGGAAAACCCCATTTTTGCATTATTTTGGGGTCAAAGAGAAACAGCAACTCACCGAAGGATCACTGGAGGGGGGGAGACAGCCTTGGTTTGTAAACTCTGTCTTCCATTCTCCAACAATGGAGGGCAGGGTGAGGGGCCGGGGCCGCAAGGGGGCCAGCAATCAACTGCAATTGATCAAAACCTCGCAGGGATCGACCAGTAGATTGTGAGCAACCTGTTGGACATTCCTGCTCTACAGCATGGGTGGGGAATTTGTGTTCCTCAAGATATTCCAGGACTACAACTCCCATTATCCCTGACCATCAGTCCTGCTGGCT